>NC_045543.1:125899732-126499732 GCF_009769535.1 Thamnophis elegans | reverse complement strand
TGGAATTTGCAAGATGAAATTCCTATTAGAAATGAGAAACACACTTATTTGTAAGAAAATAATGTTTCCTTTAAAAGTTTTGTTTTAGTGCCTTGAAATACTGCTGTAGCAATTCTTTTCTCCTAAGTTCACATGGAATGTAGAAGGTCTTTGCTTAAATCCATGAAATTCCATTCTGGGTTTGCTAAAAATCATACTTCTGCTAGAATTTCATTTTCCCCCTTGCATTTTTCTGAGTGTAAAATAAAAATGATCATAACAGTAAGCTTGCATTTTAAACATTCTTCATTTGCATAAATACAGTACCGTGTTTTCCCGAAAATAAGCACTTATTATTTTTGAGGTGCAGGAGGCAGCGAGTGTGGTCACCTCATGCATTATTTTCGGGGAGCTTATTTTTGGGGGAGGGATTATTTTAGCACATGTGCTCAAAAGCCCAATTGGGCTTATTATCTGGGGTGGTCTTATTTTCGGGGAACCAAGGTATGCCCTGACAACTGTTCTTTGTTCTGCCATGTCCAACCTTACCCAAAAGCACCTTCAAGATGTATATTTATCACCCATTAACTTGGGGCAAATCAGATGATTGTAGTGACTGGGAACAATAGAGGAATAGAACAAGATTGGGATTGACACTGGGAGCAAAAAAACACCCCATGCTGAGTGAGTGAGTGTGTGTGTGTGGTGTGTGTGTGTGTGTGTGTGTTTGATTTCCAGAAACATTGATAACGTCAAATAAGCAGTGGTTGAAATTAACATATCACACTTGTTCATAATGTGGCTTGTCTCATTTTGGCTCATTGTGCGAATGGAGTCATTGTGCTTGACTGCTTAGTTGTGCAAAAACCCAAGTTTAAAAAGCCATGGCTTAGGGCAACAAGCAACTTAGCACCCTCTATTTCTGACACTATAAATCTAATACCTGCTTTACATGACAGTAATACTTGAACCTATAAAGTCAGGTGCCCCTAGCAACTTTTTGGACTAAATAAAATGTAAAAAGCCATAAATGGCACCCAGAATACATTCTGTGATGAGGTAGTTGGACAAACATGCAAGTCTACACTGTAGTTAATTCCACTGAAGAAGTACAGTACTTGCAAAGTATAAAATTGGATCTGTTGAGTTCTCAGAGAAATTAGCTGTCAGTAAGAAATTTTCATATTATAGGATAAATTACCAACTTGGCCACAGTTCCTGCCATTTGAAATAATATCTCTCCGGAGATTTGATTGGCCCTCACCTTGACCTTATTCAAAAGAGCTCTTAAAAGTTGGCTATTCTCCAGAGTGGGTGAGTGATGGCCTTTGGTCTGTGAAGTGACTGTTTTTAGATTGGTGGATTATTTGTACAGATACCTGTTGCTTTTTCACCTGTATTTCTAAGTTGTTTAATATAATACGTTACCAGTGGTGGGATTCACTTACCTTCCCTACCAATTCGCAAATGTGAGTGTGCATGCTTGCACTCACTTCACTCACTCGCATCGCATCTGCGCATGCGCACTGCCTTCTGTACATGTGCATTACATTGGGGTGGGTGGGTGGAGCCTCCCGCAGCCACCGCTACTGGTATTCACCTGAACCAGAGAGAACTGGCTGAATACCATCTCTGTACATTACCCAGAGTTGCAGTGGAAACAGGCCTTTTACATTTAATAAGAGCCGAGATGGCGCAGTGGTTAGGGTGCAGTACTGCAGGCCACTTCAGCTGACTGCTATCTGCAGTTCAGCGGTTCAAATCTCACCAGCTCAAGGTTGACTCAGCCTTCCATCCTTCCGAGGTGGGTGAAATGAGGACCCAGACTGTGGGGGCGATTTGCTGACTCTGTAAACCGCTTAGAGAGGGCTGAAAGCCCTATGAAGCGGTATATAAGTCTAACCGCTATTGCTATTGCTATAATAAATGACATTATATGAGACATTATATTATATGAGACATTATATGAGATATATAGTGTACAAATATATGACAACTGCAAATATAACAATGTTGCCACACTTGGAATACTGCATTCAGGTTTGGTCGTCACAATGTAGAAAAGATGTGGAGACTCTGGAAAGAGTGCAGCGAAGAGCAACACAGATGATTAGGGGACTGGAGACTAAAACATATGAAGAACGGTTGCAGGAACTGGGTATGTCTAGTTTAATGAAAAGAAGGACTAGGGGAGACATGATAGCAGTGTTCCAATATCTCAGGGGTTGCCACAAAGAAGAGGGAGTCAAGCTATTCTCTAAGGCACCTGAGGGTAGAACAAGAAGCGATGGGTGGAAACTAATCAAGGAGAGAAGCAACTTAGAACTGAGGAGAAATTTCCTGTTAGAACAATTCCTTCCAACTCTTCTATTGTATTGTATTGTAATGTGAAATGAATGGTCATCATCAGAAAATAAAGTAGGGTACTTAACTGGGGCAGAGGTAGTGGAATTAACCATTCTGAAAAGCAGGGAGAACTTTTTGCACTGTAATAAACTTGAATTTGTTTAGCAACCATTCAAAGTTACAACAGCACTGAAAAAGAGATGTACAACTGGTCCTCACATTTTCCACTGTTGTAGCATCTCCACTGTCATGTTATCAACATTTGTAACATTAGCAACTGGCTTGTATTTAGCATTGAAACGTCCCAGGATCATGTGATCACTACGTGTGACATTCCCAGCCAGCTTCCGACAAGCAGTCATTGAGGGTAGCTGTATTCACTTAATGAGTGCACAATTCATTTAACATCTGCGGTGATTCATTTAAGAACCCCAGCATAAAAGGTTGTAAAATTGGGTGCGACTTCCTTAATAACCACCTTGTTTAACAATTGAAATTCTCATCCCAGTTGTGGCCATAAGTCAAGTATTACTTATATTTTGTGTCTGATCCTATTGCCACATGATTGCTGCTTACTGGTTTACTTAAAACGTTTATATAGCCGCCCATCGTCTAATCAAACTTGGGGTGGCTCTCAGTCAAAAGTTAAAACAATATATAAAATCATACTAAAACTATAAAAGGTTAAAACATTAAAAACAACAAAGACCTGGCACCAAGTCAACCTTCTAATGTGCAATTATCCAATTGATAAGAATAGAAACTACACCTGACATTGGCCAAAAGACTGAGGAAGTTGATGATGCCTAAAGTAATAAGCAGACATTTTATTTATTAGAGATATGTTTCTGTGTTAATAGGTTTGGAAGTAAGATTTGGCACATTTTACATTAGAAGGGGGGGGGGAGTGCCAAATAAAACAGTTACTAACAGGAGACAATGACTGAGATCTCTGTGCTCGCCTGAGCAAGGACAGCAAAGAGACAAGAAGATATAAATAAGACCTGCCCAAGGATTTTCCAAATAAGAAATAAAGGCCACTCCTATTATATCCTGCTTGAGAAGTGCCAAAGGCAACTGCTGGAAAACAGAGGCCTTGAAATGAGCTAGCAAGGCAATCAGAGTGTTCTGCCCTTATATTTGTCATAATAATATATTATCACCCTGTATTATTAGTAATATATACATTTAATATCATAATGGGATATGAGCATTTGTAGAGAAAAGAGCTTGCTGGGTTTAAAAAGGAAGCCTACTTTTCACTGGCACTTTCAGAAGAAGGAATGGGTACAAACCACATGCAGGGATGAGTCTGGATCGACATAATATAAGGAACAATCATTTGGATTCTCTCTGTGACCAGCCCATCGAGAATGATTGAAATGGCTGGCTGGCAGCGCTAAAGCTTTCTAAATCTGGGTGCAGTCATTTGAAATGAAATAGGAGATAAGAAGGAAATTGCCCCTTCCTAATGCAAAAATTAGGGATGGGGGACTGAAATAAATGCTGGTAATAAAATGGGCCTACTGTTATTTGCGTATCCTAGGCAACAACTGTCAAGTAGAAAAGCCATCAGCAGCTCAGGAAAAAAACTGATTATATTGAGAGCAATACAATGCATTCCTTTTTGCGACAAATGGAAAATCAGAGCCCAGGAAGCAAGCACACGTTTGCAGTATTAAAAACGTATGTCTGATTGATAGAGAATCCAAAAAGGCATTTATTAACAATTATTGCTATTCTACAGAGGGTAAGGTGACCAGATTTTCAGATTGGAAAAGAGGGATGCCCTTGACCGGGGGGGGGGGGGGGGGGGGGGGGGGGGGGGGGGGGGCTTGATTAAAAAAAATTTTTTTTGTCAAAAGGTCACCCCAGGACACTGAAACCAGCATAAATACGAATCTGTTGCCAAACAAAATTTTGATCACGTGACCATGAGGATGCTGCAACGGTCGCTAAGTGTGAAAAATGGTCATCAGTCACTTTTTTCAATGCCATTGTAACTTTGGTCACTAAATGTTTTCCCCCTCCTCAAGACTCCTCACTTAGCGACCATCAGAAATACGAATCTGTTGCCAAACATCAACATTTTGATCGCGTAACCATGAGGATGCCACAACGGTCGCTAAGTGTGAAAATGGTCGCTAAGTGTGAAAAATGGTCATCAGTCACTTTTTTCAATGCCATTGTATCTTCCTGATTATTAAAAGTGCAAATTCACTCAGTGTCAATCATGACTCCTGAGTCCATTTCAAAGTATTGTGCATAGAAATTTTTAAAATGGCTTGTTTCAATTTATTTTGGATAAAATCTTTTTTTAAATAGTCTAAGACAATTTAAAAAAAGAATCAACACAGAATACCACTATTTTAAAAAATCATATGCACAATAAATAAAATATTATTTTAAAATACATTGAGCCTATACTCCTTACAGTAAATGACTCATCTGGAAACAAGCCAATAGCATTTTTTGTGCTTTCAAATTTACAGATTTTCCAAAATCAGCTTAAAGTCCAAATATTTAAAGACCACCCCCCTCAAAGCTATCTTACCAGAGCTTTAAATATCTTCTGGGGAGGCCCTGCTAGTAATCCCATTCATGACAAAGGTAGGGCTTTCTAGTTGGTAACATCTTAATTTGAGGCTTGATTGGAACATTATACAGAAGTTATTGAAAGACAGTAAAATGGACATCAACAATCTCACACCCTGCTCAAAGTTGTGACAGCAAGTTTAAATTTTTGACCTTAACTATCAAGAAAAAAAACAATTTTAAAACTGGCATGTCAGTGACTTCTTAAAAGTCAGGATGCCTGGTCAAGATTAAATTGCAGGTAGATTTCTTATCACTTTCTAAAAAGAGAAAAATTCAGAACATAACAAATAAAAGGTTGTGAATTTCACAGATGAGACAGAAAACCACAAATGGGCAAATATGATCTAGAAAGGCATGACTCTCCCATATTATGGGAATCCCATAAGCCCTGCAGATGTTCATAATGAAATTATATTTAACTATTTGGGACAGAAAGACAACACAGACTATTTTTTTAAAAAAATTCACCAATATCACACCACAAGATTCTTTATCTTTTCTTTGCAACAATTCCTAATGGCACAAGAAATCTCCATCAATATCTATCCCCAAGAAGAAAACTCTTCTTTCACAGCAAAATAATGTAGAAAAATTACAAACAATAACTCTTTTCAGCTTTATGCACCACCCCAGTAAACACAAATGTTTGATCAGAAAAAATATGTCCAAGATAGGAGCAATAAGCTATACACCATGATTTAGGAGTTTGATTTTTTTCAAAAATAAATGCTAAAATACTAAACTGTATATATGCACATTTAGGTAAATAGTGTTCTGTATACCCTCTCGGAGGCGGCGAGCGATCCCAATCACGAACGGACGCCGCCCGCAGATAACTTCCACCCGGTTCAGGGGCTTCTGCCGGGCGGTGGGACCCCCGGAAGCGAGAGGCTGCGATCCCGCCGCCCGGCAGAAGCCCCGGCGATCGATTCCAATCACGAACGGACGCCACCCGCAGATAACTTCCACGCGGTTCAGGCAGGGGCTTCTGCCGGGCGGTGGGACCCCCGGAAGCGAGAGGCTGCGATCCCGCCGCCCGGCAGAAGCCCCGGCGATCGATTCCAATCACGAACGGACGCCGCCCGCAGGTAACTTCCACGCGGTTCAGGCAGGGGCTTCTGCCGGGCGGCGGGACCCCCGGAAGTGAGAGGCTGCGATCCCGCCGCCCGGCAGAAGCCCCGGCGATCGATCCCAATCATGAATGGACGCCGCCCGCAGATAACTTCCACGCGGTTCAGGCAGGGGCTTCTGCCGGGCGGCGGGACCCCCGGAAGCGAGAGGCTGCGATCCCGCCGCCCGGCAGAAGCCCCGGCGATCGATTCCAATCACGAACGGACGCCGCCCGCAGATAACTTCCACGCGGTTCAGGCAGGGGCTTCTGCCGGGCGGCGGGACCCCTGGAAGTGAGAGGCTGCGATCCCGCCGCCCAGCAGAAGCCCCGGCGATCGATTCCAATCACGAACGGACGCCGCCCGCAGATAACTTCCACGTGGTTCAGGCAGGGGCTTCTGCCGGGCGGCGGGACCCCCGGAAGCGAGAGGCTGCGATCCCGCCGCCCGGCAGAATCCCCGGCGATCGATCCCAATCACAAACAGACGCCACCCGCAGATAACTTCCACGCGGTTCAGGGGCTTCTGCCGGGCAGCGGGACCCCCGGAAGCGAGAGGAAATTGTCTGCGGGCGTCTGGCAGCGCCCCAACCTTTTCTCCTGCCGCGGCGAGCGGAAAATTTGATTAGAATTAGATTACTCACCAGTCAGCGCAGCTGCAACCTCTTTCGTCTTTTGGCGAAAGGAAATGGAGACTCGCGCAGGCGTGCTGAAAATTTCCCATCCCAGCCAGCTCACTGATTGGCTGGAGTCCAGGCCAATCCAATCAGTGAGCGGCAGGCTGGGCTGGCTTAAATTTGTAGGAGGTAAAAGGCTAAAAGCACGCTTTTTTGGCGCTCGCCGCTCCCGCCCATCAGCTGCTAGCTTGCTGGGCTGGCTCATCTGGTAGGATAGAGAACAGAACGATGAGCCAGCCCAGCAAGCTAGCAGCTGATGGGCGGGAGCTGCGAGCGCCAAAAAAAGCGTGCCTTTTAAAAAGGCGGGCGGGACGCGGGAAAATGCATTGGAAAGCGGGTGTGTCCCGCCAAAAGCGGGACATCTGGTCACCTTAACAGAGGGGGGAGTCATCTACCAAGGATTCAGCAGTTCAAGACAAAGCGAGAAATGATTTACTTTCAGCCTGTAGCATAATAGAAAACTTTCTGGTTGGTATATGATGTCTAACTATTGTCAAGAATTAAAACCTCATTACTTTCAACAGATAAAGGGCATGCTTTATTGAGATTAGAATGGTTCAATGAAAAGCAAGAAGCAGGATATATATATATATATATATATATATATATATATATATATATATATATGTGTGTGTGTGTGTGTGTGTGTGTGTGTGTGTGTGTGTGTGTGTTATATTTATGCTGATAAATAAATAAAGGGAGACTAGTATAGATCTATTTCAAGCTATTTAGCTCTCATCAGCTAGCCACACCCTTGTTGGGAATCTATTGCCTCTTAGGCAGATGTGTTAACCATTGAGCTACAGAGCTCGACTCCTTATCAGCCAGCCAGGGTGAGAGGTATATATTTAAAGTCACAACCCCTGGTATGCCCAAATATGGGAGGAAGGTCACACTTCCACTCTCTGTCTTCGGCTCGTCACAAAAGACCATCCAGACAGAAACCCAATATTACACACACACACACACACACACACACACACACACATATATATATATATATATAAAGCTAGACCTAAACTATAATGTAAAACCAGTGGTGAAATGCAATGTTTTTTTACTACCGGTTCTATGGGCGTGGCTTGGTGGGCGTGTCAGGGGAAGAATACTGCAAAATCTCCATTCCGACCCCATTCTGGGGCGAGCCAGAGATGGCATTTGCTGGTTCTCCGAATTGCTCAAAATTTCCTTTTCTCCAGAACCTGTCAGAACCTGCTGGATTTCACTCCTGTGTAAAACTATATTGTAAAAAAACCTATATTGTAAAACTATATTAGATAAACCTATACTGTAAAAATATCTTCTAATTTAAAAGGCACATGAAAATAAATTTAAAAGGAGGCTGTACTTAAAAAGGTATTAAGTAGATCATGTCAGGAAGGTTTGAGACAAACTTTTTCAAACTTGGCAATTTTAAGGTGTGTGGACTTTAACCTCCAGAATTACTATTTTCTTTTCTCCACACTTTCTGCTTCACAAAAAACAGAAGAAAAGAAACTAGCAGTAATGCTGCTGCCTTTACCTATCTTATCTAGCAAATGAAATAGATGCTTCCGTCTCTGTTCCCTCCCCCTCCCCATTATTTTTTACAAGTGGACATATTTTTTCCCCTCTGGCAGAATGCTGAGCAGCATTTATTGAAAGAGTTAGTCATGGTGCTAACCAAAGTCAGAAGCCAGCACAAAAATATAACATTTTACACTATGATCTTCCTACAGCACCTGATTCTTCCTAGTCTAGAGGGTGCTGTACGATCCCCTCCCCACTATAAATGGGGACACTAAAGTAGGAAAGAAAATGCCAACACTTCATTCATGCCATTTGCAACCTACACTCAGCTTAGAATGTTGGACATTATGCATTTGGTGCAAAACTCTCAAGGGCATTCACAAAGATTGGCATTTGTGTTGCTAATGAATTCTCTCTCTCTCTCTCACACACACACACACACACACCTCATAAAGATAATGGTTTGCTTCTTTTAAAATATTACACATTGTAATAAATAAAAATAGAAGAAGCTTAATTTAGGAACAATATATTCACAGGAATTTATTCAACTGATTTTCAATTTTCCAATTCTCTCTCTCCCCACCCCACACCCGCTGTACTGCTAATGCTTAGCACACAATACAGTTTAATATTATTTTAAAATCAATCTTTCTTTAATCATAAAAGTAAAAGTATTCCCATACAGTAGATTTAATTTAGCAGGATTCTTGCCTTTACCTGCTCAAACATATATCAGAGTTGATGCAGTCCTGACCTTGTCCTTCTTTTGGCTTGTATAAATATAAAGTATAATTAATTTTTTTTTACTAAAAATGAAATTTTCCGGCATTAATTTTCTGTTAATTTATACTTGTGTAGATGTGAACTGCTACTCAATTTCTAGCATCTCAAGAGCTCAACTGGGTTGGAAAAAATAGAAAGAAAAACAAACAGGAATACTTAGATATAACAGCAATTAAAAGCCATATTAAGCAACATACCTAAATGCCAGTATGTTTTTCAGTGATTGAAAATATAACTCCCTATTTATAGGCAGGACTATATGCCCATAAAAATCAGCTTCTGGTATTCAGTGATATGTTACCTAACAGATGTGAGTCAGAAATATTTATGAGTTGGCATCGGGAGAGCACAATTTTATGTGTTTGAAATAAATATAATGACCTGAATGAAATTAAGTGACATTGTTCTTTGTTCTTTATATTGCAAGCAAGTATTTACCAACTTCATTTGAGATGATAAGGAAAACATTTTTTTAACATTTTATGTAAAACATAGGCAGGAAAACAGCACAATTTGTTAAAGGATTTATTTTATACTTCTGAGAGCTGCTAGTACAGATATTTTGAGGAATTCACTAGATGTCAGTGAGCTACAGAGAAAAAAAATCAGGAAACTAGAAGCATCTTTTCCAACTAAACAACTACCATATTTTCACGACCATAAGGCGCACCGGATTATAAGCCGCAGTATCAGTTAATGTTAATTTTTCAAACTTTTTTCATATATAAAGCGCACCGGGTTATAAGCCGCACGTTTTTTTTGCAACATTTCCCCCCCCTGCTTGCATTCCGTTTCCTAGCCTGCCTGGCCACTCGTTCATTTCGTTTCCCCCCCTGCCTGCATTCCGTTTCCTAGCCTGCCTGGCCACTCGTTCATTCCGTTTCTCCCCCTGCCTGCATTCCGTTTCCTAGCCTGCCTGGCCACTCATTCATTTCGTTTCCCCCCCCTGCTTGCATTCCGTTTCCTAACCTGCCTGGCCACTCGTTCATTCCGTTCCCCCCCCCCTGCCTGCATTCCTTTTCCTAGCCTGCCTGGCCACTCGTTCATTTCGTTTCCCCCCCTGCCTGCATTCCGTTTCCTAGCCTGCCTGGCCACTCGTTCATTCCGTTTCCTAGCCTGCCTGCCTGTAAGATAATAAATGACAGTAAAAATATAAAGCATAATTATTCTTTTTCTTTGCCATTCTTATATTATTATTATTCCATTTGGAAGGTTATAAGGTATAGTTTAAAATGCTTTGAAATCCCCATTCCCTCCCCACTTCAGGGGAAGGATACTATGAAATCCCCAAATCCTCCCCACTCCAGGGGAAGGATACTATGAAATCCACATTTCCTCCCCACTCCAGGGGAAGGATACTATGAAATCCCCATTCCCTCCCCACTCCAGGGGAAGGATACTATGAAATTCACATTTCCTCCCCACTCCAGGGGTAGGATACTGCAAAATCCCCAATTCCTCCCCATTCCAGGGGAAGGATACTATGAAATCCCCAAATCCTCCCCACTCCAGGGGAAGGATACTATGAAATCCCCAAATCCTCCCCGCTCCAGGGGAAGGATACTATGAAATCCACATTTCCTCCCCACTCCAGGGGAAGGATACTATGAAATCCACATTCCCTCCCCACTCCAGGGGAAGGATACTATGAAATCCCCAAATCCTCCCCACTCCAGGGGAAGGATACTATGAAATCCACATTTCCTCCCCACTCCAGGGGAAGGATACTATGAAATCCACATTTCCTCCCCACTCCAGGGGAAGGATACTATGAAATCCCCATTCCTCCCCACTCCAGGGGAAGGATACCAAGGGACGTGTGCGTGCTTCAAGTTTGAGCGTAAGTAAAATCGGGAGGGAGAGACCCAAGGGACGTGTGCGTGCTTCAAGTTTGAGCGTAAGTAAAATCAGGAGGGAGAGACCCAAGGGACGTGTGCGTGCCTGCTCGCGGTCATTCGCTTGCGAGCTTCAAGTTTGAGTGTAAAATCGGGAGGGAGAGATTTTCGATCTTTTTCCATATATAAAGCGCACCGGGTTATAAGCCGCACTGCCAGTTTTTTATCAAATTTTAGGATTTTCAGTGCGCTTATAGTCGTGAAAATACGGTATATTACAAAGCATAACTTTTCACAAACTACAAATTACTTTGTCAAATACATGAAGCAGGATGAATTATGATATGCTATTGTTTATTCAACATTTGGTTGATTGACATAGTTGACCAAATGAGAAGTCTGTGAGATGGATGAGAATGGAATGAAAGACACATGTTAGTATATACATTAGTTAAATCTGCCTACACTTCACAATTATACAAGCTGATTAATTTCTGCTTCAAGACCAGAGCTTTGGAGAGTTTCCATTCTATTAATAATAAACCAATGTCACTTAAGCCTTTATACTTTATTCTCAGTTTGTTACAGGCATGAAAATCTCTAGTCACAGCTTGCATTTGATGGACATATGGGAATGTCGATAGGATGCAACCAACAGAGTTTATTGAAAAACATTTTCATTTCTTCCAATAGAATAACCATTGAGTACCGTGCTTTCTTCTACTCCATTCATGTTTATACTTCTCTTAGATCTTTAGTTCAATTTCAGATCTGTCTCTATCGCTATTGTAATGGCTTTGAAATTATCAGAGTTCCTCCAGACCAAGAAAACATAACATTTTGGATTGAATACATTGGATATTGTCAATCGTCATTTAAGTTTCGAAATGATCAGAACAAAACAAGAATGTCTTTACTTTAAATTATGGTCAGTTCTCTGAAGTTGTGTTATATTCAACTGTTGGAAGAAAAATCAGGTCCAGTTTCAAGTTGGGGAGAAAAACGCAAAAAATAAAATGGAGTCTGGCTGCAGGAAAGAAGGTCTGTGTTTATTTGGATGCCAGAAACTTCAGTGACAGCAGCATGTTTCTAGGGTGGCTGACACAACGTGGTTAGGATAGGTAGGCTTTTATACATTATTTGTATAATGTATATGATTAAGATGTCTGTTCCTACGTAAGAATGTGTCCTTTAATATTTTAAAGGATATTGCCAAATTCCTATGGGGTCATGGCTGGCTCTACAGGCAAAAGGGGAAATGCAAATCCTAGGTGTTTGTCTGAGCAAATCTTGTCAGCTCTGGTTTGTGTTGCTTATTTGGAGTCTCTTTGCTTATGAATCGATTGACCCAGTCTTTCTGAATGGCTACAGTCTCTACAAAAGACCAGTCTCTTCAAGATTCTGCTTGAGGCTGTTTTCCTATGGCAGGAGGACTAGGGATGCTTTCTGCCTTTGTAAGATTTTTCTCCATTTCTCATTTGGGGGAAATATTCTATCCTGCTTCTTTTTAATATTAAGAATAAAAAAAACATTTTAATCTGGGGAGGGGGGGCCTTCCTACACAACTATAACATAGTTCTGAATTTTTGTGAACATACAGTCGATTCACTTTTCACTAGTTTGCATTTTCTTTTACAATAACCTATATATTAGTCACAGTAGAGTTTAAATCCGTCTTATGAATCCTCAGTTTAATCAATCAACAGTAAAAACAGAACTAAGCTGGAGCCACTTTACAGGCTGACTTTGGCAAGTAATCTAATACCACTTTAAGTTCAAGAATCACTTCACTAAAAGGATTCAGACAAAATACAGAGCAAAAGTTTATATGGTTTAGCATGCCACATGTCTCTACACTGTCTGCTGAATTTAATGCATTGCTGATTATATTCAAAAATAATACAATTACTGAAAGTGTTGCTTTAACAACTGATAATGTTGCACTGACACAACTAGCAAGTATCAGACAATTTCTTCACTAATTCTACTCCCAGGTAGGGTTTTTTGCCATTCAATAGAATGTGAATAAACAGAGGAATATGTGTTCTTAAAGAGAAGTAAAAGCATTTGTAACAACAACTATGTTTTTGCAGACATCAATATTTGTCAGGCATCTGCATACACTTTTATTATAATGGCATGATAATAGGTTTGTGGAATGCAGGCTTTTATATCTATACCACAATAGGCCAAAGTGTTTTTATGTTAGTGAAATAGTATGAAAATCAACAAATTGTTCAAATACGTTGCCTCTATAGAACCACCAGAATATATTCTTGCTTAAAGTATGTCCTTTGTTTTATCAGCAACTAATGAAAAGTCCAGCTGGAGTTTCCACCCAGAGTCCAAAACCTATAGTCTATACACCAGCTGGAAAAAGGGTGGAGGGAGTCTGTTAAGTATCAAAGACACCATTCTGGATGAAATTCAGAGCATTCCATGGGTATATCAATAAAACGACAACTGGAGATGAGACACTGAGAGATCAAGCAGAGAAACTTTCAAAGTAAGACAAGACCTTGCATGAGATGTACCATTCATGGGTACCTGAGGTGACAGAAATTGGGCAATCCTGCCAGTGACTGGAAAGTGTTGGAATGCACTGATCATAGAAGACACAAGAATGGGCACTAAGCACCAGCCCCATAGAATCAGGACCCACCACACTAGACCGGAACAGAGTTGCAGACTATGCAGAGAGGCCTTAAAGCTATTCCAACACATAGTGGCAGGATGTAACATGAAGGCAGGGATGTCATATGCTGAGTGCAAAACCATGGTGCTCGCATTGTGTACCGAAACATCTGCACACTGCATGGGCTATAACCTCCCATGGAGTAGGTCATGGAGTATAACAGGGCTAAAATCCTGTGGGATTTCCAGATGCAGACAGACAAAAGGGTACTGGCCAATCAACCAGGCACTGTGGTAATAGACAAGGACTAGAAGACAGTGGTAGTGATAGATACAGTGGTGCCAAGTGAAGCAACATTAGGAAAAAGGAATATGAGAAGCTGGAGAAGAACCAGGGCCTGAAGGAGGTACTAGAGAGGAAGTGGAAAGTAAAGGCCAAAGTAGTTCTAGGGGTGGTAGGAGCACTTGAGATGTGACTCCTCAACTGAGAATGGCTCCAACAGATCCCAGGAACAACATCAGAGTTCTCTGTCTAGAAGAGTACAAAGGTAAAATACAGTTGAAATGCTGCATAAATCCTCAGGCTTCTGGTAGTGGACCCATGATCGAGGAAGATGTACATTACCTATATGGGTGAAAAGGGGATTTTTTAAAAATATAAATGGTAAGGAGCTAGTATAGTGTAGTTGTGTTAGGAGGCGATTGAGAAGCAGTTATATTTACTCAGCCCACCTCACTTCACAGGATTGCTTTGAAGATTGCTTTAAGAGAGAAGAGGATTCCATGTGTGGAACTTTAAAGTCTCAGAAAAAAGATGGTATTAAACACACACACACATACCCCACACAGACAAATGCAGTTCGATACAATGCAGTAAATAAAAGCATGTGTCCTTTAATAACTACAATTTATGTATTCTGTGATTTTGAGGATACTGAATGTTGGGCGTGTGTCCTATACTATTAGAAGAGAGAACATATTAACCAGCACAGAAATTTCTATCCAGACCAATCTGTCGGATATTAGACAGGGAAGGAGAGCAGAAGCGAAAGAAGATTTTAAAGAGAGAAAAAACCCCAGAAGAATGTGCCTGTATATGAGGCTGAGGTCACGCCCTTTATCCCTGGTCAACAGTCCTTGACAGACTAACCCTGAAGAGATAGAGAGGATAAATATTTCTTCTTTTGGAAGCTTCAGAAGCAAGGACCTGCAAGGGATCTCCCTGGCTTCTGCACCAAGTTCTGGAAAGGCAATGAAGTTAGTTTCACTTTTATATTCTCAGAATATTTGTTATAAAGGCAAGATGGTGTCCTTTGGAGAAAGATATGCAATATCTTTTGGGCTTTCCAAAGGTCTCAGGATGGGGCATTTACTCAGAGCATGTATCCCACCATCTCCTACAGTTTAATGGCTGAGGTATACTCAACTGTGAGTCATGATGAAGAGGAACAATCAGGGCTGGGTTTTGACCGGTTCGCACCGGTCCCTGCGATCCGGTTGGTCGCCGAACCCAGAAGTAAGTAACTTCCGGGAACGGCGAAGCCCCCCCCCGCGCCCGCGCGCGCCCGCACACCCGCGCCCGCTCCTTACCCGTTTTTTTCAAATTTCACGCTTTCCACGCATGCGCAGAACGCCTGCGCGATCCTCCAGGAGCAGCTGGAGCATCGCGCAGACGCTAGTACGCATGCGCATGCCACGTGCACGCACGCGCGCGCCACGTGCGTGCGCGAGGACGCCGCGTGCGTGGTGAGGACGCCGCCGGCCTCGTTCCAACCGATCCAGTTGGAACGGGGCGAGAAACCCACCCCTGGGAACAATGCTGCTGAATCAATGAAAAGTGGAATCATCTATACCAGGATGCAGATGAATAGAACCTTCACTTTTAATGATAACATCAAGGTCAGAAGTCCAACATGGTAGAACAAACTCTTCCATAGATTAACTGTTGAACAGCTGCTTATTTCCAAGATTTCCATTTAAGCTGGTCATATGTCCCCAAAACAAAGCTAAAATTCTTCTTGTACCTAAATTACTTTAAAAAATCATGCAGATGTAGCAGATTAAAAAAAAATAGAGATATGGCACATGAGCCAAAATAGAAAGAATCTAAGCACCTTCCTCTGAATTTCAAAGCTGTAAGGGACAGGCCCTGTTTAGTGCATGGATGTGAAATACATTGAATTAGATTGGGAAGTTTAACAAATGGATTGGGCTATGGGCTGACAAATGGTCTATTTTATCTTCTTGTGGTTTAGATATAGGGCTATTTGTTATTCAGCATTTGCTGCAGTGTAGGAAGGACACTGACAGTAAGCTTAAAGTAAGCAAAGATTGCCCCATGTTATTCTCAGAAATTAGTGGTCTACAAATGTAAATATGATTACTGGTTGGCTTCAAACTACTTTGTGAGAGACTAGGAGCTGGAAGTGGTGTGGTAAGCGGGTATCCTAAGTAAAGTTATTCTATATATACAGTCAGGATGTTAGTCATTACATGCATTTTGAATTAGCTGCCCAAATTTCCTTTCAGCATCGCTTGGGTGAGAAAACATTGAATGTTCCCTGAATGTTGTTACTTTAATTCTGTTTGGTACTGAAAGTACAACCTTCCCATTTTTCAAATTAATTTTACCAATTGAACGGCTCAAGCAGCTTTACCAGCTCTCTCTTCCCATTAATTCTGCTTTCATTTTTCAAAAGGCAGAGATGGTGAGTCACCACTGGTAAACTGACTTCACAAGGTATTTTCATCAATAGGGTTCCTATAGTATCTTGCAAAAAAATAACCAGAAGCAGTATTGTTTTGTACAAGACCTTGATCAGATTGCAAATATTGTCTTTAAATGTCACAGTTCCATGTAGAATATATAACATGAAAAAAGCAAACTGATTTAGGTGGATTACAAAAGACTGAGAATATTTCATTTTCCCTTGAACCAATTTCTTGATTGGTTCCAGTTCCCAGAATCTAATTTTGCAGGCAACAAGTAAGTTTGGTAAATGATGGTTTAGGTTATGCTAGTTCAAAATTAAATCTATGATTGAATGCAACAACGATAATAATGATTTGCTACAGCAGTTGGCATTTAATTAACGGTGAACCACACTGAAAAATGATGCTTGGTTCAAGAGGTCAAACCCTTTTCAATCTCTTTCCAATAAAACATCAGTATAATAATGTAATCAGGAGTTAAATACAACCTAAGAAATCCTTTCCTTTTACAAGTAGTTCTCATTTAGCAACTGCCTTGTTTAGTAACCATTTGAAATTACGGTAGTGATGAAAAAGTAACTTTCTGACCAATCCTCATATTTACAATCTTTGCAAGACTGTAAAGAAGGGGTATCAAACTCAAGGCCCATGAGCCAGACCTGGCCTGGTCTACCCAATGAGAAGAGGAAAGATCGGGCTAGCATGGCTTTGGCCTGGTCTACCCAATGTGAAGAAGAAAGATGTCAGCAGTTTGGGGAGTGGCATCAAACTAGCCACACCCACCCAGTTGGCCACACCCACCCACCCTGGCCTGGTCCCTGAGGTCAACCACAGCCCTGATGCAGCCCTCAATGAAATTGAGTTTGACACCCCTGCAGTAAAGTTGAAATAAGATCTTAACCACATTTGCTGTTTCACTTAGTGACCACTTCGTTTAATCCCTGAGTTGCTGGTCCCAATGTGGTTTGCTAGACAAAGTCTATCTGCATCCTGAATTTCATTTAGAAAACTGGATGTTATCTGACATTATGTTCATTTATTAGTAAAGTACAACACTTTCCATCATCCGCAGTGGCTCAATCCTGACTATATCTTATTTGTATCTTGATGTATGCGGATCCATCACCAAATCCAGTTCCCAGCTGGCAGCTGTGCTCTTGCTGCAAAGGACATCTTGATTATCTAAGGATTCTAAGCAATGCCATCCAATGAAGAGACCTAAACTAGGAAGCAAAGGGAGGTGCATTCAAGTCCCAACCACCCAAGTGTTAGTGGTCATGAAAATATGTGGAGGTGTGTGGTTGCAAAGGAATGTAAAGCTGATCGTGGGGAAGGATTAGATGAATTGTTAAGGGACCAAGATTGGTAACTCAGCCCTCAGACTGGAAAGCATGAGAAAAATCTCTCAAAACAACCCTACTTTGATTTTGACAGGTATAAAATGAAGTAGGGAGAAACTCTCACAGGCTTTCAAGATTCCCTATAATAGTAAAATAGCATTTCTAGAATCCTTGCAGTGTATGTCTTCTGATCTGGTTTACTGTGAATGGCTGATTCTGATTTACAGGTGGCATGCAGCACTTTGTGGGCACACAAGCCGTTGCTCTAGTTCCAGGATGGCGAACCTATTGCACGCAAGGCGTTGCCCTGTCAGCTGGCCATCACGCATACGCGCACTGGCTGAGTTCAGCCTTTTTAAAAGCCATTTTAGGCCCTCCCTAGGCTCCATAGGCTTTATAGGAGCCTGGGGAGGGCGAAAAGAGCCTCCCCCGCCTCCCTTGGAGGCCCTCTGGAGGCTTCCCTGAAGCCTCCAGAGCGCAAAAAACTGGCCCTATGGGCAAACTGGAAGTTTAGGAACTGACTTCCGGTTTGCTTGTAGGGTCAGTTTAAGCCCTCCAGAGGCTTCAGGAAAGCCTCCTGAAGGTCCCTGAAGCCTCCAGAGGACCTCCAGGGGCAGGGGGCTGTTTTCGCCCTCCCCAGGCTCCTATAAAGCCTCTGAAGCCTGAGGAGGGCAAAAAAAGCATGCAAAAAATGGTGTCGCACCTCTCATGTGCGCATGCACACTGGAGGGTGTCGCACATTGTATTATGGGTGTGGCATGCCCACGCATGACCCCCCCCTGCACTCCTCCCACTTATGGTACGTGAGCCAAAAAAGGTTCGCCATCGCTGCCCTAGTTCATCTCCACCGCCCATGCGTGTGTGCCTCCTGGCAGCCAGCTGGTCATCAAGTCTCTGCCACGCATGTATGGGGGTGGAGCACGTGTGTGGGGTGCGCATATGCGGGGAACGCATGTGGGGGGCATGGGGCATGTGAGGGCTGCTTGCACATGCAGGGGTGGGTGGGCGTTTGTATTCTTTCTTACTATGCCACTGAGAGTTGTATGATTGTGGCAGGGTAGCAAATGGATAGAAATGAAAGCTGTTTGTGGCCCCTTTAATCTGGGCATTAATTAATGTTTGCAAAATTTATCAAAATTAGGTCTGCAGAGTAGGAAGTAAGCTAGCATAAAAACTTGGAAGTTTCTCTGTACCCCAAATAAGAGGGGTTTTAGATAAGGTGACCAGACGTCCCACTTTCAGCGGGACAGGCACAATTTTTAATGATTTGTCCCGTGTCCCGCACCGTGTTCAAAAAGTCCCGATTTTCCAAAAGAAAGAAAACAATTTTAAAAAGGACGGCATTAAAAAAAAAGTTTTTATTTCTCTGAAGTGTCGCTCCCAATGTGGCCTTTAGAGGGCAGTGGTTTCCCTCTCTCCGCTTGGCTCCCTCCCCTCCTGCGCGTGCGCATGCTGACGCACACTGTTTTTCTGCAGGCAGCGCGGCGAGAAGGAGGCTCGGTCCTGGGCCAAGAGGCTCAGCCGTCGGAAGGTTTTTCTTTTCTTTTCTTTTTTTGCCTGTTTCTCTCGGGCGCCGCTCTCCCTGCAGCCATTTCTCCCTCTTTCTCCTTTTTGTCCTTTTTGCTCCTTACCCCAAAAAGAGAACAAGAGGGAGAAAGAGGAGGTGTGGGGCAGATCGTGGGATCGCTGTTTTCTGAGCTTGGTGGGCACGGATCCCCCACCCCACCACCTCTTGAGGAAAGAGGAGGTGTGGGGCAGATCATGGGATCGCTGTTTTCTGAGCTTGGTGGACAAGGATCCCACTATCTTACTATTTTATTTTTCTTTATGTATACTGAGAGCATATTTACCAAAGACAAATTCCTTGTGTGTCCAATCACACTTGGCTAATAAACTATTCTATTCTATTTTATTCTACTCTACTCTATTCATTTCTATTTCAATTCTAACAAGGAGTTTAGCTTCTCTCTCTTGAAAATGTAAGCCAGCATAAGGCATTATAATGCAAACTAGCCTTAACTTTCAAACAGTTCATTTAGTGACCAAAGTTACAATGGCATTGAAAAAAGTGTCTGATTACCATTTTCACACTTAGCGACCATTTTCATACTTAGCGACCGTTGCAGCATCCTCATGGTCACATGATCAAAATTTTGATGTTTGGCAACAGATTCGTATTTATGCTGGTTGGAGTGTCCTGGGGTCATGTTTGACAAAATATAAAAATTTTAATCAAGCCCCCCCCCCCTCCGGTCAATGGTGTCCCTCTTTACCAGTCTGAAAATCTGGTCACCTTAGTTTTAGATTATGTATTATTTACATAACAAGTGCTTCCATGAAGCAAACACTTTACCACTTTTAAATAAAATAAAATAAAAAAATATATAGACTTTCTTAAAAGTCATGTTAGTTGATTTATTAGATTTATGTCCTGCCTTTCAGTATAAGTGCTCCAGGAACATACATAATGCTCCTTCCTATTTCCCCTCATAGCAACAACTCAATGAGCTTGTAGTAAAGGATTATTTTAATTAAAAATAATAATTCTAGGAAACACATCCCAATTCCTAATTCTTAAAAAAAAAATGTAGTTTTGATTGCTTTCATTAATTTGCTTCTTTAATGCAGATAGTTTACTTCTGTTTTATTGTTTTTCTTTTCTTTTAGCTGCAGCATTCAACTTCTGGAGGAAGCAATTTAAAAACTTTACCACAGTTTCGGTATATTCCCTAGCCTACATGTTTTCCTTCTTCCTTTAAGAAGAACAAAGAAAACCTCTTTTCATGCACATGGTACACCATTCTGCACGTATTCCTGTCAAAATGTGGTCAGGATGTGTGCTTTATATACAAATGTGTCATAACAAGATAATTCTAAAGGCATTTCATTCGCTAATCAATACAAAGCAGAATGGAGGTGAAGAAAAATTACTGTTTTGTATTTTCACCTGGTAATAGATAAGACACTTCAACTGCAAAGGGGCTGGGGAATGAACCTATCTGAACCCAACCTTGTGTTTCTCCTACTGCTTCCTGAACATACTATTCAAAAACTTTAAATACACAGGATAGTTATAAATCATGCACAAGTGATCTTCTAGTATGATGAATTACAACTCCCACCATCGTCGGCTATTTAAGAGGGCTCTGAAATTTATAGTCAAACATTATGGTGGGAACCAGATTGTTTTTTCCCACTAAACTAAGGAACTGAGGACAGGCAAGTCAGCACAAAACAGCAGTCCTGATTTCTTGCAAGCATTTGGTTATCTACTGCTAGAAATAAAATAATAGACTAACTAAATGTTGAGTCTGATCCAGCTTCACTGGATTTGTTCCATTTAGCTTCTTTATCCCCTAAAGATACTAAGTTTGTGCCAGTGGAATATTTTATTACGGTGTTCTTTACATTAGTGACTGTCGTGAGTAGTAGTCTAAAATAACCTTTCCTTCCTGCTGCTAGTCAGATGTGCTGGACCAGGGCTGTTAAACTCACGGCCCATAGACCAGATGCATCACGGGCTTGCCACGCCCATGCCTGGTTTAGCGAAGGGGGAAAAAGTCCCAATATGTCATATGATGCCACCATGACAATACCAGTTTGACACCACTGTGCTAGACTACAGTTCCCATGCTGTCTGGAAATTCACACTCAACTATCCAAGGACACTATTTGGAAGAGATATTTTAAAGGATGTGTGTCAGAGGTGGGTTGTTCCCAGTTAGGCCCAATTCGGCTGAACCAGTAGTGGTATTTTGGCCTGGGTCACAGAACTGGCAGAGACCCAGGCTGGCCATGCCCCCGAACCGGTTCCCTGGTCATCTCTGCCATTGCTGGCATATTGTTTAGTAGTGCATGTGCATGCGCAGTTCACTGTAAATTGTTCTGCGCATGCATGAAGAACAATTTACTTTGAACTGTGCATGCATGCGTGAAGCGAACCGATAGTAAAATCGGGAGTAATCCACCTCTGTGATTGTATTGACCTAAAGGGAAAAGCAGCAGTTCTAACTAAAGCTACTGAAATAAAATGCCTAGAAACGCTGATAATTATTTTTATTGCCTTACAGGACTCTCTGCCAAGCATCTGTAATAGCTTATAAGCTTCCCATTTTTTAAAAAATTGTCAAGTAAAAGTAAAATAAATAAAAGTGAAAAGACAGCTCAGTATTGGATTAAATATCCTAAGCTCAACAAAGGAGTTGTTTTTAGGGTATAAATATATGCAGCGTTCAACATTCAAATTGCTGGAAAGTCTTTACAAACCTGAGAAAATTGGCTTGATGAATTTTTCCGTGAAGGTATTGGAAATATTTCTAAAAAGTATGGGTGGTGCTCTAGAATGAGCCCCTTCATGCACTACACAATGCAGAAATAGGAACTGAAGAGGCCAACACAAAAAGAGCAAGTTTATAATCTTCCTGCTTATAAGAAAAATAAATCTGTGGATTTTTTTAAGCCAATAACCTGTAAACCATTTGTGTCTAGAAATGCTCCCAAATAGCTTCTAACTTAAGGCAACTTTATACTTCAAATAGAAATGACAACAACATCATAGAGTAAGAAGCATAAAAAGCACAAAGTGGCAATCAAGATATTCGTTCAACAGGAAATTAGGCTCACTTAATCTCTCAACCCCCATTCTCAGGAACACTGCCAGGTCTTAAGAGTCTTGTGAAAAGTCAGAAAGATCATAGCCAATCTTAATTTGGTATTTCAAAAGGCAGATGCTGGGACAAAGAAGGCCCACTTCTCGAGTTCTTCAAACTACATTCTTATAGACCATGTTCCTCCTTTCAGATTTATTGGGATAGTAGAGATAATTATCTGTCATTTCAAGTTTCAAAATAATGCTATTACTGTAGCCTGTTTTATGGCTGTATTTTGAAAACTATGTTTATAAAGTGGGGAAAAAAGTGTCCCAAAGGGACACTTTTCCAAAAAGCAACTAAACTTTCTTGGTTTTTTTTTTTGAAAATTCTCGCTTCTCAGCCAAGAAGCTTCTTCAGTTTCTCAAGGGAAACCCCCCCCCCCCAAAAGTGCTTAAATCTGGCTCGCGGGGCCATCCTAGAAATATCAAATGACCGGTCCCTTTTTGGCCTCCTTGGCCTCTAGTAGCAGTCTGCCAGCACAGGGCCTCCACACAGCCCATTTTTGCCCGGCAGAGTGCTGCAGGAGGACTGGATTGGACGAGATCATAATTATGTGGACTCAAGTAAGTGCCCGATCTAGATAGAAAACAAGCAGCATCCTATGTTACTATTACAGTTTAATGCCAGATTTTACATACTGCAGGTCCATTTAATCTACGATCAACCATCTATAATTGACAGTCATTTCTATTTACTATCCTGGAAATTCACTTCTTCTCCTGTGCGCTGCTTGGAGACTCCAAGCATGAGTTAATTTCAGTCTATTCGCCCAAGGACCGAGTTAATTTTCTTAGCCATGCCTTCTCTCCTCATTGAGGACCAGTTCAAAAACCCAGTCCAGCCCAGTTCCTCAGTTTTTGGGTGAATAGACTGGGACTCTCCTAGTTAGATAAGAGATTTTCTTATTTTTATCATCATCGTAGTCAGGACAAAAATAATGCTTTAAAACAAGGTTCCTATTAAACTGCTGAGAGGACTTCGGAGATTCCTGGCTCTCTGTTTGCTAACAGAGCCGAGGTTCATTGGGGCGCTTATCCGGCGGCGGCTGGCGAGCACGGGGGCGACAGGAGGCTTCCTTCCCCCCCCCCCCCAAGCTGTCATTTAACTGTTTATCGCCCGGAGATCTCAGTGGAGGTTCCGGATTGCGTCTGGCAGCTCCCTTATCACCTGAAGAAACGCGGCAGCCACTTTGAAGCAGTTTTGGCACGCTTTGGAGCTCCGGCCGTTGCAGCTACTGTGCTTTCATTCTCAGCAAGCAGATAGCCGCAGGGGAGTTTTTTAGCCGTAGTTTGGGGCGCCGGCAAGGCTTCCTCCCCCAAGAAGACCTACAGCAAGCAGCGGGGAAGACCTTTGGCCCTTGGGTCATACTCCCGTCTGGAGGACATTTCTGCGTAGCGTGCAGCTTCTATCGACTAAGGCCTGTGCCAAGCCTACTGCTTTTGCAGCCTTGAAGACTACAGGCGAAGACATCATGGCTGAAAGAAGCAAGAGGGCACCATAGGACAATCCAGAACCCTCATCGAAATGCAGTTGGCCAGAGCCACCTGAGGTGGAAAAGGGGATCAAAAGCACTAAAGGGAGCACTAACCCCAGAGGTGGCAAGGCCTTATCCAAGGCTGAGGCCCGCAGGCATAGGGCTCTAGAAAAGACCTTTGAAAGGGCCAGAAGACTGTCCATTTCATCTGGACAGCCATCTAGGGATCCTAGTCCCTTGCCCCAGCCTCAAGAGGTTTTTCCCAGGATTCTCCAAGAGAGTGTAATTCTCCCCCAGTTATGAAGGAGGAATTTTAAGCCACTTCACTTGCAGCTTCCTTGGGGTATCCAGGGTCTTCCTCCATCCAGGAAGAAATATGCCCTTTTGGCTGCTCTACTCTACAACCTGTCAATGTCACTTTGTGGATGTAAAGTGTGGTACATATTCCAAAGTTTGTGTGTTTTCCGGTCCAGGTTTTCCAGTTCAGCCAGTTCAGCCAGTTGATGATTCCAGCTGAGTAGTGTATCACTGGAACTGCCCATGTATTAATGGCTTTAATTATGTTTCCAGCATTCAGCTTTGATTTTAATATTTTGTGGACCCTCCTGATGTATTCCTTTTGCATTGACTCCTTGACTTTTCCGTTCAAGATGTTATCTGCTTGGAATATGCCTAGGTACTTTAACCACCATCCTTTGCTAATGCTTTCACTATATTTTCATTTCCCAGTTCTATTCCTTCTGTATTTTTCCATTTTTTCTCGCCGGATGGATAATATAGCACATTTTTCAAACCCAAAGTTCATTTTGATGTCACTGCTGAACAGCTGAACTGTGTTGAGTATTGATTTAAGTTCAGTGGGGCTTTTCACATACATTTTTAAGTCATCCATGTATAGTAGATGGTTTATCTTGCTATGTTGGCTTGAGATTTGGTATCCCAGTTTTGTGTTTCGTAGGATTATTGTCAATGGAATTAATGCAATGTCAATCAGTAGTGGTGAAAGTGAATCCCCTTGGAAGATTCCTCGTCTGATGTTGACTTCACCATGTTCTCCCTATTTGTTGTTAGAACTGTTTTCCATTTTTGCATATTTGTTTTAAAAAATGTACAGATATTTTTGCTGATTCCAAAGTTTTTCAGACAGGTGTTAATCCAGCTGTGGGGTAATGAGTCAAATGCCTTCTTGTAATCAATCCATGCCATATTTAAATTTGTTTTTCTTCATTTTGCATTTTTTAGTACCATTTTGTCTATGAGCAACTGATCTTTTGTTCCTCTCGATTTTTTATAATTTCCTTTTTGTTCTACTGGATACAAACTGTTTTCCATCAGACGACTAAATACTGAATTTGCCAGTATCATTGTAAAAAGTTTGAATGTTGTTGGCAATTGGGTGATAGTTGCTCGGTTCTGTGCCTTTTTCTGGATCTTTCATTATCAAGTATGTTCGGTCAGTTGTTAACCATTCTTCGCTTGTTGCATTTTGAAGCATTTGATCAAATTGAGTGGCCATGCAATGATGGAGGCTTGTCAGGTGTTTTAGCCAGTATCCACGCAGTTCATCCAGGCCAGGTGTACTCCAGTTCTTGACCTTCTTTGCTTGTTTTGCCACCATGTCAGTTTTTATTACATTATTTTCCATCTGGTTTTGTGTTGTTTGTTGTTGAATATCTTTGATCCAGGAGGCAGTGTTGTTGTATTCCACTGAGTTTTCCCAGAGTTTTTTCCAAAAGTTCAAAGTTTTTTTCTTTACATGGGTGAATATTAGTTTGGATTCGAGTTTCATCAAGGAACCAGTAGAAGAAGTGTTGGTTGCTTCTGAACTGGACATTTTCATGATATTGTTTTATTCATCCTTTATATCTTTCAATTTTCCTTGCTGTTGCTATTGCACATTGTTTTAGTTCTCCATAATTTCCACTATTGTTTTCTCCTCCAGGTTGTATTTTTGGGGGTAAACTATTTTTCAGCTTTTTGTTCTTTAGTTTTCATTCTTTTAAGAACTTCAGATTGTTGATATCCCCTCGTAGGTTTTTAATTTTATTTTCAAGTCGAATTTTCTACTTTGGTGTTCCAGTGGGTTTCTTTTTTGGCGTTTTATAACCTAGTTCTGCAGTTATAATGGTGGCTGTGCTATACATTAATTGGTTGGTTTCATATAGTGTGGGGATGGAAGTTAAAATGTTGTTCAAGGCAGTTAACAGATGTTTCACTCGTTTGTTATGCCCCTCGTGAATGATAGGTAGTCTTTTTCTTTCTACATTTTCTTTGATGTGGTTTTCAATTTTTTCTTTCAGCATCACTTAGCTCTACTCTTTCAAGTTGTTGCACGGGGGGGGGTCTTCATCCTTTGTGTTCGTTTCTTCCACTGACTGGTCAATTTGTTCAGTTGTTGGACTAATTTCTTCAACTTGTTCATCATCACTTGTTGTTTTCTTTTTAGCCAATATTTCTAGATGTTGCATTTTTGCTTGTGTGAAAACTTTATTATGGATGATGAAGTTCCTTTGATCCATTAATCTTTGTTCAGTTATGTCACATTCCAGGTATTGTTCCTTCCACAGTTGCATCATTCTTTTTTTAAAACCCCTGGCTGTTGATTCTGCCTGATAGTAATATTTGAGGATTTGTTGATTTTCTTTAGTTGTCCAAGTTTTGCACTTTGGTTCCAGTCAAGGGAACCAAAGGAACCATACAAAGGAATTGTATTTCTTTTCTTTAATCAAATCAGTCAATTTGGCCATCTCTGCTAACTTCATCAACTTTTGCAACCATTCATCCTTTGTAGGAATCAGCGTCCTTCCATTTTTGTGCATAATCTTGCTACTATCAATATACAGTATATAACCTTAAAGTGCCCCCCCCCCAAAAAAAACCCTTCCAAATCTTTTTCCATTAAACCCACAAGAAAATTTTCTGGTTTTATATTCAGTTTGAGAATCTTCTGTATTAAGATGTGAATCTTACTCTGACAAGCAAAGCGAATGGGAGAAGCTGGATTTAATTAATGACTAAACAGCTCACTTAACAACAGTTGTAAAAAAAAATGGTCATAAAATCAGCCATGACTCACTGATCTTGCTTGGCAATATAAATTCTGGCCTCAATTGTGGTAATAAATTGAGGACTACCTGCAGTGCTGATGATCAGATTTTTTAAATTTTAATTAGAAGTTAATAAATTAAGACTATAAACTTTCTGTCTTCCATTGAAGTCAGATTCCTCCCAGTACGGAGGGGGAAAGTGAAGTTTCTAGGAAAACACAAAAGAACATTTCTGAATCTAATGATTTCACAATGTATGTTCTCCTGGAAGCAGCCCAGACTTAATAGAATTTATTCTGGAATTTGATACTGGATCAGGATTGCCCTACAATAATGCCGCAAGTTTTGATCTTTGCTCTGAATTCTAGCATTTGTTTGGCCAGAATAAACAAGACCTTGGTACAAGAGAAAAATAAAATGAAGCAATTTAAATCTATTATTCTAAAAGTACAATAGTGAAATAGAAAATATCTGCCTGATTACTACGTAAATCTGCTTATATTGTTACCTATTGAATAATTCCAGATCTGCAGACTTTTTAACTGCAAAAACCCTACATTTCATCCCTGAGTTTTATTCTCATTGAAAAATAAGATCACACCCTAAATCTGTTGTGCCTCAAATGGTGAAGGATTTGTAGCCCACTGTTATACACGTTTTCTCAACTCTATTGAATTCAACTGGGGGGGTTGGCTTCCTGCATGCAGCTACCTACCGTAATTTATAGTTTTCTGAGCACCATTTTCCTCCTGCAGAAATTTCTTAAATGCTAGTTACCTCTTTGAATCTCCTATCTATGGACATTTATTCAGGAGCTATCCCACTGAATTAAACAAGAATTATGCAAAGAAAGCTGCACCAAGGGGCCACAATGCAACTCAATCCTTGGAAAGGCATTGTTGCAAGAGCTTTCCCATATCATTACAATACTATCCTGCTTAATTTTCAGGGGCTGCACTCACATGTCATATCAAGACATGGCATGACTCTGATTTACTGAATATAACAGTTCTTAAATGCACCCGAGACTGGCAGACAATTGCAGAAACGGGGACTGCAACACAATGATGCAAAGCCCCATTTCTTGCCTGACTGTGATGCCATGACACAATCCAAAAGGGTAGACCTTGCACTATGATGTCATGATGCCATGATGCATATTCCATCATGTTTACTGTCAGGCCTGCAATTATATTCCTTTTAGAATTTTGGCCTGCCATACTTTCTCTTATTTCATTATGCTGTTTCTTTAGTATAGTTGATGGGAGGGGGGAATAGACAGGAGTGAGATTGTGGAATGTATTGTTTCTCATACTTTACTAGAAGCCAAGGTCATCCTTTGTCTCCGCACCAGTACACCTGACTGGAAGCAGCTGGGTGTGGATGCCAGCGTGGAGGAAGAAGATTGGACCATGTGATGAACTGTGGGTGTGGGGACAAGATCGTGAACTTTTAACTGGGTGGAATTCTGATGTCATTTCCAGTATTGGGATTCCATAGCACGACGCCAACATGCCTGTCTTATTAAATTGGAACTTTAAGGATAGTTTTGCCTTTGACTCTGATTTAATTCTGCATGGTATTTGGAACGCTGACATTTACCTCATTATGGCTAGCTGCACATGGCTAAGGATCTCACTGTATTAAGCTCCAGCATGATGTGTAAATGCTGTCAATGCTCCTAAGTAATGTGGGGAAAGTAGTTCAACTGTACAGTAGCACCTTCTAGACAAGTTGTTAGAACTCAAGGAAACTGGATGCGCCTAACTTTGAGGAAAGATGGCCAAGAGGGAATATGATAGTACTCTTCGGGAATTTAAAGAGAATCCAGAGAAGGCATCATAATTCCAGAGTTCAGGTTAGATGAGATCTTAAGTTCCAGGAAGGCAGATATTGACTGGATGATAGGAAAAGGATCTAACAACAAGAACCCTTTGGCAGTGGAACTAATTAAAGAAATAGATATGTTCAAGCAGGGTTGGACTGCCATCTGTTATGAACACTTAATTTAGATCCCCCACTGGCCAGAGTTGAGCTTCAGGGTCTAAATTCCAACTCCATATTTCTATCCTTTGCACGGGTTCGGGCTACCACTTCAGGTCCTTTGCTTTCTGCTTCTTCTGCTCTCTATAGTCAGACAGGAAACAGATCAAACAGCAGGAGTCTCTCTAGACCCACTTCTGCAC
The DNA here is from genome assembly GCF_009769535.1 of Thamnophis elegans. NCBI lineage: Eukaryota > Metazoa > Chordata > Lepidosauria > Squamata > Natricidae > Thamnophis > Thamnophis elegans. Next base: position 126,470,849 of record NC_045543.1, on the reverse strand, counting down.
TGGCTCTTTTCATTCACCAATATGTGCACAGCCTGTCTGTTATAGTTTCCTACGAGGATGTTGTTTCTGATTTAACAGAAAGGTAAAGCGATTTCCCAGTGAGGTTTGTTTTTCTTAGACACATTCAGAACTAAAATAAAGAGGTAAATTACCATTTCATGCATATTAAGAACAGTTACAGGAACTGGGCATGGCTAGTCTAGTGAAGAACCAGGGGAAACATGATAGCAGTGTTCCAATATTTGAGGGGCTGCCACAGAAAGGAAGCGGTCAAACTATTTTCCAAAGCACCTGAAGGCCAGACAAGGAATAATGGATGGAAACTGAACAAGGAGAGATTCAACCTGAAAATAAGGAGACATTTTCTGACAATGAGAGCAATCAACCAATGGAACAGCTTGACTTCAGAAGTTGTGGGAGCTTCATCACTGGAAGCTTTCAAGAAGAGACTGGACTGCCACTTGTAGAAATGGTGTAAGGCCTCCTACTTGAGGGGGGTTGGGAGTTGGACTAGTTGACCCACAAGGTCCCTTCCAACTCTTGTTAATCCGTTGACCTTAAATTCATTTATCTATGGGTTTTCTTTCTGAGCCTCCAAGTAACTGGAATACTGCTATCAGCACCATTCAACAATATAAATACTTTTCTTCCTCTCCTTAAAAAAAAAAGAAGGATCTGTACCTTTCACATACCTGTATGGAAAGTTCTTCACTGAAATCCTTTAGTACTTTGTCAAAATCTACACTTGTCATTTTTCCATGGCTTCATGTTTGCAGGAACCAGTTTACGTTGCGCTATGGATGCCAAACTAAAATCACTGAGAACTCTGGATGAAGTATCAGTGCTTCTCCAAGTGGCCAATAAAACAGCCAAAAAAAAAGAAAAGCCACATCCAGACAGCTTTCTCTGCCTGCCCCCTTAGCTCAACCTTGTAGGAGAGGTAGTAGCAGAACTACTCCTTTCTTCAATTTTGTATCCATAAAACAAAGAATAATAGGCTGGAAGAAACCTTAGAAATCTTCTAGTCCAATCCTGCTCAAGCAAAAGACCCTATACTATTCTGGATAAATGGCTATCCAGTCTCTTCTTGAAAATGTCCAGTGATGGAGCACTCAAAATTTCTGCAGGCAAGCTGTTCCACTGATTATTTTGCCAGGAAATTTCTTAGTTCTAAGTTGGATCTTTCTTTAATGATCTTCTTACTAGTTGCCTTTCCTTTTGCTTCAGGTGTTATTGAAGAACAGGTTGATCCCTCTCTTCTGTGTGACATCTGCTCAAGTACTGGAAGACTGTTCTCATGTCATCCCTAGTTATTCTCTTCATTACAGTACATACTTAGTTCCCTCCATTGCTTATTGTATGGTTTAGCCTTCAGACCCCTTATCATTTTTGTTGCTCTTCTCTGCACTCTTTCTTAAACTGAGAGTAATTTATGGGTAGTAGAGCAATTTTTAATTGCTTTTTTTGTGGGTCAATGATCCATTTTGGGAATTCAGATACATTTGTACAAAACAACAGAAACTGGTTTTTTTGGGGAAGGTAATGATCTAGGAAGGGATAATTGCAACAATCAGTTTAAGATCTACACCTCCAAATATTGCATATGGTGAATTGTTTCGAGAGAGAAATTGCTTGACATCTAATACTGTGCAAACAGATTTTGTAACTGATTTTTTTTAGCAATGGTAGTGTAGCAGTTAGAATGTAGTACTGCAGGCTCTACTGCTCACTCCAGGAGTTTGATTCTGAACAGTTCAAGATTGACTCATCCCTCCATCCTTCTGAGGTCGGTAAAATGAGAACTCAAATTGTTGGGGGCAATAGGCTGACTCTGTAAACCACTTAAGAGAGGGCTTTAAAGCACTGTGAATAAGTCTATGTGCTATTGCTACTGCTTTTTTCCTTTGTTCATTTACCATCCTGAAAACTCTAAACATATTTGTTTTAAAATTAAAAATATTTGAAAGTCTGATTTAATGGGGGTTCAGGGGCCATAATGAATAAGCATCAGTTGTGGAAGAAGAGGCCCTGTCAGTGAAAATTGGATGTAGAGAGAAAGGTGGCAGAACAAAAGAAGATTTTTTGCCAATTGGAAAATCTCTCCAAATTCCACTGTTTCCTTTAGTACATGAAAAATGTACAAGTGGACCTCAACGTATGACCATAATTGAGGTTGGAATTTTAGTTGTAATTCACTGAGGTCATAAATCAAGTAAACATGTGATTGGACTCAATTTTATTTTGGCCATGTTCAATAAGAGTCATTGTAGTCATTAAACAACTCATTGCTCAATGATTTATCAAGTGACTAAAGTAATTCAAGTAATGAATTGTCAAGTGAATCACATGGTCATAAGTCCGAATCTAGCTTAGCCAATGGCCACTTTTGCCTGGGAAATGGAAATGGAAAAACAGGTTACAAAATGAGAGCACATGACCACAGGACTCTGCGGCCATTATAAATGCAAGTTAGTTGCAAAGCAGCCAAAATGCAGGGTTAGTTTGGCAGTCGTAACACAAAGGACAGGTTGTAAGCAACAATTTTCAAATCCATCAGAACTTTGGTAATTAAGTAACCAGTTGTAAGCCAAGGACTACCTGTATTTGTGTGCCAAAGCTGAGACAGAAATTAACCAATTTAGCTGCTGAACAATAACAGGGAACATCACCGCAATCCTGAAGCAGTGCCAAGTGACTCCATGGAAGTGTCCTGAACTTGTAACTCAGCCCAAGCTTGTGTGAGCAATGCTTTTTCTCTTGGACAATAAGCAAGTAGATGGTGCTGTAATAAATAATAGCTCCACTGGGACACTCAGGGTACCAAAGCAATGAGATTTCTGGAATGCTGGTGCTTTTTTCCACTATTGCAATACTGAAGTTACAAAACTAAGCTTTTGTAATCGGTGGAGCAAAAGTCAATGATGACATGAGGATAAAGAAATAGAATCTCATTTAAGTAAAATTCAACCCCTAATAACAAGCATCCACATAATTATATGATCTTAGCAACAGTATGGAAGTCATTTACCATTTCCTTTGTGCAGTCTAGTCTACAGCCCTGACATTTTCTGAAGGTCTCTCACCCAAGAAGTGGGAGATCTAACCAGGGGTGGGCTTCAAAAATTTTGGCAAGGGATTCTCTGCCTGGTTGCTGGGTGGGCGTGGTCATGGTGGGCATGACCTAGTTGACCTCCTGTACTATGGCGGGGAGGGGTTGTTTTTGCCCTCCCCGTGCTCCGGAAGCTCTCTGGAGGCCAGAACCGGGCCTGTTTCTGGCCTTCCCGAACTTCCGGTAGGCCTGTTTTTCACCCTCCCCGAGCGTCTGTGCATGGCCTGCATTTACCAGCATCCAAAACTGGGCCACATGGGGAGTCCTGGGAGAGGAGGGGTGGGTGGGACCAGCTAAGAGTGGGATTTGAGGCTTCTCCAAACTGCACAGAATCTTAGCTAGAGGTTCTCCCGAACCCCTGAGAACCCCCAGCAGTCCACACCATAATTTGATTACCAGGTGCTCCCCCAATCACCAGTTCAGTTTCCCAGACATTTCTGGTAATAGTCATTGTGGCCCAGCCGGACTACCAATTTTCAAGAGTTGTTTGATGTTTTCATCCTTTTTCCCCCAGAAAAGATAGCCAGATGTTGCAGCTCATCCTTGAAGTTTAGACAATAAGCCCATTTCATTCATATACGTATATCACCTTCATACCATCCATTAAATATTAAATTCAATCTATTATTTTTACCCATTGGCTATTCTATCTAGGTTTTATTTATATTGTTTTCTCACTAGTCCTGAACTGATTCTTTCTTCCATATCTCTTTCTTGAAGCATTCACCCACCCACATTGAATTAAACAAAATGCTTCTGCAGGAGTATGCATAGTGATTGCATTAAATGTAGGACCAGAGGCAATTGTTGCAACTCTCATTAGCGGACTTTCATTGTAAATAAAATAAAAGCTGTTTTCCGTCTTTTGGGGTGTGGGGTGTGGAAACAACTCCAGGCATGGTTTCAAATGCCTGGTGAAGACTTCAGCCCAGGAAAAGGTATCCTGGCAGCAGTCCCACACTTGTAATTCAATATATTAACACCACAGGTATCCTGTCAGTCAGCATACAAGCATATTGACAGGCCAAGTATGTATGGGAAGGCCAAAAATCTGCTCACAAGTGGGCAAAAGGAAAATATTTTTTTATAAAAAAACTGGGTGGGGAAAAGTTTTGTCCTCCTCCTTTTTAACCCCCCCCCCAAGAAATTTGATAGCTATTGCTGAGATTCTTGCATCGCTCCTTTTGCAGACAGCCGTGCGGCATTAAAGCTCTCGCACAAGGCAGGGAACCTCCCCCCCTTGACCAAAAAAAAAAGGGGCGATATTAATATCTGGGCCAAAAGGGACACGCACCAATTCGCAACTCCTCTTTCGGCGGCCCGGCCAGCAATCAGAGCTTCCCATGAAGGCAGGAACCTCCCTTCAAGCATCTGCCCGCCTCGGGCCGCGACCGACCAGGCAGCGCCCTCCCCCCCCCCCGCCCCAAACAACAACCTGGGATCAGAAAGTGAGAGAACAAGCCCGTCCTAAAGAGGTTTAACCCTTTCTCCTTTGCCTCCCCTCCCTTCCAACCCAGCTTCTTTCCCACTACCCCCTCCCACCACACCTCCCTTGTCCCCAGTCCGGCGATTGAGCTCCCCAACTCTCGCCCGCGGCAGGCAGCCATGGCAAGGAGGAGAGGCGGCGGCGGTAACGGGCGCCGTGGCTGTGACAAATAAAGCGCCCGCAACGGCCAAACAGGCTGGGGGGCGCAGCCGGGGGCGTAGCTGTTTTGTCCCAGAGCTCAATGCACCGTGGCGAAGACGCGGCGCCAAGAAGGCAGGGCACAAGCCCAGCCCGTCTCCCCGCGCCTGGCTGCACACGGAGGTAGGGCGCGCTGGGGTTTTTTTGGGGGGTGGGGTCGAGGAGCGGGTGCAAGGGTGGAATATGCTTTTCGTGGTTTTATGCGATCCGCGTGGTGAAAAGCCCGACCGATGCTGGAGCGTTTGGGGCTGAGGGCGAGCCGTGCCCGCGTTTCCTTCTCCACCAAGTTGCGGCGGCTGTGTATTTCGAGTCCCCCGCCCCAGGATCCGAGCTCCGGGTGAGGGGTTCCCGCCCCCCCCCCCCCAAGAGAGCCGGGGAAGCGGCCGCTTGTTTTAAAAAACATCGGCCGAACTCTTCGTTCAGGTAGAAGAAGGAACGGCAGCCGCCTGTTGCGCGCCAACTTCTGGGAAGTTTCCCCGAGCCTTGAAAATCCAGGGTAGGATTCGCTTCCTCGGGCAATGGGAAGTTGGAGAGGCGAAGCGGGTGCGGGGAGAAGGGAGGGTTGGAGAGGGGAAAATATGTCCCGGTGCGGGAATTAGTAGCAAAAAAAAAAAGCAGCGTCTGGTTTCTGGCTTTTATGGACGAAAGTCTGGTTCTGTTCGGGCAGGGGAAGGGATGTTTCTGGAGGATTGCCTGAGCGGTAGCCCAGCTGTTTTCAATCCGTTGGAGCTAAAGGGAGAAATTTGTGACACCTTAAAAAGAAGGAGAAGAAGAAGAAAAACCCCGAAGCGTTTCTTCCAAGGGTTTGTGTGGATGGAGGAGGTCCAGCTGGGTTCAGTCGGCCAGATTAGAGGCGTGTTTAAGTGGCAGCCGAATTCTCTGGCCTTTTCTAGTGGAGGCATTTCCTTTGGCGAACATTGGGGAGAGTGGAAGCCAGAGAGCTGAAAGGCAGGTAGGCAGGCAAGCGAGTAGGACGGCTGCAGCTGAAGTAAAATGTGAGCGCATCAACACAAAGTAACGAGATATTTTTTTAAAAAACCATTTGCGTTTGGGAGTGTTGCTAAAGTCAGTAGCGTGCTTTGAAAAGATACCCACAATTTGGAACAGAACTTTCTGACAATCTTTGACAAACCACCAGCTATTCTGTGTGCTACAGGTGAGGTTTTTGTTGTCCTTAACATTGAAGATGTCCTGTCAGCAACCATATTAAGTTCGCCCTGTTCGTTTTTTTTGTCTCAAATACTGAACTATAATCTCCAGTTATTTTAGTTTTCCTCTATGAAAGGTTATGAAAGATGTAGCCAGAACCTTTAAAATTTTCAAGGATGGGTTAAGATTGCAGGCAGCCCCCTTAATCCAGTTGGGGGTTTGTTGGGAAATAACATTTCCTAAAAGATGCACAATTTTTATGGGTGCTTATCTGCTGAATTTCAATGGGATTTCTTTCCCAGTACAATATGCCAAACTTTAACAGGGGTTATTCATAACATCTTAACAATTTTGCTCATAATGTCAGGATGATTCAGATATGCTCCACTGCTGGTGTAAAAGGTTCTATACTGCGTATTTTACTTTAGTGACAATTGCATCACTGCATATTAAGCTACTCTTTAGCCAGCATCTTTGAGGTGCTGCCATTATGGCTACAATCCCATATTTAATTTTCTGGGAGGAACCTTCAGTGTAACCTGTCTTTAAATAGATATATATGGGATTGCCTGCGCATTGTCCAGATTTGCCGAGTGATGTTAAAGCTAGCAAATAAATATAAATACAGTTGATGAATTCTTCACACTTGGTTTCAATTACTATATATACCTGCCTGTTATTTATATCAGTAAATATAAGGATGGTTCATTTAATTACTATGATGCAGCTTTATTTCAAAATTAGGCTCTGCAGGCTCTACATTTGTATTACTGAGCTTATCAGACTAATTGGAACATATTTCTAACAACTGGTTATGCTGTGCATCTTACTTAACTCCTGGCTAAGCATGAAGAGAACATGGATTAAGGCAGCAGTTTTAAATTATTCCACCCAGCTTCTATTAATGGGAGGCAGACCTGAGATCCTGTTACCAGCCGTAGGCTTTACACTTATCTACTTTGAAGCTAAGTGTTCTTTTCTTGTGCTTTGGGTGTTGCAGAGAGAGAAAATGGCCAGGACAGCTTTGATTCATAGACATGCGATTGTAATACGTGGTTTTTGTGAAGACTGTTCATAGCATTAATTTGCCACTATCTGTATGAGTGTTAAATGGTAGTAAGTGTTATTAAGTTCAGTTGTGCTTCTTTCCCTTTTCTGAGTTACGAAAAGAATAATGTTTGATGTAGTGTGCCTTTCTTAGATGGGAAATTAGAGTATATCAATAATTTTAATATTGTCAATCAATTAGTATTTGTGTTATTTTATTAGACCTATTCCCCAGTTTAAGGTTTATTTGTTTGGATCTTGTCTTTATTGTTTTTATAATAAACAAGCTTCCTCCGCTTGTTTTCCTCACAACAATCCTGTTAGGTTGAGAGAAAGTGACTGGCCCAAAGTCATCTATTTGATTTTCATGTACAAGTCAGTTTCCTTGTTTACAGCTTGACATCTTGGAGTGTGTGTGTTATAATTTCATTTGTGTAATAATAATAAAAAGACATGACTGTATTTGCACAGTATAGTTAACCATATTGCTAACTCATTTGGGAGGGGGGTGTATAACACCTAACTATAAACTAACCAAATGAGTTAAAACTAACCAAGAACCTAATGTTGTTCCAATGGTTTCACTGGTTTTTGATTGACCTGGTAAAATATGCTGTGTGGAAGTAACATTGGAGAAATTCCACCATGGCGTCTCTCATCCTGAACTTGGCTATCAGGATCTGATAATTGCATGGGGTTCATATTTTATGCTAAATCCAGATAGGACTCCGTTGATTTGGTATACTATGATGCATGCATCTCCTTTACTTTGATTTATATTGCATGTTTTATAATTTAATGTTATGCACAAATACAACCATTGTGACATACAATGATCTATAGATGTTTAGTTAAATGTGTGGTTCCAGTATACATTAGAGTCTTTAGTTGAACTGAGGTACTCCAACTTGCTTTAATGTTCTGCACTATTCTAATTCAATTTCTTTATAGTAGCCTTCCCTAACTTAATGCTCTCCCATGAATTAAACTCCAAGTCACCTCAACTTCATCCAGGCAGTGTCTGCCTTGGAATGATTGGAAGAGAAAGGGGTAAAAAACCTCCATATACTCATGAAGAACATCTAAGCTTAGCTTGAAGAACTTCTAGGTTTCTAAGTGTTCCTATAGTGCAGGGGTCCTTTTATATATATATAAAAGGACCCCTGGATTTTTTTTCCTAGCTTGGTTTTCTAGCTGAAAAGACAAAATCCAGCTAGAAAACTAAGGAGTCTATGAAATACCATGCAAAATCTGCCCTGCAACATACATATGACAAACGAACAGGACAATAAATGCACGCATCGCAGAACACAAGAACGCAGTAAGAAAAAAAAGAAAGAAAAAACTTCCTCCCTTTTCCAGCACTTTAAAGCTACAGGACATGAAATTAATTTTGAAGGAACCAGGTTAATCTCCAAAACCGAACACTTCCAACAAGAGAATAATTATGGAAGCTATTGAAATAGAGAAACACCCCCACAACATGAATAAATGTGATGATACCTCCCGCCTACCAGACATCTGGAAACTAGCCCTAATCAAGAAATGAGCCCCACCCACCATCCAGGCCGTTACAACACGGAACAACAATAGACACACAGTCAGCACCAATCTACCAATCATGATAGAACCACACAACCAATCATTCCCCTTACTGAAACAAAGCCAGCACTTCACACACACACACACCAAGATTTATAGAAAGACGGCAGCTCCGACCACACTTTAAGCCCAAAACCCAGCCTGAAGATGGCGAGTGAGATCTCGCCGAAATGTTGCCAAGACAATCTCAATCTTACACAGGAAAAGACCTGAATACAACAAGACCAGCATACCTATACCCATGAAAATCAGTGTGTGTGTGTGTGTGTGTGTGTGTGTGTGTGTGTTTATTTTTAAAAACAAACATAAACAAAACACGTAACATAAAAATATTTTCAATTCCGTACAGTGTGTCGATTGGTTACAAGGTTTTAGTGCACCCTTTCCGTAGTCATCCCTTAAATTTTATGTAAAGTCACATATTGCCAAACAAGTATATTTGTATACATTATTGTTATAGTACTTCATTTGTTTGACTGTCACTATTATTTCTTCATTATAGACAAGATATTCTAAATATGGGTTCATTTATATTATAATGATTTGTTACATCATCTTAACTGAGCCGAGGTGGCGCAGTGGTTAAATGCAGCACTGCAGACTACTTCAGCTGACTGCAGTTCTGCAGTTCGGCTGTTCAAATCTCACTGGCTCAGGGTTGACTCAGCCTTCCATCCTTCCAAGATGGGTAAAATGAGGTCCCGGATTGTTGTTGGGGGCAATATGCTGACTCTGTAAACTGCTTAGAGAGGGCTGAAAGCCCTATGAAGCGGTATATAAGTCTGCTATTGCTATTAACATATCCAATAATAAGTATTTTTTTTTATATCCTATTTTAAATCATTCTCTTATTTTGGTGTTGGTAACATTCTCTAATAAACGTTCAATTCCATATTATTATTTTTTAATCTAACCACTAATTAAATAAATCCCATGTCCTATAAAATTGTTTATCTTCTTATTCTCTAATTTCATATGTCAACTTACTCATTTTCGCACATTCCACATTTCGCACATTATTTCCTCCTCTTCTTCATATTGCGCCATTTTTCCAGGTTATAAACATTGCCACTAGGCCATCCAAGGCATTTTACTAGGTTTCAAATAAATTCACTATAATCTTTCAAGTCAAGGCTTCCTCTTTACTGCAGTCCAGCTACTGATAATATTCCATAAGAGCACATGTGTAAACAAACTGTACTCTTCCCACTGTTCTTTCAATAAACAAATTCTGAAGCCTCGAAGCATGAAATATACGTCAAATATAAAAAAAAAACAATATTTCCAAGCCTCCAACCTCTAGATGGCAGTGTTACTTGTTTTTCCTCTGCTTTTAGCTCTCTCTTTAAGCTTTCTTTGCATTAAGAAAAAAATGGTTAAAAAGGACAATCCTGCTGTGCGTGAAGGAAAAATAAGAAAGGAATCCTTAATACATGAGGAAAAAATAGAAGAAGAAGGGAAAAAGAGACCAGTCCAATTTAAAAAGTAAGAGGCATTTATAAAAATGTCATCCATAAAAAGAAAACAAAATTAAAGAAAAAAAAGATAACACAATAGTCTTAATTCAGGCTAATCTGCCGCTTACTCTCTTCTGTCTTCAATTTTAACTTTATTCTAAATCTTTTTGGATATTCTCTAAAAGTAAAATTTATCTCACCAATTCTGACACACTCTCTCTCCTGCTGAGCTTCAGTTCAGGGGTCTGTCCCAATCTTATACAGCTTCAAAATGGCTGCTTCTCTTGTAGCTGGCAAAAAAAACTTTCTCCTGGAACGATTAGGGACTTTGTGATGTCCCTAAGGTCAGCAGGACATGCTTTTCTCTATCACCATCTCTTCGGGATGGTTTAGGTCCAAAAGGACCGTCCAGCAACAGACCTATCAAGAGCAATCCTGGACCTCCAAGATTGCATGTTGTGTTGTAGCGATGTCAGCCCTGCCTCCTGCAGGGGTCCTTAAACATTTTAAACAGGGAGCCAATTCACGGTCCCTCTGACTGTTGGGGTGTGTGTGGACCAGCTGGGTGGGCGTGGTTAGGTGGTCATGTGACTGGGTGGACATGGCCAATTTAGCAGTCCCTTTTGCCCTTGTCCTTGCTGTACATGTGCCAGCCACTAGCCCTGAATCATATGGCTGTAAAAAACATCCAGAAAGGCTGTTTTTAAAAGCGTTTTTAAAGACTTTTAAAACGCTACTTTACAAGCTGGCAGCTGCTTTTCAAGCCAGCAGCAGCCCCTCCCCCAACTCACCCACTGGTCTTGGATCACGTGACTGCCCTGGCGAGACCACCCCTCAATCAGCTGGCCTTCCCCCGCACCTTTCGGCCTTACCTTCAGCAGCAGCGGTGTGATCAGAAGTGCAGCTCAACTGGTGAAATAACTAACCAGAAGTGCAGCTGGAGTGGATGCTCGCTGGAAGATAAGGCCAGTGGTGAGGGGAGGGGTGGGGCTGAATCCCACCACACCATAGGCCAGTTTCTTTACATTGGTGGGCCATATTTGACCCACGGGCCATAATTTGAGGGCCAGTGCTATAGTGATTCTCAACAGCCCCTGACTTCATTGACAATAGTGATGTACGCTGGAAATTATAGTTTAAAAAATTGAAGGGCATAAGCTCCTAGCCTGCATTAAACAATTTCAATGTTGCAAATCCATTTTGCATCCAGTTTGATACTGAATGCGATCAATTTCTGATGCAGGGGGAAAGGGTGTAAGCAGATTTGTGTAATTAGATACATGTGTATTTGTGTGATTAGATAGTCATTGACAATCTCCTTTTCATTTTATGGCAGTTAACTTTTTCATGCATTTTATTTCTTGTCTACTTCCAGCTTGGGTGGTGTTTTATGACTGATGAATCCCAAATGCAAGCAGAACTCTTAAGACAATTGTATTGATGTGCCAAAAGTTTATCCTTGCTGCTTGCTCTGCCCTGGCATTTTAAGCTCTTATGGCTAATGGTCAAACAGATGGCTAAATTTTTATGGGGAGAAACTGCCTCCTGTTGCACTGGCCAGTTCCAATATCACATTCATGTCTGTTATCTGCAAGTAATGTTTCCCAGAATAATTTGACATGTCCTTGATTTAGCATCTTAAATTTCTTTATAGCCCTAACCTGCAATCACCCCTCTTTTTGGGATCATCCTCAAACCAAGGTTGTTTCATCCTATTGCGGTTACAGCCTTCGACCTTCCATTTTTTCTTTCTTTTGCAGTTAAACTGAAATATCACAAGCATTTCCTCCACTGGTTATTTTTCCTTAATGCCATGCAGAAATTAGATTTAGCAAATGGAACGATGGATCTTTCTTTGGAATCTCTGAGCTTTGCCTTTTCCAATTTGGTTCCTCCCACATGTCCAAAAATTCCAAGTCTGAATTTCCAGTCAGCATAGGAATTCACTTTCATTACTTTAAAGAAAAGGAGATAAGCTTTAAAGAATAAAAATAAATAGTTTGTCAAAAAACAAAATGCCTTCCTGAGACCATTCAGCTTTATTTTATTTTATTTATTTTATTTTATTTTATTTTATTATTTTATTTATTTTATTTTATTTTATTTTATTATTTTATTTTATTTTATTATTTTATTTATTTTATTTTATTTTATTTTATTATTTTATTTATTTTATTTTATTATTATTTTATTTTATTATTTTATTTTATTTTATTTTAGGAAAGTGGAATAATAAGTGTATTAAACCTGGTTCTTGTTTTCACCAAAGAAAAAAGGATAAATAGAATCATCCAATTGAATTTTGGCATTTTGCTGGCAAATTTTGATTGCTTAGTTTAAGAAGGTTCCAGGGATAACAAAAATGGCAGAGGCCACGTACTGCCCATCAGTTTTGGATTATCCTCCTATGTATGATTTGGATAACAGTGGTAGAGAATAGGCTTCTCCGATTGGTACTTGCCAGATGTGCTGAATTTCAGTTCATGTCTTTTTCATGCTATTGTGGCCATGCAGATGATGGCTGTTGTGATTAAAGACATGTGGAGGATACCCAGTTGGTGAAGAATGTCATAGAGCAGGGCTGTCAAACGTGCGGCCTGCAGGCCAGATGTATCACGCACTGGCCGTGCCCCCACCCCGTTTAGCGAAGGGGGGGAGTCCCAATACATCACGTGATGCTGCCATGACAATGTAAATTTGACACTCCTGTCATAGATTATTGGAGTCGTGGTGCTCTGTTTACATACATAATTATAAGCCCTTAAGACTGAGCTTAAAAACCTGAGCATATTGAAAACATAGACACCAGTGTTTTTCATATTAAATTATCAGTTAATACACTTTCAAGCCAATTTATGTCAGAAGAGTATTTCCTCCTGACAATGTTACCACAAAGAATTTATTATTTAGGTAGCAGAAGCAAATGACCAACATAATTTACAGAATATCACTATGAAAACTGCATTAGAGATGTTTGCAACATCCTTTCTTTTTCATGGAAACATCTTAAACATAATAGAACTTTTGCTGGTACAGATGCTCCTTGCTTAACAACCTTATTTGGGACTGGCAACTTTGCTGCTAAGAAAAATGGTCGCTAAGTTGCCTGACACTTTCCCTCTTACTGAAGTGATTGCATTGTTTTTGATGTATAGAACAGCAAACATTTAACTCTCTTGAAATCCCTTTTTCAGTATCTCTGTGCGGGGAAGGGGAGAGGCAAAGAAGAGATTGGCGAGAAAGAGATTTCAAAAGAGTACTTTAAGCTGTTTTTTCTTAGCATGCCTTTACTCCCAGGTCCAGGCTGCTGGCATGGTCACACCGCTTTCCTATGTGTAGCAGAGCAAACTTTCTTTCCAATCTGTCCTGCTTTGTAAAAGAAAAGAAAAACCCAGATCAGGGACAGGATAACATGTACTAACTATAATGGCAGTCACATGATTGAGGGACACTACAAAGATTGTAAATGAGCTGTAAAATTGTTTATTCAGCACCATTGTAACTTTGAACAATTTCTGAATGCATAGTGAGGACTTACATGTACAGCATATAGAATATAATTTTCAAATACCCAGCTATAAATCAGTAATAGTGCATCTACGCATAGCCATCATAGGCTTTCTTATGGCACTGTGTCTCTGAAATACCCTATATCTATGATGGTGAACCTATGGCACACTTGCCAGAGGTGGAATGCAGAGCCCTCTCTCTGGGCATGCACACCATCTCCAGCTGCTCTTCTGGGTCCCGGCGCACCAGCTGCTTTTTGTGTGCGTGGGAGCACCAAAAATCAGAAGAGCCGCCAGATTGAAGGCCATTACATGTATCCAATATACAAGGCTTCTTTTTTATGCTAAATAAAAATGTGAAACTTACTTAACTAGACACCCTACCTCCAGTTTATGTGTTTGCACCTCCAGAATTTCCTAATTTATATGGCTTGCAGGTTGAGAAAAGCAGGTGGAGATCTGATCTCCTGCTTGAAACAGAATAAATCTGGCAGTCTAGAAGAACTTTGCTGATCCCATTTGAGAAAATATGCTCAGACTTACCCTGATCTCCCCGTCAACCATTTTGACAGTCTTTGACAGGATTGCAAAATAAATATCATCCAAGTAGTACAAAGTCTCCATTCCACATGAGTGGCCAATATGTTGGTCAATCCTTAAGTGTTTTAGCAAGAAAAATAAATCCAGTACCGTCCTTAAGATTGGTTGATTTTCATGGTGTTTTCAACCCTAAGATTGATGCCTATAAAGGAGACTATTAACATTTAGATTTTACAGGATGTACATTGTGTTTGGAATTCAGTTTCTGTTTACAGGGGTCAAATCAATTAGGCTGTCCAAAAAAAGGAGCCTTTTCTGCTGAAATTGCAAAGCTGTCATGCAGTTAAGATGTAAATCCATGCTGAGTTGTGAGCTTTCTTGTCTCTTTTAGATCCTTGATCTCAGGAGGAAAACAACATATCTCTTGTTATCGCACCTCTAAGAGCTTCATTTTGCTCCAGGAACACTCACTTTGGTTCATAAATAACATTTTAAATCTGCTTCATAAATAAGCCCCCAAAACTTAAAAGCATGGCTTTTAAAATAATTTACCCATTTATAAGGCACTTTTAAAGTATGATGGTAATAATCTTCATCATTCTCTGACTCCTTCAGTTTGATTTTTTGCAGCAGTACAGGTAGTCTTCAACTTACAACCAAAATTGAGCCCAAAATTTCTGTTGCTAAGCAAGACAGTTGTTAACTGAGTTTTTTCCCTGTGATCTTTCTGGCATATTTGTTAACTGAATTAGTGCAGTTGTTAAGTTAGTAACACAGTTATTAAGTGAATCTGGCTTCCCCAGTGATCTTTGCTTGTCAGAAGGTTGCAAGAGATGATCACATGACCCCAGTGACATTAGAATCGTCGTAAATATGAACCAATTGCCAAGTATCCAAATTTTGGTCATGTGACTATGGAGATCATACATGTGAAAAATAGTCATAAGTAATTTATTTCAGTGCCATTGTTATTTTGGATGGTCACTAAACAAATGGTTGTAAGCCATTAGTAACTTTGGGGTGGCTTTAAGAAAAGAGAACCCTAATCATAGAGTTACATTTTGGAAGACGCTTGAAAAAATTACATGAAAGTCTTCTCTCACAATGCCTTACATTTCATCTAGAATGGGCCACAATTATCATGAGGTTGGTTGATTAAACGACTATCAAACTATTGGCAAGGACTTGATTCCCACAGATACAGTATATAGACCGGATGGGAAGCCTCCTGGTTCAGGCACATTTTTTCTATCCAGATGCACTATGATCACATCTAAAGACAGGTTTATAAATTAATGGAGGCAGTCTTACTTCCAGATTATTATCACTCTGTATAAACTGTGGTTGACCTCAAGTCAGCATTTGATTTTAAAAGACAACTATAGTAGAGTAAGACATGCATATTTTCTGTGGTGACATCCATTCAAGAAAGGCCAGCTGTCTGTAACTGAAAAAGTATCAAACAAGGTTCCTTGTTAGCCCTGTGGTAATTTGCTACTTACATTCATTGATTAGTTTCAAGTTTAATTTTATTTATAGGCCGCCCAATCCCGGAGGACTCCGGGCGGCTTACAGAGAGGGGAAAGAAAATAAAATAAAAGAAAATAAAAATAAAATAAACAAGTTAAAAAAACAACACAGATACATTCACTTCAGTCGGGGCTGGACTTCAACAATGAAGTCAACAGCCCCAGGCCTGCCGGAATAGCCAGGTCTTGACAGCTTTTCTGAAGGCCATGAGAGTGGGTGAGGTCTGGATTTCTGGGGGTAGTTCGTTCCAAAGGGTCAGGGCAGCCACAGAGAAGGCTCTCCTCCGGGAAGCCGCCAGCCGACATTGTCTGGCTGACGGCATCCGAAGGAGGCCCACCCTGTGGGATCTAACCGGCCGTTGGGAAGACTGTGGCAGTTGGTGGTCTCGCAGGTATGCTGGTCCTAAGCCATGCAGGGCTTTAAAGGTAATAACCAACACCTTGAATTGCGTCCGGAGGCCAATAGGTAGCCAGTGCAGCTCGCAGAGGATAGGTATAACATGGGTGTACCTAGGTACACCCAATGTCGCTCGCGCGGTTGCATTCTGGACTAGTTGCGTCTCCGAACGCTTTTCAAGGGTAGCCCCATGTAGAGCGCAGATTAGGAGGTTCTTTGGTACACTGAATATTTCTGCCATCTAGTCTGGTTGGTTGTTTTATTTTTCTATATATAGATGATGCTAATTTTATTTTATTGGCATAATTTGAACTGTGGAGGTTGTTAAGAAGCTTTGGCTTCTTATTGTATGATTGTTAATTTATAATCCATAATTAATCTACATTATAAATTAACCTAAAATAAAGCTTGTAGTGTTTGTTAAATGCCTGATTAAATGTAGGTGGCAGATTAATGGACAGGTAATTGGTGAAATAGAATGTTTGTGTGTGTGGCTAAGATGCTGAGCTTGTCGATCAGAAAAATTGGCAGTTTGGCGGTTCGAATCCCTAGCGCCAAGTAATGGAGTGAGCTCCCATTACTTGTCCCAGCTTCTGCCAACCTAGCAGTTCGAAAGAACATAAAAATGCAAGTAGAAAAATAGGAACCACCTTTGGTGGGAATATAACAGCGTTCTGTGCGCCTTCAGTGTTAAGTTATGCCGGCCACATGAACACGGAGACGTCTTCGGACAGTGCTGGCTCTTCGGCTTTCAAATGGAGATGAGCACCACCCCCTAGAGTCGGGAACGACAAGCACATATGTGCAAGGGGAAACTTTACCTATGGAAACACGGAATGTATATATGTTCGGAATATTTTTTGATGCTTAACTTTATGGAATTATATGCAGTGAATGATGCTTCAAACTTCTTCTTTGGAATCTTAAGATTGATTGCAAAGCTGGTGGATTCTACATTTATTTGCCTCCTCTTTTCTTTTTACTCGGTGCCAAAGTTCTGCCTCTTCTGCTATGTGAAACATAGGCCTAATATTATTCCTACTTTTTTTTATAAGATTGTCCAAAATAAATTTCTTTCAGTACTTTTTGCTGTTCTGAGATGGCACTTTTACTTCCCTTGGTAGCAGGGCAAGATTTTGTGGAGACAAGCTTGGATTATGGTGTTTTATCTGATTTTTAAAAAATTCCCAGAAATCTAGGCCCACTGATTTTTCTTGATTCTGTTCACTCTTCTTATGTGGGAACACTGGCAAGATAAAGCCACTTTTCTAGTTGTTTACTGTCTCTGATATCTAATACACTAAAGAGACAGTAAAGTGATGAGTTGGGAAGCTTGGCTGAGAGGGTGACAACTTTCTTAATGTACCCCCAGTCCAAAGAGTGCAGCAGCCCCTCGGCTAAACCAGGATAAGTTTGGTTAGTGGCTTAGCAAGATATATGAAGCCATCCATTGTGGTTTGTTAATCGCGTTTAGGGGTTTCATCTGTTGTGCAAAACCAGACAGTTATGGCTTAGCTAATAAACTAGTTAAACAAACCATGCTTAGTACAATATGTAAAAGGGTAAGGTTCTATTTTCTCTGTGCTTTTAAGACATCTGTCTCCTAAGTAAGATACTGGAACAGATATAAGCTATTTGAAACACAGTGATTTAATGCTACTATTTATCACTTAAATTGTTTGTCTACCTACTGTAGGATGACTCAAATGGAAGGGAGATGTTTGACAGATACATTTACTTCGTCACAACAATTAAACTATTTGCGCAAAAAACTAGTCTTTCGTATTAATGCAGTACCGAAATAGAAATCCTGAAAGGATGGGGATAATTG
The DNA here is from genome assembly GCF_009769535.1 of Thamnophis elegans. Classification (NCBI taxonomy): domain Eukaryota; kingdom Metazoa; phylum Chordata; class Lepidosauria; order Squamata; family Natricidae; genus Thamnophis; species Thamnophis elegans. Next base: position 126,452,995 of record NC_045543.1, on the reverse strand, counting down.
AATTAGGATGATGTATCTATTCACATATTCCAATATATCTTTTTAATTACTTAAAAAGAAAAGAAAATATCCCTTTACATCATTCCTATTATGCTTTTGCCTATAAATATAGGAAGTATCTGTTTGGTTATGTTCCAGAGTTCTATCAGTTGTTGTGGTTCAGTTACTAAATTGTGCTCGACTCTTTGTAGCCCCATAGACCATAGCATACCTGACCTCCTCTGTCTCCTGGAGTCTGCCCAAACCTGTGTTCACTTTGTTGATGACACTATCTAACCCAGTGATGCCAAACCTTTTTGTAAAGGCATGCCAAAATTGTGTGCGTACACACTCAAACGCGCACATGCACAATCGTGCACATGCGCATGTCTATACCCACAACTCAATGTGCCCCATCCACCTGCGCTTGCACACGTGACCCCTGCCCCACCCAAGCATTCACGACCTACCACCACCATGGGGGGGGGATTTTCGCTCTCCCCAGGCTCCAGAGGCTTTCCTGAAGCCTGGGGAGGGCAAAAATGGCCTCCCCCAGCCCTCCGGAAAGCTGAAAATCAGCTGGCCGGTGCTCGCATACGCACCAGAGCTGACAGCTCCCCTGGTGGCAAATATGGCTCTGTGTGCTGGTGCCAGGTTCGCAATCACGGATCTAACCATCACACCCTTTGCCATCTTCTTTTCATTTTGCCTTCAATCTTTCCCAACATCAGGGTCTTTTCCAATGCAGGTGCAATGCTATTAAAAATGGACAAGATCATTGGAATTCAGTGTAAATATTTTTACAACGTAACAACAATTATCTTCAGACTCAGAAAATGAAATAAGCTGACTCCTGCAGGACAAATTGTTACGGGCATAAGATTAGATATCCTTGGTGCACTCTTGAGTTTCTTGCAGACATTTCACGACCCAAATTAGGTAACATGTTGGCATGTTACAGTTTTTAAGATGACGCAATTGCATCTCTCTTAATCCTATTTTGTACCCTGTTTTGGAATGTCTGTAGTTGTCATTGGAAGTAAATCACAAATTTTATAACAAAAAAACCCCAAAAGGCAAAGCACTTTGCATTGGACAATCATATCATGATGGTGAAGCCAGGCAGAGACATCAGTTTGGTTGAAATTGGATGGTAAAGAGAACAAATGAAATGAATCTGGGACAGTATACTTATTATAGAACGACTGTATTTTTCAGAGTATAAGATGCACCAAGATTTTGAAGAGGCAATTTTTTTTAAAAAAGGTTTTGCACTCTGCAGACATCCCAAAAACAGCCTATTTTTTTTTGCAAAAACGAACCCGTTTTTTGGCCAAAAAAAGTGCATGCATAGCCTTTAGGAGGCTTGTAGAATGCTCCTGGGGGCTGGGGTGGGGCAAAAACAAGCAAAAAGCGGCCCATTTTTTGCTCATTTTTGCCCTCTCCAGCCCCCAGGAGCACTCTGGAAGCCTCCTAAAGGCTATGCATGGCCATTTTTGCAAAGCGGGCGGGGTTTCAGGAGGTGAAAAATGCTGTATTCAGTGTATAAGACACACCCAGATTTTCACCCTCTTTTTTGAGAGAAAAAGGTATGTCTTATACTCCGAAAAATACAGTACATGGTACTTATATAATAGTTTTAGATCACTATTTCACACCACACTATAGAGGCCTTTTTAAAAAGTCATTTTAAACCCCATAGGAAAGGCTGATAGGGCTGTCAGTGGATGAAAATCATCTTGATTCATTAGCTAATAAAGTTTTAAGAGTGTAAATTTAGATGCAAATGTAACATTCAATTTTGATGGGAGTGTGGAACAGCAGAATCCTGGAAAGAGAAGAATGTGAAATTTTAAAAAAAAGGTGGAAAATCACTCTAAACTTGCCTTTGTAAGGGGAAAAAACATCTTAGAAAGATTTAGTTATTGATGAAGCAGTACCGCTCTCTAATAGTTCAAAAGCCTTGTAAATTGTAATTCATTAATTGACCAAATCTTGTGGCTCCAATTATTATCCTCTGAGTCACAAGAGAAGATATTACGGTTGCCTTTTTAAAGCTTGTATGATTTAGGTTTAAATCTCAAAGTTAGATTTAAATCTGAGAGCCCCTGGCTCTTGGCTCACCTTATTCCCCAGCTGAAAGATAATTATGGTTGTAAAAGTCAAAACCAGGGTACATTCTTTGTGGCCATAGATTAAAACAGCTTTGCCATCCATTTTCTCAGTGGCCTTGCTGGCTATCCTTTCCCAGCTTTCTTGTGGCATAGTTATTATAATAGATCGGGCAAAGGCTAAGAGTCAAAGCCAGGGATTAACAGGCAGGAAAAACTGTCATGGTCAGAATTTAAGAGCCGGCAAATTGGGCTCTGTTTTGCCTCTTGCTGCTATCGGAAACATCAGTTTATGACTCTCTTAAGTCTCTGGTGTATTACAAAGAGCTTGTATGAAATGCCTGCAGCAGAAGACTCAAAAGTGGGGGAAAAAAACCTGGAAATAAATAGCAGGATGCTTGCAGGTCCTTAGATGAGAATGGTCTGTTGAGAACTGGACCCTCCCCAAATATTCAGGTTTGTCCTTCCCCCTGTAGGAAGTTAGCACCCAGTCCTCTCCTAGGAAAATGAGATATTTTAGGAGATAGATTCCTAATATAATACATGCCACATCAGCCTCATGGGCTACATAAGCTTCACTGGAAGTGTGTCGAGATGCCACCTGGGCTTCCCCATCGCCATTTATCCGCCATTACAAGATAGACAGTTATGCATCTGCAGATGCAGCGATTGGTAGGTGGTTTTTGCAGAGAGTTTACGAGAGCCAGGAGACTCCGGCCCAGACATCGGCAGATCCGTGAGGACAGTCCAGGCTTTGGTATGTCCCATGCCTGGATGCTATCTCCACCAACAATGGAGAATGGGCGTTGGTCTTACCTGAGACGCCTGTTCTTTGTGGAGGTGGAGATAGCATCCAGAATATTTCCCCTAAAAGGGAGGCAGAAACTCACCCCCCCCCTTTGTTAATGGGCCATTAAGGCCTGGGCTAGTCTATTCTACATAACAAAGATCTACCTCCTTCAGGCAGAGCCATAGGAGGAATTGCCCAAAGCCCTTTCATTACATCATCACCTAGCAAGGCTTAACCAAGCGTGGGACACAGGCAACGTACAAAGGTACCCCTGTATGGCCCCAGGGGAGTCTGAACAACCAATCAGAATACAAGCTCAAATTCAAAGCCCAACAGAGGGCATAAAACCCAGGCACACTCAGCACTCTTCCCTTTTTTGCCCAGGATCTCAAACCATGTGATCCTGTCCACCTTTAAAACCATCGTTCCAAACAGCCACCATTGTTTCCAGTGTCTTTCTCCCCACTTGGAACTGATCCCAGATGGACATTTCTTCCAACACCCCATAGATGGCAGTCAGATGATCCAAAGAAGGGAGAACAACTAACAAGAGCTTCAGCAGGGAAAATGCAAGCTTCTTTCTCTTATGCGTGTTCATTCATCCTCCCTCACAGAAAATTCACCTGAGAAAAGAAAGCCGTATTGATGAAGATCAACCTCAGAGAGAACACGTAACCTGTACTATTCAGAAATATTTACTGAGAAATGAATGGCTGAAAGAGTCACAAACGCTAACGCTCTCATGGTTAATCAAGATTTTAACATATGTAAGGAAAATCGTTTTCCTGTTCCAACTACGTTGGGAGATTAACTTCTGTAGAAAGTTAGCACCAGTGGTGGGTGGCAGGCGGTACACCTCGGTATGGGCGTACTAGAGCCTGCCCGGAGCACCGGGTACTATTCCGGTACGATGCTCTAAAGGGCCTACCCACCTGTCTGAGCTCTTTATCTGTCCTTTAAAGCCTTTGGCGCCTCCCTGCAAATGCATGGTGCGTACAGCGCCTGCACGCCGCTCCACCGAGCAGCTGGAGTGTCGCAGAGGCTTGCTGAAGCATCGCTGGCAGGTACGATGCATGCATGTGCCGTGCATGTTTGAAGGTTTATTTTATTTATATGCCGCCCTATTCCCTGAGGGACTCAGGGTGGCTCACAAACCCAAGGGGGGGGAGGTAAACATGAAGAAACTACAACAGAAAAGGTGCTGGGGAATTTAAAAGACAATCAAAAGTCACACGATTCGAGAGGGGAAGGAAACTCATCAACCCCAGGCCTCCCGACACAGCCAGGTTTTAACGGCTTTTCGGAAAGCCTGGAGAGAGGTGAGGGTCCGAATCTCTGCGGGGAGTTCGTTCCAAAGGGCCGGAGCAGCCACAGAGAAGGCCCTCCCCCGGGTAGTAGCCAGATGACATTGGCCAGTAGATAGAAGCCGGAGGAGGCCTAATCTGTGGGATCTAATGGGCCTTTGGGAGGTAATTGGCAGCAGGCGGTCTCTCAAGTACCCAGGTCCAATACCATGAAGGGCTTTATAAGTGACGACTAGCATCTTGAAGCGTATCCGGAACCAATCGGTAACCACTGCAGCTCGCAGAGGATAGGTGTAACGTGGGTGTACCAAGGTGCACCCACAATCGCTCGCGCGGCTGCATTCTGGACGAGCTGAAGTCTCCGAATGCTCTTCAAGGGCTGCCCCATGTAGAGCGCATTGCAGTAGTCCAGTCTTGAGGTCACGAGGGCGTGAGTGACTGTTGTGAGTGCCTCCCGGTTCAGGTAGGGGCGCAATTGGTGCACCAGGCGAACCTGGGCAAATGCCCCCCCTGGTCACAGCTGACAAATGATGTTCTAAGGTCAGCTGTGGGTCCAGGAGGACTCCCAAATTGCGAACCCTGTCTGAGGGGCTTAGAATTTCACCCCCCAGCCTGAGTGATGGAATGCTTAGCCAATTTTTGGGAGGGAAACACAGCAGCCACTCGGTCTTGTCTGGATTGAGCGCAAGCTTGTTTACCCCCATCCAGACCCTGACAGCCTCCAGGCACTGGCACATCATGTCAACCGCTTCACGGAGTTGGCACGGGGTGGACAGATACAACTGGGTATCGTCCGCATACTGGTGGTATTTTATCCCGTGCCGCCGAATGATCTCGCCCAACGGCTTCATGTAGATGTTAAACAGGAGGGGGGACAGGACCAAACCCTGTGGGACCCCATATTTCAGGGGCCTAGGGGTCGTCCTCTGCCCCGCAACCAACACCGACTGCGACCTGCCCGAGAGGTAGGAGGAGAACCACCGAAGGACGGTGCCTCCCACCTCCCGTAACCGCCGCAGAAGGATACCATGGTCAATGGTATCGAAGGCCGCTGAGAGGTCAAGAAGCACTAGGACAGAGGCATGACCTCCATCCCTGGCTCTCCAGAGATCATCGGTCAGTGCGACCAAAGCAGTGCTGTAGCCAGGCCTGAATCCAGACTGAAAGGGATCCAGATAATCGGCTTCATCCAAGGACCGTCGGAGCTGAAAGGCCACCAGTTTCTCAACAACCTTCCCAACGAAGGGAAGGTTGGAGACTGGACGGTAGTTATTAAAATGGCTGGATCTAGATATGGCTTCTTCAGGAGGGGTCTCACCACCGCTGCCTTCAATGGCGGGGGAAAGAAGCCCTCCCGAAGGGAGGCGTTCACTATCGCCTGGATCCAACCCCGCGTCACCTCCTTGCTGTTCGCGACAAGCCATGAGGGGACGGGTCCAGTGCACATATGGAGGCACTCACCGCTCCCATGTCCTTGTCCACTTCATCAGGAGTAACAAGTTGAAAATCAATCCAGAGATGTCGCTCAAGACCCTCCCCCCGGTACCTCGGCTGGCTCTGCGCAATTGGAGTCCAGGTCTGTCCGAAGCCGAGCAACTTTGTCCACGAGGAACTGGACAAACTCCTCCACTCTACCCCGTAAGGGATTATCTGCAACCCTCCCATTCAGGATGGAGCGGGCTACCCTAAACAAGGCGGCTGGGCGCGACTCAGCGGACGCAATCAGAGCGGCAATATAGGTGTTCTTAGCTGTCCGGATTGCCAGAAGGTATGCTCCGATGCAAGCTTTTAATCGTGCTCGGTCTCGGTCTGACTCGGATTTACTGGACCGCCAGCGGCGCTCTAGGCGTCTCTTTTGGCGCTTCATCTCCCAGAGGTCCTCGGTGAACCAAGTAGCCCTCCTGGCTCCACTGCCTCGGATTGGCCGTAAAGGCGCAATCCGGTGGAGAGCCTCAGATGCTGCTGAGTTCCAAGCAGCAACTAAGGTCTCCACCGGACTGTGGGCGAGAGTATCAGGCACAACACCAAGCGCCGTCTGGAAACCCTGAGGATCCATTAGGCGCCTGGGGTGGAACCACCTAATCGGCTCCTCCTCCCTACAGTGGGGGATTGGTCTCCGAAAGTCGAGCCTCAGTAGGAAGTGGTCCGACCATAACAGGGGCAAGATCTCACTACCCCTCAAACCAAGATCACAACTCCACTGCTCCGAGAGAAATAAGAGGTCGAGCGTGTGACCCGCTGAGTGAGTCGGGCCCTGAATTACTTGAGTCAAGCCCATAGCTGTCATGGAAGCCATGAACTCCTGCGCTCCATCAGAGTGCTCGCCGAGCGAAGGCAGATTGAAGTCCCCCAGGATCATAAGTCTGGGGAACTCAACTGCCAGCTCAGCTACTGACTCGAGAAGCGAGGGGAGGGCTGTTGTCACGCTGTTGGGAGGCAGGTATGTTAACAACAAGCCCACTTGACCCGAAGGTCCAACTTCACCAGCAAGGACTCACACCCGACAAGCTCCGGAGCAGGGATCCTACGAGGAACTAAAGACTTTCGGATAACAATGGCCACTCCCCCACCCCTTCACTGGAGTCGCGGTTGATGAAGCACCTGAAAACCCTCTGGGCACATTTCAGTGAGGGGGACTCCTCCCTCCGGGCCCAGCCAGGTTTCAGTAATACATGCCAGGTCTGCCCCCTCGTCTGTAATTAGGTCCTGGACGAGGGGAGCTTTGTGAACCACAGACCTGGCATTTAGCAACAACAACCTGAGACCAGGGTCCTGACTACTCCCGCCATCTGGCCTTGGAGTGGAACTAACAGAGCCAGAAGGAGGGATCCCTATGACGCAGGGAACCCTCCTTCCCCGGTAATGGCTCGCCCTGAAGTTCCCGCCATATCTGCCCCTCCCCATTATGACCCTAATGTTCTGGCCCACTCCTGCATCTATGGTCCCTCCCCCCTCCCCCCTGGCCGCCAGATTCACCGGCAGGCCCTTTGACACACACATCTAAGGGCGGGATTAGGCCTGGGCCCCCCTGACACTTCTGCCAAAGCACTCAGTGCAGGAGGTACCCAGCTATGCTCCCAGCCCACCATGGATGCTGTGCGCGTCCATGTGGGCGATGCCGGGCCCGTTCCAACCGTACTGGTTAGAACGGGATCCGTAACCCACCACTGGTTAGCACCCACACTTCCTAGAAAAATGTAATATTTTAGGAAATATTAAAAAGGCGGATAAAATATTTTCCTTAAAAGAGAAATAAAAATCTTAAAACAGAAACCCAGAAACACAACTCCCTGCCCCATCAGATATTTTGGTGCAGATTAATAGAGACTGGGCCACCCAATCTATAAAACAAAAGACCTCCAGCTCCAGGGTGATGGGATTAAAACATGACGCCTCGGGACATGATAGGATTAGCCCTCTACTCATCTAGCATCAGAGCTCACTGCATTGTGAAATCACCTGGGGTCATTACATCAGCCCAAGCGTCCACCAAACTTGATTCAGACAAAGATGACTCCACATGGGAGTCTGACTACAGCCAATAGAATACATGCTCTTGCCACAGGAACAGGAAGCTCAAGGGCAAGGCCCAAGAGAGGGTATAAATAATACTCTCCACTCCATGTGGTTGGCTATCCAGAATCACCCGTGCTTGATGGTTCTGTTCACCATTAAAACATCTTTCCAATCAGCCTCCCGTGTTTCAGTGTCTCTCTCCCCACTTGGAACTGAACCAGATAGATATTTCTTCTGACATTTCTTCAGTGTCGGCTGCTGCGCTACAGTATCTTGCTCCTAGACAGAAAATTCCCATTTAGAGTCTGCATCTACCAAGCACCAGGCAGACTTCTTAAAAACGTTCCTATTTGATTTTCCTTTTCTATTTAGTTTCACGTCATCTGTCCCAAGGTTGAGTTTACGGTTTTAAGTACAGGTAGCCCTCAACTTCGTTTAGTGACCGTTCAAAGTTGCAATGGCACTGAAAAATGTGACTTATGACCATTTTTCACAATTATGATCTTTGCAGCATCCCCATGATCCTGTGATCAAAATTCAGATGCTTGGCAACTGACTCATATATATGACCAATGGAGTGTCCCAGGTTCATGTGAGAGTTTTCTGACAAGCAAAGTCAATGGAGCAGACAGATTCATTTAACAACCGGGTTATTTACTTATAGAGCCAAGGTGGCGCAGTGGTTAAATGCAGCACTGCAGGCTATTTCAGCTGACTGCAGTTGTGCAGTTAGGCTGTTCAGATCTCACCAGCTCAGGGTTGACTCAGCCTTCCATCCTTCCGAGGTGGGTAAAATGAGAACCCGGATTGTTGTTGGGGGCAATATGCTGACTCTGTAAACCGCTTAGAGAGGGCTGAAAGCCCTATGAAGCGGTATATAAGTCTAACTGCTATTGCTATTGCTAACTGCAGTGATTCACTTAACAACCATGGCAAGAAAGGTCATATAATGGGGCAAAACTCACTTAACAAATGTTTCACTTAGCAACAGAAATGTTGGGCTCAATTGTGGTCATAAGTATCTATCTGTATTGGAGATAAAACGGGAAGTGTCTTCCTAAGAAACTCCCATACTTCCCTTTTTATTTTTTTAAAAATTGACCAGTCTTAGTTAACTAACCGATAGCCCAATAGACCTCAACTTACAATGGTTCATTTAGTGACTGTTCAAAGTTACAATGGCACTGAAAAAAATGACTTATGACCGTTCTTCACACTTATGACCTTTGTAGCATCCCCGTGGCCATGTGACCAAAATTCAGATGCTTGGCAACTGGCTCATGCCTGTGTCCCAAGATCATGTGATACCCTTTTATGACCTCCTTAGTAGCAAAGTCAAGGAGGAAGCCAAATTCTTTAAAAACTCTGGTGTTCACTTATCAGCTGCAGTGATTCACATAATAATAGAGGCAAAGCTCGCTTATCAAATGTTTAACTTAACAACAGAACTTTTTGGGCTCAATTGCGGTCGTAAATCAAGGACTATCTGTAATAACCTGTTATTTTGCCCGATTGGCTGTGTTTTTAAGCCTGGGCATTTGTGTTGATTGTGTTGTGCAGTGAATGGGAAGCAGAAGGAAAATTCAGATAGCAAACGTTTCAGGTACTCGGAAATACGATTATCTTGTTTTGAAAGAGCATGGTGTTTTCTTGTGCACTCATAATTATGCACTGCAGTTCACATGGCCAGGGTTAAAGGCCCCATTTGCGCACTCAGTTGCCGAAGAACTAAATATAAATGTAACATATAGTATATCAGAGTTTGTTGCAGAAAAATCAAATCCAGAAAGCACACATAGATAACTGATTCAGCTGGATTCATTAACTTCTTTATATATATAATAACAGATAAATAAATGTACAATACCAACAGGTGATTCTTTCAATATGGTAAAAGTTACAAGTAGAACACAAGCAGGAAAGAACAGTTTCATCTCAGACTTCAGAGCGGACAGAGTAGTTTCAGTTTCAATTCTCAGCACAGACTCAAGATCTGTTTAAGCCCCCATTGGCTGACTTAGTTGCTATGCCTATTCATTGGCTGACCTTGTTACCGTGTCTCACCGAGTCATGAATATTCTAATATAGTATCCTAAGGAAGTGCTGCTATGGTTTAAATTCCAGAGATTAAATACTTGTTGACATCTAAGGATGCTTTTCTAGAGCTGCATCATTGCTTGTACACAACTGTTAAATCTTGGAATTTATGAACGCATGAACGGATTGTTTAAAACTATAATTTCACTTAATAACCTATGCCTGCCCTTTGAGCAACCTTTTTTCCCCCTGCATTGTTCATAATCCCTGAAAGCAAACATTTGTTTTAGCAGATTGATTAAAGCAAAAGACACAGAAATCTGATTTTATTTTTAAGCAATGGCCTCAAATGTCTGGGCAGATTCCAGCCACAAGATTAGAACAGGATTGCAGGATTGCCTGCAGCTTCATGCAATTGAAAGTTCAAATTGAAGCTGCTCTTGGCTCTAGGTCAGAGAATGATCTGTGTAGGATTAACTTGGGGATTAGAGTAATAACGCTGGAGTTCGAGCTAGCTGTGCAATGTAGATTTCTTCTTCAGTCCTGTTGTTTATAAGAGTTTGCAAAGATGAATTCCAGCCTGTCCAGAGTTCTGCTTGGGTAACTTTGGGGATGCTCTCCAAGGTCTGTTGCAAAACGAAAATGTTCCTTTTTCACTTAGTTTTCTGGCATAGTTGGATCAGCAAATGCGGCCAGCATGAGCAATAATGAGTACAGTTTCTAAAATACTTGGAAAAATACATTGATTTTTGGGTACATGGGGTCATTATTCTTATTTTGTGCAGCCGAGCCATAATACCACAACACTGTCCCCTGTATCTCACATTTACTGTTTGTACAAATGTGGTGTGTTAATGTTTCTTCTTGGAAAACCAATGACAACCACATATCAGTTGTAAAGAGTGAGCATGGTTTTGGGCAGAAAGAATGAAAAGGCGAGAACAAAAATAGAAGGGTTTGGATTTTAAAAACCACAAAGTATGATCATTCATTTCTCATTTTTGGCTGGAGGCTCTGATCCCAGTCCACATTAAGACAATGCCATTATTAGATCCTCTGAAAGCTTTGATAACACTGCACTATGTGGACTAAGGATCTCTTTTAAGATAGCATTAGGGTTCTAACTGATGCTCTAATTATTAATATATAATTAAAAGAGATCCTTAGTCCACATAGTGCATATCACATAGTGTTATGTACAAGTAACTCTCAACTTAAAAACCACAGTTGGGGTCAGAATTTCCATTGCTAAGCAAGCTGGTTGTTTAAAGAATTTTACAGACTTTTTTTGCTACAGATTTTAAGTGAATCATATCGCTGTTCAGTGAATCATGTGGTTGTTAAGAGAATCCGGCTTCCCCCATTGACTTTGCTTATTGGAAACCATCTGAGGAAGTGACAAATAGTGAGAATAGGACACTACAACGGTTGTAAATGCATGCAGATTTCCAAGTCCCTGAATTTTGATCACATGATTGTGGAGATGCTATGACATTCATAAGTGTGAAGATTGGTTGTTAGTCACATTTCCAGTGCTATTACAATTTTAAACAGTCATTAAATGAAGGACTGTAAGTTCAGGAGAACCCATACTTTACTAATATAGTAGCTTTCTGAGATTTCATCTTCCTGATCTCTTTCTTAGCTGATAAAAACAAGTGCTAATATTGAGCCTCTGTATGCAAAAACATGGTTCTGTCAGTGAGATGTGGCCTGCTCTCAAAATGCCCATTTCAGCCCAAAATGGCTTTCCAATCAAGTGGTAGAACTGGAACTACTGAAGTATATAGCATCATTCAAGTCTGAACGGAACATTTCACATTCTTATTACCTGATGATTGCAGGGCCCATTATTGAAGTCAGGTCTTTGTGCCTGAAGGAAATTTCTGAGAGTTAGCACATCTAATGTAGGATGTCAGTATTCTTGAAGCACCCAGCAAGGAGTGTAATTTTAGAAGGTAGATGAAGATTCAGTCTGCTTCATATTAGTAACTAGTGATTAAAGAAGATACAGCAATTGGTTCTCAGTAAAGGAGGCAGCCCAGAGGTGGTATTCAGCAAGTGCTGACCAGTTCTGGAGAACCGGTAGCGGAAACTTTGAGTAGTTCGGAGCACCAGTAAATACTACCTCTTATTGGCCCTGCCCTCATCTATTCTCTGCTTCCCAAGTCCCAGATGATTGGGAGGGAATGGGGATTTTGCAATAACCTTCCCCTGGAGTGTGGTGGGATTGGAGATTTTACAGTATCCTTTCCCTGCCATGCCCACCAAGCCACGCCACACCCACAGAATTGGTATTAAAAATTTTTTGACTCCCACCACTGAGGCAGTGTATTTACTCTGCATTTTTTGAATCGTGCAGTTTCAGGCCATTTGCTCAGTTGTTTGTACATTGATGATTCACCGTTGACAGTACCACTGTGTCCTTCACTTCTCCATTCTCTGGGAAGCATGGGAGATTTCCAGGATTGGCCTGTTTAGTCTCATTGTTGTCTCTTCAAGGCAAGGAAGTCTCAAGATCCTCTCAGTATAATCAGAATGAGGTGTTCCATCTTCTAGAAGGTTGGTTTATCACACCTTGAGATATGACATGTCCATCCATTTACTGAGAATTCTTATGCCCTCAAAATTGCTAACTTCATATTTCTCTGCCGTAGTACTAGATCAGATATATCATTGTTCTAGATCAAATATATCATTGAACAGTTATATCATGGCTCAGTTTTGGGAATGTCCAAGGTCAGTGATGGCTAACCTTTTTGTTGTTGCATCCCCGCACCCATAATGCAATGTGCACGCAACCCCCACGCCCTGTTTTGGGTCTAGTAGGCCTCCCTGCAGCTTCCTGGGACCAAAAACGGACTGCTGTGGGGGGGATGCTTCCCCATCCCCCGTGCATGTGCATGTGACCCCCCCTGACCCCCCCGTGCATGTGCAGCAGAGACCTGAAAATCAGCTGGCCGGTGGGAGGCATGTGCGCATGCACGGTGGAGCTGAGCTGGGGTGATGGCTCACGTGCCCGCAGAGAGGGTTATGCGTGCCACCTGTGGCACGCGTGCTATAGGTTCATCATCATGGTCCTAGGATAATAGATGCCCTTGAGATAGAGTCATAATACATCTATTGGACTATCTAGGATTACAGGAGTCAAATTCCAATATATTTGAAGAACAGCATCTTGGGGAAGGCTGCCTTTCAAATAAGATAAGATAAGATACTTTATTTGTATGCCACCCTTTTCCCTGGGGGGACTCAGGGCGGCTCACAGTTCAGGGGGAGGGGAGGACAAACCAAGTTACATATAGGACAATACATCGTTAAAAGCACAATATTCATACTATTCGGGTAGGGTTAAGGTCTTTAGCCCCAGGCCTGTTGGGACAGCCAGGTTTTAAGGGCTATGCGGAAGGTCTGGAGGGTGGTGAGGGTACGAATCTCCACGGGGAGTTCGTTCCATAGGGTCGAAGCTGCCACAGAGAAGGCTCTCCTCCGCGTGGTTGCCAGTCAACATTGACTGGCTGATGGAACTCGGAGGAGGCCTAATCTGTGGGATCTGATTGGTCGAGTGGAGGTAATTGGCAGTAGGCAGTCTCTCAAGTACCCAGATCCAATACCATGAAGGGCTTTGTAGGTGACAACTAGCACCTTGAAGCGTACCCGGAGATCAACAGGTAGCCAGTGCAGCTCGCGGAGGATAGGTGTTATGTGGGTGAAACGAGGTGCACCCACGATCGCTCGCGCGGCCGCATTCTGGACTAGCTGCAGTCGCCGAATACTCTTCAAGGGCAGCCCCATGTAGAGCACGTTGCAGTACTCCAGTCTAGAGGTCACAAGGGCACAAGTGACTGTTGTGAGAGCCTCCCAGTTCAGGTAGGGACGCAACTGGTGCACCAGGCGAACCTGGGCAAATGCCCCCCTGGTCACAGCTGACAAATGGTGTTCAAAAGTCAGCTGTGGGTCCAGGAGGACTCCCAAGTTGCGGACCCTGTCTGAGGGGCGTAGTATTTGACCTCCCAGCCTGAGAGATGGAACACTTGGCCAATTAGTGGGAGGGAAGCACAGCAGCCACTCGGTCTTATCCGGATTGAGCACAAGCTTGTTAACCCCCATCCAGTCTCTAACAGCCTCAAGGCCCTGGCTCATCACGTCCATTGCTTCATTGTGTTGGCACGGGGCGGACAGATACAACTGTGTATCGTCCGCATACTGGTGATATTTTATCCCGTGCCGTCGAATGATCTTGCCCAGCGGTTTCATGTAGATATTAAAAAGTAGGGGGGACAGGACCGAGCCCTGCGGCACCCCATATGTTAGGGGCCTAGGGGTCGATCTCTGCCCTCCGACTAACACCGACTGCGACCTGTCCGAGAGGTAAGAGGAGAACCACCGTAAAACAGTGCCTCCCACCCCCACCTCCCGCAGTCGTCGCAGAAGGATACCATGGTCGATGGTATCGAAAGCCGCCGAGAGGTCCAGGAGTACCAGGATGGAGGCAATGCTCCATCCCTGGCTCTCCAGAGATCATCGGTCAATGCGACCAAAGCGGTTTCTGTGCTGTAACCAGGCCTGAAGCCAGACTGGAATGGATCAAGATAACTAGCTTCCTCCAAGGACCGCTGGAGCTGAAAGGCCACCACCTTCTCAACAACCTTCCCCACAAAGGAGAGGTTGGAGACTGGACGATAGTTGTTTAGAACGGCTAACTTTGACAAACATACTGAATGCAGTTAGCCAACTGTTCTTTGACTCTATTCTCATCATAGACAGTATCAAGACGGAAGGCAATTTAGGAGGACCAGTTTGATTTCCACAAAGTTCTGCCTTCTCTTTTTTGTTGAGCCCAGCACAACCTGGTGTTCCAAGCTAGTTATCAATAATTGATGAAGGCTTTGGTTTTAACTCTATGTTATTAAGAATAAGCAAACGGCAGTCTCATGTTTTCATCTTTTCACTAAAGTTCTATTTGTTTGCTCTGTCCCAGATTTCCCAATCCTTGGCACCCTCCAGATGGACGTCAACTCTCAAAAATCTCAGCAATCACCACACTTCTGCGAGTTGAGGTCCACATATCTGGAAGGCCCCCAGGCTGGGGAAGGCTGCTGGAGCTGATTATCTATTCTGTCTCACTTGAAGTTTAATTGCAAGGTAAGTTTTTGAACCATGACATTTTTTATTCCGTGCCTCTTTTTCTCCCATATTCACCATATGATTACAGTGTGGTAAAATACATGCCCTATGAAGAGCCCAGCTATAATTAGAGAGCCGAGGTGGCGCAGTGGTTAGGGTGCAGTACTGCAGGCCACTTCAGCTGACTGTTATCTGCAGTTCAGCGGTTCAAATCTCACCGGCTCAAGGTTGACTCAGCCTTCCATCCTTCCGAGGTGGGTGAAATGAGGACCCAGACTGTGGGAGCAATATGCTGACTCTGTAAACTGCTTAGAGAGGGCTGAAAGCCCTATGAAGCGGTATATAAGTCTAACTGCTATTGCTATTGCTATAACTGGTTCCAAAGGCTGAACAGTTGCTATGGCCCATTTGTTATGGAGAATAGCAACGAAGTTCTAGTAGCATTATCTGGATTTTCTTTTCTCAGCAGATTGAGAGGCAGCAACTTTGTGAGGTTCAGGATTAGTTCTCTCCTTCCTCACTTGCCATCCCCTTTTCACCTGGGATACTCTTCCAATTTGTACAGATTATTTTCTTTCTGTGTTGTTTCAAGGAAAGGCCTCTATCGGTGTGGGCAACCTTTAGATCTTCATATGTTGCTGTTTTACATGTTCTTGGAGCCCAACTGGGAGAGACTGAGGATTAAAAATGTTAGGAAGGTTGACAACAGCTGAAGCCCCTCCCCTTTATATGTTTGGCTGCACTAAAAACTGGCTTTGATCACATGGTTGTGGCTGCCATCTTGACTTTTTTGATACCCTGTTTCTCCCCATAAATAACCTGCCATAAGGCAAATGATAAGAAATGCCGGCAGCTGTAGTCCATTAAATCTGTCTCACCAACCTGCTGGAAAATTGGGGGAAGTACCTTATTGATCACAACTGTTATATTGTTCATTTTGTCGTCACTGCCAATGAATTGGATGGGCCATGAAAAGGTGAGGAAAGAAAACATTGCTTTTGTTATCCCTAAATAGCCATTCTTGGTGGAAAAGCAATTGCTTGTCTTTGCAAGACTAGAAGGGCATCTTGTTCAGCAAATAACTGAGTTGCGGGACTCATGACTTCAAGGTTATTTGGATAATTTTAAAATGGACTGAATGAATTCAAGGAGGACATGGCTATAAAGGATCATATCTAGGTTAATGTCTCCTAAGCCAGTGGTTACAATGGCAGGTAAAAGATATAAAGATAGTCCTCAATTTATAACTGTCCAATGGGTCAAAGTTACAACAATCTTGGAAAAAGTGACTTGCAACTTGCATTCACACTTATGACTGTTGCACCATCACCATGATCATGGGATCATGATCCAGGCACTAAGCAGCTGGCTTGCATTTATGACCAGTTGCAATATCCTACAATCATATGATCATGATTTGTAAGCTTTTTTTTTTTTTGCTGATTTCCAGCAAAATTGTGATTTGCCTAACGACCACAGTGATTCACTTAAAGAACTCCATAAAATTGTCATAAATCTTAAAACTTAAGGCTGCAACAAGTTATGACTGAAATTACGGTCCCAATTGGGGTCAAAAACTGAGGACAACCTTTATCTCTATCTTCTGCTTTTAAGCAATCCAAAGACATCTAGTTGGCCACTTGGCATAGCAAAATTGTAGACTAAGATGGATATACCTTGACCTTAAAAAAAACCACAGCTCTTATAACAGCGGATTCCTTTTTACAGGAAAGGCTTTTATTTTTAAAATAAGCAAACAAGGCCAATTTCAGTTGGTTTTGATTACAGTTCCACCGTCCATGCCACATGAGCCAGTGGTCAGGAATGATGAGAATTGTTCAAAACCTCTGAGCAAACATTGTCTGACCTCTCTGGACAGTCAAAAGCAGGAAGAGAAATACTAATGCCACCAGAAAATTAGTTAACCAGTTAGAAATTCACTGAAATGGACAATTGTATTATTCTGGGGAAAGATGATAAAATCACTTGAAGTGACTTCCTGCAGAATTTGAATCCAATTAGGGCCACTAATGACAAGGCTCAGAATCTTCTCTGAATTAGGGTACCAAGTTACAACTTAATCCATGTTTTCTATAACATGCTAGTTGTTGCAAAAGATCTACTTTATAGTTGGAAGCATCTTGAGTAAGATCTTAACCCAATTTATCACTCCATCATTTCCATTCCTTCCTTGTGGATAGATCTGTTGATCAAAGGTGCCATTTTCATAGGATTAAGAAACGGGGAGCAACATCAAAACAGTGAAGTTGACCACAATTTCACAGCTTCTGAGATCATACCAGTTGGACAAATTGTCTGCCTAATCACAGCTAAGTTGGATAGAAACAAATCAAGTTTAAAACAGTTTATAAATAGCTATATCCTATCAATTATGATAGGTGGGATGAAGAGTACCTAGGAAAGTGGTTGAAGATAGAGGAGGTCATGGGTCTTTATGGGAGATGGTGCATTGCGATCAAAGCTGCATCTTTTGCTTATTCAGTTGCCATACTTGTAAAAATAGTGGTATAACAATCATGAATCTCTGCTTGTCATGTTGCGGATTTTGATACACACGTACAGGTGGAAGTTACTGGGAAAAGGAAGCAGATAATTGCATCATCGATGGCATAGTATGCGAGTGTCGAACTTGCAGCATCACATTTTGTGATGTTTTTCCCATTCGCAGAGCTGGAATGGGCATGGCCTGTGTTTGACACATCTGGCCCGCGGGCCACCAGTTTGACAATCCTGGCATAGCACATTGTACATCATTTTTTACTCTGCAATGCAAAAGGAAGGGTTGATAGCCCCAGCTATTTTCTTATTTATTAAATTTATATGCCACTCATCTCACTCTGCAAAGTGACTTTGACTTTTTTTTTTTCATTGATTGTGCTTTTTTTTTTCTATCCAGGAGTTCAGGGCAGAATATCCTGTGTCTTTTTCATTTTTTTCCCTGTGTGAAATAACTTAGAGATGTAGGTTAGATTGAAAAGGAGAATGTCAAGAAGTTTTCAGTTTCTCTTTGGCAATTACAACAGCTAGCTATCTTTGAATTTTTTTATGGAGCAAATAATTAAACTCCAGTGTTTTCATTTTTAAAATAATCATTATCACCTTTCTAGACTATCATAATGTTTACATTTTGTGTAGATTGAATAACTAGTTTTTAAAATCTAGTTTTCATTACTTTTGTTAGCAGTTTTAAATCCTTTGCAAAAGAAATGAAATAGAAATATTTTAAATATTGTAAAGATCAGATGCTTTTGGTGCTATGATTAGGGATTTTTGTTTTAGTAAGGTAAAAGTAAAGGTTCCCCTCGCACATCACTCTCTGTTTCAAAGCCGAAGAGCCAGCGCTGTCCGAAGACGTCTCCATGGTCATGTGGACGGCATGACTAAACGCTGAAGGTGCACGGAACACTGTTACCTTCCCACCAAAGGTGGTTCCTATTTTTCTACTTGCATTTTTTACGTGCTTTCAAGCTGCTAGGTTGGCAAAAGCTGGGACAAATAACGAGAGCTTACTCCATTACGCGGCACTAGGGATTCGAACCGCCTTTCTGATCAACAAGCTCAGCGTCTTAGCCACTGAGCCATAACGACCCCTCTTTTGTTTCAGTATAAAAGCATTTTATTTCAATTTTACCTACTATTTTCACTTGTTCCCTTAACCCTTATCTTTTCCCCTGCACTCAGACGGCGGTATTTACTCACTCAGGTGAACTTGGGCTATCTGATACAGGTAAAATATATGGCTCTTAGACACCTGGACCTTGAGTGATAACTCTTGCTTACTTAGCTCTTTGTTTTAAAATAGCATTGATAATCTTCTCCAACCTAGAGCCCTCCACATGTGTTTGATTACAAGTCCCATAATGATAATTAGGAAAGGTGATTTTAAAAGAACTCAGTGGGACTTTGAATCTGCTCTCCTAGCCTAACTTACAGTGGTGCTTCAAAAGGAGACAGCTTTCCTAACTGGCATTGCAACACTTGGTACATTATCTCCCAGGCCTTGTGCAAACATCAGGGAATTAATCACTAGTGAATTATTACCTAGTCATTTCTGTTATTCTGGGTGTCTGGAACAAAAGGGCCCTTTGCAACCAACTCATCACCACTGACAATTCAGGTGGAAGGATATACACTATATTGCCAAAAGTATTCACTCACCTGCCTTTACTTGCATGTAAGTGACATCCCATTCCTAATCCATAGGGTTCAATATGACGTCGGTCCACCCTTTGCAGCTATAACAGCTTCAACTCTTCTGGGAAAGCTGTCCACAAGGTTCAGGAGTGTGTTTATGGGAATTTTTGACCATTCTTCCAGATGCACACACTGATGTTGGACGAGTTTACGTGGCCTACCACTATGTGGCTGAGTTGTCGTTCCCAAACACTTCCACGTTCTTATAATACACTGACAGTTGACTGTGGAATATTTAGGAACAAGGAAATTTTACGACTGGATTTGTTGCACAGGTGGCATCCTATCACAGTTCCATGCTGGAATTCACTGAGCTCTTGAGAGTGACCCATTCTTTCACAAATGTTTGTAAAAACAGTCTGCATGCCTAGGTCTTGATTTTATATACCTGTGGCCATGGAACTGATTGGAACACCTGATTCTGATTATTTGGATGGGTGAGCGAATACTTTTGGCAATATAGTGTATTTTGTAGCAACCAGATGGATGGGCAGGTTATGACCCTTTTAAAAATATGTGGCTACTGTCTGTGATATCTTGGCCCCAAGTGACAACACTGATTTGTTGCATTCAGTATTAGATAGATTGATTTATAGCTGTCCTTCAGGACTGCATTTGCAATCGTTCCTGGGCTTCTTATTGGGATATTCCCCAAACAAAGGTTTTATTCTGAATTACAGCCTTTTCCCTCCTCTGTGTTTTTTGCCTTAGCCTTTTTTTTCCATTTCCTATAGATGTTTGCCATCTTCTTCCACAATATTTTTGCCTTCTGTTTCCTGGCTTGCAACATCTGTGTGTTTGGATGGGGAAAATCAAGAATATTCTCCATCCTGGACTTTGAGAATATGTTTTCAAAATAATAAAGATTCAGGTGTATTATATATGAATATGTTTCTTCTTGAAACTGCAGATATATATTCATGGCCTTGGATTTATGTAATATAGAATCAGGGATGAAGAAAAGAAAGCTGTGCTAAATTTGTAGCATTCTGTCAAGCATTGAAAACGCTTATAAACTACTTAATCAACAAAAAGAGAGAATTTGGAAATAAATGTCAAAGCAATGTGGGAGTACATTTTTTAATATTTTTGTTAATTGGAGTCTTAGAAATGAGTTTTCTAGTATAGTGTGGTGGCAGACAATACTCTTACATTATCATGAATGGCACACTTTTCAAGTTTTTTTTCCCCTTTTTAGCCTCATAGCTTGAAGATAATGAATATATTTGCTATACCATGTGTGTCAAACTTGATCACGTCACGTGATGTATCATGACGGTTTTTGCTTTTGCGGAGCCGAAATGGGCGTGGCCTGCATGTGACGCATCCAACTCACGGACCGCCATTTGACACCCCTGTATGCCTTGTTTTGAACAAGAAATGGAGAATTTGAAATTATCCTAATTTGTGGTTGAACGGCAATCCACAACAGCTCACATCATTAGACATACTGGCTGGAGCCACTGGGAGTTGTAATTCAAAAACATCTGGAGGGATTCATTTTTCTGACCTTTGCTTTGAAGCAGTTAATGAACTTTAAGCAAGAGCCAGAGACTGTGCATGATTAAAGGAGCCTGGCTGCTGATGTATATTTATGCAGCAATTGATAGGCAATCTATACCACTGTTACCATGATATAAATATTAGTATGTTCATCAATACAAAACAGTGTTTCTCAACTTTAGGAACTGTCAGATGTGTGGACTCCTAAAAGTCTCCAGCCAGCATGTTGTCCATGTACCGCTCATAGGCATTCACTGGGATTCAACGGAATACAAATAATGTAAATAAAACGATCCTCCTTCAACAGTCATGGGTTATCAACTCTGTAAAGTGACCAAGCCCCTTTCTTAAATGAAGAAAAAGTGACCAACTACAATTAAGACTTTAATCTTGTAGGGTGTTTAAAAAATAGAAAAGCATATTTCTTCTTTAATCATCCATCTCTGATTATGACCATTTCTCCACTTCCTGTGCTGTGTGAGGTACAGGCCAAGCAGAGATAGAAGTTCCAGGAGATTCATTTATTATTGTTTATATTTTAATTTAATCTTTCTCCATGGATGAAGTTCTAGACAGCCACTAACAATAAAACAAAAGTTTAAATACAGTATTAAGATGGTTATGAAAAATCCATAAAAAATCCATGGTTAAAGTGGAAGGACTTTGCCCTCTTCTTAAATGAATAAAAGCAAGTGACCAACATTTATGGAGGTGTTGAAGGTGTCTGGTAACATCCTGTAGCAAACAAAACGCGGAGGCAGGTAAATTCCTCAAAGAATACGTTTATTGGATATGTCATATTGGCACAGGCTGGTGAAAACCAATTCTGGCTATTCCCCATGGTTTCCACCTAATTAAAAGTAAAAGTTTTTCACTTTCTCAAAACTATCAGTCACATGGTCCAATCAGAATACTGTCCAGTTGCTAGGTAACTCCAGTCTCTTCCTTCTGAGCACCTGCAGGAATGTCCTTGGTTCCCAAGCAGAAGTATTTTGTTTTGACTACAAGCCCCAACTATCTCTATTCCTCCCCTCCCTGTCCCTCTTCTCCAGTGTGACGGCGCTGAACTCCCAAAATGGCCTCAGTTAGGCCAGCTTCAGGGCTAACAGAAGGAATGTAAAGATTCATTCCAGAGGAATAAGAAGCAACTCAGCCCAGATACTATGTGTGAAAGAAAGAAGGTGAAGACAGCCCTCCATAATAGATCACAGAATATGTTGTGGATGCAAATAGGTTGGCCAGTCTGGCAAGATTTTGTCTGTTGATGTGAAACAATACATAATTCAATTTGGAAGAATTGCCATACAAATAATCCACAACACAATTGAGCCAAAAAATTATGTTGCTAAACAAGACAGTTAAGTGAGTTTTGTTCCATTTTACAACCTTTTTGCCACAGTTGTGAAGTGAATCATCCAATCATTAAGCGAATCTGGCTTTCCACCATTGATTTTATTTGTTGGAAGCAGGTTGGGAAGATTACAAATGGTGGTCACATGACCCCAAAACAATGCAACTGTCATAATTATGTGATTTTGATCACATAAACAAATGGAATGATCTCCCTGTCGAGATCCGGACCCTTACTACCCTCCTGGCCTTCCGCAAAGCCACCAAGTCCTGGCTGCTCCAGCTGGCCGGGGGGCCTGTGAAATATCCTGCCCCACGGAAATTGTGAATGTTGTAGTTTTGTTTTTAAAGTGTTGTCTTTGTCTAGTTTTCCCCCTTTCCCTTGTCTATTGTGAGCCGCCCGAGTCCTTCGGGAGTGGGCGGCATACAAGACAAATAAAATCAAAATAAAATCAATTAATTCCCTTACCATGGTCAAACTATTCACTAAGGCTGCATTACTATTACTATTAGTCTTCTCATTGTTCCTATCACCCAACTCCTTCCACTTATGACTGCAGGATTGTAACTTTGTTGCTTGTATCCTTATAATTTATATTGATATTGATTGTTTCCTGATTGCTTATTTGTACCTTATGACTATCATTAAGTGTTGTACCTTATGATTCTTGACGAATGTATCTCTTCATGTCTTTTTATGTACACTGAGAGCATATGTACCAAAGTCAAATTCCTTGTGTGTCCAATCCCACTTGGCCAATAAATAATTCTATTCTATTCTATTCTATTCTATGCTATTCTAACTGTAGGGATGCTGCAACAGTCATAAATGTGTAAACCAGTCAAAAGTCATTTTTTTCAGTGTTGTTGTAATACCGAACAATCACTAAATTAATGGGTGTAAGTTGAGGACTACCTTTATGTCATTCGTAGTTTGGGGGCCTGACAGGAGATCCCAGACTTTGTCTTTTTTGTTACTGAAAGAAGCCCGCGATGCTTCTGCCAGCAAAAATGGACCTCGGGAGGGCTGCATGTGGGGGGCCCTGAGCTCCATTTTCACTGTCAGAGGGTTTCAGGAGGCCGTCGCAGCTGAAAACGCTGCCACAGGCATCCCCGATGCGAATGATGTCAAGCTGGCCAAGCCCACCCTGATGTGAAACACAACCGTTATGTCCTTCGATGAATGAGTTTGACACCCCTGCACTTGCAGGTTTCTAGTTTTGTTTTAATTAAAACTTTGTTGCAGTTGTAGATACAGTACAAAAATTTCCACTTAGAATGAATAACAGAGAAAGAATAAGATAATATTACATTATCTTCTATCTCCTTGGATTTTTAAAAATTGGCACAGGGATGAATATATATTCATAAAACTCTACTAACTAATGTATTTCTCACTCTGTCCTTGGAACTTGAACAGGTAGCCTATTAGAAGTGGGTCTTTTGCATATAGATCAGTAAATTATATTTGTGTGTCCTTGTATCTTTTCAAAAGCACTTCATGATGTTGCTTTATATTTTCCCTCACATAAGGAAAGGTACTTCTGTACCTTGGATTTGAAAAAAATATAGGTTTTCTCATTGGACACTAGAGAATGTTTTTCAGTTTCAAAAGAAGAACAAAAGAAAAAGATAAAAGAAAAGAAAAAATGTAAAAGTTTTCTAGCTGAGAAGTGCAGGTAAAAATTTTGGCACTCCATTTGACCCAATATTGGTTTATCCCAATTATGCACAAGGGACATTGTGGCTCAGTGGCTAAGACACTGAGCTTGTCAATCAAAAAGGTCAGCAGTTCAGCGGTTCAAATCCCTAGTGAGCTCCCGTTACTCGTCCCAGTTTCTGCCAACTTAGCATTTCCAAAACATGTAAAAATGCAAGTAGAAAAATGGAACTACCTTTGGTGGGAAGGTAAAAGCGTTCCAAGCACCGTCAGTGTTTAGTCATGCCGGCCACATGACTATGTAGACATCTTCAGACAACGCTGGCTCTTCGGCTTTGAAACGGAGATGAACACCGCCCCCCAGAGCACATACGTGTGAGGGGAACTTTTACTTTTACCTTAATTATGCACAACATCAGGGCCAGGATCAATGATCCTCCTCATCCACTTGTTCTTCATATTTTTTTTTCATACCCTATGATAGAATTATTTTTGGGTTTAAATTATATTTTTCAAATATTTTCTGTTTCACACTTTTTAGTAATCCCAGTTATAGAAGATCCTATCCTATCGTATCCTATTCTTCTAGGAACTACAAAAGAGTTTAGGATCTGTCTATTGCTTTTGAACCACAGGTAGCCAACTTGACACAGAGAAATAAGAACATGTAGAGTGGTTTAATGTTTTGAGAGTACTTATTTGAACCACTGATATGTCTGATTTTTTTAAAAAATGTCTCAACTGATTTTCATAAAATAGTAAAAAAAACAACAGTCAAATGTTTGTTCAAAAACATTCTGAATAATAGATGGCTGCTTATCAAGATGAAGTCTGAGAGCAAAGGTAACAGTTAATAATCAAAACAACAATATATTTTCTTTAATTAGTAGAAATTATGCTGGAGAACCTTCCTAAAATGGAAATTATTATTAAATTGATCCACTTGGTTTAGTAGTAGCTGGAAATCGGACTTTGCAAGAAATTATAAGCTTTCCGCAAGATCTGGAATAGATCTGAGGCAGAGGTGATATTCAGTAGGTTCTGATCAGTTCTGGAGAACCTGTAGCAAAAATTTTGAGTAGTTCAGAGAGCCAGTAAATACCTCCTCTGACTGCCCCTGCCCCCATCTATTATCTGCCTCTCAAGTCCCAGCGGACCAGGAGGAAATGGGGATTTTGCAGTAACCTTCCTCTGGAATGGGGAGGGAATGGAAATTTTACAGTATCCTTCCCCTGGAGTGTGGTAGGAATGGCGATTTTACAGTATCCTTCCCCTGCCACGCCCACCAAGCCACCCCATGCCCACTAAGCCACACCCACAGAACCGGTAGTAAAAATTTTGAATCTCATCACTGATCTGAGGTATAGATAATCTTCTCTCCCTCCACACATTCCAGATTTTTTGTATGTATAGTATATGTGTTGTGTGTATGAGGTAGCAACCATCTTTCCTTTGTTCCAGAATTGTTAACAAACAGCTACAAGTAATTAATACATATTTGTGTCAATTTGCAATCTCCATTTTGAAAAGATTGTAATTTCCAAAAAATAATCTCCTCAATTTTATCTTATTTTTGGAATTTTCTGCTTTACTGCCATGTCTTCTATTTCACTCCAGATGACGACGAGAATCCAAACATTTGCATTTCAATTATTTTCTTTGAAAATACAGGTAGTCCTTATTTAGTGACTGCCTTTCTTGGTGACTAGTTACAGTTTTGATGGTGATGAAACAATAACTTTAGGACAAATCTTTGTATTTACAACGTTTCCGAGTCTAAAGCAAAGAAAAACTGAAGTAAGATTATAAGCACAGTTGCAGTTTCACTTAGTAACAACTTCATGACCAAGTTGCTGATTCCAGTTGTGGCCACAAAACAAGGACTACTTGTATTGCAGTAATGGCTTTTGGATTTATTATTATTATTATTTTCTTGTAGAGACAATGCACTTTGTCTTTAGGGACCCTCTGGAGTCTCTCGTATTCTGAATTCTCCTTCCCGCTCTCTAATTCCATCTTTCATTCATTTCAGATGTGAGTCTATCATCAAGACAACTTTTGGGATGGACGATCTCATCCCTTGTGTTTGCTAATGCCTCTAAACCCTATCTGTTCCTAAACCTTGTTGGTGCTATTGCTTTAGTGAAAGCAAATCTGAATGGACTCTTTCTTGCCAGTATTTGTGTTCGCTTTGTTTATGTCCTTCTAGAGCTTAAAGGGGGATTATTCAGTACTGTTCAGAAGATGGGAATCTAACCACAGGATGCAAGTGGGAGGGTGGGCTGAGTTGGCGGGAGGAAAGAACATTCCATTCAGAAATAGCAAAGTCACTAGTACTTTGCAAGCAATAATCTGTCCATGCTATAAATATAATAGAGGAGGAGTTACATGTTGTCCCCCTAACTACTCACAATGTATGTCTAACTCTAAATTATATGGAAGAAGGATGGCGCTCCATCACACTGTCCATCAATACATCTTAGCCATTTGCAAGCCACTCACCCCTCGTTGTGGTTTTCATGGCCAGTGCTTGCTGCGTCACTTGGCCAATGAAAAAGGAGTTGCAAAGGGGAAATGAGAGATGGAAGAAAGGTTAAGGATATAAATCATGCCACTGCAACCCACTTTGGTGATTTGGAAAATTTTAAAACTGCCAAAATACATGTTGTGGGTGTCTGGTTGATGTAGATTTACACCTTCCTCTGTTCAGAGAGGACTAAGCATGTTTTCTTCTAGGATCTTTTTTGTTTTTAATCCTCCAACTTTGCTTTCTATCCTGGAATTTACTAGTGGTCTCCATCCAGATATTAACCGACTCTGTGATGCTGCTTAGCTATTGGGGACCGCAAGGTTGGAGATCAGCCACTGAGTGTGCCAAGCAAACAGCCAAACAACTTGTGACTAAATGTAAACGTTGCTCCACCTTCTTTTGGACGGCAGCTCTGAACATGCTGTTCAAAGCTGGGTGTCGTCCTTGAGTTGACAGATGTTGACATTTCCCTGCCTCAAAGAATGGCATCAATTACACCAGCCTCCTGGGATTTTCAGAAAATATCCTCTGAGGCAAAAGCAGCAGGATTAGCCATTTTGGAGAGGGAGGCATGTCATCTTCTCCCTGAGCAAATCTTTACCATCCTTAAAGATCTGCTTTCTCAGAGGCGCTGTTTTCCTTTACCTTCTCAATCCCTTTTTTGCTTTGGTCTTTTATACAGATAGAGATACATAGATGAGAGACAGCGCTGTCCAAAGACGTCTCCGTGGTCATGTGGCCGGCATGACTTAATGCACACGGAACCACTGTTACCTTCCCACCAAGGTGGTCCCTGTTTTTCTACTTGCATTTTTTACGTGCTTTCGAACTGCTAGGTTGGCAGAAGCTGGGATAAGTAACGGGAGCTCACTCCATTACACGGCACTAGGGATTCGGACCACTGAACTGCTGACCTTCTGATCGACAAGCCCAGCGTCTTAACCACTGAGCCACCACATCCCTTTAATATATGCTACACTGCACACTTTAAATAAATGAGCTGCCTAAATAGTGAGGTTACATAAAGGCAGAATGGCTGATGATGGGAAATTTAGCAAGTCATAAAACGCCAGCTGCTGGTGGTGTTTTTCTTCTTCTTCAAGTAATGGTACTTCCTATTATCTTGTTTTGAATCTCTTTGTGAGAATTTGTGAGGATGCTGTTGTGATTAAGCTGTGATACAGGGGCTGAATAAAATCAGCATGAAGAGCTCTCAGATGAATCACATGAAATACATGAGCTGTGCCATTTATTTATTTATTTATTTATTTATTGTGTTTTTGTCATTTTCTCTCTCGAACAGAATATTGCTTTTTTTTTTGCCTTCGCTTTTTCCCCACTTCTATAATTTTAGTCTCTTCCTATTTTATCTATTATTTAATCTTTTCTGCTTTCCAGCTATGATGCCATTTAAAAAAAAGACAAACCTCCCTTATTCCTCTGTTATATAGGCAGTGTTCCTGCAAATCGTTTTTGTATCTCGAGAATTCTGTGGTTTTGTTTTGCTATTTTTATACCCTCTAAACCAGAGGTGGAGAAGTATAGCCCCTTTATGACTTCTGGACTTCAACTCCCAGAGTTGGGGGGAGTTGAAGTCCACGGATGGTAAAAGGGCCATAGTACCCCACCCTTGCTCTAAAAAAGTGGTTCCCAACGTGGGATCCACACCCAACAGGGGGGGCAATTTGATTTTCGATGGGGGCAATTTGAACCTTGTTTAAACCAAGTTAATAGCCTTTTAGGCTTCCTCTGCATGAGTAGAGTTCACTTTTTGAGTAAAGTGAAAATTATATGTCACCTGGGGGGGGGGAGTTTCAGGATTTTCGTGGGGCATGGCCAAAGAAAGTTTGGGAACCACTGCTCTAAACAGTACCTTAAATGCACATGAGCATGTGGAAATTTGATTCTTCAACCACCAATTGTCTGGACCAACTATATGTTGCGGGTACAGCTATAATCTACATGTGGAAAAGGTTGCTGAAGCCATAACAATTTCAATTAAATCAACCCCAGTGAAATGTAATTAAAGCCGCAAGAATGAAAAGGGGAATGAAGCTGTCTTTTCAAAGCATGGGCATCCTAAAATCAAAGAAGCCTATGCCCCCTCCCTCTTAATCTTGGAGTTAGAGTTGCCTGTGAACCAGATGAAGTCCAGCTAATTTTTGTGTCTTTAGCAGCACTTAAGTGGCTTAAATAAAAATCCATGCAACCCTAAATAAATAAATGAGCAGGTGACACTTTTCACAGTGTGACGATAAGCCTTATCAGCTGCTAGAGTTTGTATATGTAGTTTCCTTTTGTTTAGATTTTTATTCTCCCTCCCTCTTTGTTGACTGAAAGTTTAGCAGCTTGAGACCCAAGCAGAACACCACTGGGTGAACTCCCATTCTTGCCCCAGCTGCTGCCAACCTAGCAGTCTGAGAGCATGCAAATGCAAGTAGATAACGTCAGTGGGAAGGTAACAGTGTTCCGTGCACCTCGGTGTATAGTCATTCCAGTCACATGACCATGGAAGTTTCTTTGGACAACACTGACGCCCTTGGCCAGAGACAGAGCTGAGCACACACACACACCCCTTGACTGGACAGGGTAAACCTTTACCATTTTCATATACAAATCAAGGTGGAGAACATATCTAATACCTCCTATTTTTCCCACGACAACAATCCTGGCCTGAAAGAGCGTGATTGGTACAGTTTTCATGTCTAAGGTGGATCTAGAATTCACAAGCTCCTGGTTTCTAGGCCAACACCTTAAGCCAGTGGTTCTCAACCTTGATAACTTTAAGATGGGTCCACACATCTTAAAGTTTCCAAGGTTGAAAAACACTATCTTACTCACTATATCAAACTGGTTCTCAGTAATTAAGATGCTGGGCTGAAAAGTTGGTATCCCCTATTCTTATTCATTGATCTGGCTTACATTGCTGGTCTTTCTCTAAGGAGTTTGGAGCAGTTAATGGTTCCCAGGTAAACTTATTAAGGCATCTTCTAGGATCAGACCTACCAGTGGTGGGATACAACCGGTACGTCTCGGTACAGGCGTACTGGTACCTGCTGGGAGCACCAGGTACTGTTCCGGTATGGTGCTCTGGAGGACCCATCTGCCAGCCCGCTCCCTTTACCACTATTTGAGCCGGTTGGGGCTTTTGTGCATGGATTGTACGGCGCCTGCGCAACGCTCAGCCAAGCAGCTGGAGCATCCGTGGGCGGTAAGTACATATGTGCGTGCTGTGTGCGTTCACCTGGTGGACACTGGACCCCGTTGCAGCATACTGGTTGCACCGGGATCCGGAACCCACCACTGAGACCTACTCTTAGAAAGATTTCATAGGCTTCAACCTATGTGCCGAGGTGGCGCAGTGGTTAAATGCAGCACTGCAGGCTACTTCAGCTGACTGCAGTTCTGCAGTTTGGCTGTTCAAATCTCACCTGCTCAGGGTTGACTCAGCCTTCCATACTTCTGAGGTGGGTAAAATGAGGACTCGGATTGTTGTTGGGGGCAATATGCTGTAAACAGCTTAGAGAGGGCGGAGAGCCCTATGAAGCGGTATATAAGTCTAACTGCTATTGCTATGTGGTGGATATGTAACAAAAGATAAAAACAAATGGCACATTGATTCAGAAACTACTGAAAAGTAGTACTTGGCCTACTTTGTCTATTTTAGAAAATTCAGAATTTCCATTTGACCCCCATCATAGTTATTTCTGGAATAAACAAACACAAAGTGGAGTATCTAAAATAATTCTCTGCAACATGATGTACTTTTTTTTATAATCTTTGGAGAAGATACGCGAGAGTTCCACTTTTGGAGAATTTATTCAGCACCTTGTTTTGAATATCCCACTGTGATAGTTTGTTAAACCCAATGCCAAGAATGCAGATAAGAACCAGAATTTAGACTTGGCTACAAAGAATAACTTGGCTGAAAAATTAGAGTCTCCTTGTCTTTTCAGAATGCATTGATCAGTGTCAAGTGGGCCTATAGATGGTTTATCCATCAGGGCACACGTGTTCCTATTATAAATAGTTGTAACACAATCTATTATCCCTAACTTTCATCTGAAGTTTCAAATATTGATTGAGAGCGTGAATTATATTTTTCATTTACCAGGTGTTGTGTTTTTCTTGAATCAATACTTTTACCTTGATCTACAAGCATTATGTTTTCATGCCAATGTGGCTTGCACTTAACTGGATTATTAGCAGTGTAGAAGGAAAAGAAGAGAGATTCTGTAATTTCTTCATTTTGCAACAAAATAAAATATAGCTTTTAAATATCTAAGTTAAATACTTGTTCATCACACTGTGATTTCTAAGGATGTGGGACTGGATCAGTTCTGAATTCTTAATAGCTTTCAGCACCATCCTATATATGCTGTTTCCCATTTATGTTCAGGTAATTTTCATGTGAGGAGAGGCTGAACATAAAGGCTGTATTCACAAGGCATGTTTATGCATCGAAAATTGAACTCTCATTTACTGAACCCAATTGTTCACACTGTGGGGCTTGCACAATACATCAGATGAAATTGGAAAACTTGGGATTCGGTTTGCTGTGCTCCAGCCGGTGGTCTAATTGACACGCACTGTTAACTTTTTAGTAAGAAACATTTCTTGATAATTAGCAACAGCTAATCTTATTTGGCCAGTAGAATCCCATAATGTGGACATTTGGCCAAAGAACCATCTATTTGCTCAGGTGCAGGAACCATGAGCTTTTACAAAATTGCTTCGCACATGGATCTGTCTTATGCAGAATTCCAATACCTTTGTTGGATTATTGGTGTGCATATCCAAACATGGGTGCATATGAATTGACATGGATTTTTGGAATAACCTGTCATGCCCTGTGTTTGTGTGTGCATGACATATTAACCCATGGGCTTTTGGCACTGGTTGACAGATTTTATATTTATACCAGCCTTCCTCTGTCAGAAGCCCAGTTGTCTCAATTACTGGTTTCACATAACACATGAAACTCTAAAGTCAGTATGTTAGCTGAGTTTGCACAACATGATAGCCTTAACTATGCATGTTTGTAGTTACTGTAGTTTGTCGGGCAATTCCAGCATGGAATGACAAGGTGCCCTAGAGCATAATCAGTACAACCCTGGGACTGCTTATTTCATGGGTTTCTGATTCTACTAGACAACATTTCCCTCTGTGAATTCTGTCTAATACTACTGGTCTCTTTTCAGAAACATCTGTACTTCTCAAAGAACCAGGAATAATCTTTGGAAGCCACTATTGCATGTTTCAGTCATGCCCGCTGAATGATTTATTTAACCTCAGAGTGTACAAAAAGGCTGTTTGCATAACTTTTCTCTGAACATTTCATAAGATCTACAGTAGTATGAATATAGAATAGAATAACAAAGTTGGAAGGAACCTTGGAGGTCTTCTAGTCCAACCCTCTGCTTAGGCAGGAAACCCTACACCACTTCAAACAAATGGTCATCCAGCATCTTAAAAACTTCCAGTATTGGAGCATTCACAACTTCTGGTGGCAAGTTGTTCCATTGATAAATTGTTCTAACTATCAGGAAATTTATCTTAGTTCTAAGTTTCTTCTCTCCTTGATTAGTTTTCATCCATTGCTTCTTGTTCTACCTTCAGGTGCTTTGGAGAATAACTTAACTCCTTCTTCTTTGTGGCAGTCCCTGAGATATTGGAACACTGCTATCATGTCTCCCCTAGTCCTTCTTTTCATTAAACTGGACATACCCAGTTCCTGCAACCATTCTTCATATGTTTTATGAGGAAAGTACCATATTTGTTGGAGTATAAGATGCTCCAAAGTATAAGATGCACCTAGCTTTTGGGGAGCAAAGCAAGGGAAAAATATCTGCTTCTGCCTCCCAGCAATTTGCCTCCTTGCAACAAACAGCAAACCGTACAAACAATATACACTGTTTGTAGTGTTATATTTCAGACTGTACTTGTACCAGGGTCTTGAGGCCGTTAGGGACTGGATGAGGGCTAACAAGCTTGTACTCAACCCGGAAAAGACCGAGTGGCTGTTGTGTTTCCCTCCCAATAATTTGGTTAGTGTTCCATCGCTCAGGCTGGGGGGGCAAATTTTACACCCCTCAGACAGGGTTCGCAACTTGGGAGTCCTCCTGGACCCACAGCTGACCTTTGATTACCACCTGTCGGCTGTGACCAGGGGGGCATTTGCCCAGGTTCGCCTGGTGCGCCAGTTGCGACCCTACCTGAATCGGGAGGCTCTCACAACAGTCACTCGCGCCCTCGTGACCTATAGGCTGGAGTACTGCAACGTGCTCTACATGGGGCTGCCCTTGAAGAGCATCCGGCGGCTTCAGCTAGTCCAGAATGCAGCCACGCGAGTGATTGTGGGTGCGCCTCGGTTCGCCCACATAACACCCATCCTCCGCGAGCTGCGCTGGCTACCTGTTTATCTCCGGGTGCGCTTCAAGGTGCTTCTTACCGCCTATAAAGCCCTTCATGGTAGTGGATCTGGGTACTTGGGAGACCGCCTACTGCCAATCACCTCCTCGAGACCCATTAGATCTCACAGATTAGGCCTCCTCCGAGTGCCATCTGCCAGCCAGTGCCGGCTGGCTACTACGCGGAGGAGAGCCTTTTCTGTAGCAGCTCCGGCCCTCTGGAACGATCTCCCCGTGGAGATTCGTACCCTCACCACCCTTCAGACCTTCCGCGCAGCACTCAAGAACTGGCTATCCCATCAGGCCTGGGGGTAAAGACTTGATTCGCCCCCACCCGAATGATGAATGAATGTTGTTTATTTTTAATTACGTGTTATGTTATATGTTACTGTATGTATCCCCTCCCCATATAAGTTGTTAGCCGCCCTGAGTCCCCTCAGGGAAAAGGGCGGCCTATAAATAAACTTATTCCTATTCCTATTCCTACAGATGCTGTTAAAATTGATGTGCTTTCTGGAAGTATAGTTATTTTTGCTATTTAATAGAATAGCACTTTTTAAAACAATAGCACTTGACCTCTTCAGGTCAAGCATTTATTTTAAAAAGCTGCTTCATTTTGTTAAGTTGTCTAGAATAATAATAAAGCAGTCTTTAAAAAATAAGTAATAATTTGAACATTCTGTAGGCATTTATAGTTGTTGACTTACCTCCTTGCAGCAAACAGCCTGATTAACACAAGAAAAAAAATCTGCCTCTGCCTCCCAGCAATTTGCCTCGTGGAGCAAACAGCAAGTTTCACTTTCAATTTCTCCTGATCATCAGCTGTTTCAGGCTTCAGGGATTGTTACAGCCTATCAAAGGCTCTGCAAAGAGGTAAATTGTTGGACCTCAGAGGCCAAAGGGTTGGGGCCGGTGGGTGGGTGGGTCTACATTCAGTGTATAAGACGCACCCAAATTTTCACCCTCTTTTAGGGGGGAAAAACTGGTATGTGAAAGTATGCATGCGTTTATGCAATGACGGTCATCCTGTTTCATGAAACATAATCTTGAAGATGGAAAATTAAGATGCTGCATAATGGCCTGCTTCCCCTTATCCCAAATGTTTAGTGGTTCATAATTCCCTAAAGCACTGTTTCTCAACTTTGGCAGTTGAGGTAACTTTGGCAGTTTGAAGATGTGTGGATTTCAACTTCAACTTTGGAAGTTGAAGGCTACATATCTTCAGACTGCCAAGATTGAGAAACACTGCTCTAAAGTATGAGAAAACATAGGGTGTCAAATCAGCCTTCTCTTCATTCTTCATAATCTTGATGTTGTTTTTGGCCTCTGTTTGATAGCCCTAAAAATGTTTTCACATTTAGAAATCCAACTTCACTCTGCCTTCACCAAATTTATTTTCCTGGACATTATTTTTCTTGGCAGTGCCTTTCTTACTTTATCCACAAAATTTGTATCTGTTTCAACAATCTGACAAGTTGCTTGAAAAATTCAAAGTTTTGTTTTGATTTTAAATGTGACTGCAAATTAATGATAAACCAAAGATTAGCATTCATGTTGCACCTAAACCAGTTGAGATTAGATTATCAGTTTTAAGATCAGTTACTTACTTCATTTTTTTCTGAATGCCAGCTGCCACTGTAATCTCAAATATGTTTCAGATTTTTTTCTGGATTATGTTCAAACAGAGTAGCTTGTTAATTCACTGTGCCTGAATATTGCTATTGAAAAAACTTACATAACAATTTGATAACAGTGAATCTATAGATGATATATTTGGGGATTATTCTGGAATTTCCTGGTTCATGGTAAACCAGATTTCTTTATTCATTGCTTATATAATAAACTACAATAACATACATTTTCACAGCACGCTGAAAGAAGTAAAATCATATTTTGGCATGGATGAACCCCACAACTGAATAACAAACCATGAAGTCAGTGGAGGAGATAAGAGTTTAGAATGGAGCTTGGAGTTTATTTCTATCACTTGTGTCCACTGGTCCAGTGGTGGGATACGACCGGTACGCCCCGGTACGGGCATACCGGTGCCTGCTGGGAGCATCAGGTACCGTTCCGTTCCGGTGCTCTGGAGGGCCTACCTGCCCACCTGCCCTTCTTATCTCTATTTGAGCCGATCGGGGCATTCACGCACATGCACAGAGTGTATGGCACCTACGCAATGCTCCGCCGAGCAGCTGGAGCATTGCGGGTGGTCGGTACACATGTGCATGTTGCGCACATTCTGCACGCATGCATGTGGTGGACGCCCGGCCCCATTGCAGCGTACCGGTTGCAACGGGATCCGGAACCCACCTGCACTGGTCTTATCAAATCTGAATTATGTCTGTTATACTTACTGTAGAATAGGGGCTGATTTAAGTGTTAGTATTGTCATAGGAGGCATCCTTGGTGGTGACAGGAGGTAGATTGGAGTTTTTGTTTTCTCCCATTGTCTGTATCTTGTTACTGATTCATTTAGAAGTTTAAATAGCCCTCTTTTTCACCTTTTTAGGCAGGCAGCCAAGATGTTCATGTTCTGCCAAGTTTGAATGGATTTTAAATTGTCTTTAAAATCCCTTTCTTTTGTCAAGCATCTTTAATAGGTTGATTTTGACATTTCTCTTGCTTTTAAGCCTTTACTGTGTTTAAAATTTATATTTATTGTTGTAGCTCACCTGGGGAAAGTGTAGTGGATGACTTTTCTTAGCTAATTAAGCTTGCCAGCCTGCACCAAACAGAGAGGTAAAGGTCTGTAGATGACTTGGTATATGAGGCCTAGAATTCATGATTACATTGTTTGTGCTTCTGATAAAAACAAAATAAACCACTCACATGGAATGTCATATATCTCCAGCAAATGATATCCTACATCTTTGTAAACCTGCTCAGGCAGAAGAACTAGGATTCTTAAAGAGGTTGTCCATCACACAATGTTCATGTAGATCTCATTTGATGTTGGTTTGCCTTATAACTAAATCATTAAACTTAAATATTGGAAGTGAATTTTCACAGAAGATGGTGATAGTTGGTAACAATAAAGCATGTAAGCAATTGTTAATTCTCAATGTGAGAAGCAACTTAGAACTAAGGAGAAATTTCCTGACAGTTAGAACAATTAATCAGTGGAACAACTTGCCTCCAGAAGTTGTGAATGCTCCAAAACTTTAAAAAGATGTTGGATAACCATTTGTCTGAAGTTGTGTAAGGTTTCCGGCCTAAGCAGGTGTTGGACTAGAAGACCTCCAAGGTCCCTTCTAACTCTGCTATTCTATTCTATTCTGTTCTATTCTAATACATAATGGTTAGTGGGATATTAATATTACACTGACTCTTTAATTAACAACTATCCCCAAAGGAAGATAGTTAGATGGATATTTGGATGGATGGATGGATGGATGGATGGATGGATGGATGGATATGAGTGTGTGTGTGTGTGTATTTCAGAAGAACATAATAGAAAAGTATAAAATGTGCTATGAACGGAAAGTTGTGGGAAATTTCTTTAACCTTCTCTAATATTAGAACTTGTGATTTTTAAGTACCTGTTCAAAGAGTCCAGTTCTGTTCCAGTGTATGTTATGCAACCATAAGATTGCAAATAGCTGGGCATATCCCAGGGTCTCTCTTTTATCCTGATGCCAGCACTTCCAATGAAATGTGGGATCTGTTTCATTACCAAACTAAGTAATATCATCAATGCACTGATGATCCTACACCTCGTTTGCTAATAAAATGTCTGCAAGAAAACAACCAAGGCCAGAGAGCACCAAGGAGTGCCCACAGTTCAACCTGAGCTACAAATATTCTCTTCTCTCGGTATTTCCAATGAAGTTGAATTGACAGATAACAAAGTCATTTTTTTTTCTTGCAACACACAATTAACCAGGGGGATTCAAAAGGATATTAATGAAAAACAAAGCTATAATTGGGTATTAATAATTGCCAAGATCTGCGAAGCGGGTGATGTTATTGCAAACCTGTCCTATTGGGAGGATTTCCAAAGACCATCTCATTGGCTACTATGAGAACAGAAACTTGGATTAAATTGCCTTGGAGCTTAACTAACCTTATGAGAACGTTAGACAAAAGAGAATGAAATTCATATATTCAGACTTGCTGTAAAAGAGAGAAAGTTATTAAGAAAAGAGAATTGCAGGAAA
This sequence comes from Thamnophis elegans, assembly GCF_009769535.1. NCBI lineage: Eukaryota > Metazoa > Chordata > Lepidosauria > Squamata > Natricidae > Thamnophis > Thamnophis elegans. The sequence goes on along the minus strand of NC_045543.1, from coordinate 126,416,303 downwards.
GGGAATAAGCAATAATTGCAAACATGTTAATAGACAGAAGAATCCAAATAATGTTTGATTTTAGTGGAAAGGATCTTTCTGACTTTTCTCCATACGGTACAGGTAGTCCTCGAATTACAACCACAATTGAGCCCAGAATTTATGCTGCTAGGTGAAACATTTTTAAACTGAGTTTTGCCCCATTTTACAAGCTTTCTTGTCACATTTGTTAAATGGACCACTGTAGTTGTTAAATTAGTAACATGGTTGCAAAAGGGGATCATATGACCCTGGGACACTGCAACCGTCATAAATATGAGTCAGTTGTCAAGCATCCAAATGTAAATCGTATAACCATGGGGATGCTGCAAAGATCATAAGTGTGAAAAATGGTCATAAGTCACTTTTTCCAGTGCCATTTTAACTTTGAATGGTCACTAAATGAACTATTGTAAGTTAAGGACTATCTGTATTAGGTCTAGTTCTCAGATATAAACCTTTTAATAAATGACTCTTCTAAGGGAGAGAGCAAAGAACAGTGCTGCAGTCAAGTTTATGAAGTGAGTTTATATTTTAGGTATCCATAATACCCAGGCTCACTCATTATTGTGAATCATAATATGGTCTGCTGTGTTTAGGTTTAATTTATTTTGAGAATCCAGACTCTGCACTTCTAAACGGTTGATTTGATTGTGTAAGCCTAAACAATTGTAATTTGTACAGTCAACTCTTTTGAACAAATCACAGCTTAATTTACTGTCTGGTCCACAGCACCATGGACCATTCCATTTCCCTCTTCGATGCAATACATTCCTTAGGGTGTACTTTCTTTAAGATTTGAAATAATAAATCTAAATTATCATAGCAGTATGAGATCTAAAGTTTTACAAAGATTTTATATGGTGTTAGCTTCTTATGCCAGTAATTTTATAATATTCTAGCTGAATATTGCCTAGGTATTTATTTAACCTAATCCTGTATTAGACAGGAAAAAGAATGAATTATATCTATAATCTCAAATCAATCCCCCTTACTAGAGGGGAGCTTCCTTTTTGTTTGTTTTTTAAAAACCAATCCCCCTTACCAGAGGGAACCCCTTTGTGGAGTACTGTGAAGCCGTTACCATGGCAACTCCACTGTGCTGTATGGTAGAAGCCATTTTAAGGCACAACAGGCTGTACCTTAACAGAACTTGAATCCAAAATCTATCACTGTAAAAGTACTGTGATTTGACACTATAAATATAATTCATTCCTTTTCATTTCAGCGGCCCAGGAGTTCTAGAGTTATGCTGGAACAGACACACAAACATACCTTGAGGGGTGTCAGGGGTGTCTTACCCCCACAGTATTTTTCCCAGAGAGTAAGTCATCTGTGTACCAAGTTTGGTTGAAATTGCTCAAGGTGGTCCAGAGTTATGCTGTAACACACACACACACACACACACACACACACACACACACACACACACACACACACACACACACACACACACTTACTGATGTGTATATATATATATATATATATATATATATATGTATGTATGTATGTATGTATGTATGTATGTATCTGTCTGTCTGTGTGTGTGTGCGTGTGTGTGTGTGTGTATCATTAAAGTCACAACCCCTGGTATGCTCAAATATGGGAGGAAGTTCACTACTTCCATTCTCTGTCCATCGGCTTGTCACAAAAGACCATCCAGACAGAAACCCAATATTTTTACTGTTGCCTTTGTGTTGTATTTGTGCTGATAAATAAATAAAGGGAGACTAGTATAGATCTATTTCAAGCTATTTAGCTCTCATCAGCTAGCCATACCCTTACTGGGATTCGAACCTGGGCTGTATTACATATTAGGCAGATGTGTTAACCACTAAGCCACAGGCTCTCCTCCGTTATCAGCTGAGCCAGGGAGAAAGGTATATATTTCAAGTCACAACCCCTTCTCCCTGGCTCAGCTGATAACGGAGGAGAGCCTGTGGCTTAGTGGTTAACACTGTTAAGTGTCAATTTTTAATACAATAATACATAGCAGAGTTGGAAGGGACCTTGGAGGTCTTCTAGTCCAACCCCCTGCTTAGGCAGGAAACCCTATACCATTTCAGACAAATGGCTATCCAACATCTTCTTAAAGACTTCCGGTGTTGGAGGATTCACAACTTCTGGAGGCAAGCTGTTCCACTGATTAATTGTTCTAACTGTCAGGAAATTTCTCCTCAGTTCTAAGTTGCTTCTCTCCTTGATTAGTTTCCACCCATTGCTTCTTGTTCTACAGTCAGGTGCCCTGGAGAATAGTTTGACTCCCTCTTCTTTGTGGCAACCCCTGAGATATTGGAATACTGCTATCATGTCTCCCGTAGTCCTTCTTTTCATTAAACTAGACATACCCAGTTCCTTGTATTGTATAAATCAAAACTTTAGCTCTTCAGCCACTATGCTTTTCAAATTACACCTTAAAGGAGCAACACGAAGCAGCCTGAAGGGATTGGAAAATATCATTGCAGAAGATTTTTTTTCTTATAAAAAAATAATTTTTCCCAATGTGCATAATAAATTATTGTGACACTGAAAGTGATTATTTAAATATAAAATAAATTTAATCATTTTTTTTAAATTTCATGTTTATTTTTCCAGTTCATATTTTACCCATTCTGCTAGAGGAAATGTGTGTCCTTGAATTCATTTGTAACAGTGTTCTTTTAATGTTATAACTTTAATAAATGTGAAGAGTAAATAGGCCTAATTTGCAGACAATTCCTAAACTACAGTTGGATCTGTACAGCTTTTAAATGAATGGTATCTTTGGTGATTTATTTTTATAAGAAAATGTGTATATTTTGAGAAATACTGCACAAGAAAGAAAGGAGCTGGGAAAGAACTCTCTTGAAAGTAGGATCTGTCTTCTGTGCCAGTTTAAAGAAAAACTACATTTATGGTGGCCAACCACATTGGCCTAAAACAGATGGAGATGTTTAGGGTAATTGACATAAGCTTTGCAAGAGATGTGCAGGAAAAAAAGATACTTTGTGCTGAGTCCTCCAACCACTTTCTGAGGTTTAGTAGGATTACCTTCCTGAGGTTAATGAGGCCATGGTGTGATTTCTGTGGGCTAAGGATCAGCTCCAGTATAAAACTTTGAAGTTTTTGTGCAAATTTTTCTTCATGTTCACAACCACTACGCAATGAAGACTCCTAAAGATTCCCACGAGAGCAACAGAAAACAAAAAGCAGTACCACCACAATCTTATCCAGATGGTTTTTTAAAATCCATCTATAAGAACAGAGACATACACCTTTAGGGATGTTCTTGTTAGAAAATCTGGAAAAATCTTCCCAACATTGCTGTGAGGAAAAAAGAAAGGAGAATGTTGGTGAACGGTAGATGGATAGAGCCGAGGTGATGCAGTGGGTAGAGTGCAGTTAGTAGATAATTTGACAGTGCAGGCCACTTCAGCTGACTGCTATCTGCAGTTCAGCAGTTCAAATCTCACCGACTCAAGGTTGACTCAGCCTTCCATCCTTCCGAGGTGGGTAAAATGAGGACCCAGATTGTGGGGGCGATATGCTGACTCTGTAAACCGCTTAGAGAGGGCTGAAAGTGGTATATAAGTCGAACTGCTATTGCTATTGCTATAAATAGTAATAATCTTGCTTGCTTTGTTATGAAGTGTTTGCAAAAGTCCTTTTTCATTCAGTCCTTTTCTCCAGGGAACTGCAGCTTCTCCACCTGCTCACACAATTACCCATCTCCATAAGTTCCCATTGTCATCAGAAGGAATTCTTTCTATTCCATATTTTGGATTGACAAGTATGGACAGCCAAGGAGGCTCCAAAATAGACAGTTTTATGCTCCATTACGAGGGACATGGTGCCTCAGTGGCTAAGTCGCTGAGCTTGTCGATCAGAAAGGTCAGCAGGTCGGCGGTTCAAATCCCTAGCACCGCCTAACGGAGTGAGTTCCCGTTACATGTCCCAGCTTCTGCCAACCTAGCAGTTCGAAAGCATGTAAAAATACAACTAGAAAAAATAGGAACCACCTTTGGTGGGAAGGTAACAGCGTTCTGTGTGTGTCCGGCGTTTAGTCATGCCAACCACATGACCACGGAGACATTTTCAGACAGTGCTGTCTCTTCAGCTTTGAAACGGAGATGAAACGCCCCCTAGAGTTGGGAACAACTGGCACATATGTGCGAGGGGAACCTTTACTTTTATGCTCCATTAACAATCCCATTGTGGGGAAGATAGAAACCTTTTGAAAATTTTAAGTCAGATTATTTTCTAGGACTTAAAGAGCCCTGAGAGTGGAATGAGTTGATTAGAGGTAAGAACAATTTGATGCAGTGTTAAAGACCCTGGACTAGAAACTAGAAGCTGGTGGGCTTTGGGCCAGTCCATCTCTCTCTGCTTTAGGAAAAAGGCAAGCCACTTCTGATTTTTTTTTTCCAAAAAGATTGCCCAAACTGCATGGACTTGCTTATGTGGTCTTCAGGAAGAGTGTGATAGTTAAAGCAAATGCTTGAATTCATCAAGATGTTTTTTTCACTCAAGTATTTTATTCAAGTAGAGGCTGGATGGCCACCTGTGAGGATTTTCTATTTTTGAAAGTTCAAACTGCCTAAAGAGCTGCTGATTCTATTCTACAGAGAATTTATTAAGTCTGTCATCTGCATTGCTATAACTGTCTGGTTTGTCTCTGCAACCAAACAAGACAGATCCAGACTTTAGAGGATAATTAGAACTGCAGAAAAAACAATTGCTACCAACCTGCCTTCCATCGAGGACCTGTATACTGCACGAGTCCAAAAGAGGGCTGTGAAAATATCTACAGACCCCTCACATCCTGGACCTAAATTGTTTCAACTTCTACCCTCAAAACAACGCTATAAGGCACTGCTCACCAGAGCAACTAGACACAAGGACAGCTTTTTCCCAAATGCCATCAATCTGGCTGAACAACTAATCCCCACAACACTGTCAAATTATCTACTAACACTGTATTACTATTATTCTTCTCTTCCTTCCTTGTACCTATCTCTTCCCACTTATGACTATAGCCATGTTGCTTGTATCTTTAAAATGTATATTGCTTATTTGTTTCCTAGTATAATTTGATTGCTTATTAGTAACCTGTGACTATCACTAAGTGTTGTATCTTATGATTCTTGATGAATGTATTCTATTTTATTTTTCTTTATGTACACTGAGAGCATATGCACCAAAGGCAAATTCCTTGTGGGTCCAATCACTCTTGGCTAATAAAGAAAGATGATTTTTTTAAAACTGGATGCTGCACTAAGCACAAGTGGCTTTAAAATAGGCTCACAGTCAAACCATGATAGGCTGAGTTGCTATTTGTATAGAAGCTTGCTGGTTCTGGGATTGTATTACATGTTTTGGGCATATTATGCAAAGATTAAATTCTATGGAGAAAATTCTAAAGGTGGGTGGGAAGAGGACAAAAGAATGACCAGCAGCAAAAGGGATGGACTCATTTATAAAAGCAACAAGTACACTGTCGGAAAATGTGAAGATAGGGATTAATCATCTTGTAGAAAATTTGTGACATTATTTATTTGTTTGTTTGTCGAACACGTACAAGATAATGTATAGATATGAACATAAACATTAAAAAAGGAAGTAAATACAGATAAATGGGGACAGTAAGACAGGTACAGTAGGGCACGCTGGTGCGCTTATGAACAACCCCTTTATTGACCTCTTACGAAGATGAGGTCCATGGTAGACAGTTTGAGATTGAAGCTGAGAGGTTTTGAGGCTGTAGCAATGGAGTCGGGTAGAGCATTCCAGGCGTCATCATGACAAGTATCAAACATGAGAGTTGACATTGACTTGATGGCATATCAATCAACCAACCAACCAACAGGTGTTATAATGAGAAGAGGCTCTAAAACTGACATGTCTCCCTTGGAATAGTTCACCCTCTAAGATGAAGGTGGTTCCCACATTCATGACCTTTTGTAACTTGTAAAACTTGGCTGTTCTGGAAGGATTTGGCACCTGATTAATGCCTCTTTGTGCCAAATATGTGATACTTAATAGAGAGTAAGAAAGTTGGCCTTGACTGAGATATGCAAACTCTAGGATGACAAGGGGAAAACATTGGGTATGTCTAGAATGTCCAGAAGTTTGGAAGTGGCTTAGAAGACAGCTTATCAAACTACATAGAAGAGGAAGAATTATACAACACAATCAGGCTTGCAAGATTTTGTTATAATAGCCAATCCCAAAACTTATACAATAAAAGTAGCTTTGGTCTTCCTGTAGAGCTGGTGTCTTGGCTTGGTTTACCTAATGGCACTGACATGGTTGCAGTAATATTATGCATTAAGCTTTACAGGTAATCCTCAATTTGCAACCATAATCGAGCCTGGGATCATAGTCATATAACCAGCAACAACAATGCTGGTTGTTAATGTGGATCATCACATGACTGAGTTGATTTTACAACATTTTTGCAGTGGTCATTCAGCAAATACTGCAATTATTAAGTGAATGTGGCTCTTAAGTGAATCCATTTTTTTTTTTTTGCAATGGGCATCTTTCCCTGAAACCAAAAGTAAATGGTAACTCATGATCACCTGACCCTGGGATATTGCAGTCATCTGTACATGCAGGCTAAAGTGTGGTCACGTGACTGGAAGGAGAAGCCATCAGAACTTCAAATCCACATCATAAGTAGCTTGGGGGGGATCCATCATAACTTTAAATGACCACTAAGCCACTGGACATTAAGCAACAAGTGCCTGTATTGTATTCTATTATTTTATATTGGCTCATATAAACATTACGGTTAGAATCTTTTAAGTCTGAAGCAGTTTATAAACCATGTTAATAATGGGAGGCTACTATGACTGTTGAAAATACTTGCGCTCATAAACTATCTACTCTAACTAAGATTGCTAGCCACTCTAACCTTGCAATGCATGTCTGCCTTTAAAAACATGAGAAGTTGAATGTCAGTCATCTGGAGGAAGAATCTCCATTATGTATTTTTGTTTCTAGGAGCCCATTAGAGGTTTTAGATTCTTTCTAATGTATCAGTTTTAAGTCTTGTGTGCCAAATTATTTTTCAGTGCAACCAAAAGAAACAAGAAAAGTTCTTAGGAAGCAAAGCTAGTTTAATAAATTTTTCTATTGCAGGAAGCCTATTTGTCTATCCACACCATCAGCCGAAACAAAGACAGCTGCCTTTGCCAAATGCAATTTTCTTCTCTGTGGTTTAAGTGGCTCTAAACTCTCATCAGTGTACTGTAAACACGTTGTGACCATTCAAAGCATTCAACCTATAAATAAGGTTTTCCTGGGACACTATGAAACCATTACCTGGAGGAATAAAGTAGATTTTCCTTATTGGCAAAGAATCAGCTATATTTTTCCTACCTGCAAATGCAATTTGAGGCAGCTGGTGTTATATTTCTTCTCCATTGAAGTATCATCACCTCCAAGCATGATTTTTCAAGTCTTTCTCCAGTCGCATTTCAGAGGCTAGTAAAAGGTCACGGTCTGTCTCACTATGATGGTGTGGCCCTCCCTTTGATCAGGACTGGATGGGTGCCTCCCGCTCAGAATGGGACAACTCGCCACGGCCACCTTGCTGTGGAACAACTTGATGCATGACAATTTAACAACTCTATTTAATTATTTAAAATAAAATTTAAAAATATTTTAATTTTTTCAATTCCCATTTCATTCTGTCCCTCTTTTTGCACCCTTTCTTTAATTATTCTATTCCACTATTTCTTTGATCTGTAACTCTTGTCCTGCAGTGAGTTGGCTGTAGTGAGTTTTCCCGCAGTGAATTGGCCTCAGCAAGTTAGCTGTGGTGAATTAGAAGAATAGAATAGAAGAATACAATAGAATTCTTTAGTGGCCAAGTGTGATTGGGCAGACAAGGAATTTCTCTTTGGTGCATATGCTCTTAGTGTACATAAAAGGGAAAAAAGGAAAAAGAAAAATATATATTCATCAAGAATCATAAGATACAACGCTTAGTGATAGTCATAGGCTACTAATTAGCAATCAAATCATACTAGGAAACAAACAATATAAATCATAAAAATACAAATAACATGGTTATAATAATGAGTGGGAGGAGATAGATAATCGTAAGATACACTTAGTGATAGTCATAGATTACTAATAAGCCATCAAATCATACTAGGAAACAAACAATATAAATCATAAAAATGCAAGCAACATGGTTGCAGCATAATGAGTGGAAAGAGATATGTAATCGTAAGATACACCTAGCGATAGTCATAGATTACTAATAAGCCATCAAATCGTACTTTTATGTAAAATCGCAAAAATACAACGCCCAATCACACTTGGCCACTAAAGAATTCATAAAAATGCAAGCAACATTCTATTTTCTTCTCTACCAATTCAGTAGCGGGAGTGTGCGCGCCTGGGCATGTGCAGAAGGTCCTTGATGATGGATGGGTGGAACCTAGCGCCACTGCCACTACCGGTTCACCCAAACCAGTGTGAACCGGCAGCATACCACCACTGGCTGTAATCATAAGTGGGAAGAGATAGGTAATAGAAAGGATGAGACGAATAATAGTAATACAGTCTTAGTAAATAATTTGACAGTGTTGTGGGAATTAAGTTTTTTAGCAGAGTGATGGCATTTGTGGGGGGGGAACTGTCCTTGTTTCTAGTTGTTCTGGTGGGCAGTGCCCTATAGCGTCATTTTGAGGGTAGAAGTTGAAACAATTTATGTCCAGGATGTGAAAGGTCTGTAAATATTTTCTCATCCCTCTTTTTGACTCGTGCAGTATACAGGTCCTTAATTGTCAGTGTCTCCTGCCACCATCTCTTATAAGGACCCCTGCCCCAGATGTTACCATCCAGACTTGATAGGATGGAAACTTCTGTTTACAGAATGAACACAGAGAAAGAGAGCTGGTTGAAGAAAAAGTCACCATAAAATATACATTCTGTGCCATAATTGGTTTCATTTTTTTAAAAGTGCCTGTAGGAAGTTAGCACCCACACCTTTACTAGGAAAATGAGATATTTTGGGAATTATTAAAGAGGACAGAATATTTCCTTAAAAGGGAACTCAACATCCCCCCCATTGTCAATGGGCCATTAAGACCTGAGCCAGAGTATTCTACATAACAAAGATCTGTCTCCTTCAGGCAGAGTCATTATAGGAATCACAAAGCCTTTTCATTACATCATCACCCAGCCAAGGGTCAACCAAGGCTGGGACTCAGGACAGCCTACAGAGTTGCCCCTGCATGGCTCCATGAGAGTCTGACAACCAATCAGAATACAAGCTCAAATTCAAAAGCCCAGAGAGGGCATAATAGGAGGGAGGCAGGGGACCCCTTACAGGGTAAGGCTGAGGAGTATGCCCAGTTCTTGGCGGACAAAGTTGCTCGGTTTCGGTCGGACTTGGAGTCCACTCCCGCAGATCCAGCCGAGACACAGGGGGATAACTTGGCAGACCATCTCTGGGTTGAGTTTCAGGATGTTGCCTCTGGGGATGTGGACAAGGCTATGCGAGCTGTGAGCGCCTCCACCTGTATACTGGACCCGTGTCCCTCCTGGCTGGTTGCCAACAGCAGTGAGGTGACACGAGGCTGGATCCAGGCGGTCGTTACCACCTCCCTTCGGGAGGGGCACTTTCCCGCCGCACTTAAAGCGGCGGTGGTGAGACCCCTCCTGAAGAAACCATCCTTGGATCCAGCCATTCTTAATAACTACCGTCCAGTCTCCAACCTTCCCTTTGTTGGGAAGGTTGTTGAGAAGGTGGTGGCCTTCCAGCTTCAGTGTACCTTGGAGGAAGCTAGCTATCTTGACCCCTTCCAGTCCGGCTTCAGGCCCGGCTAAAGCACAGAAACCGCTTTGGTCGCATTGACCGATGATCTCTGGAGAGCCAGAGATGGAGGCTATGCGTGACCTTGACCTCTCCTTGACCTCTCAGCGGCTTTCGATACCATCGACCATGGTATCCTTCTGCGACGACTGCGGGAGGTGGGAGTGGGAGGCACTGTTTTGCAGTGGTTCTCCTCCTACCTCTCGGACAGGTCGCAGTCGGTGTTGGTGGGGGGGCAGAGATTGTCCCCGAGGCCCCTAACTTATGGGGTGCCGCAGGGCTCGGTCTTATCCCCCCTACTATTCAACATATACATGAAACCGCTGGGCGAGATCATTCGGAGGCACGGAATAAAATACCATCAATACACGGACGATACACAGTTGTATCTGTCCGCCCCGTACCAACTCAATGAAGCGGTGGACGTGATGAGCCGGGGTCTTGAGGCCGTTAGAGACTGGATGAGAGCTAACAAACTGGTACTCAACCCAGACAAGACCGAGTGGCTGTTGTGTTTTCCTCCCAACAATTTGGCCAACGTTCCACCACTCAGGCTGGGTGGTCAAAATTTATACCCCTCAGACAGGGTCCGCAACTTGGGAGTCCTCCTGGACCCACAGCTGACTTTTGACCATCATTTGTCAGCTGTGACCAGGGGGGCATTTGCCCAGGTTCGCCTGGTACGCCAGTTGCGGCCCTACCTGAATTGGGAGGCCCTCACAACAGTCACTCGAGCCCTTGTGATCTCTAGGCTGGAATACTGCAATGTGCTCTACATGGGGCTGCCCTTGAAGAGCATCCGGCGACTTCAGCTAGTCCAGAATGCGGCCGCGCGAGTGATCATGGGCGCACCACGGTTCGCCCACATAACACCGATCCTCCATGAGCTGCGCTGGCTACCTGTTGATCTTCGGGTGCGCTTCAAGGTGCTACTTACCATTCATAAAGCCCTCCATGGTAGTGGATCTGACTATTTGAGAGACCGCCTTCTGCCAATTACCTCCCTGCGTCCCATCAGATCGCATAGAGTAGGCCTCCTCCGAATTCCATCCACCAGTCAGTGCCGACTGGCGACTACGCGGAGGAGAGCCTTCTCAGTTGCAGCTCCGACGCTTTGGAACGATCTCCCCGTGGAGATTCGCACCCTCACCACCGTCCAGACCTTCCGCACGGCCCTCAAGATCTGGCTATCCCGTCAGGCCTGGGGATAAGACCTTAACTTCGCCCCACCTGAATGCTGAATGAATGTTGTGTTTTACTGGTTTATTTTTTTTTATTCACATTTTTCTTTTTTTTCTTGTGTTCTGTCTTACACTCCCTCCCTATTAATTGTAAGCCGCCCTGAGTCCCCTCAGGGAAAAGGGCGGCCTATAAATGTCAATAAACAAACAAACAAACAAACAAACAAAACCAGGGACTTTCAACATCTCTTCCCTTTTCCCCCAGGACGTCAAATCATGTGGTCCTGCCCATCATCAGTAAACCTTCTTTCCAAGCAACTTCCATGAATCTAGTGTCTTTTTTCCCCACTTGGAACTGAACCCAGAAGGATTTTTTTTTAAATTCTCTTTCACAGGCATTCAAATTCATCATCTGCTCAATAAATCAAAGTAACAGGCTTCATAAAGAAAAGTTTGCATTTCATGGATCAATCAATACAACTGTTTCAGTCGAACGAGAACTATGATATGTTGAAAGTAAGGCTCATTAAGAACTTTGACACTTGATATGAATCTAAGTAATGACTGTGGAAGAGAGGCATGAAAGCTAATTATAACCAATTGACACACTTTCTACAAGATGTAATGTAAGATGATTATTATTTTTTTGTGTGTAGTTTGTTTAATAAAAATTTTAAAAAATGTAAAAAAAAATCAATACAACTGTTTCAAGCTCATTCCTGCTTGAACTTCAGCAACTATGGTCTAGGCATGCACAGAACATGGGGTCTTGCCCTCCCTGCCCCTAGAGAGAACTTCAGGGAAGAAAAAAAAAAGGATTTTAAGCTTTGTGCCTGCTTGGATTTCAACTGTGGAGATCCAAGCAGACACAGATTGGGAGGGAGCTCTTTCAGCCAGCGCTGGGAGGCAAGAGGGAGTCCTCTCAGCAGGTAGCCTTAGCTTGCAACTTCCTTGCTGGCATCTCCATTGACTTTCACGGGAGGCTGATAGAGATGATTGCAAACATTGATCACATGATTGTGTGGTTGCTTGGCAACTGGTTGTAAGTGTGAGCAAGTTACCAAGCGTCCAGATGGAGTCACATGTGATGTTTTGTAATGGCCAGAAGATTTTGACAGGTCATAAACCACCTTTTCAAGGGACGCAGTGGATCAGAAGACGCTGAGGTTGTCAATCAGAAGGTCGACAGTTCAGCATTTCGAATCCCTAGTGCCGTGTAACGGGGTGAGCTCCCGTTATTTGTCCCAGCTTCTGCCAACCTAGCAGTTCAAAAGCCCGTAAAAAATGGAAGTAGAAAAATAGTAGAAAAACCTTTGGTAGGAAGGTAACAGCGTTCTGTGCACCTTCGGTGTTTAGTCATGCCGGCCACATGACCACGGAGACGTCTTTGGACATTGCTGGCTTTTTGGCTTTGTAATGGAGATGAGCACCACCATCCCCAGAACCGGAAACAACTAGCATGCATGCGCAGGGGAACTTTTATCTTTAAAGCACATTTCTGAGACACTTGTAATTTCTTTTTTTTTTAATGTAGTTTTTTATTTTTCATTTTCATAACATATAATCTCATGTATACTATTACATAGCCAACATCATATTGTATTATTAAATGTTTACATCAGTTCATCTCACCATCAACTCCCCATAAGAAAAAGAATGAACACCAGTTATTGGCTTTTCTGCTCTCTATACACTATATTTGTGCGTTCACTTTCTTTTCCCTCTCATCCTCTCCCTACCCCCTTTCTTCTCTCTGTCCTCCTTCCCTTCTCTACTTCCCTTTCCTCTCTCCAGTCCTCTCTCCCCTTTCCACTCCTCATTTCTCTCCTCCTCTTTCCCCCTGCTACCCTCTTTCCTATCCCTCTCTCCTTCCCTTACCTCTCTCATTTTTTCCTCATTCTTCATCTCATTTGCTTGGTGTATTTCAGCTTCTGAGCAAACTCCATTTTATGTTGATGGTATTTATAGTTCCTTTTCAATATATATATATTCAATTTTAAACATATATTCTCCTCCTTTAAAAAAAAAAGAAAAATAGAACAAAAAAGAATACATATATAGTCATTGTACTTTTAACCCCCCCCCCCCAGCCTAATTTTGGTCGAGATGTAGACCTGGTTACAATTCCCAGCTATTCTCATCATTATCTTTATATAATTATACATTCTTACGCGCCCCCAATTTGTGATTCTGCCTTAAAAGTTTCAATAGTTTCCCCTTACAAGTATATTTCATGTTCCTGCTCTAATTTTTCCATGTCTTGGATTAAATTACCTTTAGTTGTCTATGAGTAGCAAACTTCGCTGTTCAATATTCATTTCAATTCCCTTAATCTATTGTATAGAATAACAAACGGTAAACATCTCGCTTTATTTCATCATCTTAAAAGTTCTATGTATATCCATGTTTCATATATTTTACCCCATGCTTAGTTGTCCTTCTGATTTTGTTTCCAGTCAATTTGCCACTCAGTTTAATTATCATGTATAAAAGTGAATGGCAAACCTCTGCTTTACAACCTCCCCATGTCAGTTTCATATTTATCCACATTCCATATATTTTGGGCGTTGTTTAGTTGTCTTTCCATTGTTATATTCAACCAGTTAACAACTCCATTTTATTGTCATGTTTTTCACAACCTCCCGACATCAATATCAATATCTTATTTATCCATATTCCATATATTTCAACCTTTGCTTAATTATCTTTCCATTATTACATTCAATCCATTAGCAACTCCATTTTATTGTCATATTTAGAAATAAAACCCTTATCTTAGTTTTATATTCTCCCACATAAAAATTTCTGGTTGTCTGATTTTTTTCTTAGTAAGTCTTTTGTCCCACTTCTCTGCTTCTGCTCTCTCCATTCTCTTTGCTTCGGCACATCCACTCTCCCCAACTTTCCCCAGGTCACCACCAGAAGGATGTTTTTTATTTCTCTTTATTGGAGCAAAACCTCCCCCTTCAATTTCCTTATGTCACTAACAGCCTCAACCTCTTTTGTCTGCCTTTTGTTTCCCTCTGTTTCTACTCCTTCATTATCTTGCCCCCTTGCCCCCCTTCTTCTTTGAATTCTTCTTTAGATATCTGCTTCTCTGGGTTCAAAATTAGGCTTGATTTTAATGATATGTGCATATATTTTTTATAATATCATGTAGTTCTTCAAATTCCCAGCTTTCTATGATGTCCAATTCCAAAGTTAGAATTAGCTATACAGTTATTTCAGAGTTCTGGTCCACTTAAGTTTGTCCACTTCCACTGCTGTAGGGGAGAATGATGGGAGCCATCTTGGTCTTTTGTTCTTCCTTAATATCCAGTTCCAAGATTGCAGTTAGTTATACAAAGTCTTATTTTGAGGCTCTGGTGCACCTTAAGTTTTAGCTACTGTGGGACCAGAAGTGAAGCCGGGGGCCATCTTAAAATAAAAAGATAAAGGAGGGAAGAAAAAAGAAAGAAAATAAAAGAAACCCTAGCATTTTCCAGTTCTTAGCTCTGTAATAATTCTTCCCCCTGTCACTCTCCATCTCAGATCAGCCACAGCTGCTTAAAACATATCAATTAGAACAAACTTACAAAGAGCTGGATTCGGGTACGTGACTCTTTTGCCTCCTGCTCTTGCAACTTCGGATTTATGGTATTTGGTTAATTAAAACTTCCCACACAGTCAAGGTTAGATTATCCATTATCAGAGAAAAAGAGATCAAAATATTTGGTTTATATTTGATATCCGAGACCAAATTAGAGTTTATATTGAATGGGTTCAGAAGAAAAAGATGTTTTTTTCTTGATTATTTTAGCTGGAAGGAATTCAAACAAAATAAAAATATTGGTTTCTGTTTAAGATCCAAAACCAAATTTAACGTTATAATTATATGGGTTTGTAACTTCTCTGCTTTCTGTTCTTCTGTTCGAAAGCACAGACAAAGAACTTCCCGGTGGGGGAGGGGCTGTTGTTACAACCCTCCACCTTTCTTTGTTCTTTTTCTTTTAGGGAAAAAAAAAGGCCCGATCTGACCATCAGTATTACTTATGTTCTCAAAATTTCATTTGCCTTTTCCAGATTTAATTTATAGTTAGTTAAATTCTCTTACCAGGTCTTTTATCTCTCCCGGTCTCTGCCTGTCCCAAGCTTATTTTGACAAAAAGGTCAGCATCTTATCAGCCATGAAGGCTGCTACCCCAACTCCAATTCATAGGCAAATCTCTAAGCCAGATCTCTAAGATCTGTTGCTTCTCTCAGGGTCTGATGAGATGCTGCCCTTCTTTGCCCCCACCTGCAGTGGGGGTTCTGATTCAAAAGAATCTTCGGAGATGGTTTGTCAGACAGGGTTCATGTGAAACTCTTAGGAGCTCACATTTCCCACGTCTGTCCAGCTGGAGAACTTTCTGTCGAAATCAGACTGTTGTAACTTCAAATGGTCATTAAGCGACTGCTTGTTAAGTGAAGCTACTTGTAAGGGAAGACATATATTCCTCCTGTTCCAATTCAGAAAAAGAATTCTTTCTGGCAGCTCAAGGTTTATCCTTACATTTTGCTTGTGGCAATATGGAGGCACTTTGTTAACCATTTTTGAGGGATGTATCCTCAAGACATCACATCCATCTCATTGCTAGCCTGCAAATAAAGTAGTCTTTATTTGTTCCAGCTTAAAAGTGATCATTTTTTCCCGTTTTCCAACACACAACTTCTCATGTGAACAATACAAGGATCCTTTGGAGAATAGCCTGAGGCTGAAATCGGAGGCAGTGATCCTTCTGCATTGGGCGTTTTAGCTTTGTCTTCAAGAGAGACTTTTTCTGTTCCTCTTGGAATACTCTGTCAGTCAGGAATCCTGCTTTATAGGTATGTGTACACACCAAAAGGAGATAATAAAATAAAATGTGACACATTGGTAGATGTAGGCATATGAGTTGTATCATACTATTAGCTGTCTTCATTATTTAATTTACTTTGGCTAAACATACCCAGCTATTTCAACAGTAATGTTTTCTATTCTTCCTTTTTTTAATCCTTAGAACTGAGTGGAATTTCCTGACAACTGATGGTACAGTTTCTCAGTCATGGTGGGTTTAAGAGGTGTGGACTTCAACTCCCAGAATTCTCCAGTCAGCATCCTTCTTAAAGCTGCCAAAATTGAGAAACAGGGCAAATAGAGAGCAGTTGTGCAAAGTTGTCTGGGTAAGTTATGTATCAGAAGGCCATATATCCCATGATTTTCTGTGACCTGTAGTTGAGCCAGGATTTGTCCAGTACAATCTGTTCACCAGACTCTGCTGGATCTCCAGTTTTATGGACTTCCGGTAGAGGTGACCTGGGACTGATCAACACATTCTTTATGCTGCAATTAATTGCACCATAAAATGCATCCTGTTCTGGACTGAACAAGCCACCCCTTTCCGACCAGCAAGTAGCTAGGTTTAATTTAGTATTTCTGGGAAATCTTGCAATATTGAGTTCTCATAGGAAAAGGTAAAATATCAGCAAGATATATAGTCAAGTAAATTTGGGGCATTCTTGAAACTTAATTATATACATAGTTCCAGTAACTGCAGAAAGGAATTTTGTTTCACGAGCAGAAAAAAAATATCACATACTGTTCCCTTTTCGTGCATCAAATCATATATCTGAATGGTGTACCTTGTTAAAACTCACAATAGATAGAAATCCAGTCCCTTTCCTGTGCACTTTGTTTTCTTTTTAAATGTACAGAAAATTGTAATGAAGTGCAGTGTTTACACATGTGAAATCCTTCAAGTGGAACAGGTCAGCACAAACTGTTCCATCCACCTGACTCTGCTAAATTTACATTGTTTGGTTCTGGATGGAATTGCAGGATGCCACCATTAAATTGGATTTTGTGTTCTAACACTTTCCAAAGTTATTCTAACCTGTTTAGTACCCTCTTCTCTGACCTCACGTCACCAATTGCCATTATCAACCAAGATGCACATTAGAGTAACCAAGACACTTTGGCTTAATTATCTGGCAAGGTAAGGCTCTTAAAGATGTAGAAATTACATTTTGGTGAAAGGCGCTGAAAAGGAATCAGTACACAAAGTGAAATGTGAAAACTCACCCAGGGCCATAATTTTCTGCTTAACTGAATAGAGAAATGGTCTCATCATTGATCCTAAAATTGTGTCATTTTTATAGCTTGTCTGTAGCAGGCTTCCTTACCACTTTAGCAAAAGCTACCTAAGTTCAGGCGACAGCTTCTAATAATGGCAGTATGTTAACCGATCATGTGAAATTCATTTGCATCATGTTGAAACTGTGGCTTCTATAGTGCTTGGGTCTTCCTGGAAAGAGGATCTAATTTCAGGTTGTGTTCAATAAGCTACTTGCATGAAAGGTCACTCAGGGAAATAATAGGAATTTCTTAATTTGCTGAAACTATTGCTCCAGTAGATGTCATTTTGATGGCTGTTGTTTTAGCTCTTAAGACAGTTGTTTCTTATGATTTGGCAGCCTCAGAAGAAGGGTAGCTGGAACTTTGTGACTGGAGCAGGGAACAAGCTGGAGAGTTTTGTCAAAAGATTTAGTAGAGGAAGTGAAACTACCAATCAACTGATTTCAAATGTTCTTATGTCAATCTTTGGTTTGTCTGCATCTGAAATATATGAACAGTATATATGAAAAAGGGTATGATAGCAATGTAAGGAAAGGTGGAAGAATGCAAACAAAATGATCAAGGGAGCTGAATACCTTCCCCAGGGGTGGGTTTCAAAAATTTCAGCAAGAGGTTCTCTGCCCGGTTGCTATGTGGGCATGGCCTAGTCAGCCTCCTGCACCATGGGGGGGGGTGTTTTTGTCCTCCCCTGACTCTGGAGGCTTTCCTCAAGCCTCCAGGAGGGTGAAAACGGCCTCCCTAGGCTCCGGAGGCACTCTGGAGGCCCGTTTCTGACCTTCTCAAACTTCCGGTAGGCCTCTTATTTGCCCTCCCCGAGCCTCCGGTGTGCCCTGCACTTGCATCCAAAACGGACCGCGTGGGACTATTGAGAGGGGTGAGCCAGGACTGGGATTTGGGAATTCTCTGAACTGCACAGAATCTCCCTAACCCCTGTGAACCCCCAGCAGCCCACCCCTGACCCAAGCCCAAAACAAAACAATCCTTAATCTTCTTCAGTTTGGACCAAAGGAACTGAGGAGGGAATAAGATTGAGGGACATGAAATCATGCATGCCATGGAGCATCGAGGGAACTAAAGAACCACTGGACTAAGTGGCCTTAGACTGATCTGAAAAGACCATGCTTTTCCTCTTATAAGAATGTTATAACATGGTCCATTCAATTGTAGATTTGTGTGCTCTGATAATTCAGCCAATGCTATTTATAAATGGTGATTTATGGCTTAGGGAAATACGTGAACCAATTTACATGAATATTTTGCTGGACTGAATGCTAAAATCAATTTAATGCAGGGGAATAAAAAAGCTCATAAGTAGAGATACCAGTGCATACGCACACATACATACGCACACAAACATATTTTGGTTTATTAAAAAATAGGCTCCTGAACAGTTAATTTACCCATCATTACTCTTATATTTTACAAATTTGTCAAAACCCTCTTCTAAAGCCATTACTGCTTTCTGCAAGTTATTGTTGATGGTTGATGAATAAAGAAATGGGACTGAAGAATCCAAATCTAATTATGTTCATTCATTACTAAGACTATTCACACAGAATAGTTGCTGATTAAAAATACAGTCAGACCAAAGAAAAGCACCACATAAGATGAAGCCACCCAATCTTTATCAACACCAGACAAAAGGTAGGACGCCAGAAGCAACTTAACACAGATCAATGAGAATTCAATTTTATGAGGTAGAAGATTGTCTATGGAAAGAGTTATTTTCCTCTTTACTCTTGCTGTCTATGGAAAGAGTTATTTTCCTCTTTACTCTTGCTGTGCCCCCTTAGTATGATAGTCTTCACTTGCAAAAAATTACTCTACTTTTTAGAGCAGTGGTCTCCAACCTTGGCAACTTTATACAGCATTTTTGGCCTCCTGAAACCCCACCCCCTTTGCAAAAATGGACATGCATATGCTTTGGGAGGCCTGCAAAGTGCTCCTGGAGGTTGGAGAGGGCAAAAAACGAGCGAAAAACAGGACTTTTTTTGCCCGTTTTTGCCCCCCCCATCCCCCAGGAGCACTCTACAAGCCTCCTAAAGCATATGCATGCCTTATTTTTTGCAAAAGAACAGCCTGTTTTTTGCACGTTTTTGCCACCCCAACCCCCGGAGCACTTTGCAGGCCTCTCAAACTCTCTGCATGCCCTGTTTTTCACAAAAAACAAGGCATGCAGAGGGTTTGGGAGGCCTGCAGACTGCAAAACCTTTTTTTTAAAAAATTACCTCTTCAAAATCTTGGGGCGTCTTATACTCCGGAGTATCGTATAGTCCGAAAAACACAGTAATAAGATAACATGCTCTCTATGACCTGGGAGGATGTAGTTTTCAAATGACGAGATTCATGAGACCATTTCATGTGATGTTACTTATGTGAGTTGATCAACATCCCGGGCCAAGCATAACAATTCTGCTTGCCAGGCTTCATGCACAGATATATTATTTATCCCACTGTAATTTGTTGCAAGTTTATTTTGAAATTAAGGGAGCAATACATGTATAATGCTTCCTCTGCAAAAATAATAATAACACAAATAATAATTTGTTTTTACATTTTGAACTTATCCTTTTTGCCCAGCAACTAACATAATAACAGAGTTGGAAAGGACCTTGCAGGTCTTCTAGTCCAACCTTCTCCTTAAGCAGGAAAGCTTATACCATTTCAGACAAATGGTTGGTCGAGTCTCTTCTTAAAATTTCCAGTGTTGGAGTACCCACAACTATTCATCGTTCCACTGATATATAGATTAATAGTTCTCACTGACTGGAAATTTCTCCTTAATTCTAGGTTGGATCTCTCTTTGTTAAGGTTCCCTCCATTACTTCTTGTCCTGCTTTCTGGTGCTTTGGAGAACAGGTCAACACCCTTTCCTTTGTGATCATCCCTCAAAGACAGAAGACTACTATCATGTCATCCCTTGTCCTTCCCAATTCCCTCCAGACTACATAATCTTTTGTTGCTGTTCTCTGCACTTTTTACACAGTTTAAACATTTTTGTATCGTGGTGATAAAAACTGGATGTGGTATTCCAAGTGTGGTCTTACCAGTGCTGTACTAGTACTTTATGTCCTTGATACTGTTTCTCTGTTGATGCAGCTAGGAATGCATTGGCTTTTTTCATAGCTGCAGCAAACTGTTGGCTGATACTTAAATGGTTGTCCACTAGATTCCTCTTATAGTTACTGTTATTGAACTAGGTGCTACCTGCTCTTTACCTGTTCATTTGGCTTTTCTTGCCTAAGTGTAATATTTTATGTTTCTCACCAGTGAATTTCATTTTGTTGGATAAAGCCGAGTGTTCTAGTCTGTCAAGATCTTTCTGGATCTTGAGCCTATCTTCTGAGGTGTTGATTATTTCCTCCCAGCTTGATGTTGTCAAATTTGGTGAGTTCCCCTTTGGTTGCTTATCTGCTGCTTCCATCCTTAGAGCATTGAAGATATTCTTCAGGATTCTTTTTTCTTGCCTTCTTTCTGGGACAATATTTTTTGCTCTCAAAATATAATCGCACAGAAATTGGATATGGGAAAATAGACTTGGAAAACAACATTTACTTTTTCAAAGAAAGACAAAGTGGCAATCTGGGGCATGATTAGGAAGAAGAGACAGAGAAACCATGGTTTGGCTGTTACATTATTAAATTTTCAAGCCCTAATACTTACTTTAAAATGGTGCAAAATGGAATTACAACCATATTTAAAGGAAAGCCAAGATTTACACATATGGGGATCCTAGATACAAAACAACTCTGTATAAATACAGCATAATATGGGTTAATGAAAATAGCTCTTTTGTTGCTAACACTTGCCATTGGTTCAGCAAGTTGGTTTTTATCCCAACTTGGAGAGAAAAACTTGTAAATCTCTTTGCAACAGCGGAGACTTGTGGAGTGTTTTAATTCTTTCCAACTGGCACATATCTCGGGGGGGGGGGGAGTCCTTCAAAGCCAGCCCTGTGGTATGGAAATCTCCCTGTGATCCCTTTTGCGTAAAAAGAAATATCACATTTTGTTTTTTTCTCTCCTCGGTATTGTCTGGTGTACCATGGGGTAGTTTGAAAAGAATACATAAATACATTGCCGGGACAAAACAGTAGGGTTTCCTAGGAAATCATTAAAAAATGGAATAAAAGCTTCTCTTGACAATCTTGTATAATATTAAACCACAAACGTTCTCCATAATTAATAATATCTTGAGGCATGAGTTTCTTGGCATGTCTCGTATTTGCCTGCCTTTTTGAAGCCTTGTGCCAGGGGAATCCCCTGCTTATAGTCAAGTTGGCACACCCAAGCCGTGTTGAATTCTGAAAGAGATATTTAAGCCCCTATTTTTCAGGAATCAAGTAGCTTTCCTAGATCATAATTGTTCTATTCCTATTTGGAAAAGATCAATTCAAGTTTACAGAACTTGGAACCCTCCCGATCTGTTGAGACAGCTAATTCTAGATTTCTAGCTGTTTAGTGGTTGTATATTGGAAGTTTGTGGTGTTGACCATAGGGAGTCAATATAGTACATAGATAGAGTTATGCTTGCAGCTCAACTACTATATGGGTCAAAGTTCTCCTCATTCAGGGTAGGGCTAAACAACTTTGCTGTTTCTGCTTCTTTTCCTCTTCATTTTTTTTTGTTCCTTCCTACTAAATCTAAATCTCTAGAGCTAGGGCTGTGATGGCGAACCTATGACACGTGTGTCATGGGTGGCACATGGAGCCATTTCTGAGGGCATGCAAGGTGTTGCCCTGTCAGCTCCAGCGCGCATGCACATACAGGCCAGCTGATTTTTGGGCTTGATTTTTGGCCTCCCCCCCCCCCCCGAGGCTTCAGGGAACCCAGAAGTCCATCCCCGAACTTCCGATTTGTGTGTTGACCCATTTTTCACCCTCTGGAGGTTTGCGGAGGGCCTCCGGTGGGGGAGGCTGTTTTCTCCCTCCCCAGGCTGCAAGAAAGCCGTGCATGCATACGCGGGGCAGCGGGGGAAGGTCACGCGTGCATGCATAGGAGGCATGGCATGGGGGGGCATTAAATTATGGGGTGGGCATGCAAGCACACATGATAGTGTATGTGTACGTGCTTTTGGCACATGAGGAGAAAAAGGTTCGCCATCACTGAGCTGAGGTAACTGTCCATCTCTTTCTGAACATACCGAAAGGTATGAGAGCTTTGATTTTGGGCATACATCTCTTTCCCCAATACAAGGTCAAAACACTATACTTGTGACTTCCAACAATTGAATCATAGCACACTCTTTCTCTTCATGGAGAAGCTGCATATCCTTCCATTACACTAAAACCTCCCTGGCTTCCTTTTCTTCCCCTTTTGAAAAAAAATCCAGTGGGAGAAAATTCTTCAGAGGGTCTTCCTTTTGGATTTCTGGAAAGTATGGGTAACAATCCCCCACCTCCGAGAGATGATTATCCAATGGAAGACAGAATAGTCCTTTGACTGTCTTTTCATTCAATAAGTATAATAACAGCAGATGAATGCAATCCAAATTTTCTGTTTAAGAAAAGGTAACACAAAATCTCTTGCCTATGAGAATTGATAGAAAAAGGACATACAGTATTTTTTTTTATTTTTTTTTGCATGGCACTGGTATAATAATATATTTCTCCGGTACACACTGCCTCCTGGTAATTGGCTCAGAGTCACCTATCTAGATTTCATGTCTAAGGGGACTTGATAATAAAACATTTGAAGATACTCATCAAGAACCCCCAAGTTTCTTTGATGGTAATTGTATGTGTAGAAAATGAATACATGTCCTGGAATGTCTTTATTTACTGGTCAGCAGCCTCATGATTTATTGTCGCTTGCAGATTCAATATATGATAAAACTTTATAAGGTCATAATATTTATTATAATCTAGTCCCTTCGTAGATACTTGGCTTTATTCCATCCAGTTCACCACTAAAACAGCAAAGAAGTGAAATGGTGTTTCCGTCTTATTTATACTATTATCTTTTTCTGCAATTGCAGAATCCAGAGGAATGGATCTTTGGTTGTTGCTGTTTACGTTGGCTCTGGCATCAGCGAACAGTTCTTTTCCCACAATGAAACGTGAGTTTGAATGCTTTTGAGAAAGAGGTATTAACAATGTTTGCGGTACTTAGTATAAGAAATTTCAACATTAAGTCTTTGCTATAATTGTTCTCAGCATGAGCTGTTGCTATACCAAGTTCTATTTTTACTTTTACTTTTCATTACTTTTAACTAGATAGTCTGTGAATTAAGCATCAGCGCCTGCAGGAAAGTATCATAATAGTTCGATCTAAGCCAAATGTTATGACCTAGGCTGCCCAAGAGCATGAAGCAAACTCCTTGTCCCGACAAAAACGCCTTTTATTAATGTACTGTGAATTCTGCTCATTCGCATCCAGCAAAGTCTTTCAAGGGAGGATTTACAGTCACAGACCTTATTTGGCTTGGAGAGCTGACAGGCCAATATCTGCAAAAATTGGCAAGGAGTCTTGGAGAGTCACAAACCAATTAAGCGAACTAATTGTCTCCTGCAAACTCCACTCCCTTTTTGCTCCTCTTTTATTTCCTCTGGGAGGGGCCATTCATCGTCCACCTGTGGCCTTACATCCAAGTCGACCCCTGTTGTTTAGCAAAGGGAACCCTTTGTCTGGCAACTCTGTGTATGCGCACACTGGGAACAGGCTCCAGCTGTTTGTCTGCCTCACTGATGTCTGACTCTGAAGGCAGCTGATAACTGGCATACGGCTCTGGCCCAGTCTCTGTCTCCAACACAGAGCCCTCATTAGAGCCTTCCCCAAACTCCAGGACTGGCCCATGTTCCTCCCTACCCTCCTCACTGTCCGAATCTGCAGGATCATGGCCCACCTAGAAGCTAATGGCTAAAGGCAACTGGTTTTCTATCTATAGACTGTTGTGCAGAATACAACACATCCCTACAGAAATGCAATGCCATTTCAATGAGATCGCTAAAGAATTGACAAAAAAACTTGGACACCTTAAAGAAGCAAGCAAATTCTCCAATTCCCCACAATAGTGCCTTCAAAGACTCAAAGATGTGACAATAGATGAAAATGAAATTGTGATCTTATTTGATATCATAGCACTTTTTTACATCCATAGACCCAGTATTAGCCAAGAATCCATGACGGCACAGAACCCTGAACCTAACCAAATGCACTGATTGAAATATCTAGAACCATGGATTTTCTTAACCTTTGCCTAACCATATACTTTAAGTATACATCAACAAATCAAAGGAACACCCATGGAATTACTGCTTTCAGGACAAATAGTGTACTGCAGTACATACAACCCAAAATATGGATCCAGTGTGTAGATGACATCTTTGTCATAATAAAAAAGGATTAACTAGAGAACAATACAGGGGTGTGGTGGTTCAGTAGCTAAAATGCTGAGCTTGTCAATCAGAAAGGTCGGCAGGTCGGCAGTTCAAATCCCCAGTGCCGCATAATGGAGTGAGCTCCTGTTACTTTTCCTAGCTTCTGCCTACCTAGCAGTTTGAAAGCATGTAAAAATGCAAGTAGAAAAATAGGGACCACCTTTGGTGGGAAGGTAACAGCGTTCCTTGTGCCTTCGACATTTAATCATGCCGGCCACATGACCATGGAGACGTCTTCGGACAGCGCTGGCTCTTCAGCTTTGAAACGGAGATGAGCACTGCCCTCTAGAGTCTAGAACGACTAGCACATATGTGTGAGGGGAACCTTTACCTCTAGAAAACATACACAAAATCATCAACATCATCTTCAAAGGAATAAAATTCACTGGGAAAGAAGAAAACAACATGCTTCCTGATTTACTCATCAGCAGAGGCAGGGACAGTCTTAATCAGTTTCAATTGAGAAACAGTGAGCCTCCTAAACCAAGTCCAAAAATGCTAAAGAATTCCTGGAAGCCTGGCACTCATACAAATTGGGCATCAACAGCACATAGTGATAAACAACGCCTAAATACCATTCAAAAGAGACAGTCAAAAGGCCAAAAAGGAAACACAACAACCAAAATACTTTCTCATCAGTAATCAATACCCAGATGAGCAGAAATTAACACCAAGATTAACATAAGACCAACAATTAAGAAGCAGACAATATCCTAATCAAGGAAGTGTCAACTCAGACAAACAGGCTAATAGTAAACAATATCCCAATCAAGGAACTACCAAGACCACTCACACTTACACGGAAGGGCAAGCCACTAGTATATAAAATGAAAAACTTTTATTCTATCCGTACCCTTTCAGTGACACTGGTAAGGGGCAGGATTCTCCTACAATGCTAATGTGGTAAATGCTGTAATCTAAATTTGTATTGCCAAAACAAGGCTACTATTGAGCCTACACACACAAGCAGAGATCCTTGGCACAGCCAAATTAAATGAATGACTTTTTCCACAGCTTGGGGCTCCAAAGTTTCAACCAGGTACCCTCTAAGTCAGTGGGTCTCAACCTTCCTAATGCCATGACCCTCATGTTGTGGTGACCCCCAACCATAAAATTATTTTTTGTTTTCAGTATTTTTTTTAAATATGTGTTTTCCGGTGGTTTTAGGCGACTCCTATGAAAGGGTCGTTCAACCCCCAAAGGGGTCCCAGCCCACAGGTTGAGAACCACTGCTCTAAGTGGTGATAAAAGCGTGAAATCATTAAATGCTGGAAATCATTTTCATGTTGTTATAAATTATTACTCATATCCCATATATTTGGTTAAATAATATTTAGAAAAGACACTGAATATTTGTTGTGATTCCTTCTTCAAAAGTGACTTATGGCATGACAAGAAAAAGACAAATGAGACTCTGACCTGAGTCATAATTCACAGCACTTCTGATCCTGTCTGCTTGTGTTTAATCACATTGCTTGTGTTTACTATAACTCGGGATTCTTGGATTAGTGTTCAGGTAGAATTTTTTTTTAATGCTCCTCTGTTCTTTAAGAATCTTCAGCCATCAAAGTGGTGAGAAGACAACCCCCTTGTCTTCCTTTATTTGAACATAATATCAACCCAGTATTTGTTTCTACTTATTTCTAAATATATAACATAGAAGGTATTGCTTTATTTTGTATTTTAGATCCTTTCTAGCCAGTGTACATTCATTAGTATGAAGCAGAGATGGGTTTCTGCCAATTCGGCCCGGATCGGGCGAACCGGTAGAGGTGGTGATGGGAGGCTCTGCCCAGATGCTTTTGCGCATGCGCATGAGCAAACCGGTAATAAAAAAAACTGGAAACCCACCACTAGTTCGGAGGTGATTGTATTGAATCTAGAGTTGAATCACTACCTATTCTTTTCTGCTTTGAGTTGCTAGTTTGGGCACCCTGTTCTGTTTTTATTAGATCCATTATTTTATTTTCAGCATCGGAAGCTTAATGAACGTGGTGGGAAAGAAAACTGGAGGAAGAAATGGATTGAAACTTATTGTAAAATAATTCTTAATTGGTGGTGTTTGTACATCAAATATTCTCCATAGTGAGGGGGGAGGAGTATCCAGAATGGGTTGACTTTGTCCTCTCATGATTGGATGAGTCAGATAAGCTCTTTGAGCAACGCCCCCTGGCCAGCAGGACTACCCATTCTTCTGACTCATCCTACAAGGAAAGGTTGCACTACTCGGTAACTCCAGTAATTTACAAAGGAGTAAGGAAAATAAACTTGGACCCGGCAAATCCTGCCTCCCTTCATCGCACACAGCCTCCTCCTGCAAGGACTGGACTGCCACAAGCCCCCTGGGGCGGCACGCTGCCCTGGCCACTGAGTGAGACAGAGTCACTCAGGGAGGACAATTGCTGGGCAGGCAGGAGGAGAGGGCAATATGCTTCCTAGAGGCAGCCCTTGATGCAGAGGCTAATCAGGAGCAGAAGCGCTCCTCTGCTCCCCTCGGGTTGAGCCACGAGGGTTGCTAAAATACCCTGGAACACCTGTGCTGGCAGCCGACAAAGTGAGAGCCGGAAAGGCTTAGAAAGAGCTGCAGGAGGCAGGGGGAGATGAGCTGCAGCCATGGCAAGCCTGCAAAGGCAAAAGCCATTTCCATGTGCTCCAGCAAGGAGGAGCCGTTTGAATTTGGAGCCGGGGCCATCTTGAAACCACGTGGTCCAAGATGGCTGCCCCCAGCAGCTCAGAGGAGGCAGGCAGAGCCTCAACTCTCAGCCCTCCAGCCACAACCGGAGGCTTGTGGAGCCCTTGAAAGGTGAGAAACCATCGCAGAGGCATTAGCCAAGGGCGGGGGACGCAGCAAAGGGCCAAAAGGAGGCTTGTTAAGGGAGTTAGAGGCAGGCGGTGGATCCCCCCCCCCACGCCTACTTCCTAGATGAATCACAGAGGCAGCTGCCACAAGACTGCACGAAGAACCCTCCCCCCCCCCAACCTGAGAACTCCTTCCCTCCCAGGGGAGGATTCCCTTCGGCTTCGGTGCTTCAGAAATCCTGCCTAAAAGCCCGTTCTCTCCCTTTTTAACTGCATAGTAACAGGAAAAGCCCCCCCCCCTCCTTAAGGACACTCTCCTTTAAGTAGGAGAAAGAGACTTGGCGAGAATGCCATCAGAAAAAGGCTTCCAGCAAGAGCTGCGTTTTTTGGGGGGGGGCTAAGTCTCCTTCACCCTTAAGAAAATTCTCCTTTGAGTAGGAGAAGGAGGGGGGAGGGGCAGGAAGTCCCTGAGTAGGAGGCAAAACAAAAGCTGTTTTTTGTGGCTAAGTTCTGAGGGCGGGGCGATGGCAATTGCCTTGCAAAACCATTTGGAAAGAAGGGGGGAGGGGCTCCACATGGCCCAAGCCGGCATCCTGGAAAACAAGGGGGGGCAGAAGGAAGAGTATTCAGCCGGCCACAGCCCCCAGGGAGAGACAGAAGAACCTCCAATCAGGTTAGAGATTACCCCCCTCCCCCAAGGCTTTCCAAGGGTGGGGGTGAATAGGCAAAGAGCAAATGCTATACAATACAATACTATGCAATACAATAGCAGAGGGGGAAGGAACCTTGTAGGTCTTCTAGCCCAACCCCTTACCTAAGCAGAAATTCCTACACCATTTCAGACAAGTGGCTATCATTACTATAGTTGATTATGCTGACTCTGTAAACCACTTAGAGAGGGCTGAAAGCCCTATGAAGCAGCATATAAATCTAACTGCTATTGCTATTACCATCCAACAGCTGTTTAAAAACTTCCACTGTTGGGGCATTCACAACGTCTGGAGGCAGGTTGTTCCACTGATTAATTGTTCTAACTGTCAGGAAATTTCTCCTCAGTTCTAAGTTGCTTCTCTCCTTATTAGATTCCACCCATTACTCCTAGTTCTGCACTCAGATGCCTTGGAGGATAATCAGGTTGCCTCTTCCCTGTGGCAACCCCTGAGATATTGGAACACTGCTATCACGTCTCCACTAGTCTTTCCTTTCAGTAAACTAGACCTACCCAATTCCTGCAACCGTTCTTCATAGGCTTAGCCTCCAGTCCCCTGATCCCCTCTGTTGCTCTTCTCTGCACCCTCCCTAGAGCCCCCACATCCTTTCTACATCATGGTGACCAAATTGAATGCAGAATTCCAATCTGGCCTTTCCAAGGCCTTATAAGGTGGGATGAACACTTCACGGGAGCTTGATTCTATTCCTCTGTTTATGCAGCCAAAAACTGTGTTGGGTTTTCTGGCAGCTATTGCACACCGCTGGCTCATATTAAAGGGTGGCCCACTAGGACTCCAAGATCCCCTTCACAGTTACTACTGTGGAGCAAGGTATTCTGTACCTGTGCACTTCACCTTCGTTGCCTAAAGGTAGAACCTTACCTCTTTGAATCCCATTTCCCTAGGTAGTGCCCAATGTTCAAGGGTATCAAGATCCTTCTGTATCTTTAGCCTGTATTCTGAAGTGTTGGCTATTCCTGCCAGCTTGGGGTCACCTGCTAACCTGATGACCCCCCCCCCCCATCAGCATTTAACAAACAGAGAGCTAACAGTCATTCTGGCTCCTTCTTATGACCGCTTGAGATAACAGCAGTTCTTAAAGAAACAGTACTACTATCATGGCATATATTTTGCTATCCCAAATGTTAGCTTACACACCTAACACCCTCATTCAAATCACTGATGAAGATGTTGAAGAGTACTGGGCTCAACACTGAGCCTTGGGGGACTCACTGCACTCTTCCCTCCATGAAGAGGCAGTCCCATTGAGGAGTACAGGTGTGTGCACCAGTTACCAAGGCACCTGGTGTGACTAGGTCTAATCCTCAGTCTTCTACTTTATCCAGTAGTAGGTTATGGTCTACCTTATCAGGACTTTCTGAAGTCCAAGTTAACTATATCAATGGCATTCCTATGGTCCACTAGGGTTGTCACCGTAATCTAAGAAGGCAATATGGCTAGTCTAGTATGATCTGTTTTTGACAAACCCATGTTGGCTTTGGGCTCTCGAGCCGGTTTTTCTCACTTTCTGAAGGGGGGGAATCACATCAGCAATTCTATAGTGGTTCTCCGGTACTCCAGGAGCTCTGATAGATATAGTTTCAGTTGTTTGGAGATCTCATCCGCCAGCTCCTTCAGATCCCTGGGGTGTAACCCGGTCCTGGGAATTGGACCTTGCCTAAGATAGACAGGTTACCATTTCTTCCCTATCTCATCTTGGGTTCCTAATCTGAATTTGGGGTGCTGTTTTTGATAGGTTGGATAGTTTATCCCTTCTGGTAAAGACAGATGCCAAGCACGAGTTAAATAGTTCGGCTCTACCCCTGCTGCTTGTCACCTTCGGGCCACTTTCTCCCAGCAAGGGACCAATTGTTTCCTTAATCTTTCTTGGTTTTATCAGGCGGGAAGATGCCCCCCTTTTGTATTTTATTTCATTTTATTATCATTCTTGTTGTGGTTCTTGTTGTTATTATTATTAATTTACCTTTGTGGCAGGCCCTTATTGTGAGCCTTAGCTTCCCTCACTTCATCGTTACACACACTCTAGTGGCCGCCCATTAAACTCCATCGGTGTTTACATTCAGAATATCTCTGCGCTAATCCTAGCCATAGAATCATAGCACCCTTATGGCCGGGGGGAAAAAGGGTCAGATAGGCTGGTCCCCATGCCAGAACCCACCACAAACTCAGAATGGGATGCCCGACTATGAGAGATCGCAGAAGCACCTCAGATAGCCTATGAATTTAGACAACTTTCGCTGAGGGCAGAACATATAGCAGGGGTGGGGTACATCAGAGCCGACTGGCTCAGCCGGACCAAGGGGACAGTTTGGAGCGGAAGCTGCAGCCAGCAATCTTCAAGGAAATGGCAGAGTGCTTCGGACACCCGGAGATCGACTTATCCGCCACGCCCCTCAACGCTCATCTCCTGAGGGTCATCTCCAGGTACCAGACATGGGGGGGGGGCAGAAGGGGCGGACGATCTGCGAAGCCCCTGGACCAGGGGTTGTCGGTATGCCTTCCGCCCTTACCCCTGATCCCCAGGGTCATATGGGAAACCCTTCGGGAGGGGGCGGAAGGGGTTCTGTTGGCACCTCACTGGCCCCGGAGACTGGTTGCAGAGCTCCAGTCGCTTTCAACGGAGAGGCCATGGAGAATCCCCCAGGAGGGAATATCCCTTAACCAGGGGTCGCTGGAGCACCCAGACCGTCAATGGCTCCAGCTGACCGCTTAGCTCTTGGAACGGAGCATCCTAGGGAAAGACCCTTCCCCCCCCCAGGGTGATGCAGACTATCCAGACTGCCCGCACACCTTCCACAGAGCGTATATATGGCTCCATGTGGCAGGCCTCTGCCTCATGGTGTAATTCCCTGGGGCACAATCCTAGCCAGGCCTCAGTGCCTCAGATTCTGGACCTCTTCCAGGCAGGCCGGGACAAAGGGTTAGCTTCTAACACAATTAGGAGACAGGTCCCAGACTTCTCGCCAGTTCTCCTGTGTGGCAGGAACCAGAGCTTGACTCACCATCCTGTGGTCAGGCAATTCCTCAAGGGGGCTTCCAACCCCAAACCGCACGCAGCGTTCAAGTACCATTCCTGGGACTTACACAGGGTAGGGGACGCTCCAATAGGCGCTCCATCTGAGCCTTTACGAACAGCTTCCCTTAAGTTCGTGATTCTCACGGTGGCCTTTCTGGTGGCCATCCCCCCCCCCGCCAGGCAGATATACGAACTGCAAGCTCTCCACCGGGGAGGGTCTCTGCTTCCCCCACCAAGACAGAGTGGGGTTACGCCCTTCATCCCAAGGTGGGCTTCTGCTTCCATCAAACCCAGGGACTGATTTGCCCAACTTCTGTCCAGACGTGGGGAAAGAAGTGGCTCACTCTGGGCATAAGGAGGGCTCTGAGGATTATCTCAGGAGAACCAGGCCAGACAGGAAATCCGAAGCTCTGTTTGTCTCCTTCCAAATAGGGGCCTGGGTAACAGGGTGACTTCCACCACAATAGGTAGGTGGTTGCAAACCTGCGTTGCCACTGCATACCAATCACAGGGCTTACAGACACCAATCATATCACAGCTCACTCCACGCGGAGCGCAGCCACGTCCAGGGCCTGGGCCACGCAGACAGCCCTGGCCGGAATCTGCAGGGCAGCCACGTGGGCTTCCCCCTCTCCCTTTGCTAGGAACCATAAACTGGACTCTTTTGCCCCGCAGGGCAAAAGCCTCTTGGACGCAGGGCCTCTTGGACGCAGGGCGTTGCAGGTGGTTCACAGGGCGGAGCCCACGCCTCAACTGGCATGAGCGGGGGACATGGGGCCTCTGGGGTCTCCCTCCCTAGGGACGTGCAGGCTTTGGTACGTCCCATTCTGGATACTCCTCCCCCCTCACTATGGAGAAAGGGCGTTGGTACTTACCTGATACGCCTCTTCTCATAGTGGGGGGAGGAGTATCCAGTCCCTCCCTGACTATGTTTGTACGACTAAGTTTTATGTTCACAGTTTTATGAAGTTATATAAATATTGATGTTGAAGATGATAAAAGCTAAGAACTGAATTAAGAGTCTGGAGTGAATGGTGCAACGAGTCGGATGGAGCTCTTCGTCAAAAGAATGGGTAGTCCTGCTGGCCAGGGGGCGTTGCTCAAAGAGCTTATCTGACTCATCCAATCATGAGAGGACAAAGTCAACCCATTCTGGATACTCCTCCCCCCACTATGAGAAGAGGCGTATCAGGTAAGTACCAACGCCCTTTTCCTAACAAAGGAAACAAATAATCTTCAAAACAGGATTTTAAAAAACCAAATAGAATATTTGAAAGGCACACCTCTCTCAGTGCTTAGTATTACACACTAATATATGCAAATTTATCTGCATAAAATAATTTTAAGAAGGGATGTTTAGAAGAAGCTCCACAATGCAATGCTTTGAGAGACATGGTATCTATCATGCTAAAATTAAAAGCACTGCAAGGTTTATCTTCTTTTGAAGAACGTTTATTTTTTTTATTTTAGATTTTTTTTTAATCCCACCTTTATTATTTTTATAAATACCGGTAATCCAAGGCAGTAAATACCTAATACTCCTTCAGCCTCCTACAGACACAGAGACAGGGCTTTTTCCTCTGCTGAGTACTAAATTTACACAGTTCTATCTTATGTCTAATTATATTAATCACATATTATGGTCATATTACTTTTATCCTTCTCATCTATTCCACTACTTTCTCTATTGGCATTATTATCTCTTTTATTCATTAATATGAAACTCAGTCAACTGAACATTTAAAAATGTGTCACAAATACCATTGACTGGTGCTAATGGTTGATACGGGTTGCTGCCAGCATCCTAGGTATCAACCAATTATCTTCTTAAAATATATGATGTTCCAAGCAGTGTAGTTTTTTGCAGTTCTGCTGGAGTTATTGCAGGAAGATGCATTTCCTGATTATTTGTTCTTCTTCTTCTTCCTCCTCCTCCTCCTTCTTGCATAAAGTTTTAGATTTTATAACATATAAAAAATTCATTTTTGGTGAAATAGTATGTTATCTTGGTACAAATAGTTTTAGGAAATAATCATCAAAGTGTTTGCAACAATGTTCTCATTATTATGATTATTACTACTTTGTTTTTTTCAATGCAACACTTAGAGCTTATGCACCAGAGACAAATTCTTTGTGTGTCCAAATACACTTGGCCTATAAAGAATTCTATTCTATTCTATTCTCTGAAGTGAGTTGGGCTGAGAGTGACCAATCTAGAGTCATCTTAACATGCCTAAGGCAGGATTAGAGCTCATGGTTTCCTGATTTCCATTCTCGTACCTTAACCATCAGACCAAAATCTGTTATAGATCAAATTCTACTATCGCTATTTGTAACAAAAGACTAAACCCATTTGCGGCTGCAGAAAGTTGGGGGGAGGGAGGGTATGTGTTGGTGTTTCAGTGACCATTAAAGAAAATCACTGTGCTAACAGTAGCAAAGTTTCCCATCAGTTCCTTGGCTCAGTCAAATTCAAGTTAAGAGTGAGAAGCAGCTTGTTCTTAAATTTTATTGTTAGTGGGTAAGAAATTGAGATTTAGAAGTTTAAGGAAGAGTTTGGTTGAATCATGGAAGATCAGAGTGGGTTATCTATTGAGTCTAGAAGGCAGAACAAGCTCATTGGGGGACTTCAACGCTCAGAATTCAGAAAGTTGAAGTTCACACAACTTACAATTTGCTAAGGATGAAGAACACTGGTCTATGAACTGATGTACAAATGCAAATAGCACAGTTATGCCAGAAACAATCAATTGAACCCTTACAACCATGTTTTATTATTTTCCCCCCTGCAGGACTGCATTAAGATCCCCTGTAGGCACTTTTATTTTTGTAAGGCCTTATAACTGTAGTAATTCAGATCCTTATGAGATTATAAAAGTAACATCTGTTGTAGGAGACTTTCTTTTGTCAAGGGATTGTGTGTGCGTCTGTGTGTGTCTGTGCATTCTCTACATTTCTGCTGGCTGCTCTTTTGCTGTAATTATTCTGTGACAACTGACTGATTCGTGCATTTGAGACTTGAAAGCAAATAAGCACACATCTTTTTATTTCAATGTGGAAACTCAAATAAACCTAATGAAGGTTTATTTGTATTATCTTAGGTATATTTAATGAAATGTTTTTTCTTGTATGAGAATACTTGAAGAATTCATTAAAACCATTCTATAGAATAAGTCATAATATCCTAAAATTGCTTTCTGTACTCTGTACAGATTACTCCAGCCAATTTCCTCTATAAAGTGGATTACTTAATGCACTTTGTAGAGGAAACTGGAGAACATAAGCTTGGGAAACAGCCCATGGAATAATATATTAGCAAGTTTTAAAAAAAAACAACCTTAGCTGAACACATATTGTTTTGTTTTTTGGAGTAAAGTTGGATCCAATTATAAAACTGCTATGATGTCCTTGTGATAGTAATAATTCATTATTAGGACAGGGAATGGATTTTTCAAGACCACATCATCAAGAAAAACAAAGCTGCTTTGCACATCTTGACTAAAACATATGTTATTTTAATCCTTCCTGATCTATTATTGTAGAAAGTAGATGCAATAGTTGAAACTCTTACCAGTACTCATGGCTTTAGTAAGTTTTATAATTATAGTTACTATTTACTCCTTCTGGATTTAATGTATTTTGACACTTAAGAAATTAAAATCTAAAATTTTGGAAAAGAGTTTAGAGCTTAGTTCAGGCTTTCAGCTTTCCAAAGTTTTTCCTTCAGACAAAATAACTAAAATCCAGGAATTTCATGGGGAAAGTGACTGACATTTAAGATATGTCTATAGTACGGACTATATGTCTATGGTATATTGCTTTCTGAGATTAGTCAGATGCAAAGTAGATTTTAGATTAAGTTGGTATTTGTGGGAAAGAAAAATAAACATTTGTTACTGGTTTGAAATAACAAATCCAGTTGTTAAAATCAAAGCTGTTTCCAATGTGAATGTATCATATTAGTCCTTATCCCTTACCCCTAGGCAACTTTTTGAATTGGACACATAAAGAATTCAAACTTCAGAGCTGCTACTAACTAAACTATAGCCTCACTCTTAAATATAGTAAATTTGCAAAAAATATATGAAACAATGCATCCTGTACAATTGTATGAGTTTGATAGCTTTGCATTGTAACAATTTCTTTTATTACATTTACCACATTCAGTATCCTAAATTACTATAGGCTGCCAAAAATGCAGAAAATGCCTCAAAATGTCAAATTCTGATTTGACAAACAAGTCCCTTAATCTCCAGGCAGCCACTGTGATCTACAATTCTCAAGAGTGTTACAGATTTTTGTAGAGCTTAGTTAGTTCTATTTTACCCCAAAATAAATGTGCTGTTGCCTTTTTCTCTAGCATCATATGTTAAAAATCTTCAGATTGTTAAAAATGAATTCTTGCTAGTAAGAAGAAATTATTCTATGTCTTTCCTGATATTGAATGAAAGTGGCCAGGATAATAAAGTTAAAAGGCAGCTGAGTCACATTTAAGCTATTGCTACTAAGTTCTGCAAAGATGTGGAACCATTATTTGCAGATGTAACCTCTCAGTGTTATGCTATGATCAGCACAGCTGCTGTTTGCAATGTCACACAGCTTAGGAGCTCAGTACTTTGCCATCCATAGTACAGAGCATTATCCAGGTTTTTAATGCTGCTACTGGTGTTCCCTGTGGAATGATGGTGATTTCAAGTATTCCCCCTTCCCCTAAAAGGAAACTTGCAGAGGTGGGCTGTACTTATGTTCACAATGGGTTAGCTGGTTGTGAGAGCACATGTGCACGCGCTCTCGCTTTGCTCACATGTGCCCCTTTGGTACTGAAATGGAGCTTCAAACATGCAGCTATTCAACTCAGGCAGCTCTGGTGAGTACAGCAGTGGCGGCGCAGAATTCAGCTGGGCAACATGGGCAGGGGGAACGAGCCAGAAAGTTAGTTATATATGGAAAGCATAGCATGTGAGTGGGTGCAGCCAGCAATCACAGCTAAGGATTCACCCAAACCTGTGCAATTAAGCAGCAGCCCACCATTGGAAACTTGTGTACAATGTAGAATCATGGTTGGATGATTCTGACCATACTTAAGGGGTACTATGTTTAATCAGTTGCTCTATGTCAGAGGTGCCAAACTTGGGGCCCACAGGCCAGATGCATCATGCATGGCTACGCCCACCCTAGTTTAGCAAAGGGAGAAAAAAATCGTGATATATGACACCATGAGTTTGATACCCCTGGTTTATGTCAATGTTTCTCAACCTTGGCAATTTTGAATTGCATGGACTTCTTCAGTCAGCATGAGATTTTAAGATTTCCAAGATTGAAAAACACAGTTTTATGTCTTTGACTGAAATTAGTGAAAGCATCTAAGCAAATTTGGCCAATCTTGATAAGCAAGGTCAGGTCTTGGTTGGGAGAATGTGAATAAATCTCAAGATTGTAGACTAGAGGGAGAGATTAAAAAACATAATTGTAGCTACATCCATGTTGTTTCCAAGAATTAACTTGGGTCTGTATAATCACCATGAGTAAAGCTTGACTCAAGGGAGACTTATTTCAATGTCTTTATTTGCTATTTTTAACTGTAAATCTGAAATTTTGGATTGAAATAGTGAAATTAGGAACCATTCCTAAACTGAATCAGATTTAGATCTAATATAATGTTCGACTTCTTATAATGTCATTGGAAGGGAAACATGGTCTCTATATTCCTTGAACCCTTAGGTCGGGGGCTAACCATCTTTTCAGGCATTCATGCATTTGGAACTTATATTTTGGGAAGCCTGAAAAGCTAAAATCCTATGAGATAATTTGAAGTTGAAGACCAAAACAACAAGCCAATTAACTATGCAGTACTATCCTATTAGTCAGGTAAAAATAATGGAAAAAAACAAGCAATTAAAGAATTCTTAAAATTATAATGATGTTTACTTTAAATTTATGATCAGAGGGTGGGGCAGAACTAATGCCTTTGGGGCATTTGGCTGAGATTACATATTAAAAGCTGTTTTTATCATCAATTTCAGATCAACAAGTATCTCTACAGATTATGAGTGTATGGTAATCTTCCATGAGAGCCAAAGTCTGTCAAGATTGCAAAATTCTTGCCTAAAATCTGGAGCATAACATGGGAACATTAATTTGCTGCAATGTTTGTAAATCTTGTGGTTTTTCAGTCAGTTTTTAAAGTAACTTTTATTCATTTTTGGAGGGTTGAGTTGATTGTCACATGGCCAATATCTGGTCAAAAATCTCGCCTTTTCATCTACTTTACTTTCCTCAAAAGCATCGGATAGAAATGTAGCTATTATAAGATGGACTACAGAGAGTTTGGGAAATATTGTTCTTTGGTTTGTCAAAATTCCTTCTGTGCTCTTAACCACTTGGGAGAATTAAAGTTTACATCATTCCTTGTGCCAAAACCAATGCTATCGCAACAAGCAGTTGATGTATTAAAGTCTCTAAACCACGGGTGTCAAACTTGCTGTGTCACGTTGCTGTCACATGACGTTTCGTGAAGTTTTTCCCATTCACGGAACTGGAGTGGGTGTGGTCTGTGCATGACACATCCGGCCTATGGGCCTCCAGTTTGACACCCCTGCTCCAAACTGTATGCCCTTCATCTTGTTTTGCACTGTAAGGTGATCTCCTCAAACAATAGATACATACATACATACATACATACATACATACATACATATATATATATATATATATATATATATATATATATTCTATCCTCATTGTAACTCAGAAAGAAAGATCTTATTATTTATTATCCCAAAGGGCAGCATGTTATTGGTTAAATTTAATTACAAGTAATGGACTTCAAGGTAGACATCAGGAGGAGGAACTTCTTGACTGAGTGTCAACCAATAATGACTTTTCATTTACTTTAGAGGTCTTTAGGCAGAGCTGGATGTTCATCTGTCACAGATACTTTAGTTGATCCAGGACTGATTTGGAGATTGGACTAGTTCAGGGGTGTCAAACTTGCGTCATCACAGCATCGTGACGTGACATATTGGGACTTTTTTCCAGTGGTGGGTTCCTACTGGTTCAGACATGTTCGGCCGACCGGTAGTGGTTTGGTGGCCTGGGTCGCTGGAATTGGCAGCGACCCAGGCCTGCCACCACCAGCCCGAACTGGTTCTCTGCGCAGCACCATAGGCACCACCATCTTGTGTTTTGCTTCTGTGCATGCGCAGAACAATTTTTATTGTACTGTACATGCACGCACAGTGCGGCCACAAGCAAACTAGCAGTAGTGACTGCCGGAACCCCTGCTTTTTTCCCCTTCATTAAACCAGGCATGGGCCTGGCCAGTGCGTGACGCATCCGATCCGCAGGCCACAAGTTTGTGCACACTTACGACCGTTACAATATCTCCATGGTCACGATTGGTTACATCAAGATGCTTGACAACTAATTCATATTTATGACGGTTGCAGTATCCCGGGGTCATGTGATCACCTTTTGTGACCTTCTGACAAGCAAAGTCAATAGGGAAGCCAGATTCACTTAGCAACCATGTTACTAATTGAATAACTGCAGTTATTCACTTAAGAAATGTGACCAGAAAAGTTGTAAAGTGGAACCAATTTCTCATTTAGCAACATGAATTCTGGACTCAATTGTGGTCTTAAGTAGAGGACTACCTGTATTGGATGTTCATGGTCACAATCTTTAGCAAGGGTGCCTCTTGCCTTAGGCAATATAAGATGAACATTTTATATTTCAAAGAAGAGGGAGTCAAACTATTCTCCAAAGCACCTGAGGGCAGAACAAGAAGCAATGACTGGAAACTAATCAAGGAGAGAAGTAATTTAGAATTGAGGAGAAATTTCCTGACAGTTGGAACAATTAATCAGTGGAACAGCTTGCCTCCAGAAGTTGTGAATGCCCCAACACTGGAAGTCTTTAAGAAGAAATTGAACAGCCATTTGTCTGAAATGGTATAGGGATTCCTGCCTAGGCAGGGGGTTAGACTAGAAGACCTCCAAGGTACCTTCCAACTCTGCTATTGCATTGAATTGTATTATTTTCTTTTCTGAAACCCAGAAGAAAAAAGATCTGGTAACACATATACAATGAAATATTAACTGATTTTTGATGAGGGTAAAAGTAGCAAATGATAGGTGAATTCTATATTATCTTTGCCCCCACTGTGTTTTAAACTTTTGTAACTTGGTGAAGGAATGCAAACATTGTGTAATGCTGTGGCTAAAATTATTCACTGTGTCTGAAACAAACAAACCATTGTGAAGGGCCTTTGGGTGCTGAAATGTGTTTTGGTCACTGAAGTAGTTTGTTGTTGTTTTTCTCTTTTAAAGCAATTCAGCTATTAACTTTCATAAAAGCAATAAAACATAAACTAATGTAATGGAAAAAAGGGGAGGAGATAAAATGGAAAATTTAAAAAGTAACAAAAACAATACATAAAACAAATTATACAAAAAGGGGCCTCTGACTTTTTCAATACAGAATTATAAAAATATATATATTCTCTCTAAATTTAAATAATATCAATATCTAAACATTTTAAAAATATTAACCAATATTCAAATGTTGGTTCTTACTTTAACTATAATCTTAGTTTCTTTAACATATAAAAACCTATAAATACACCATAATCATATAGCTAACATCCACAATATCCACAATATTTCTTCAATCACATCAATCCTCAAACCCCAAAATCAACTATTCAACTAATCAACTATTAACTTTTAACAACTGTTTTAAATACAAAGCCTGCATTTTAAAAGATAAAAATGAAATTATCTCAGTATGGATTGTGATTTGCTTTCAATAATGATAGCTAATTTATCACTGCCTTTATGACGCTCCCACACTCCAGTGCAGTATATCTGTTTAATGTTAATTGCTAGAGGGACAAATGAAGGCAATTTACATTTAATCAGTATTTTGTAGTGTTATCTACTGTGACAGAGGTGGGTGTTACATAATGTAACAACCGATTCGCCCAGAAGCAAAAATGTGAGAGGATGTGCGCAGCATCAAAAACACGATTATATAGGACGGGATAGCGCCAGGGCGAGGGCGGGGCCAACCACTGGTCGGAACTACCGGTTCACCTGAACCTGTCTGAACTGGCATCAGCCCACCTCTGCACATCACCATTAATGGTCAGGCATATTTTAAAACAGTTATGTTGGCAGTTTGAGAAGACAACAAGAGTGCTGCTTGACAATGACACCTAAGTCTATTTAGTTAACCTGAATTGTGGCACAAAAAATGAAATAATTCTCTTTCACAAGGAGCAAAGTATGTATTGCAGTATATTGGCACAAAGGTATTCAGATCTTCGGTGTTACTCCACAGACCGTAGCAGCAGGCACTGTAACAAAGGGTACTTCAAGTATGAGCAGCATTTGGATTACTAGAATATCTTCTAATCAGAAGTAGTATTGATCTGGTTCATATGTCTCTATAAAAGAAGCAATGAAGAAGAACATGTTCTGTAGTTTTCACTTTTTATGAATCACAGGGCAGAATCAATACTTTACCCAGCTGGAATATATACATGTCAAAAATTCCATTTAAATGCTAACTCTTTATTAACTCAAAATAGTGATCTCATATTTGAATGGATATTTTTGTAACTTTGACTAAAGTTAGAGTTATTGCAACAAGACAAATTCTTCTCTGCCTTTAGATTGAGCATTTTGTTGCTCTTTTCAATATTTGAATTGACTATATTTGAAGAGAGAGGGGGAGAGGAGGAAAGAAGGAAGGAAAGAGTACACATAACTTTGCTAGGAGATATGTAGGTAGGACAAGACAAGGAAGTTGAATAACAGGTATTTGTAAAATGATGGATAGTCTACCTCTGTTAGGGTCTTTTAAGATGACAAAAGAGTTTTCTTAAGTGTAGCCAAGAACTGAGACAATATATGTGAGGTTGCTATGGAAATAGAGAGCATGATGACATTTTTCTTGATCCCTCGCTTTAAGATTACTTTGAGCAGTGTCTGCTCACAATGCTCATTTTTGATCAGATAAATAACTTTGAAAGACCTAATGTCACAGTCTACTTCTCTTTTCTCCCTGTTACCTGTTCAGATGATATGCATTAAATAAAGTTTCTATCCATGAGGCCTTTAACTTATATTTAGTTTTGTTTTTTTTAAAATTAAAATGTCTGACTGGAAACGTAATTAACATTTCTAATTATAGCTGCTGGAAATTGTTTTGGTAAATGTCAATTACCTCAATGGTATATTAGTTCCTTAACTGCAGTCTAGATGACAGATTTACCTTGATATGTAATCTAGTCTTTAGCATAGTAGTGGAGCCAAGTCTGTAAGTCTTTATAATGTAATCCTGTATATTTTATATATTTATTTATTGTACAATACCAGACGTTGAGTGTAAGATGTTTTCAATCATTAGAGTCTTGCTAGAGGAATTGGTCACTTTGAACCAATAAATATCCATAGCAATAACATGGCTCTTCGCCATGTTAATCAATATCAACCATAAAAATAATCCATGTTGACTGGAGATTATGTGCCTGGTCATTCAGTGCAAACAAAGTGGACCAGTTTAAGGCGGCCATTGCCAAAAG
Organism: Thamnophis elegans; assembly: GCF_009769535.1. NCBI lineage: Eukaryota > Metazoa > Chordata > Lepidosauria > Squamata > Natricidae > Thamnophis > Thamnophis elegans. Next base: position 126,374,647 of record NC_045543.1, on the reverse strand, counting down.
TGCATATGAGTCCTGGTGGTGCAGTGGTTAGAATGCAGTATTGCCGGCTAACTCTGCCCACAGCCTGGAATTCAACCCTGACCATCTCAAAGTTGACTCAGCCTTCCATCCTTCCGAGGTTGGTGAAATGAAGACTCAGATTTCTGACTCTGTAAACTGATTATAGAGAGTGCTGTAAAACATAAGAAATGGTGTATAAGTCCTATTGCTAAGTGCTATTTGGAAAAAAAATTACATTGCAGGAGGTTTCATTTTAAATAACTGGATTTCTGAGTTAAGCCAAATGGTGTACTTGGCATGACAAACTATGGCAAGCTAACAACTGGAACTAAAAATATTCCATAACTTAACATATTGGGCTTTTTTAGATTGGGAAATCTGACTCTGTATTAAGCAGAATTAAATGAGGAAGAAAATTGCATTCATGAATCATATATTATTTTGCAGGACTGTTCCTCCATCAATGGATTTTGTTTCTCATTCTGGCCAGGGGGAGGATGAATTCCATGGTGAATTCTTAATGTAATAGCTCTTCTTTATGATAGCAAACCTACTTTGGTTTCATACATGTCGGGCAGAATGTTGATAAATAATATATGATTAATTTGCTGATAACATCAGGTTGAATCTGTTTCCAGCACACAAGTGAGATTCAGACTTTAAGAGTGCCAGGTGTATTGTCAAACTAGATATGGGTCAAGAACTAAATGCAATTAAACTGAAAAGAGAGAGGGAGAGGGAGGGAGAGAGAGAGAGGGAGAGAGACTGACTCATGGCAAAAGGGATATTGGTGAATATGGAGGCTAAATTGATACTACAACCTGGGCTTGTAGGGAGAAGTACCACTGAATGTCCAGAAGCCCAGTTGTTAGGAGTGCACATATAAGTTCACTTAATCAATTGGTACCTTATACAATAAGAAGTCAGAATGATATAGCAGAATCATGCTTGTGGGGCATATAGCCATTCTAATTAGATAGCATTAACAGACTTACTTTTGTGATTATTACTGATAGCCTTTTAAAGCCCTCTGTGTTATGGGAGGGCAGAAGAGGAAACAGAATTGTGTCCTGTTAAGATGCAAATAAGCTTAGCAAATGCATTATTAAGACAATAAAGAAGGTTTGTATGCTTTTCCCAACCTGAAATTCTCCAATATGTCAAGAATGCAGTGCATCTGGCTGAGAATTACAATCTCAGTAGAGTTGAAGGGCAGTAGGCTGTTCTATAGCAATCAGCAACTAGTCATTTCTTACTTAAAGGAGCAAACAAGCATGAGAAAAGCAGAAACTTTTATAAGAGGTGTATCGTCTGCAATTATTGTGATTGAAGGTCCATTTGCTGATCTTATCTCGCAAATCTCAAGCAATTCTCATCTTTGGTCAAAGCAAGCTGGAGACAGAACATGATTCTTTAAGGCCTTGAATTCAGGACGTGTTTGGATTCTCATATTTTGAATGGATACTAGTCATTTATTTTCTGAAGCAAGAACATCAACAGAACCATTATTCATGAAAGACTCCTAAAAACCAGGAGAGAACAATGCTGGGTAGAACTTGTGGGAGATGTAGTCCTACATACTAGATTGAGGATACAAAAATAAATGCTTTTGTATAATACAGAAGGAATCTCAGCAACATTAATTGGTGGGAATAAAAATGCAACCTCAACTGTTCAAAAGATAGATTATTTGGAACCCACAATCTACTCCTGTTGAGATGTTATTTTTACTTACGTAAAATGAAAAAATTCTTCATAGGAATTCAGTAGAGGAAATATTGTTTTCCAAATTATTTTGTAAGCAAGCAATGATCTCAGTGTAAGGCTTATAAATCATATTGAAGCAAATGGGATTTATGAAAGAACCAAGCAACTTTGTGATTAGTGTTGCATTTTCAATGCTTATGCATTTAGGAACAATTTGCTTATAGTTTAAGAAGTTAGCTTATAATTAGGACAGGGAGGAAATTTGGGAGTAATGAATGCTGGCAGTTGCCTGGCTATTAGAGAGATCCTCCAGCTAAAGAGAGGACATTTTGGCCTGTTTACATGAAACACTGCCAAAACATGTCCCTGGCAGAAAATGTTTTACACATGTGTTCTTTTAAAACTGCTTTTTGTGAGAGAAAACACAGTCGGGATGGCTGAAGAAACAACCCATGATCCCTAATATGGAAAATGATTTCACCTTGTCTCCAACCCAAACAATACTTATCAAGTAGTCAGCAAACATGAAGATTTGAGGCCAGTGATAAAGAGCTGTAGATTATTTTTTTAAAATTTTTATTCAGAACAAAGTTAAAATACAAAATACAAAACTAAATAAAAAATCCAAGGACATAAAAGAAAAAAAAAAACACAAACCACAAAACAATCAGAACATTAAAAAAAACCAACATATTATACACATATTATCCCCCCAGCTGAATACTGATCAATATATTACTATAATGAGTAGATTAATTTTAGAAGACTCTGATAGAGGAGACTATTTGTATCTCAAGGTTGAAATGAGGGGTCATCGGTGCTCTCTGCGATTGGTTTTCTTCTTGCAGACTACCGTATTTTCACCCATATAACCCGCCCACGCAAATAACCCGCCCACGCGAATAACCCGCAGGTTTTCGGGATCGTGTAAAATATTTTCCGTATACCCCGCCCACGCATATAACCCGCGACGAGGAACGGAGAAGGGAAACAGCTGAGATCGGGGGGGGGCAAAAGAAACGGAGGAGGAAGCCTGCTCAAGCTGGGAAAGAGTTGGAGGAACGGAGAAGGGAAACAGCTGAGATCGGGGGGGCAAAAGAAACGGAGGAGGAAGCCTGCTCAAGCTGGGGAAGAGTTGGAGGAACGGAGAAGGGAAACAGCTGAGATCGGGGGGGCAAAAGAAACGGAGGAGGAAGCCTGCACAAGCTGGGGAAGAGTTGGAGGAACGGAGAAGGGAAACAGCTGAGATCGGGGGGGGGGCAAAAGAAACGGAGGAGGAAGCCTGCTCAAGCTGGGGAAGAGTTGGAGGAACGGAGAAGGGAAACAGCTGAGATCGGGGGGCAAAAGAAACGGAGGAGGAAGCCTGCTCAAGCTGGGGAAGAGTTGGAGGAACGGAGAAGGGAAACAGCTGAGATCGGGGGGGCAAAAGAAACGGAGGAGGAAGCCTGCTCAAGCTGGGGAAGAGTTGGAGGAACGGAGAAGGGAAACGGCTGAGATCGGGGGGGCAAAAGAAACGGAGTAAGAAGCCTGCTCAAGCTGGGGAAGAGTTGGAGGAACGGAGAAGGGAAACAGCTGAGATTGGGGGGCAAAAGAAACGGAGGAGGAAGCCTGCGCAAGCTGGGAAAGAGTTGGAGGAACGGAGAAGGGAAACAGCTGAGATCGGGGGGGGCAAAAGAAACGGAGTAAGAAGCCTGCTCAAGCTGGGAAAGAGTTGGAGGAACGGAGAAGGGAAACAGCTGAGATCGGGGGGGGGGGCAAAAGAAACGGAGGAGGAAGCCTGCGCAAGCTGGGGAAGAGTTGGAGGAACGGAGAAGGGAAACAGCTGAGATCGGGGGGGGCAAAAGAAACGGAGTAAGAAGCCTGCGCAAGCTGGGGAAGAGTTGGAGGAAGGGAATATCTTCCCGATTCCCCCATCTCCTCGCCCGTAGAACTGAAACGAGAGCTGCCCAAATATCTCCCGGCCCTTCAGGGCTGCCGTAGCGTGGAAGAATGTACTCCTTCACTTCAGAGCGGGGCTAGGAGAGCTTTTCCTCCCACGGAGTTCAATAAAATAAAATAAGGTAGATGGAAGGGAGGGAGGAAGGGTCCCTCCCTCTTACTTTCTGCCCATTGAGATGAACCAGAGCCCTTCTCCCCGTAAAATCCCCCATTTCTCCCACGATCCTTGCAGGCAAAGCGTTGAATTCCCTGGCAAAGAACAAATGGCAGGAAGGGAGAATCCAGCTCCTTTATCGTAGGGAGAAGAAAAACCAACCAACCCCCCAACTTCTCCCTTCGTTTTCATTCCTGGCCCTTTCCAATTGTCAAGCTTTTTGCCTCATTCTTCCTACTTCCCACAGAGAAGTAAAACTCCTTAACTGCTCAGGTTGGGAGCTCAAAAGGGAAAAATTATATGCTGGACCTTTCCCCCTCCTTTATCGTAGGAAACGTTTCTGAGGTTTATGGAGCTTAAAGGTTCAAGTGCTTTTTGCCTCATTCTTCCTACTTCCCACGGAGAAGTAAAACTCCTTAACTGCTCAGGTTGGGAGCTCAAAAGGGAAAAATTATATGCTGGACCTTTCCCCCTCCTCCCCATCAGGGCCCTTTACACATTTCTCCCTCTGTTTATGGAGCTATTGGCAAAAGGGGATCTCTCTCGGTCCCTCCCGCTCTGCGTTCTGCTGGGCAGATTTCGCACCGGTGCGTTTTTACGCATACAGCAATTTCTCTCCAGCTCCATAAACAGAGGGGCACTGAAGTGAAGGAGTACATTCTTCCACGCTACGGCAGCCCTGAAGGGCCGGGAGATATTTGGGCAGCTCTCGTTTCAGTTCTACGGGCGAGGAGATGGGGGAATCGGGAAGATATTCCCTTCCTCCAACTCTTCCCCAGCTTGCGCAGGCTTCTTACTCCGTTTCTTTTGCCCCCCCCCGATCTCAGCTGTTTCCCTTCTCCGTTCCTCCAACTCTTCCCCAGCTTGCGCAGGCTTCCTCCTCCGTTTCTTTTGCCCCCCCCCCCGATCTCAGCTGTTTCCCTTCTCCGTTCCTCCAACTCTTCCCCAGCTTGCGCAGGCTTCCTCCTCCGTTTCTTTTGCCCCCCCGATCTCAGCTGTTTCCCTTCTCCGTTCCTCCAACTCTTCCCCAGCTTGCGCAGGCTTCCTCCTCCGTTTCTTTTGCCCCCCAATCTCAGCTGTTTCCCTTCTCCGTTCCTCCAACTCTTCCCCAGCTTGAGCAGGCTTCTTACTCCGTTTCTTTTGCCCCCCCGATCTCAGCTGTTTCCCTTCTCCGTTCCTCCAACTCTTCCCCAGCTTGCGCAGGCTTCCTCCTCCGTTTCTTTTGCCCCCCCCCGATCTCAGCTGTTTCCCTTCTCCGTTCCTCCAACTCTTCCCCAGCTTGAGCAGGCTTCCTCCTCCGTTTCTTTTGCCCCCCCGATCTCAGCTGTTTCCCTTCTCCGTTCCTCCAACTCTTCCCCAGCTTGCGCAGGCTTCCTCCTCCGTTTCTTTTGCCCCCCCGATCTCAGCTGTTTCCCTTCTCCGTTCCTCCAACTCTTCCCCAGCTTGCGCAGGCTTCCTCCTCCGTTTCTTTTGCCCCCCCGATCTCAGCTGTTTCCCTTCTCCGTTCCTCCAACTCTTCCCCAGCTTGCGCAGGCTTTCTCCTCCGTTTCTTTTGCCCCCCCGATCTCAGCTGTTTCCCTTCTCCGTTCCTCCAACTCTTCCCCAGCTTGCGCAGGCTTCCTCCTCCGTTTCTTTTGCCCCCCCGATCTCAGCTGTTTCCCTTCTCCGTTCCTCCAACTCTTCCCCAGCTTGCGCAGGCTTCCTCCTCCGTTTCTTTTGCCCCCCCGATCTCAGCTGTTTCCCTTCTCCGTTCCTCCAACTCTTCCCCAGCTTGCGCAGGCTTCCTCCTCCGTTTCTTTTGCCCCCCCGATCTCAGCTGTTTCCCTTCTCCGTTCCTCCAACTCTTCCCCAGCTTGAGCAGGCTTCTTACTCCGTTTCTTTTGCCCCCCCCATCTCAGCTGTGTTTTTTTTTTTTTAAACCAAAATGCTTCGGCAGTGAAGCCCTTTCACAGAGCAAAGCAGAAGAAGGGAGGGGTATGTGTGTGTGTGAAAACGGAGCCACAGCCGCGCCGCCGCCTCCTCCCCTTCCCTTCCTGCCGGACTTCCAAGCCCAGAGAAGGCGAGGAGCTGCAGAATCCGGGCTTCCTCTCACCTCCTGCTTCTTCCTGGTCGCTTCGCCCATAGCCAGGGGTGGGGTTTTCACGAAGGCGTCCCGAAACCCAAGCAGGGAGAAAAGGGAGAAAAGGAGCCCGAGCCGCCGAGCCAGCCCACTGCCCCGAGGAAAGTGGTGGTCCCAAGCTCTCCCTTTACCGGTAGTTAATCTGCGTAAAATATTTTACGTATACCCCGCCCACTTTTATACCCCGCAGGGGGGCGCTGTGCATGTTATATGGGTGAAAATACAGTAAATGAATTTCAGAAGATGAAGGATGGAGGAAGGATGATCAGTACAGCAAAACCTTTAGATTTAAAGACAAAGTACTGATACTTTGAAAATGGATAAATACATTATGGTGTATATTTACATCACCTACTTCCTATGCACTGTTAATAATTTGCACATTTAACAAGTTTAGTGTCACAGTATTCATTTAACACCCACAGTTTAAAGGAATCCAGTATTCATTTCAGAGAGCTGCTATCTCCTGCATTGTCTTAAATATTGAAATGTTTCAAGGTGTTACTGAAAGATATAAAGCCCAGAAAGTTAATATAGGTAGTAATTTTCTGCTTGAGTGGAGGAAAAAATTAACAACGTGGCTATTTTGATGCACTTGCTGTCATGAAAAAAAGAACAGATTGGAGACAGATTTGTTATTCTAATAGATAGCCTCGTTAGTAATGAAATATCTGCAAGAAAACCACTAAGCCCAGAGAGTACCAAGGACTCCACATTTTTAATTCCTTTCTCAGAACATTGTTGGATACAATTTCTTTTTTCTGCAATACAGATAGTCCTCAACTTACAATAATTTCTTTAGTGACCATGGTTACAATGATACTGAAAAAAGTGACTTATAACCATTTTTTCTCATGACTATTGCAGCCATGGTCACATTCAGACACTTGGCAACTGATTCATGTTTATGACAGTTGCATGTTACTAACTTAACAACTGCACTGATTCACTTAACTGGCAAGAAAGATCGTAAAATGGGGCAAAACTCACTTAACAAATGTCTTGCTTAGCAACAGAAATTTTGGGCTCAATTGGAGTCGTAAATCGTGGACTATCTGTATGTGAGATCAATCATTTGATAATGAAATGAAAAATAAAATTTTACTGTTAGGATGCAGTATTGCAGCCTACTTCTGCTCACTGCCGACTGCAAGCAATTCGACAGTTTGAGTCCCACAGGCTCAAGGTTGATTCAGCCTCCCATCCTTCCCAGGTCAGTAAACTGAGGACTCGGATTGTTGCGGACGATATGTTGACTCTGTAAAGTGTTTAGAGTGGGCTGTAAAGCACTGTGAAGCAGTTAAGAACTATTGCTATTATCTTTAAATCAATGTCTAATTCTAGTGCATGACTGGACTGCAGTTTTCTTGGCAAGATTTCAGAAATGGTCAGCCCTTGCCTTCTTCTAGAGCTAAAAGGGGGGCAGGTTAAAGTCCACCCAGTTGATTTTATACCAAAGAGGACTGGAATTCATGGTCTCTTAACAGGTACTTGAATCACTATAACAAATATAGTGGTATATTATATATATCAATTAGTAGAAATTGAGCTCAATTACACTTTTTATATGCCACACAGATGCAAAGATCATAAAAATATGAGGTCATTTATTTTTCCAGTTGAATTCCACTTCTCAGTGCTTTCTCATTGTACAGATGGTGGGTTTTTTTTCAATCGGTGTTTGAAGCTGTTTACCTTTTGTAAGAGTTTGTAAATTTTCTCCCTTCTTTTTTGCATTGGTACTTAAAATTATTTTCATTCATAATCAAAGTACTCTGAGCTTGAAGGAAAATTGTTGCTCTGGTAACAGCATATTAATCCTCTCTTGCTTTTGACAGTGCCAACCTGCTTCGTTTATGTTTAGTTTAATTACAAGCTGTTCAGTGTGATTTCTGTGTTGATTATAATGGTTAAAATTTCTGGTCTATTAGCCAGGTGCAATAAAAATAAAGATACATATAAAAAAGTGAAGTGACAAAGATTTGCAGATAGTCATTATGGGGAGCATGTTTATCCTATTGCATAACAAAAACAAAGATTGTTTTCTTAAGACCAAATAATTTTATTATTGTTCCTCTGAACAATTGAGATGGGTTAAATATTATTTCGATGCCAGTTAAATTATCTTGTTTTCTTCTGCATTTTCCTAACAGTCAGTAGATGTTATTAGTGGTTTGAATTATCTATGGGGTATTATAAATGAATGATCAACTCAAGGCTAGATTTATCCTTAAAAATGTTTTCAAAATTGTCTTCTGCAAATGTTGACATTTAACCTCTCATTTCTAACGAGGCAATACAATGTCATACCAAAACCTGGAACAGCTAAGTGTCTCATCCTATCTTCCTTCTGGAAAACTTTTGAGCACCTTCAGATCTGCTGAGGAGAACTGGACAATCCTCCAAAGGAGATTTGGAGATGCATAGTGAACAGGGTGACATTTTCTTTTGATCACCCCATTGGGGGAAATGGCATCCATTCATGGAAGTGTACAACAGTGACCTTTGACACTATATGGGATGTCAAAATCTGTAAGATCTATCATTATATTGTCCAAAAGGAGTGGGATATTGCTTGCAATGCCACCTGTTGAAGGAAGAGGAAATGGTCTTGAAGGACAGAGAAAAAAACCACTGCAAAAGCAATGATTAGATAAGAGGGGCTTAAGCTCAGGCCAAGATAGTAATCTGAAAAAATGTGACAAACAAGCCACTCCCTAGTTCACAGAAATATAAAGGGAAGGAGGGGAAAGCACATTCGGACTAGCTGTTACTATGGCTTCTAAAATAAAAGTAGATGTGATTTATTTGACATTGATTTCTTCATCTAGTCTACTTTATAGGGATGATACCATATTGGCCATTTTGCAGATTTTGACTATCCTGTATGTAGTCTTGGAAGCATACGATTTTATTGCTTCCTTGGTACATATGTGCAAAAATGCTAAATATGACAAAATGTGACAAAAAATGAATCTGGCAGAATCATGGGATATGAATTTCAGGAGTAATAAAGGGAATGTATTTATGAATTTATCATAGGCAAGAGTTCTCATAATGGAAAATTCCTAAATCTGTAATAAGTAAATAAGAAAATGATGGAGTATAGAAAATTAAACACTGTAACTCTCAGTGATATGCACAGTTGTGCATATTTGTATTTTACACTGGAGCGTATTCACCATGATAATGAGTTCCCACCTGCAGCATGATATTGTTTCTTTTACATTCAGTGTGCATGAATAAAGACTTCCGTGTTAAACCATTCTTTATTTCAGTCAATACAAAATGTTACCTCTGATAAGGAGTAAAAATGGTTAAGAATTTTAATTAACTGGATGTCATGTCTAGAGGGGAGTCATATTTCAACTACTGTATGTTCTCCAGAATTTAACATGCTCTTTTGCATGAACAGTTGAATTGATTGCACATTACGTTGTGCCAGGTGTCTTGCAAATAGAGACTATTTTTAGCAATACTGAGCATTTTAGGTAATAAAATGGCAAACATTGCATTGTAGGAGATGTAGGAAAAGCTGTGGATGCATTTTAGAACAGTTCTGGAGGAGAAAGCACAGTCCTTTTCTTGGTATAATTAAGGCATAATATTTAAAATTTTGCAGCATTGGAAAGTGATGAATCTGCATGCACTTCTGTTGGCATTTGCCTCTAACACAGATCCTAGCAATGGAAGTTCCTTGGCATACAAGGTTCGAGCTAGGCTAAGGTGATCCTAACATTGCCTTTTTCACTTGGCAGACGGGATGGTGCAAGGAAGGAAGAAAAGACATTCTCCCTCAGAAAGTGTGATATCACTACAACTTGTACATCAATTTTAAATGAGGATGTACTCGAGTACTCTGCATGGTATAGTTTTTATGACTGGAAATTAAGAATAGGGAGAGCTAAGTTCTAAGTTCATATCTCTATTCATTCTTATTAAATTATGAATCAGCTATAATGTAATTTGATTATTTGTAGTTCAGCATGTTTTGTGAAAATGTTTTTTTAATGAATCATGAGCCAGGTTTTGTATTCTGTTGTGTCTTGTGAATCCAGGCCATTGTGACATATTGAATAAGGCATATTTAGGCCGACTAATTTATTTCAGAGTGTGAAAATAATCATTTATCTCAGAGTGTGATTATAAGGACATTTTTTAATTGCTTAAAACAAATCAAAGCAGAGCAAAGCCATAAAGGTTGTGCAGCAAACTATTTTGAAACATTATTTAAATCTGCACCAAGTCACCCCTTTTCCAATTAATCCCAATTCTCAAATCATGTAGTTATTGTTGGTTACAGTGACTTTTTTTCCTGCTGTGTGGAAAGTGGCATTCCTTGTAACGTCTGTAAATTACGCAGTATTTAAAGCATGGGTATGAAGCAGCGGTACAGGGTTCATGCTTAAAATAACTGTAACTTAAAACTTAACAAGGCTTTCCAAATAATTTTGAACTGGGGCCATGCTTTGGACCCGAGCAGGGATTAAAGGACCAAGTAAAATTAGTTATCTTTGCAGTTTTAATTATACAAGAGGGCTGAAGAGAAATAAGGCTCAAAATGTGTTGAAAAAAATAGAAATCTAATTCCGTACTGGTCATCTTCTACAGTAATAGATACCATAAAAGATTTCAAAAGCTATTTTGGACTTTGCAAATAAATGTATGTCCTGGTTCCCATTTTCCAGGCGTATCTGTTCCTCATGTCAGAACAATTAGCGAATTATCAGAGAATTAACACAATTTTGTTCACTCTAATACAGATATTTCCAAACATACAGACAAAATCTCCTTTACCACAGCCTGTGTTCTGGAATGTCTCCCCATATTTTTTTTTCTTTTTTGCCACTTCAGTACTTAACAGTTTTTATTTGATTATGAGGTACAAGAGGTTTTCTTTTGCCATCCACTAGGCCAGTGATGGATAACCTTTTTGGTGCTGAATACCCAAAGCACACACACGCACCCCCTGCACATGCACGTACCCCCCTGGACCCCCACACGTGCACCCCATTTTTGGCTTCCAGGTTGGTGCAGGAGGCTTTCGAGGCCCAAAAAAGGGCACGGGGACCCTTGTGTGAAGCCCCCCCGCGCCCCGTTTTGACTTCCAGGTTGGTGCAGGCAGGCTTTCCAGGCCCAAAATGGAGTGGGGGGGGCGCACACACACAAACACCCAAAATGAAATGCGAGCACCCCACACACATGTGCCCCTCCCCCACACATGCACATACATCCCCTGCATATGCCATGCCCCCTGCACATGCGCAGCAGAGACCCAAAGACAGCTGGCCATGCACGGTGGAGCTGGGCTGTCCCACAGAGAGGGGTCTGCATGTCACCTGTAGCACACATGTCATAGATTCACCATCATGGCACTAGACTAATGAACTTTTACTACCCTATGCTTTGCTCTCTTATTTCTCTGCTTAATTAAAAATGTATTATCTTACCAATTACCCATTGCTTGGACTCTCCCGCAGTGCACAGAGGAGGACCCTTCAGGTAAACCCAATGGTCTTTCTCTGCTTAATTAAAAATGTATTATTTTACCAATTAGGCTGTATTTTAAATTCTATTACAAATTGTATTTGTTCTTGTTTGGATCTTCTGAATATTATGTCTTAAAAGAAAATTATTGTAGAAGAGCTTAAATAGCAATTGATGAAATAAATTATCATGCTGTTAAAAAAATAGTTTTTCATAGTTCATATCATATTCTTTTCCATAAGATTTTTAATTCATTCCCATAATAGTCTACAAAGAGGTAAGTCTATTTAACATTAAATATCTTCTATACCAATTCAATGAAGGATGTAGCTATTGATATAATTTTATGGAACCTTATTAAATCATAATAAGTTGGGCTCATGGAACAGGGATTGAATGTTGTCATGCACAACATTAGATGATCATTCAAATGATGAAAATAATGACAATGTTGCAAATTACAAAATTAATGTCATTTGTGCAACATGACCTGAATACAGGTAAATTTATTCTAAAAGTAAAGTCAGAATAGAATAGAATAGAATAGAATAGAATAGAAATCTTTATTGGTAAAGTGTGTTTGGACACACAAGGAATTTGTCTTTGATGCATATGCTCTCAGTGTACATAAAGAAAAATAAAATAGAATACATTCATCAAGAATCATAAGATACAACACTTAGTGTTAGTCATAGGTTACTAATAAGCAATAAAATCCCACTAGGTAACAAATAAACAATATAAATTGTAAAGATACAAGTAATATGGTTATAGATATAAGTGGGAAGAGATAGGTACTAGGAAGGATGAGAAGAATATTAGTAATACAGTCTTAGTAAATTACTGACAGTGTTGTGGGAATTAGTTGTTTAGCATAGTGATGGCATTTGGGGGGAAACTGTCCTTGTGTCTACTTGTTCTAGTGTGCAGTGCCATATAGCATCCTTTTGAGGGTATGAATTGAAACAATTTATGTCCAGATGTGAGGGGCCTGTAGATATTTTCACAGCTCTCTTTTTTACTCGTGCAGTATACAAGTCCTCAATGGAAGGCAGGTTGGTCACAATTGTTTTTTCTGCGGTTCTAATTGTCCGTTGAAGACTGTGTCTGTCTTGTTTGGCTGCAGAGCCAAACCAGACAGTTATAGAGGTGCACATGACAGACTCAATAATTCCTATGCAGAACATATAGATCTTGTTTATCAACTGCATAATATAGCAATGTTGTTTTTAAAAACCAACTTTGTGACTAAGGTGCACATTTATGACATTTACAATGTCTCTCAAGGATATGTTTCTCCCCCTCCTCACAGAGGGGAGTGAGTAGAGAAGAAGTGATTACAAGAGAGTCAGCAGACACACAATAGAGCAGCGTTTCTCAACCTTGCCAACTTGAAGAAGTCCGGACTTCAACTCCCAGAATTCCCCAGCCAGCAAACACTGCAATAGAGAATGCACGTAAAATGGAATGCAGTGTGTTTCCAATTAGTCTCTTGTAATCACTTCCTCTACAATGAATATAAATGCAAATTTTAATTCTCTTCATAATAATTAGTGCAGGGCTGAGGAATTCAAAGAGCAGAGGAGGGAGGAAGGGAAGTAAAAATAAAATCATAAGCAAATCATTTGACCGGGGGAGGGGGGAGGGCTTGATTAAAAATTATATATGGAGCAACAAAAATTTTCATACAACGCAAAAATAGTATTGTAATATTTTTTTTATTTCAACATAACTACAATTTACAAATATAAATTGTAACTGTTGCCAAACATCAAAATTTTGATCACGTGACCATGAGGATGCTGCAACGGTCGCTAAGTGTGAAAAATGGTCATCAGTCTCTTTTTTCAATGCCATTGTAACTTTGGTCACTATACCACCTTTCTTGCCACAGTTCTTAAGTGAATAACTGCAGCTGATAAGTTAGTAACATAAGTGAATCTGATTTCCCCATTTGACTTTGTCAAAAGGTCACAAAAGGCAATTACATGACCCCAGGACACTGAAACCATCATAAATACGAATCTGTTGCCAAACATCAAAATTTTGATCGCGTGACCATGAGGATGCTGCAACGGTCGCTAAGTGTGAAAATGGTCGCTAAGTTGAAAAATTGTCATAAGTCACTTTTTTCAATGCCATTGTAACTTTGGTCACTAAGCCCATTATACCACCTTTCTTGCCACAGTTCTTAAGTGAATAACTGCAGCTGGTATTTTGTATTTTGGATAGAACCTTTTTTGAAATAGTCTAAGACAATTTAAAAAAAGAATCCACACAGAATAAATTGAAGTAAAACTATTTTAAAAATTCTATGCACAATATATTTCAAAGTATTGTGCATAGAATTTTTAAAAATGGTTTCACTTCAATTTATTTTGGATAGAATCTTTTTTTAAATAGTCTAAGACAATTTTTTAAAAAATCCACACAGAATAACACTTTTAAAAAATCATATGCACAATAAATAAAATATTATTTTAAAATACATTAAAAAAATAAAAGAAAAAAACCCAGCTCACTTATCAGCAGACAGGCACTCCAAGTCAATCCAGAATGATGTAGATGTTAATACAAAGAACTGAGCAAATTAAAATGGTGAAAATGGTCCCAGGTAAACATTTTTCAAAGAAAAATATTTCACCATTTTTCCCGGAGGGGAGGGGATTTCCCTCCCCTCCGGGAAATCCAGGAAGGAACTCTCGCTACTTCTCTAGCCAAACTATTTCCTGGAACTCTATGGTACTGGGTCATCTTTTCTTATAAAAGTAAGTAAAATGGGCGGGGGGGTCCGTTTTCTTGCTTTAACGTTTTATCTTCAGTGAAAGTACTGAGACAGAGAGAGGGTTAGACAGAGTGTCTTTTGTCTTGCCCCGGTTAGGATTTCTTAAGCAAATCTACTGGGCTTTCAACATGAAGCCAGAAAGTCGGGACTTTTTTAAAACGCCCCAGGACACGGGATAAATTGTTATAAATCATGACTGTCCTGCCAAAATCGGGACATCTGGTCACCTTATTTTAGGTGTCCAGGGTGTTAACATACAAACATCATCATAGTCATTATAATCATTCATATCAGTGGTGGGTTTCAAAATTTTTTAGAACCTATTCTGTAGGTGTGGCCTGTTTTGTGGTAGTGGCTTGGCAGTCATGTGACTGGGTGGGCATGGCCAACTTGCAAAATATGGTGAAACTCACTTAACAATGCTCTTGCTTAGCAACCAAAATGTTGGCTCAGAAACTTTGGCATTGAAGTGTTGAACCTTTTGAACCTTCCTGCCTCCGCTGGACTTTGCACTCTTTTCCGTGCGCTCCTCACAACTGCATTAGATGTCCAGAAGCGGCTTTTGGGGCTAATGGGACCTGGGCTTCCAGCCTGACATCCCCCGCTGCTTCTGGACGTCTGTTGCAGTCATGAGGAGCACACGGAGAAGAGCACGAAGTCCAGCGGAGGCAGGAATGCAAAAACAATGCCTACTATTCCCTTGCAAGGGGAGCGAAGGAAACCACCTGGGCCTATGCTCCCCACCTCACCTGTCTGGAGTCGCTGAAAGCTTTAGACCCTGGTGGTGGTGCTGGTTTCCCGCCACTTCGACATACCTGAAAGGCGACTCTGCATTCTCCCTTTCCTTCACCCCTTCTCCCTTCAAAAGCTGTGAAGCACTTTCTTAGCACTGGTTGCCTAGCTGGCACGGCCCTGTGTGCATGCCTCCTCCCTCCTCCTCCCTCCCCAAAGGCTCTTCTCCTTCCCAGAGCTCAGCGGGAGCCAGGCACAAGGGATGGGAGGCTGCTTTTGAAACCACACCTTGGAAAACTTCACCAGAAAGGGAGGTAGGGAACCAGTGGGGGGGGACACCCTGGAATACCCCCATGCTTTGCTGGTGGCCACGCCTCCTAGGCAAGTTCAGGGAGGTCCTAGGAGGCCGGCCACGCCGCACAAGCTACTGCCCGCGAGTTCCGACGGAACGGGTGGGAAAAGCGAGTGAGGGGGATGGGGCAGGTGCTCCATGAGGAACCTCTTCTAACCGGTTCAGTAGATTTGTGGAAGCTCTTCTACTGAAGAGGCTAGAACCGGCAGAAACCCATCCCTGATTCATTCATATGTATGTGTGTGTGTGTGTGTGTGTGTGTGTGTGTATATGTATATGTATATTCATATATTCAGGTATATGTGTGTGTGTACATATATATGTGTGTGTGTGTATGTATGTATGTATGTATGTGTGTGTGTGTGTATATATATATATATATATGTATTTGTATATGTATATTCATATATTCAGGTATATGTGTGTGTGTACATATGTGTGTGTGTGTGTGTGTGTGTATGTGTATGTATGTATGTGTATATGTATATGAATGTATGTATATATAGCCAAATGTGGGAGGGAGCATATGCTTTCCTTTTGCCTTTCAGCTCCACCCTAGGAGCCCTCCAGGCAGAAAACCATTTTTGTGTTGCATTTGTGCTGATAAATAAATAAAGGCAGACTAGTATAGATCTATTTCAAGCTATTTAGCTCTTGAAATAGATTTATACTAGTCTCCCTTTATTTATTTATCAGCACAAATGCAACACACACACACACACACACACATGTGTGATAATATCAATCATTATTACAACACATACCATCTTTCATTATAGTGTCGATTATATAACCATCAGAATATTTACTCATCGGTTTTTCTTTCTCATGTATGGTAATTCAGAGGTGATATTCAGCCTGTTCAGACCGGTTCACCCGAACCAGTAGATGAAATCACAGGTGGCCCCGCCCGGGGGCCCCCACCCGTCCTGGCTCTATGGCGTCCTATTTAGACACATTTTTGAGGCGGGGTGCATACGCAAGCGCGCAGGCATGTGTAAAGTGAGAGCGTGGCGGGGGGGCAAACTAGTGGTAACAAAATGTGAAACCCATTGCTGATGTAATCCACATTTCACATTAATCCACCCCTCTAACCTCAATATTTTACCATTTGTAGAATAGTTATCATGTTATAAAATAATCCGGTCTTCTTTTCCTTTGATTTTTAGGGTTAACCTAAAAGGGTTAACCCTAAAAGGGACCAGGTTGCTCCCACAGTTGTGGTCACAAAATGAGGACTACTTTAATGCCATTCAGGTTCTACCAGACATCTAATTTCTGCTGGATGCCTATGATTGCATCTTTTTCTCCAGCTATGGATTCAAGGGTATTGCTGGGGGGAGGGTTGGTTGAAGAAAATGACATTCTAGCATTTCTTAAAGTACAGGTAGTCCTCGACTTGCAACATTTCCTTTAGCGATCATTTGATGTTACAACAGCACTGAAAAAAGTGACAACCGTTTTTCACAGATACGACTGTTGCAGCCTCCCTGCGGTCACATGATTTATGTTTGTATGCTTGGCTACTGATTCACATTTATGACAGTTGCAGTGTCTCGGGGTCATGTGATCACCTTCTGCGACCTGACAAGCAAAGTCAATGGAGAAATCAGATTCACTTAACAACCGTGTTGCTAATTTAACAACTGGAATGATTCATTTAACGAATGTGGCAAGAAAACATGGCACAAAACTCACTTAACAAATGTTTCAGTTAGCAACATAAATTTTGGGCTCAATTGTGGTCATAAATTGAGGATTACCTGTAATAACTGACTGTAACAGTGAGATGGGCAGCCAATGAATCAGTTAAATAAATAAATAAATAAATAAATAAATAAATAAATAATAACTGTGAGAAGATTACAGAGGTGGCGCAGTGGTTAAATGCAGCACTGCAGGCTACTGCTAGATCAGCAGTTCAGCGGTTCAAATCTCACCGGCTCAGGATTGACTCAGCCTTCCATCCTTCCGAGGTGGGTAAAATGAGGACCCAGATTGTTGGGGGCAATATGCTGACTCTCTGTAAACCGCTTAGAGAGGGCTGAAAGCCCTATGAAGCGGTATATAAGGCTACTGCTATTGCTATTAACTTCAGTAAATGTGTGTGAAAGCTGGCCAGGAAAACATCTGTTGCACCATTTTTAAAAAGTTGCACACTATTGTACCCATCAATTTTAGCTTGCCAGCTAATTCGTGGGAGTGCTTCCTTTCATTACTTAGAGCTGTGTACATTGTTTTGTGAGGAGATAAACACACACACTGGGGGAATAACCAGCTGCCTTTTTTCCCCTTTTGTATCCTGAAATCTGTTTCAGGATTGCCAAACCATTTTGGAACAGATTGGCAAGATGCATCAAGGGAAAAAACAGAGGCTTCCATCTATGAACAGACATAAGGAGAAACAATCCCTATTTTTCTCTCTGATGATTTGAACACATTAAATTTGACATTTATTTAAGGCGGTTAGCAAATTATCTGTTTTAGTTAAATTGAATGCCATAAAATAAACATTGCTTTATTAATTTTTATTGAAATGGATTGGTTTTAATAACATTTTCAGCTTCGGGAAATTATTTATTTATTGCTATCTTGGTTTAATCATCCATGTTTTGTAACTCCTCTGATTGCTCTTGTATATTAGTGGGAGTGAAATTGTGCAGTCATGTGTTTGTCAATTGTTTCTAGGTAGAAGCATGCCAAATAGCTTACAAAATATCAATGATACAATGAAAATATTATATGAAAGACAATCGAGAAGTCATACAGGACAAACACTGAAGTACAAGAAAGGTCTTAGTGGAGAAAAAGGAATTCAACTGGGGCCTAAAAGATATAATAAGAAAAATCTGGCACATTTCAAAGGGGAGCATTGTCAGTCAGCATTATGTTATGTCAGGGATGTTAATACCACTTTATAATGCTTTGGTAAGGCCACACTTGGAATACTTCATTCAGCTTTAGTCACCACAATGTAAAAAAAGATGTGAAGACTCTAGAAAGAGTGCAGAAAAGAGCAACAAAGATGACTAGGGGACTGGAGACTAAAACATATGAAGAACGGTTGCAGGAACTGGGTATGTCTAGTTTAAGAGGAAGAAGGACTAGGGGAGACATGATAGCAGTGTTCCAATATCTCAGGGGTTGCCACAAAGAAGAGGGAGTCAAGCTATTCTCCAAGGCACCTGAGAGTAGAACAAGAAGAAATGGGTGGAAACTAATCAAGAAGAGAAGCAACTTAGAACTGAGGAGAATTTTCCTGACAGTTAAAACAATTAATCAGTGGAGCAACTTGCCTCCAGAAGTTGTGAATGCTCCAACACTGGAAGAAGGGGTATCAAACTGGCGGGCTGGATGTGTCACATGCAAGTCACACCCACTCTGGCTCCGCAAAGGCAAAAAATGTCACGATACATCACGCTACATTGACACGATCCAGTTTGATACCCATGTGTTATGTTATTATGTTATATTGTTATGTTATGTTATATGTATCATGCCTTTATTATTTTTAGAAATAGCTCAAGGTGGTGAACATATCCAACACACCTTCCTTTTCCTCTTGTTTTCCCCACAACAACAGCCCTGTGAGGTGGGTTAAGCTGGGAGAGGGTGAGTAGCCATAAGTGGTTTTCATTGCTAAGACAGGATTTGAAGTCATGACTTCCAGCTTTCTGGCCTGATGCCTTAACCACTAGAGCAAGCTTTACTATTTAGGGCCACATATACAAAAATAAGTAAACAAACAACAAAAGCATAACTATTTCTTTTTCATTCATCCCTTTTCAGGAAAAGCAAAGTATAAAGTTAGAAAATATTCTAACTTTATATTTTGCATTTCCTGAAAAGGGATGAATGGTCAAAATACTTTCCTCTTGTTTGAATTTTTATTTACTTCACAGAAACTTTTTATATTAGGCTGGTATTTTCAGATGTTGTGTAAGACACTTTTTTCCTTTTAAGCGTGCATTGTAATAAGAACAAGATCATATATTTAGATTTCTTTTTTGCAAGAACACTTAATGTGGTGTTTGACTTTTACTCTCTCCAAAATTAATTTACAGTATTTAGAACCTTTTAAGGAGTGAATACATTGCCCAATATCAGTGAGACACACAGATGCGCTTTTTTAAGTACAAAGATGCAAAAATGATGAAATGTGCATCATAATGGCATAGCAGAAAACTGCTCTCTGACACTGGTGTTACAGCAGGGATGTCAAACTCAAGGCCTACGGCCTAGATCCAACCCACAAGGTACTTAGATCTGGCCTATGGGCCTGCCCTGGAAGCAGAGAAGGACCAGTCTGTGGTGTTTTTGCCTGTGAAAATGGAGGTTGGGGGCAGCCTGCGACCCCTCTAGGCTCCATTTTTGGACACGATGGCCTCCTACAACCCTTTGCCAGAGAAAATGAAGCTTGAGAAGGCTGTGCACGGCCCAACCTGGGCTCTGTTTTCAGCCACAACAGCCTCTTGCAGCCCTCTGCCAGCGAAAACAGAGCTTGGGAAGGCTGCATGTGTGGCCTCCCCAAACTTCGTTTTCACTGGCAGAGGGCTGCAGGAGGCCTTCATGGCCGAAAACAGAGCCCAGGCAGGCAATCACAGCCAAAGACAGAACCTCGATGAGTGACATCGAACTGGCCATGCCCCCAGCCCCCCAAGGTCAAACACAACCTTGATTGGGCCCCCAATGAAATCAAGTTTGACACCCTTGTGTTACAGTGTTGGATGCAAACATGTAAAGTTTGCATTTTGATGTTGCAGTGCACTGACCACCATAGACATCTGCAAGTCAACATGATTACTGCAGTTGAGACCTCAAAGCCCTGCCCTGTTTTTACATGACATTGCTACTTGTTCCCCACCCATAAACCCCCTTAGTGATTGCTTTTATAATTCTCTTGTTCAGAGGCAGACTCTGCAGCAAGCAAAGTAAAAACCTCACCAACTCTCTCCTGAGTAAGCCTTTACTTTTATTGGCTGGAAGCAAGACATGGAAACTAAAAGCAAGCTGGACAGAGGAAAAATAGAGGCCATCTGGAAAGAATTTATTTTATAAATCTTTAGCATTTTTATTCCAAAAGGTATATCTGTTATTTATGGCATATTATTCAGGAATTTAATGCTTTTAAGAACTGCTTCTCAATATTACAGTCAAGGAATTTTTAAAATCCTTCAGATCTTCTCTGTAGTTGTGTAATCTCACTTTTTAAAAAAATATCCAAGATATCCAATTCCATATATTTATATTTGACATTAAAACAAAATCAGTATGCATTTATTATGACTTGGGCATTTAAAAATGGCACAAAGGCACAGCTGTGTTTGTGTGATTGCAGCAAAACCAATGAAGGTCTTCAAGCATTTTAAAAACTAACCATTGCATTAACTTTGTACTGTGACTTAGAAACTGCAAATGAAAAATGATTGTGGAAGTTGGTCTATATGAGATTCCCAACTCTAATTGCCTTTGGCATGTCAGGTCAAATCTACCTGGAGACAGCTTACATGTTCAGGCGTTAAAAGAAAGTGCATGGTTCTAAACAGGGATTAAAACCATTTGCCCCTGCTTGAGATTTAAGTGGATTTTACATATTGTCCAGAAGAAGCCCTGTGAAGTACAACTCGTTGATGGAGAAGGAACTGCATCGGTTCTTAACTCTTCCAAATGATTTTTTTTGTCACTAAATCATCTCTCTGAATCACAGCAGTTTGAATGTTATCTGATTTCATTTTTAACTCTCACTCCTTCGTTTTCTTACCTCCCCCACCTCTGCCCCACAAAAAAAAAAATCCCATTAAGAAAAAAAAAGAAAATAATTCCACAAGAATCCAGGACCTCAGTATTTGGAAGTTCTTCCACATGACTGGAATTATACTTTGAAGGACATCAGGTTTCAATTATCCAAAAGCTGGCAGAAAAACAATGTGGAGAGGAGAAAGATTTGGCCTCCTCCTCTTCATCGTCATCATTATCATCATAATCTACAATGCCAGCTCTTTCTAGTCTGATGCTGCCAAGATGTATTTGCCTACAACTCTGTGAATTCCTAGTTTATGATATGAGATTTGTAATTCTGATTAGTAAAAACTTAAAGGAAGCTACTAATGTCTTTTCTGAGCTTCGTACTCTAGATTTTACATGTAGTTAAAGCCAGCCAATATGCAGACTTTTAGGATCTATTGCAGTATAAACATATGATAAATGTTCTTATAAAAACCATGCACATCTACAATTGAATGCTACTAGTATTGGTTGTGTGTATAACTTATAAATATCAGGACATTTAGCTTTATATATATTGTTTTACTTCATATATTTTCACAAGCTACTTAAATAAATACTGATTGATAAAAGTGCAGATCTTAGAATTGAGAAGAGAGAGAGATACCAAGAAATAAAGACAAATATTAATTGTTGAAAACTAATATGGAGGGCCAGTTTGACTGCAAAAGAAGAATATTTAAAATAAATGGAATAAGGCTAAAACATAACTAGAACATCAAATCCTATTTTGAGATAACCTATTCTATTTATGACAGCATCCACTGAACCACTTAGAGAAGATGAAATCCCATCCAGTGGAAATTTATAATTTCATCTTCACTGGTCTATGCTCTGATATATGATTTAAACTCATCCAGACTAAGTGAAAGTAATATATATAGCCTAGTGAAAAAGAGACAAAGAAATTGTGATCCAATCTTACATTCTCCTGTCTCATGAGTTATGAGTCAGTTGTCAATAACTCAAGAGTTGAATTCAGATAGTTTCTGAAGTTTGCAGTCACCCCAAGCACATCTTGATTTCATATAATAATATAGCAATATCTATACCACTTCAAACAGAGCTCCTTGCTTAAGCTCATGCTGAGTTAATATACTGCATTCCAAATTGCAGTAAGTGGATTATTTCTTTTGAACCTTTCCCTGCCTATGAAATATGTGGACAGCCTGTTTTCCTTTTGTAGGAACTCCATGTCCAACTTCAGCTACTGGGCTTTAAATGTTCTCGCATCTCTTTCAAGAGGGTGGAAGGTTCAACAACTTTGCAATTTCTTGCCACCGGAACAATTGTGATTTTTTTTTTTTTAAATGTCCATGCAGATAAACAAGCATGCAATTTGCAATAATGCACGACCCCCGCAGATGGATTATGTATTGGATATGTAGATGGGTTGTGTAGTTGTGCAAGCACTTCATTTTATTTCCATTTTTCCTGGAGAGAGCCAGTTTGGTATAGGGCTAAATGTACTAGCCTAGAAGCCAGGAAGCTTTGGGTTCTAATTCTACCTTAGGTAGGAAAGATGGCTGGTTGACTTTGAGACTGTCAATCTCTCTTAGTCCAACCCACCTGACAGGGTTGTTGTCATGGGAAACAGGAGGCAGGTGTATTGCTTTTGTTTGCTGCCTTGAAATATATATTAAAAAGGCAAGATAAAAATGTAGTAGTAGTAGTAGTAGTAGTAGTAGTAGTAGTAGTAGTAGTAGTGTAATAGAGTCGGGATGATGTAATTTTGTTATTGCTTAGTTTATTTCTCACTTTTCTTCTATGAAGGTTACCTTTCAGTTTTACCCTCACTAACTTGTCAGGTAGATTACTAAAAATCTGACCATCCATCTCAATCAACCAGTGAACTGCGACAAAAACCAGAATCTGGAAGATTCCAATACTCTTATCTTTTTTTGACATGGCTGACATTTTCCGTTCATTTTTCTTCTGCCTGATAACCAAGAGACAGATTATTAAGCTAGGCATCTAAAGTTATACATTCTGATGGACTTTGATCCTGCGATTACTGTTGTGTGACATTACATTGTGTCCTTAATGGGGAAAGGGCTGAATATCACATATTGGTTTGGTTGTAGGCATCCATTCTTGATTTTGGCATTGTTATTTGAAAGCCCTATGACCTGAAATTGTTGGCCGTCCCTCTGATTGTTCAAATAAACAGGATCATAAAGTAAGAGGTCAAGGAACTCTAATAGCAGATTTTAAGCCCAAGTCTTCCTGCATTTAACAATTATCTTTAGTTGTCAGTCTTCCCTTTCACATAACCAGTGTGCCAGGGTCAAGGGAATTTATGTCAAGTGCTTTGTTCTATTAATGAACTGGGAACATCCTGAGAAATTTAGTTCAAAGAATTGTTGCGATCAAGGATCTATGCGTGGAGTCTTCCCACCGTCTCCTCCAACCCCTATCCCTGCCCTAGTTTACACACTAATGGCATGGGTCAAAGGAAATCCTTAATTGGTTAGGCCATTGATTCGTTTTGTTATACTGCTTACTCCCAAGTGCTGGATTAAGGACTGCAGCATTGCAGTTATTTGCAGTTCTTTTATTTATTTATTTTTTATTTTTAAATTTTATTTACAAACATGTAAAATACACACACACAAAACTTAGACGTACACCACATTTACACAATACAATACGAACAGGAGCTTCCTGTTCTTTCTAATAGCAAATGCCAATCGATATCGCTCATCTTAAATTGTTTCCCCTTCTATTATATTTCATTTGTATTTCACCCTTCTTAACCCTCTTATCTTACTCCTCTGTCTGCTATATTGGCTGATTACCTCTAGTAAGTTTAAACCACTTGGATACATATATAGGTGTTAATTCTCCTTAACTACTATTTTTGGGCTTTGTTGTCTTCCTTCATTGATCCTTGTTTCTTTCCTCCATCCACCTATACCATTTATCCCATATCTTGTAGTATTCTGTTTCTTCTTTTCCCTGCATTTCTTTAGTTAGTTTGTCCATTTCAGCACAATCCATAACCTTTCTTATTATTTCATCTTCGCTTGGAATTAATTTGTTTTTCCATTTCTGGGCAAAGGCAATCCTTGCCCCCACAATTATATGTAATATTAAATACTGAATTTCTCTTTTATATTTCACAGTCATTATTCCTAATAAAAAAACTTCAGGTTTCCATTCTATTTTAATACCTGTTATTACCTCTAGCCACTTTTTGATCCTTTTCCAAAAAATTTTAGCCGCCTCACAGGTCCACCATAAGTGGTAGTATGTTCCATGTATTGATTCACATTTCCAGAATTTTGGGGAGGTATTTGTTGAGATTTTAGCTAACCTTGTTGGTGCCAGGTGCCATCTGTAAAACATTTTGTACTGATTTTCCTTGTATGCAACTGATAGTGTCATTTTTAAGTTTGTTCCCCAAATTTTTCCCCATTTATCCAATTCAATATTATAGCCAAAGTTCTGTGCCCATTTTATCATTTATTCTTTCACGATTTCCTCTTCCATTTTATGCTTCAGGAGAAATTTATATATTCTCCCTATCATCTTTCTATCCGAGCTATGAATTATTTTATCCAATTCGTGTGGTTCTGTTTCAATGTCATATATTTTAGTATCATTATTGTGTTTAGTTTTGATTTGCAAGTAGGTTAGCCAGTCAACTTTTATGTTTTGTTTTGCCAATTCTTCAAGTGTTTTTAAATTTCCCTGTCCGTCAATTATGTTACTGTATCTTAGCATTTTATTCATATCTATAAAATTTGGATGGGTCGTCCTTTCTGTCGGTGATAGTCAATTCGGGATTTTCACATAGTGTTTTTTTTTTATTTTGAGCCATTTTTGCAATAACGCTCTTCTAATTAAATGTTTCTGAAAATATTTGTGTGTTTTATTTTTATCATCCCATAGGAATGTATGCCAACCTGCTTGCAAATCATGGCCTTCTGAGGTCAACATTCTTTTATTCTTTAGCTCTCTCCAATCTTTCACCCATGTTATTGTTACTGCTAATGTGTATAATTCCCAATTTGGTAATGCTAAACCTCCCCTCTCCTTGCTATCTTACATTGATTTTAGTTTAATCCTCGCTTTTCATCCTTGCCAAATGAACTTAGCAGTTATTTTGTTTAATTCTTGAAAGAAAGTTTTACCCAGGTTAATAGGTGCGGCTTGCAACAAGAATAAGATTCTTGGTAAAATATTCATTTTGACTGTGGCTATATGTCCTATTAGTGATAGCTGAATATTTTTCCAGCTTTCTAAATCTTTATTTGTGTCACTAGTTTATTATAATTATTGTCCTTAATTGTGGAACATTTTGCAGACATCTAGATCCCCAAGTATTTCACTTTCTTAGTTATTTGCATTCTAATTGCTAATTCTAGTTCCTCTCCTTGCTTTTTTGTCATATTCTTGGTTATCATTTTTGTTTTGCCTTTATTGATTTTTAATCCTGCCATTTCGCCATATTCTTCTAATTTTTTAATTAATTTCAGACTGGATCCTAATGGATATTCAGCATAGGCTTGGCCTTATGTTCTTCGTTTTTGAGTCTCAAACCTTTTATTCCCTGGTCCTTCCTAATTTCATTTAATAAAATTTCCAGGGTTAATATAGATAGCAAAGGAGAGAGGGGGCATCCCTGTCTGACTCTCTTTTTTATTTGGATCTTCTTTATTAGTTCTCGTTCATCAGAACTTTGGCTCTCTGACTGTTATAAAGTTTTTCCTATCATTTTTGTAAATTTTCCTCCGAATTTCATCCTAATAGTGTTATTATAAATTTCTAAATTACGTTGCCAAATGCTTTTTGTGCATCAAGGAAAACCAGTACCATTTGTTTTTCTGGATGCGCCTCGTAATATTCTACTATGTCTGGGATGACTCTCGTATTATTTTTAATGTTTCTGTAAGGTAAAAATCCATTTTGGTCCGGGTGTATTCGTTCATTTAAAACCTGTTTAATTCTTCCTGCCATAATTGCTGCAAATATTTTATAATCGGAATTTAGTAATGAAATTGGTCTGTAGTTTTAGATTTCTTGTAGATTGGTTTCTTCTTCGGGATTAGCGGTATTATTGCTTCTGTCCATGATTCAGGCATCTTGGCTTTACCTAAAACTTCGTTAAACATTTCCACTCCTAGTTCTTCCAATATTATTTTATTATATTTGTATAGCTCCACCAGTATTCCGTCTGGTTTTTCAGGACTAATTCCACTTCGGCTAACGTTATTGGCCTGTTTATCGGCTCCCTTTGTTCTTTTGAAATTGGTGTTATCTTTTCTGTGTTTAAATAATGTTTTATCTTGATTTTCTCCATACTATCTTGCACGTATAGTTATGCGAAGTATTTATGAATAATATATTTCTTTTCTTCCGCTTTGTATTGCAGTTCTTTTAATTGGAGGTGTCACATGTTGAGTGGGAACCTCTACATAGAGAATCAATTTTCCCATTAGGTTAAAGTTGGAGTCCTGCCATTGTTATACTCTCAACCTATTTCATGTTGGATTCAAAGGACTAATTTGTATTTTTGAAGCCCTATAAGATCTCTATAATAGAAGGACTATATCTTCCTGTATGTGTCCGTATGAATCCTGATGTTATCGACAGTCTTTTCTCCAGCACTTCGCTCAGTCTGAATTGGGCGATTAACAAATAGGAAAGTTGCTCATTAGTTTCAAACTGTGAGTTGCTGCCAAAAAATAAAAAAATGCTTTTAAAAAAAGGGATAGGTTCATAACACAGCAACATGAGGTACAAATCAGAATTTCTTTTAGGTGTTTCTTAAGCTATAATCCTAAAAGTATATGTACAGTATATGATGCCAACATTCTGATGATCAATTCAATTTTTTCTGGAGTTGATTCCAAACAGAATTAATCACTGAATTTAACTACCCTCAATGCATTGCATCTAATTAATCAAAACTTCTATCTTCCATGCTAGGATAATATCTAAGTTAAGACTCTTTTTCCATTTGTAACTGCTCATATTTTTTCTGCTGAGTTTCTGTTTTGATCCCTCCAACTGCAGTGTCCATATTCGTTTACAGTTTTCCATTGCTTGCGCTTCAGAATTCGCCTCTCATTATCTCTTTGTATTTATTACTGCTACTTGGTTTCTGTTTGCAGTTCATATTTCTAGATAATCATTATCAAAAAGTCAGTTGCATGAATAAACACTTGATTGAAATCAATGCTTTTTTTAGCCATACAGAAACAAGGGACAGAAGGCAGATCCTTTTTGTTGACAAAGCTGAAACTTTCATGGCAAAATCACAAGAAACAGATTAGAACAAATAGTTGACAAGGATAATAAAAACTGATGTTATACAGTAGATGGCAGAGTTCAGTGTATTTTTGAATTTTCCTGGTAGAATTTTCTGGCTATAGAATTCTTTTTTTTCTTTTTTGAAACTAGGGTAGAAGAAAAAAAACTCTGGGCTAAAGAGTTTGATATTGTGATGAAACCCACAAATCTATGCACGCTTACCCAAAAGACAGGGTCAATATGTATGTATTGTGGTTTTTATTGCAGTAGTACCATTTGATACTGATCTAAAGAGTGCTTATGTTGATATTAGAAAAGGTTTTGAATGTTTTATATTGCTTACGTGGATCTTTTACAAAGAAAAATACTATGGGATGCTATGAAATGTTGTATGAGCAATGTCAACAATGAGTCAAATGATTTTTACCAATGAAAGAACTCATTCCAAATCCAGTGTGTTTAAACTATATAAAATATAGAATAACAGAGTGGAAGGGACCTTGGCAATCTTTTAGTCCAACTCCCTGCTCAGTTAGGAAACCCTACAAACTTCAGACAAATGGTTATATATAAAATGATTTTCTAACTTTCTAAGCTACTCCTCTCCTTACTTCTGTACATAAGTAAAGGGCTTTTATTTATTTGTCTTGTATGCCGCCCACTCCCGGAGGACTCTTTTAATCTATCTATCTGGATTGGCTTCTGTTTAGGCAAGTCACAATGAGCTAATGGATCTGCCATTTTACAATTAATATTTCAACAAGCTTTCTATTAAAATGGATTTTATTTTGAACAACACAGTTATTTTTGAAGGAGGATCTGTGACATTGTCCAAGGTGTGGGGCCAAAATCTTCCAATCGCCTGAATACTTGAGTTAATTTAGAACCTGCAGCGTCTGGAATTCTCAGCCAGAAAGCTCTTAGGTGATGGAAAAACAAGATAACCCAATAGCTTGAAGTTATATTTTAACATGGCTTCAGTTTCATCAAAAATAGACCAATTGTTGATAAATGTGCACAATAAGAAGATTCTTGTTTTATCCCTTTCTTCAATTTGTCATATTATTCAAAAGAAGGCATACTGTCCCACATATGGCAATTTCTACATATATTTAGCGCCAGTTAGCATTGACACTACATATGTATGCCCATTCTATATTGTTTGCTTATTTATATTCTTTTCATCCCAGATTATATTGTCCAGCAAGGTTAGTTCCACTCTGTTTTGTTGGCTGAGTTCCATAGGTGAATTCATATAAAATATGCTTCATAGCACACATTTACTCATGGCAAACCATGACCATGTAATCATGATTCATTTACCGTGGAACCTCGGGTCACAAACACTTCTGTTGACCAAAAAATCTGCTAAATGTTTCACTCTGTTCACAAACACATCTCGGAGGCAATCAATCACAGCCTCGGTGATTTTCCCTGCCGCAGCTATTTCCCCTTCCTTCAGGGGTGAACTTCAGCAGGTTCTGACAGGTTCTGGAGAATCGGTAGCAGAAATTTTGAGTAGTTTGGAGAACAGCAAATGTCACCTCTGGCTGACCCAGTATGGGGTGGGAATGGAGATTTTGCAGTATCCTTCCACTGGAGTGGGGTGGGAATGGAGATTTTATAGTATCCTTCCCCTGCCACGCCCACCAAGCCACACCCACAGAACTGGCAGTAAAAACAATTGAATTTTACCACTGCCTTCCACGTCTTTTCTTTTTTGTGCGCACATGCGCAGTCAGTCTTGCTTCCAGTCACGACCAAATTGGATGCCAAGCGAAGTCCTGGAATGGATTACGGTTGTGACCGGAGGTTCCACTGTAGTCCAGTTTTCAGATTATATGCAACACAATCGTATATTCATATTGTTATTCCCTAGCCTAACATGTAGTTGGCTATTTTATGTGGTTAAGTATATTGCCACTGCATGCTAAGCCCAAAGAAAAGATTCATAGTAAATAGTAAAAAAAAATCTTCACATCCTCATCCAAATTTATGTCCTCCACAAAAGTTGATATTATAGAATTCTTAATCGGTAATTTAATATATAGTCAAGATTTTTTTTAATGTTAAGATGCAATGAAGAGACCTAATATTTACACTTCTCTACCTAGCTGTGATCCCAGTAGAAATCTTAAAACAAATTATGCTGCTCTGGCATCTGATAATTTATGATTTATTGATTTTTTAAAAAATACTTGCATGTTGCCTTTTATACACAGCACTCTCTCAAGATATGTTAGGTACAGTTTTACAAACCTCATGTTTGCACACATAATGTAGCTTCATGGATGTAGTATAAATATAATATTCTAGATCATATCTTAAAGTTGTAAGTAGGCGAGGCATATCTTGACTACTTTCCAAAATGTAACATTTTCAGGCATTTAATAAATCAATACCCATGAAATCTAACCCATGACCAGTGCAGCCATCTAACTCCAAGAAAGGTTTTTCCAACATTGTAATTGGAACTGTGTTGCTAAATATTAGGTATTACATATATTTCACCTAATGAATCATAACACAAGTCCTGTAATTCTCTTTCTCCAATGGGGGAGGATATCAGATAATAAAACAGAATCTTAATAGACAGCTTAACGTCATTAGCATGCAGGACAGTTAATCTTCAGCCCCAAATCCTGGTCTCAGCCAAGCTGCTAATTCCCGGAAATTGCTTCCAGCGTGGTACAACTGCATACGTATTCATCCCTAAGGTAATTTAAGATTGAATGTTTCATTGTCCCATTTTGTCAGAGAAAATGAGATATGAGATTTATAGCAGTAATATAGTAAGTTATTCATCAGAGGGAATGAAGAAAGGTGTAATGAATATTTAACTAATAGTAGTTAGGACTGTTGTACAGGTACCACCTATTTTTGCTGTTTTTTCTTGCCTAAGTGTAAGAGTTACCTTTGTCACCACTGAATTGCATTTTGTCGGATACGGCTCAGTGTTTAAGTCTGTCAATATCCTTCTGGATCTTGTGCATATCTTCTAAGGGAAGATTGACTATTCCTCTCAGCTTGGTGTCTGCAAATTTGATGAGTTCCCTTTCTATCTGCTCATTAAAAACATTTGTGAAGAAGTTGAAGAGAGTTGGCCAAAGAGCCTTGGTGCACCCCAAGGCATGCTTTCATTCATGTTGATATAGTTGCATTAAGGACTACATGTTGAATGTGGTTGGTCAGCCAGTTACAAATCCTTCTGGTGGTGATGCTGTCTATCCCACATTTTACTATTTTACCAAGAAGCAGTCAGTGGTCTACTTTGTCAAATGTCTTATTGAAGTCTAAGACAGCCATGCCCACAGTGAATCATTTCAATGATCCACTTAATTTAGTCACTTTGTCAAAGAATTCTGTAAGCTTTATCTGGCATGATTTGTTTTTGACAAACCCATGCTGGCTTCTAATAATACTAGCTTTGCTTGTTTCTAGGTGTTTAAATTCCATTCTTGGATTATCTTTTCCAAGTTCATCCCAGGTATTTATGTCAAACTGATTGGTCTGTAGTTTCTTAGATCTGTTTTCCCCCTTTTGAAGATGAGAACCAAATCAGCTGTTTTCTAGTCCTCTGGTAATTCCTGGGTGCTCTAGGATCTATGGAATATATGGCTCAGTGGTTCTGAACCATCACTTCTGCCATTTCCTTCTAAACTCTTGAATAGAGAGCCTATTAGGTTTGGAGGCTAAAGTGTTATCTTTATGAGCTCTAGTCCCACTTTACACATGAAAGCTGGCAGAGTGATTTTGAGCTAGTCATTCTCTCTCAGCCCAATGCATCTCACAAAATAAGATAAGGGAAGAATATTGCATATATTCACCCCCACCTTGAGTTATTTACAAAAACAATAAAAGAAAGATACAAATAAATAAATATGGTACCCATAGGGATCACCACAACAGTTGCAAAAGAGAAAAGCTCTCTTAGGTCTCAGTCATTGGTCTATATGAATACATCTGGTTTTGACAGAATACATAATTAGTTTCCATTGCCTTCTGCCAGAATACTTTTCAGCCTCCCAGACTATAGCCTAGGGAATTTTCATATGGTCCCTGTCTCAAATACTAACCAGATAGGGTTAAAGTATTCTAAATTTGATTCAAGGATGCTGTTTGTTAAAAAAAAAAAAAATCAATGCTGCTGCAAAATCATAATATTCAATGCAGTAGAGAATTGTTAAATACGTGAGGTATACTATAATAGCAGGGTGTTTCATTAAATTGTAATTAAATCATGTCAAATTTGAGTTTTGCTCTACACACTTCATTATCATGACCCTAACTATTTATTAGAAGAAGCTTCCATTGGAAAAATTAAAAGCCAAGCATGATCTTGCTTCAATAAAGATTGACTATTCTGGCCTTAATAGCATTCATTTGTCACAAGCTTTTTATTCCTAATGGGCCTTTGTAATTTTATTCAAAAGGAAATTTTTGTCTGCTCCAGTGTCACTGTTTCTAATTTTTAGCTATAAATAAACGTACCGCTGGTGATTTTATTTTAGAAGAAAATGTTTCAATGGAAGAACTCTGTGAACAATTAATTACGGAATAATTGCATTTTAACCTTGCTTTTATTGTGTCATGTAATAAAAATCATGCCCAGGCCTGCTATTTATATAAGTAACAATGAATGCTCCATGTTGTTTATATGAATCCTCTATATTTATGGACAATTTATACTTCTAATAGAATTCATTACTGCACTCCCTTTAATCCTTTTGATGAAAGGGTGAAAGGTAAAAATTAGCTGTAAAACTACCACTCAATATTTTTGAGGTTCTGGTATCGTTTCATAGGGTCTAGATTCATGTTTCCTGGAGAATTGGTTCAAATTTAAAGTGATATAGAAAGGAAGGATATGAATCTTTCTATGCATCCATATATCATCTCATCCATCCATCCATCTATCCGGTAATGGACAATCATGATTCAGTAGATCTATTTAGTCATGGAAGGGCATCTTGTACCTTATATGATTATTTTATTCTAGGACACTCAGTAATTCTACTAACTAGTGTACTGGGGCATCATCATTGAATTTCCCCCAGCAATGTATTTATTTACTACCCTTTCTCTTCCACAGCAAACTCACAATAAGAAAATAAAACAAAACATAATGTAGAATAAAAGAAGTTATTCCTATTTTTTTTTTCATTTTTATTAAGATTTATAGGCCGCCCTTTTCCCTGAGGGGACTCAGGGCGGCTTACAGTCACGGGGAAGGGGGTGCAATATCAAAAAACAAACAAAATGTGAACAAAAGAAAAATAATAAAACACAACTTTCATTCAACAGTCAACACTCGGGCGGGTAAATTGGGAACCTATCCCCAGGCCTGATGGGAGAGCCAGGTCTTGAGGGCTGCGCGAAAGGTCTGGATGGTGGTGAGGGTGCGGATCTCGACGGGGAGATCGTTCCACAGGGTCGGAGCTGCAACAGAAAAGGCTCTCCTCCATGTAGTCGCCAGTCGACATTGACTGGCGGATGGGATTCAGAGGAGGCCCAGTCTGTGCGATCTAATCGGTCGGAGGGAGGTAATCAGCAGAAGGCGGTCTCTCAAGTACCCAGATCCACTACCATGGAGTGCTTTAAAGGTGGTCATCAGTACCCTGAAGCGCACCCGGAGACCGACAGGTAGCCAGTGCAGCTCGCGGAGGATAGGTGTAACGTGGGCGAACCGCGGTGCGCCCACTATCACTCGCGCGGCTGCATTCTGGACTAACTGCAGTCGCCGGATGCACTTCAAGGGCAACCCCATGTAGAGCCCATTGCAGTATTCCAGCCTAGAGATCACAAGGGCTCGAGTGACTGTTGCGAGAGCCTCCCGGTTTAGGTAGGGCCGCAACTGGCGGACCAGGCGAACCTGGGCAAATGCCCCCCTGGTCACAGCTGACAACTGGTGGTCAAGAGTCAGCTGTGGATCCAGGAGGACTCCTAAGTTGCGGACCATATCTGAGGGGTATAAAATTTGACCCCCCAGCCTAAGTGTTGGAACATTAGCCAAATTGTTGGGAGGGAAACACAACAGCCACTCGGTCTTGTCCGGGTTGAGTACCAGTTTGTTAGCGCTCATCCAGTTCTTAACGGCCTCAAGACCCCGGTTCATCACGTCCACCGCTTCATTGAGTTGGCACGGGGCGGACAGATACAGTTGCGTATCGTCCGCATATTGGTGGTATTTTATCCCGTGCCTCCGAATGATCTCGCCCAGCGGTTTCATGTATATGTTAAATAGTAGGGGGGATAAGACCGAACCCTGCGGCACCCCACATGTTAGGGGCCTCAGGGACGATCTCTGCCCCCCGACCAACACCGACTGCGACCTGTCCGAGAGGTAGGAGGAGAACCACTGCAAAACAGTGCCTCCCACCCCCACCTCCCGCAGTCGTCGCAGAAGGATACCATGGTCGATGGTATCGAAAGCCGCTGAGAGGTCAAGGAGAACCAGGATGGACGCATAGCCTCCATCTCTGGCCCTCCAGAGATCATCGGTCAATGCGACCAAAGCGGTTTCTGTGCTGTAACCAGGTCTGAAGCCGGACTGGAAGGGGTCAAGATAACTAGCTTCCTCCAAGGCCCGTTGAAGCTGGAAGGCCACCACCTTCTCCACAACCTTCCCAATAAAGGGGAGGTTGGAGACAGGACGAAAGTTGTTTAAAATGGCTGGATCCAAGGATGGTTTCTTCAGGAGGGGTCTCACCACCGCCGTTTTGAGTACGGCGGGGAAGTGCCCCTCCCGAAGGGAGGCGGTCACGACCGCCTGGATCCAGCCATGTGTCACCTCCCTGCTGTTGGCAACCAGCCAGGAGGGACACGGGTCCAGAATGCAGGTGGAGGCACTTACAGCTCGAATGGCCTTGTCCACATCCCCAGAGGCAACATCCTGGAACTCAACCCAGAGATGATTTGCCAAGTAATCCTCCTGTGTCTCGGCTGGATCTACTGCGGTGGAGTCCAAGTCCGACCGAAACCGAGCTACTTTGTCCGCCAAGAACTGAGCATAGTCCTCAGCCCTACCCTGCAAGGGGTCTCCCGCATCCCTCCTATTAAGGAGGGAGTGGGTTATCCTAAACAGGGCGGCTGGGCGTGACTCGGCGGACGCTACCAAGGCGGAGATGTGTGATCTTTTGGCAGCTCTTAATGCCCGGACGTAGTCCTTGGTGCAGGTAGTCAGAAGTGCTCGGTTCACCTCGGACTTATCGGACCTCCACAGGTGCTCTAGGCATCTCCTCCGGCGTTTCTTCTCCCGGAGCTCCTCGGTGAACCAAGGAGGTCTCCGGGATCCACTGACCCGGAGGGGCCGTAGTGGCGCAATCCGATCGAGAGACTCCGATGCCGCCGAATGCCAGGCGGCAACCAGAGTCTCCGCCGAACTGTGGGCGAGAGTATCAGGAATAACCCAAAGCTCCATCTGGAACCTCAACGGGTCCATAAGTCGCCTGGGGCGGAACCACCTGGTCGGTTCCTCCTCCCTACGGTGGGGGTTTGGCCTCCGGAAGTCAAGCCTCAGTAGGCAGTGGTCTGACCACGACAGGGGTATGATCTCATTACCCCTCAGACCAAGATCACACATCCACTGCTCCGAGAGGAATACGAGGTCGAGCATGTGACCCGCTGCATGGGTTGGGCCCCGAATTACCTGGGTCAAGCCCATGGCTGTCATGGAAGCCATGAACTCCTGCGCCCCATCAGAGCGTTCACCGAGCGATGGCAAATTAAAGTCCCCCAGAACTATAAGCCTGGGGAACTCAACTGCCAGCTCGGCTACTGACTCGAGGAGCGAGGGGAGGGATGCTGCAACGCAGTTGGGAGGCAGGTACGTTAGCAGCAAACCCACTTGACCCTTGAGGTCCAACTTTATCAGCAGGGACTCACACCCGACAAGCTCCAGAGCAGGGACCCTACGAGGTAACAGAGACTCCCGGATAACAATAGCCACACCGCCACCCCTTCCCTGGGCTCTCGGCTGATGAAGCACCTGAAATCCCTCTGGGCACATCTCTACAAGGGGGACTCCTCCTTCTGTGCCCAGCCAGGTTTCAGTAATACATGCCAGGTCTGCCCTCTCGTCAACAATTAAGTCCCGGACGAGAGGAGCTTTGTGTACAACAGACCTGGCATTTAGCAACAACAGCCTGAGACCAGGGTCCTGACTACTCGCGCCATCTGGTCTTGGAGTGGGGCTCATAGGGCCGGAAGGAGGGATCTCTGTGATGTAGCGAACCCTCCTTCCCCGGTAATGGCTAGCCCTAAAGTCCCCGCCATGTCTGCCCCTCCCTGTAATGACCATAATGCTCCGACCCACTCCCGTAGCAGTAGTCCCCCCGACCACCCCACTGACCCCCGCCTTCCCCAGCAGGCCCTCCGAGTCAAACATTCTCATTTATCCACCCTAGCAATTCCCACGTAATATTTAAAAACATATAAAAATACAATAGTAACAAATAATAAAAGTGGGCCATTCATTCAATTCCAGCCAACTCCCATACACTCATCATACTGTTTTAAAATTGCGCAATTATAATGTATAGTAATGTGGAAAGGGTGGAGGGAGCGGTGATCCGGTGATCCTAACTATCAGTGCAGGGTTAATTTTTTTTCCTGCCAACTACTGTTTTTTTAAAGCATTTGTTTGTAATTTCTGGATGTATTTAAGATACAGTTTTCATAATCTGCAGCCCACATACCCATTAAAAACTGTAGTTATGGAAAGATGTACAGTTGTGTATAGTGTGTGTTTGTGTGTGTGTGTGTATGTGTGTCCCTTATCTAGACACATGCTAAAATCAAAGATGAAAGTTAAGTTGATTGTCCCTTTGTCATATCTATATTGTACTTGTGTAGTGCCACCTCCTGGTTGTATCATTTCTTCAGCTGACACCATAACATAAATTGCCCTTGGCACCAAGTTGCCAAATATTGCCACATGTTTCCTCCTTCATACCTGTCACCAGCTTTCTCCAAAAGACTAGTTGCTCTCATTTTTAAAAAAGTAGCTCAGGTAACATGTGGTGTGCAGATTACCATTTGCTACTGACTATAAAGCAATGCATTTGTTTTCATATTGGGTTTACTAATGAATTAGATTTAAGCCGGACAGATAAAGCATCCAATTTTAATATCTATCTCATTTTAATCAAGCTCTCTCATTTTAATATTAATGACATCATTTTCTACTGATGTGGGGTTTAACAAAGTACTGCTATAACAAAATATATTAGCAATTAACATTCACTACAGTGATTAAAATCAACATTAAAAACTAATATAAAAGGAAGAGCTCCATACAGTAACAATTTGATATCAATAATAGAATAATTCAATATTATAGTTATCATGACATGTAGATCATATGGAAATACATTGTTCCACTCATTTTTGAAATTTAAAAAAGAGATATTCTGGTAAAAATAAATTATCATCAGGAAGATAAGCTTCTATTTATGCAAAATCAAAAAAGTCAAAAGTCACAAAATCTCATTCCCTCCTGAGCAGCTGGGACTCGGGGGGGGGGGGCAAAGAATAGATGGGGACGGGGCCAGTCAGAGTTGGTATTTACCGGTTCTCTGAACTAATCAAAATTTCCACTACCAGTTCTCCAGAACTGATCAGAACCTGCTTAATACCACCTCTGAATGTATTGCTGGTCCAAGAAACAGTTCTAGGCTAAGATTGGTTAGAATTTGCTGACCAATTGATTATATGAATGCAACATTATCACCCAATGAGAAAAATGCATCATAAGAATATAAGATGCATTTTTCTCATTGGGTGATAATGTTATATTCATATAATCAATTCACCAGTAAATTGTAACCTATCAGAAAACTTGGCAAAATCATTGACAAACTAGTGCGTTTTATCATGAAGGGTATGTTTAAATATTCTCAAAATCCTTGATTTTCAACATGACTTACTATTTACTGCATTTTGGGATTTCCTTTTCAACCACCCCATTTGTAAGGGAAGACTTTGTGTTGCTTATTCCTCTCCTTCAGAAATTTTTATTTTATTTTATTTATTATTTATTTCATGCTTTTTTAAACTGCTCATCTCCCTCAAAGTGGGATTTAAAATTCCATTTGTAATATGTGGAATCTGTGACCTTCTTTAACCAACACTTGCTAGCAGTATTGTGGTCTGTAAGTCCTAAATTACATAAAAGCTGGGGGAGTTGCATTTCCTGGGAAGACTTGATTTATACATTGGTTTCAGTGTCATGATTTTAAATGATTAGTCTATTGAGCCCTGACTGCAAGAGAGTGGGAAAAAAACATTGTGATGATCCTAAGATAACCTCAAGGGGAAAATAGCATGTTTGCTTTCTGAATTATGCCTGCTAATTATGCGGTTTTCCAGTGCTACTAACTTGGCATTAACTGCTTTGCTGCTTGTCCAGAATTCAGAGTGTACCAAATATCCATGGTCAAAATTAATTAAAAGCACCGTTTCTATCCTTGTAACAGGGTGTAAGTTGCCAATTTTTGAGGATATTTTTGCCTTAATTTTGAAGAGCAGCATATCAGTCTATGGCAGCCCAAAATTTCTGTTGTTAAGTGAGACATTTGTTAAGTGAGTTTTTCCCCATTTTACGACCTTTCTTGCCACAGTTGTTAAATAAATCAATGCAGTTGATAAATTACTAATCCTGTTGTTAAGCGAATCTGGTTTCCCCGTTGACCTTGCTTGTCAGAAAGTCATAAAAGATGATCACCAAATGTTGGGAAACAACAAAGATCATAAATAGGAACCAATTGCCAAGCATCCGAATTTTAATCACATGATTATGGGGATGCTGTAATGGTCGTAACTATGAAAAATTGTCATGTCACTTTTTTCAGTGATGTTGTAACTTTGAACAGTCACTAAATGATCTGTTGTAAGTCTGGGACAGTGATGGCTAACCTTTTTCTAAAGGATACCAAACTGTGCATGCGCTCACTATCGCGCAAGTGCACGTGCCCACCCACCTGCGCATGCGCGTGCGACCCCCCCCAACCTGCATGCTGGAGCTGAGGGCTGCCGTGCCAGCAAATTGGTTCTGTGTGCGACCTGTGGCACGCATGCCGTAGGTTTGCCATCACGGGTCTAAGACTACCTATATTTTGGATATGTATTTGGAAATATACTGTATATTTTAATCAGCATTTTCTCATCCCTCTCATCTGTAGGGATGCTACTAAAACAGCAATCATTAAACTTGAAAATATATAGATTAAGTATTATGCCAATAAATGCAATAGCCATTAAGTTACAATTAATATATAAAGTCACTTTTCCATATGGAAACATATAACTGCCTCAGCTTGCTTGTATGTTTGAGCACAGTCTAAGGAACTCACCTTGTAAATCACAACGGAATCTCTGATCTTTATTGCTAGGGAGCAAAAGCAATCCATATAAGCTTAATGTCTATGCTTCTAATTCAGTCATAGTAGAGTATAAGAATTACACTAGGTATGCCTTCTCTAATTTAGAGTCAGATGTGTTGGATAATGAGTTTCCTGTTGTGGCCCGCCCGCGGCCAGCGGAGCTGGCAGCAGATTCGGACAGTGAGGAGATTGAGGAGGAACATGGGCCAGACCTGAAGTCTGGGGAAGGCTCTGAGGAGGGCTCTGTGTCGGAGGCAGACTGGGGGCTAGAGCCGTATACCAGTTATCAGAGTCAGACACATGCACAGAGTTGCCAGACAAAGGGAACAGCTAAAGAACAGGGGTCAGCTTGGGAGTAAGGCCACAGGTGGACGATGAATGGCCCCTCCCAGAGGAAATAAAAGAGGCGTGAAAGGGGAGTGGAGTTTGCAGGAGACAATTAATTTGCTTAATTGGTTCGTGACTCTCCGAGACTCCTTGCCAAGTTTTGCAGATATCGGCCTGTCAGCTCTCCAAGCCAGATAAGGTCTGTGACTGTAAATCCTCCCTTGAAAGTCTTTACTGGATGTGAATGAGCAGAATTCACAATAAATTAATAAAAGGGTTTTCTTGTCAGGACAAGGAGTTGCTTCATGCTCTTGGGAAGCCTAGGTCAGAACATTTCCCAAGAAGCATGGTTGTTGGTCATACTAGCTAGAAATTTAAATTTAGACCATCTAAATTTCCAGCTAATTGCAGATAGTCTCATCTGAAGAACATTAGGATGGGAACAGAACTGGTTATGAGATCTTTTACCTGCTTTGGCTGATGGCAACTACCTTTCTTAGCATCTTCTCTTTCATGACCCTCCAAATTACATTCTTGGAATGCATTCCCCATAGAAGAATGTCTAGAAGTTGCAAATGGTACAAAAATGTGATAGCTTTGTTGCTGTTCAATGCTAAGCATTTTAACCATTTTGCCCTATTTTAACAAGTTTGTACTCACAACCCTTTATTTCTGAATTCACTTTAAGCTGCTGGTGTTCACTTTTAATGGCTCGAGAAAAGGTTATGTTTTCCTAATCAATTCTCTGCATGCTGTAGTCATCTCTTGAGGCCCATCCTCATAGATACGTCACCACCAAAATTCATGCAGTGGTTCACAATGTTAAGCTCCCAAATGTTCTTGGACTATAATCTTCCTACCAACAGTGCCAATAGCATTGGAATTTAGTGTGAATTCCTTTCTGCTGACTACATAAGGCTGAGAACTACTGGCCTAAATATTTCCTCTGTGATTATTCCTGCCTTGTGGAATGTTTGCCAAGAATGGTTTCTCAGGCACTCCAGTAAAGTTAGATAACTGGACATTCATTCATTTTCATTGAAAATGTTCAAGTGCTGCTTTTCGTTTTAAAAATGTCAAAAAGTTTTACTGCAAAGAACTTTTAAAAGTTTTTATATTATACAAGTTAGCTTTACTCTTCTTACATCATGAAATATACATTGTTGATCTTTAAGCTGAGATTTTAAGATCGATAATATGAATGGCTGACTTTCATTCATAATATAAAATCAATGACGGTATCTGGGTGATGATTTCTCTCTCTTATTAAGCTGTGAATAACATCTGTTCAAGCCATTTTAAGCTTTTATTGAATTTCACATTATTTTTTTCCATATCCAAATCTACTTCTTAAAAGAGAGCCAGATATTGTATATTCCAGTTATAAGTAATATAGCAAGTATGGATGGATTGTGGGGGTGAAGAATAAAAACAGATGCATATTGTTACCTTCCAGATGGCGATTAAAATGAAAATATTGATTTTGTTACCTCCTGGGATTAATAGCAGCATTCAAATTCACAATAGTGTATTACATATACTGTTAGGTTCTGGGCGAAGAATGGAGGTGGTGCCAGAGTGAATTCAACAGAGGACCAGAATGAGAACTTCAACTGACAATTATACAATATATAACATGTACAATGCGTTCCGTGTCGATATTCTAATCTATTTTGTGCAATATTCTTTTTTTCTGTTTTCATTTCTTTGACAAACTCTAGTAGAATTCATTTTATTTTACACCATTTTTTCCTCACACTAGTTAGCTCTGGGCAACTTGTAATATAATGGCACTGAATTAACAGAGAAGGTATTAGGATGAAGCAAAATAAGTTTTTTAATCCCTAAGATCTAAAATATTTCTCCAGTCCTTGAAAAATAACATATTAATTTGCAATTCACTGATATAGGCCTTGACTTACAGGTAGGCCTCAACTTACGATCGCAATTGAGCCCAAAATTTCAGTACAATTTGAGGCAAAGAGTAATTCAGAAAATATGGGCATATTTTACAGCCATGAATTATGATACAGAGACATAAAGCTTTCAGACAGAAGGCTCCAAAGTTATCCTCCAACTATTCTACCCTTCCTTCCTTTCACAGATTTCTTTTCTAATATGAAAAATGATGGAAAAGCTGTGAGAAAATACCACAGGGAGGAAGACAACAATAGGAGAGGGTTACCCAGAATTTATTGACACTAGATCATGTTTAGGTATTGTGATGGATTAGAATAGGTTCATCTTTCATAGAAGGTTTCTTGAATGTTGAATGTCACAAGGGTACTCCAGTTAAAGGACTTTCTCTACTAGAACATAACTCTGGGACAGATATGCCTCCAGCAGCCTTTTCCCCCTGCAATGTCCCCATGATGTCACCTTCATCTTGTCCCCAGCTCATATCTGAAATAACTCAAATTTATCCTTAGTTCCAGTTTGATGTAATATTTTTCGTCTTAGCAAAGAGGCTATGGTGTATGCAATCTTACATGCTTCACTGACCTCGGTGTTGATGAGGTGATAGCAATAGAAGAGTCTGGCTCTTTCAAATCAAGATTATTCCTTCTTTCTTCCTTCTTCTTCCTTCTTCTTTCTGCCAGATTTCCAAATCAATCTCCAGCTCAGAGATTTAGATCAGCCCAAGGAGTGGAGCAATTGATCATGATGG
Organism: Thamnophis elegans; assembly: GCF_009769535.1. Taxonomy (NCBI): domain Eukaryota; kingdom Metazoa; phylum Chordata; class Lepidosauria; order Squamata; family Natricidae; genus Thamnophis; species Thamnophis elegans. The sequence goes on along the minus strand of NC_045543.1, from coordinate 126,332,955 downwards.
TGGAGGGTGGATTGTATAAGTGAAGCAGAAGAAATAAGAAGTGTGTGTAGTGGTGGGATTTTCCCGGTTGAACAACCGGTTTGGTGATCGTGCGATTTGCGCTGCGTGCATATGCACAGTTTGAAGAAATTTTCATTTCCTGGTTTCTTCGGAGGAGTAACACAGCTGATTAGCACGGCAATCTGCTCTGCTGTGAATCAGCTGAGAAGATAAAGTAGGAAAATAGCACGGGCAGATGGGTGGACCCATCTGATCGTCAGGGCAAACTGGTTCGCTCCTAGTTGATTGTCAGAGCTGCCAGTTTGTCCGAACTGGTAGAATCCCACCCCTGAGAGAGACAGAGATACAGACATATCTTGGTACAACCCTGCGCCTTGCCTAGCATCTTCATTTCCAAAAAAGCATTAAAGCCATGTTCAAAACCTGCCTAAACAACACTTCACAAGTCATGGAGCAGCTGAAAGAAGGTATACAACTGCACGTATAAATGTGCCTGTTAGCTGTTTTGGTTGATCCAGGTCTCTGAGCTGGAATTCAGTTCAGAAATATGGATCAACTAAAACAGCTAACAGGATTTCGTTCAGAGACACTGCAGATAAAGAGCCTTTCTCTCATTTTACTTGCTACCTATCCTAACTTATAACTGATAACCTAACCTTGATTGGGCAGGAAGTTTTAATTAACCAACCACCATAAATCAGAATTTGGGAAAGCAGGAGGCAAAAGAGTACCTGAATCTGGCTATTTGCAACTTTGTTCCAATTGATATGTTTTGAGCAGCTGTTGCTGACTGGAGGTAGAAGGTGATAGGGGAAATAATTATTATAGAGTCAAGAACTGGGAAATACGCGGGGTTTTTTCCCCTCTTTCGTCTTTCTTTTCCCCTGCAAAAGAATAAGATGGCCCCAGCTACACTTCTGGTCTCACAGTAGTTGGAATTTAAGGTTGACCAGACCCTCAAAATAAGACTTGTATAACTAACTACAATTTTGGAACTGGACATTAAGGAAGAACAAAAGACCAAGATGGCTCCCTTCGTTCTTCCCCACAGTAGCTGAAGCAGATAAATTTAAGGTGGACCAGAACTCTGAAATAAGAACTGTATAGCTAACTGTAACTTTGGAACTGGACATCATGGAAAGCTGGGAATTTGAAGAACTACGTGAAATTATAAAAAAATATGCATAAATCAGTAAAATCAGTAAAATCAAGCCTAAATAGAATTCTGAACCCAGAGAAGCAGATATCTAAAGAAGAATTCAAAGAATAAGGGGGACAAGGCAACGAAGGGGTAGAAATGGAGGGAAATAAAAAGCAGCCAATATACTCCATTAGCCTTGGCAGTGGTATAGGAAAAACTGTAAAAAGAGGTGTCCCAACAAAAGGGAATAAAAAGCAGACAAAAGAGGTTGAGGCTGTTAGTGGCATAAGGGAAATTGAAGTAGGAGGTTTAGCCCCAACAAAGAGAAATATAAAATATCCTTTTGATGGTGACCTGGGAAAAATTGAAGAGAGTGGATGTGTCAAAACAAAGAAAAGGGAGAACACAGGAACAGAGAAGTGGGACAAAAGTCTTACTAGGAAAAAATCAGACAACTAGAAACTTTTATATGGGAAAATATAAAGCTAAGATAAAGATTTTATTCCTAAATATGACAATAAAATGGAGTTACTAATTGGTTGAATATGACTATATATGTATACTTTTTTGTTCTATTTTTTTAAAGGAGGAGAATACTTGTTATATTAAATATGTATATTTGAAAAGGAATTATAAATACCATCAACATAAAATAGAGCTTGCTCAGAAAATGAAATACACCAAATAAATGAGATGAAGAGTGGGAAAAAGAAGAGAGGGGGGGAAGAAGAGAGGGCAAAGGGGGAAGAGGAGGAGAGAAATGAGGAGTGGAAAGGGGAGAGAGGAGAAGGAGAGAGGAAGGGGAAGTGGAGAAGGGAAGGATGACAGAGGGAACAAAGGAGGTAGGGAGGGGGAGGAGAAAGGGAGAAGAAAGTGATGGATAAGGTACAAATATGGTGTATGGAGAGCAGAAGAACCAATAATTGTTTTTGGGAGTTGAAGGTAAGATGAATCGATGTAAACTTTTAATAATACAATATGATTTTGGCTATGTAATAGTATACATGTGATTATATGTTATGAAAATGAAAAAAATAAAAAAACTTTATAAGAATTTTAAAAAAGGCAAGTTGCTATGAAAAACCAAAGTTTCAAACTACGTGGAAAATGTACAATCAATACTTATTCATTTACTACATTTTTATCCCACCTTTGTAACTCACAGCAGAGTACATAATTGTCCCTCCTCCTATTCCCCCCTCCTAGCAATTGCAATAAATACAGTATCTAATAGTATATGAATACACATCAAATTTGAGTAGTAAAATTTGGATTTCGGTACAGGTAAGTCTGTGAATCACTGCAGTTGATAAGTTAGAAATCTAGTTGTTAAGTAAATCTGGCTTTGCTTGTCAAAAGGTCACAAAAAGTGGCCACATGGCCCTGGGACACTGCAATGGTCTTAAGTATGAGCCAGTTGCCAAGTATCTGAATTTTGATCACATGATAATGGGGATGCTGCAAAGGTCGTAACTGAAAAACATTTTTCAATGACCATTTGAACCAGCAATGGGATCCACTTTCCTTCCCTACTGGTTCGCAAATGTGAGTGCACGCGCCACCTTTTGCGCATGCGCAGAAGGTCATGCATTACATTGGGGCGGGTGGGCGGAGCCTCCCATAGCTGCTGCTATCGGTTCGCCCGAACCGGAGAGAACTGGCTGACCACTACTTCTGGTGTGAACAGTCACTAAATGAACTGTTGTATGTTGAAGACTACATGTATAGGTAATTTGAGACTTCCTGTAATGTTTCGGTCTCAACTTTCCAAATTTTATTTTTCTATAAACATATGTTTCTTTCTCTTATTTGTCCCCCTGCCTCACCTTTTTTTCCCTTTCCTTTCCCTACAGCAGCTTCAAGGGAACCACATATAATTCAGTGTCGATCACCTGAAATGGAAACATTTTCTTGTTATTGGTATACAGATGATTTTCCTCATGAATTGGAACCAGGAAAAATTCAACTGCTGTACATAACAAGGTACTGAGAAATGAATCATGCCCTTGAAAATTATTATCTGAAATGATTTCCATTTTTTGTTGCAACTGCAGAAATAAAGACCTATTTTCAATTATAAGAATATCTTTTTACTGCATTGCCTGGAGGATCAGAAGATAAATTTCTGTCTGACGCACTAAATTACAATCAAGCTTAATGTCATGGTTGGATAACAGAAGAATTTAGGTTTCTTCCAGACCAATCTTGCCTGTTCAGACACATGAAAATGTGTTTTTAGTCATGTTATGGTGGGCAACATGTAAAATAACTTCGTAAGAACCTAAGAGTCCTAATGAAGAAAAACAAATGTACATTCTCTACCTCCAACTTTGAGCAAACAGATGCCTCCAGAAAATTCTTAAATAAAGTTTAAAATAGGGGTGCTTATAATCCCTACCTTCAGGAATCCCAGTGACACTTAGCTTCTCTACTGAGGTATTGCGTCTAATTAGTAATTTTCAATGAATTTCTGTAATGCTCTTTTAGAACCAACTGGTAGCCATCAAATCATTCAGTTCCACCAAATTCCTTATCCACCTCCAGATAAGCCAATTGTGAGAATGAAATCTGTTATGGAAAACAAAATTTATTCATACAAAATATGAAAGCAATGTCCTTCATAATAGATTGAAAAACATACAAAATATTCAAGGGTTACTTTATCTGCAATGGCTCATTTTTCATGGAATTTTGGTTAAAAAGTTGAGGTTTGGTTTCTCCATGGATGGGCTGATCCACGTATATTATTATACCCATATCTTCAAAAGGTTTTTATACTCAGATGTTTGGTTGGGGTTCCCTGCAAAATTACCACATTTTTATTGCCTTCATCCAGTCTTGAAGCCAACTCATGAGGCAGTTGTCTTTAGCTTTTCTAGCACTCAGGCAATGCTTCCCCTTTATATAGCCAACAAATTGTGACAATTTTTTCATGAGAACCCAGAGTACTGAATGATGAAGTGAAACAGAGATAATGGCTTGTGCACACAAACTCATATCTGCCTGTTTGTTTATTGATTTCTACACTGCCCATTTCCCCTCAGTGACACTTGGTGCTTTACAAAAAAACGTTATAAAATAATGTTAAATATGACTAAAAGCACAGTTAAAAACAAGTTAAAAAATCAAGATTAAAAGTTACAAATTAAAAGTTTAAAAAAATCAAAATTAAGAAATTGACCCGGCTAAAAGGTTAAACAAGGTGGAGGAAGTGCCATCAGCCATCCCCAAGGTTGCATTAGACCCTGATCCCGACATGTCAATTGGCAGAGCCAGGTCTTAACTCTACTCCAGAAGGCAGAAGGGTGGGTGACCCATCTCACTTCTTAGAGTAAGATATTCTAAAGGATGGAGGCAACAGCAGAGAAGGCCCTCTTCTTAGCTCCTGCCAGTTGAAATTGTCATGCAGGTTGCTTTGGAACATGATTTAAATGCCCTCTGGAATGATCTCCCCGTGGAGTTCCGGACCCTTACTACCCTCCTGGCCTTCCGCAAAGCAATTAAGACCTGGCTGTTCCGGCAGGCCTGGGGCTGTTGAACCATCCAGCCCCATTCGAGGTTATGGCTGTTGTAGAATTTTAAATTGTTGTTTTATTTTATTTTTTTGTATCCCTTCCCCTTTTTTATTGTGAGCCGCCCTGAGTCTCTTGGGAATAGGGCGGCATACAAACCCAATAAAATCAAAATCAAACTTCAGGTTTACACCCAACTTGAACAATACCTGACTGGCTTGGCCATGTCATTATCGCACATTTTGCATATAGTACCGTTTCCTATTGTGAAAAACACGAATATCGTCTTATTCAAAATGCTACCGCATTTAACAATAAGTAAGCAGAAAGGTTGCCAAAGCATTTTCCCAGGATGAAGATCATATTCATATATGCTAGTTCAGTGTTTTTCAACCACTGTGCCGCGGCACACTAGTGTGCCGTGGCATAGTGTAAGGTGTGCCGTGGGAAAAACACCTGCCTATCAGCGTTCCCTCTAAGCTGCGCGCGTGAGCGGCCACGCAGGTAACAAAGAAACACTGCGCACAAGTTTCAAAGTGCAGCGCAGTGTTTTTAAATGTCTTTAAATGTGACTGGAAATATCCCCCTTCCCTCCTTTCTGAACTCTGATTTCTGATTGGTGAAATCAAGGAAAACTCTGCCCGGAGACAGATGACGCTGCAGAAGGGAGAATTCCCATTGGTCCCCCACGTGTCCACTCCATTCCCTACCCAACTGCACATGCGACACACACACACACACACACACACACACACAGAGAGAGAGAGAGAGAAAATGCATGGACTTCCTCTCCCCAAAGACTTTCCTGAAGCCTGGGGGGGGGCAGAAATGGCCTCCCCACCCTCCTAGATGCCCCCTGGAAGTCAGAGACAGATCATGTCCGAACTTGCAGGTGGCCCTTTGGGGGCGTTTCTTGCCCTCTGCAGCCTCCGGGGGCTTCCCTGAAGCCACGTCCGGCTTCTCCGGGAGGCCGTTGGTGCTTCCGGAGACATTGGTGGTGAGCCTCGGGGCTCCCGGGCAGCCGATGTGCACAGGGCGCTTGGCTGGTTCCAGCTGCAAAATGTCAGAAATCTCCCCGTTCTGCCAGGCGGCTGCCAAAGGGAAGGGAGGGTTAGGGCGCTTCTCCCAACAGCCCAGGGCCGGCTCCTCTGCCTTCCTTGGCGGTTGGGAGAGCGCTGCGCCCCTTTCAGTCTCCCTGGGGGCCGCCAGGGTTGCTGCGGTTGGAGATGAGCACTGCTGGGGAGAAGTCAGCGGGAGGGGGAGGAGAAGGGAAACTTCTGTTCGGGACGCCTTTTCCCTCCTCTCCCCCGGATCTCCCCCCGGCAGCGCTCGCCCCGTGGGGGCTGCCTGGCACCGATCAGCTGAGAGGCTGGCAAAGAAGCGGCTCTGGGAGGAAGAAGGCAGGGATGCTGGCTGCCATTCGCTTCCCTTCCTGTTCGCCGCCGCCTGCAGCCCACAGCACCCCCTCTAGCTGGTGTGGGGGTGGCTTCAGCCTGTTCCTGCCCTTCCCCTTTTGGCTGCCGCTGCTTTTCTGCGGTGCCCAAGCTGGCCCAGCCCTGACTTGCTGCCCTAAACTCAGGGAGACCCTCTGCAGTCCCTCTCGTCTGGCCGGGATGCCAGCGAGAGTGTGTTGGGCTGAAGGAAGGAGGGATACTCTCTCTCTCTCTCTCTCTCTCTCTCGCTCTCTCTCTCTCTCTCCCTCCCTCCCTCCCTCCCTCCCTCCCTCCCTCCCCCCCTCCCTCCCCCCCCTCTCTCTCTCTAGAAACATATATCATGTTTGCAATAATTTACCTTCTTTTCTAAATAGGCACAGTTCCCTTACCGGAACCATCACTCACTCAAACCCACATACACACACGCACACATACACACTCATGCACAAAACCATTTTTCTCCATTCCAATTCAGATCCTATAAATCAATTGCTCTGTGAAACATCTATGAAAAAAATTCAGGTGCTCAGACATGAAAATGTGCCGCTCAAACACTATACTTTTCTGCTCACACTGAAAAAAAATTAGAGGGAACATTGCTGCCTATAGTCAATATAGGCACAGAGTTAAATTTTTTAAACATTTTCTAATGGTGGTGTGCCTCGTGATTTTTTTCATGAAAAAAGTGTGCCTTTGCGCAAAAAAGGTTGAAAAACACTGTGCTAGTTCAACCCTGACTTTTCCTTTCTAATATAACACATATTTCTAGAAGAAATTTTTAGATATTAACAATTGAAAACTCACAAAAAGACAAAAATGGAAAACTGGAAGCTTTGTACTCGGCCACACTTGTGGTCATCTGGGATAGCTATTGGTTTTCCCTTCATATTTTTAAACAGACATTTAATCAATAATATCTGCTAAGGTGGTCAATATCCTTAATAATGTCATGATGTGCAAGTAACACTTCCTTGTTTATTTGCTTTCCCCCTTATTCCAACACTGTTCAAGGAGATAAGATATGCCACCACCGGGGAATGCTTCACTGCCAAGCAGCTGATTGGTGATTGGATTTACCTCCCAGAATACTGCCAATCAGCTGTTCTAGGTGGCGGGGATTGCCACTGTCGCAGCCTGTTTTCTGCTCCCATAGCCCATTCACGCCACAGCCCGCTTGCTGCCTTCACAGCCTGTTTTGCCCCGATCACCAGCAAACGGGAAGTGACGAACGGGCAGCAGTGGCGATCTCTGCTGCCTAGAACAGCTGGTCAGCACTGCACCAAGACCCTTCCCCCTGCAATATTCACTCTATAAGACGCACAGACATTTCCACCCACTTTGGTGGGTAGTGCATCTTGTAGTCTGAAAAATACAGTACTTCTATTAAAGTGTGCTGAGCACCAGGAGAAATAAACAAAGACGAGGGTTTTTTCCAGATTGGTAAGGGTATATCCCATTTCTTCTTGTTCCTGGTTAGCCTCTTCTGCCATCATTCTGCCATGGTATTAATGCAACATTAGAAACTCATTGGATTTGCATAAGAACAGTAGGCTACTCTAGCTGGCAATGATACCTTGACCAGTAGTGTCCCAAGTTCAAATAGATAATTCTTCTGACCCCCCCCTTGACGGCTCGTTAACAAGCGCAGACAAACTTAAAAGGATTTTTATCAGTTTTCAGTTCAAATTGGCTTCGAGCCCAGAAATAACATAAACATCACTCTTCGATAAGAATTCAAAACAAAACTCTTACAAGCAATATGCACTTCTTCCGAAGTCTTCACGGATCAGTTTACAAGAAACACCAAAGCACTTGTCCAAGTGTAACAGGCATAAATCAAGATTAGTAATCAAACAATATTTTACCAAACACGGAACACATGAAGGAACGTTGACTCCAGCGACTGGGGCGGGGCAGCATCTCTCCTTTTATCTCCAAACCTCCTTCCACAAGCCCCAGCTGCATACTGAATTTTGTATCCCGAAAAAACTCTCAGCAGAACTGCTGAATCACAACCCTGAATTTTGTATCCTGAAAAAGCTCACAGCAGACATCTGCTGAGTCACAACAGATAATGGTCTAATTCAGGGGTGTCAGACTCAAGATCCGTGGGCCAGATCCAGCCCGCAGGGTGCTTAGATCTAGCCCATGGGCCTACCCCGGAAACAGCAAAGGACCAGCCCGTGGTGCCTCTGTGGCCCTCCCAAGCTCCATTTTCACTGGCAGAGGGTTGTAGGAGGCCATCACAGCCGAAAATGGAGATTGGGAGCCTGCTTTTGTTGGCAGAACGCTTGGGCCACCACATGCGCCCCCAACACGAGTGACAAGCTGGCCATGCTCACCCTGGACCCCTAAGGTCAAACACAACCCTGATGCGGTCCTCAATGAAATCGAGTTTGACACCCCTGGTTTAATGGGACTTAATTTGACATAATGGGATCTGAAAGGAAGGGCAGACAAAACAATATAGTGATACTTGACAGAGGCCTAGTGTACACTCTGTTTAGTTCCTGCATAAATGTCATTAACTCATTTTTTTAATATATTTTTTTAATTTTTTAAACAAACACAACACAAAGAATCCTCCTTCTTTACATACTGTAGAAAGTATATCAGTTGGTTACAAAAAACTTTTGTGCATCTCTTCCACAGTCATCAATCATAATTCATATTAACTCAAGTATTTTAACTCAGATATTTATACATATTACTATCATCATACCTCCATTTTTATTTGACTATAATTGTTTAAACGTCCTTCATCATAAAATATACTAAGATTTAAAACATAACCACATACTGGCATTTCATTTGCTATTTCTAAAATCCTCCAATAACACTGAATCCTTATGGCCTATTCTAGCTAAACATCCATAATATTTAATAACAAAATTTTCTAATCCTCCTTTCCAAATCACTGTTTATAATTTACATCCAGTTTCCTTATGTTGTACCCATACATATATATATATACGTTGTTATCATTATCCCTCCTTTATTTGACTGTATCCTGTATTATAACATTTTCCCCCTAATAATCAAAAATTAACTAAATTTAACTTAGTTCTTTTTTATTAGCCTTTATATATAACCAAAAAGATTTCTAATCTTCCTTTCATAGGTACCATTCAATATTCATATCCAATTATTACTTATCATAACAATACATACATATATACATACATACATACATACATGCATATATATATATATATATATATATATATATATATATATATATATATATATATATGTAATGTATATACATATATATACATTATTATCATTGTCAATTATTTATTTGACTATATCTATTGTCACTAAATTTCACTAAGTTTAACTAGTTTTAAATTATACACTTTCATCTATCAACCTGTATCTTTCCAGTAGCAAAACAGTCTCATGTCTTTTGCCATTTGTGATATCAGTCCTCTAATCATCTCCTTAATCAAATTTGTATGGACTCCTCTTAGCAACTCATTGCTTATTAAGTCTCTCATGTAATTTCGATGACCTTCTTCTGTTTCCTTAATTAGCTTATCTTTAATTGTCAGTAGTGTTATCAATGATGTTGCTAATAAAATTTCTCTCTTTAAATCCATAAATTCTTTTGTTTTTTCGTCTTCTGTATCTTGCCATCTGGGGTAGAGTTCCCTTCCATTTAATTCCTCTTTCAGTGTTCCACTCTTTCCATTTCCAGACACAAACCAATCACCATAGATATCAGCGGATTTAATTTCTTTATGGTCATTTTCCTCTTCGGTTTTTAGGACTCTAACCTCCACTTTTTCCACTTGATAAACATCTCCAACTTCTTCATCATATTTTACTGTTAGATGTTCTAGGTTTTCTAACTTCTTCTCTGTCCTCTCAAATGTGTTTGATAATTTCTGAATTTCTAACAATATCTTATGCAGGCTTAAAGTTTCTTTCTGCTGTTGAAATTGTGCCATTATCTCCAGCTGACAAACACTGCTGCTCTGGCTTGGAAGGTTTTTACAAGATTAAGCATAAATTCACAATAAGGTCTTATTTTCACTTTTCTCTGGTTAAAGATATACTTCAAAGGAACATCTGTATGCTTTTCCTCTTATCACTCTCTATAAACAAACAGTGAGACCTTGAAGTGCCAAGCCAGAATAATCAGTGAGGAAAGTAAAAGTGTTTTGTTTCCAATACACAAACCTCCAGCCTCCGAATAGCAGTGTTTTTCTTTCCTTCTGTTGTTACAATTTTATTTGTTTCCTTTTGTATCTTTTTATATTCCAAGTTTTTTTTTAAAAGTCAAATTATTGAATGAGTTAGAGAAGAGAAGGAGAAAAACACCCACAGTAATGAAGAAGGAGAATTTTAGTCCATAGGTTACAAAGAATAATAATAAAAGAAAAAAATAGAAGAAAACTTAATCCATTCGTTTTAAAAGGCTTGCATAAATTCCATCCATGAACATAGCATTTAAAAAGTAAGATAACCCACTGCCCAAAACAATTCAAAGCTTAATTCCACCACTTATTTCTTCTGTTCTCAAATTTAAATTAACTTTATGTTTTTTGTATGGCAGTCTCTTTTAAAATGGTAAAAATTCCTCACCAGCTGGTTTCTCTTTCCGTATCCTTCAGTTTTGGAGCCGCCCCGACTTCATCAGCCTAATGGCTGGATTTTTTGTTGCCAGCTTGAAGAACTTCTCTTGGATCGATTAGGGACTTTGTGATGTCCCTGAGATCAGCAAGACGTATTCTTCCTGTTCATCGTCTCTGCGGGATAGTTTAGGTCCGATTGGACCACTCAGTGGCAAAAGTATCAGCGGCAGTCTCGGATCATCGAGACCGCATGTCCGTATCGTCGCAATGTTGGCTCCTACTCCATAAATGTCATTAACTAATGATGTGTTGAAGAGGGCAGCAAGGCTGTTAGATTAACCAGTCGCTTTGTCTATCACAACCCATGCAAGCAAATTCAGGACCATGCCATCTGGCAGTGATCTAGTACAGATGCAGTAGGATCTGGCCAGGGATCAGCAATGGGAGCAACAGATGACATGCCAGTAGTCTGTCAATACGTTTGTAACTTGGTAATCAGAAAGGTTCTACCTGCCTCTTTCCAATCCTTTGATTTGATCTTCATTATTTGGTTTACCATTTCTAGGTCAAATGAGGAGGAGGAGGAGGAAGAGGAGGAGGAAGAATGGAAAGACTGTCCTGATTATACAACTTCTGGTGAAAACAGCTGTTACTTCAATGCATCCTTCACCTCCATTTGGGTCCCTTACTCTGTTCGGCTTTACATTGCCGATCAGATATACGATGAAAAAGATTTCCGGGTGGAAGAGATAGGTACTCTTGATATGAATCCCCTTTGCTTTGCTTCTTAGACTAGAGTAAAAGTTTCACACACAAGGATTTTCATAAAATAAATTCATCAGCTCCTATTATAATTTGTGCTTTTCTCTAACCTTCCTGCAATGGAAATTGTGTCCCATTCTGAATCTCTTCCTGATTCTGGATGAAGATATCATTTATCCTTCCCAGTTCCTGCCTATCTTTGCTCTTTACAACTTAGAGAAGCATGACTTTACTACTCTTGTCTAGCAGGTTTAGTTCAGGTTCAGTTTGATTCTAGTAAGTTCTAGGTAGGTCTTCCCATAACAACAACCCTTTGGAGTACATTGGGCTGAGAGCAAGATCTAAAATCACTGCTCGCTATTACAGTGGCTCAATTCAAAACCCTATTCAGAATTAAAATAGCTAAATTTGAGACTTTGAAGCAGATGGGGTCATTACTCCACATATATGTAGAGGTACCAGTAAGAAAGAGGGTGACTGTCCCAGGTACAAGGGGAGAACCTTATTGAAAACTATTTTAGGGCTTATAGTATAGTGTTCGTCTGTATCCTTTCTTAAATGGGAAAATAATGCATTGGTGCCAGTTTTCAATAACTGTGCTGCCAAGATGTGACAGTCATATCCTGGGGAACATTAAGAAAAAGTTAATGGACTATAATAACTCCTAAGATGCTATTCCTCACCCTGACCTAGAAAATCACTGCTGGTCAGAATCCCAAACTGCTTTTTATGCATAGGAACTTTACTACCCTTCCTCAGTCCAATTTCATAATGCCAGTTCAATTTGTGCATTAAGTATTTTAAAATATACAACAGTCTTTTCAAAATAATACTGTTTGCATTATTTATTCTAGGCTGTGTAAACAGTTCTATAATGTTCTAGGCTGCATAAACAGAAGGATAGAATCAAGATCACGTGAAGTGTTAATACCACTTTATAAGGCCTTGGTAAGGCCACACTTGGAATCCTGCAACTAGTTTTGGTCACCACGATGTAGAAAAGATGAGGAGACTCTAGAAAGAGTGCAGAGAAGAGCAACAAAGATGATTAGGGGAATGGAGGCTAAAACATATGAAGAACGGTTGCAGGAACTGGGTATGTCTAGTTTAATGAAAAGAAGGACTAGGGGAGACATGATAGCAATGTTCCAATATCTCAGGGGCTGCCACAAAGAAAAGGGAGTCAAGCTATTCTCCAGAGTGCCTAAAGGCAGAACAAGAAACAATGGGTGGAAACTAATCAAGGAGAGAAGCAGCCTAGAACTAAGGAGAAATTTCCTGACAGAACAATTAATCAGTGGAACAGCTTGTCTCCAGTAGTTGTGAATGCTCCAACACTGGACGTTTTTAACAAGATGTTGGATAGACATTTGCCTGAAACAGTACAGGGTTTCTGGCCTAGGCAGGGGGTTGGACTAGAAGACCTCCAAGATCCCTTCCAACTCTGCTATTGTATTGTATTCTATTCTATTCTATTTATGATGTGTGCTGATGGGAGGGGTATACTGTTAATAGACTTTTTCTATTACATTTTGATTAACTCTGTGGAAAAATATGTTTAAATCACAGTCATTCCAGATCCTCCAGTTGGGCTGAACTGGACAGTGCTATACACCAGCCCAAGTCGTGTCTTTACTGATGTTCAGGTTACATGGAAGCCTCCACTCTCTGCAGATGTTGTTAATGGATGGATCATACCTGCCTATCAGCTTCAGTATAAATCTGTCAATGAAACAGAATGGCATGAGGTATGTATTGCAAGAACAAAACTTAGATACCTTCCTCAGAATTATTGGGAATGAGAAACAAATATCAGGGACCTGCAAAAGCTTAAAAGCTTGTAATTTACAGTTTGGGAAATACTTTGAAAACAATACATCTGCATATTTGCAAATTAATGAGTTACCATATATATTCATAGACTCTATAAACACACTCTGTTTTCCTATGTAATATATAGTGCAAGTCTTTCTATTTCTCATACTGTGTTTTCCTCCCTTGCCTCATGTATTCAGTATTTAATATTTAGTAGATGGAGATCCCACTATTTAATAGACCTCTGACATTTCCCCCTCTGCTTCTCTACATCCCTCTTGCATATGGATAAGGCCAATAGCACAGCTTGAACTTAAAAATAAGCATTGTATTACATCAACAATGTACACTACAGTAGACATGTAGTCCAAAAATAAACTTGCACAGTTAAGTTCACAGCCTACCGTAAAAGAAAAAAAATATATGGCCTCACATTTTAGAATTATCTGCAATTTATACAGAACCATAGAGGTGGGAGGATCTTAGGAATCACCTAATCTAAATATTGTTCAGAAGATTCAGTAGAACATCTTTTCACAGTTGATCCCAAGTTTCTCTGAAGAGTAAAGGAGGTGTTTAACTTGAATTTGTTTCCTTATACTTTTAATATACTGGTTTGTGCCTTGCTCTCTAGGGTAACAAAGAATAAGTCCACTTCCTCTTCTACATATCAGATATTTGAAGACAGCTATCATATTTCCTCTCAGTCTCTTCTGTAGTCTAGATATTCCCAAAACCTTTAACCATTCCTCAAGGTGGTTGTTTTCATGACCTTCATATTTTCAGTAGCCCTCTTCCAAACTAACTCCAATTGGTCACTACCCTTTTTGAATGTCCTAAACAGACATAGTATTCCAAGTGGGGTCTGATCAGGGTAGAGTCAAGTGGCACAATTATTTTCCATGAAATGATTTATATGCTTCTGTTAATACAGCTCAAGATTGCATTTGCCTTTTTAGCAATTAACATCTCAACCTCTGGCTCGTGTCAACAAGGGCATCCGAAAACTCTTTTCCATTTATTTCTACAAGCCACGACTGTCCCATCCCGTATACTGTATGTGCCCTACATTTTTCCCCATAGGTGCAGAATTTTATTTTTCTCCCTATAGAATTCCCTCCCATTTCAATTAATCATTTTCAATCAAACTTTCCAGTTTTGTATCACGTGCAAAATTCTTAAGTGTCCACTCAACCCTCATTCAATTCATAGATTAAAAGATTGGAAAATATTAGAACCACTTGCTGATAAATAAGTTCTAATAGACTACATATTAAGGTAGTATCCACCTTAATATTGTTGTAGAAGAAGCATTTCCCAGGTGTTCTTGTTTTTTCTTATGGGTGATTGAGGATTATGTATATTGAAGTCTATCACATCTGGAAGGTTAAGTTTAGGAAAGAATGTTCTAGAATTTCAAAACATTCAGATCCTAATTCTGCCTCCTTGCTTAAGTTTTGTATTTAAAGAGTACTTTTCTTTATGAGTAGCAACAATCAGTTGAGGAGATTCAATGTATTATTACAGGTGGATTCAAAACGTGCCACAGAAGTTCCAGTATATTCTTTAAAGACATGCCGAGATTATGAGATGCGGGTTCGAGCAAAAGGATTACCTGAAATTTATGGCGAATTCAGTGACATCCTGTATGTATCATTTGATTCAAAAGGACTGGTGCCATGTGAAGAAGGTGAGAAAAATCTCTTCTATGATATTGCTTTTGAAATATTTTCTTAACACCTTGCATCAGAACTCACTACAAACTATTGTATGCCCATACGGATGGAAACTAATCAAGGAGAAAAGCAACATAGAACTAAGGGGAAATTTCCTGACAGTTAAAACAATTAATCAGTGGAACAACTTGGCTCCATAAATTGTGAATGCTCCAACACTGGAAGTTTTTGAGAAGAGATTGGACAACCAGTTGTCTGAAATGGCATAGGGCCATGATGGTGAACCTATGACACGTGTGCTCAAAATGGCACGCGGAGCCATGTCGCATGGTATGTGCAGCGTTGCCCATTCCTCTTCCAGGTTTCCGGCGCACTTGCACCCACGACAATCAACTGGCCTTTGTGTGTGCAGCAGTGCTGGAAACTGGAAGAACTGGTCTTCCATTTTCCAATGAGAGCATGCGCGCTGGCCAGCTGATTGTCGCACATGCATGCGAGCCAGTAACTGGAAGACTAGCTGACCAGCGCACATGTGCATGCCAGAAACCAGAAATTCATTTTCCGGGACACGCATGCCTCCTGGGCAGCTACTCTTCTGGGTTGTGGGCCAGACGAGCACACATGTGCGAAACGGACACACATGGTCCACCATCACTGGTATGGGGTCTCTTGCCTAAGCAATGGGTTGAACATGAAGACCTCCAAGGTCCCTTCCAACTCTGTTGTTCTGTATTTGGCGCACCCTGTGCATGGAATGCTTGAGAACATGTGCAACATTCTTCTGAACCCAATTTTCCCATGGGAATATGAGCCTTGCACAGAATCTTTAGCCTAGAAAACAAGCCATGCTTCCTCTTAGGCCGTTTTTTGCTGGAATCTGAATTGGTAGCACTGGGGAAAATGAATTGTAATGGTATATGGGAATGACCTTGAAGGACAAGGGGAAGAGATGCGGTCTAGGGAAAGATCAGTCAAGAGAGGAAGGAGCCCCTAGTGGTTTAACAGCCAGAGCAAAACACACACACACACACACACACACACACATACCTTAGAAAACACCTACCCTAATTCATCCTGCTATTAAAAGTGACATCAGGCGATTTGCATTTTCGGAGTGATAAGACTCTTGATGTAACCATACGATAAAGTAGATTTAGATGATCTGGTCATATTTCCTGTCTGATTCACCTGGGAGGGCTGACTGAATCTATCGTGTAAACCAGTGGTAGTCAACCTGGTCCCTACCACCAACTAGTGGACGTTCCAGCTTTCGTGGTGGGCGGTAGGGGTTTGCTGTAACTCTGCTTTATAAATTTTATAAAGTAAAGTTACTTCCCTACTTTATAAATCACCATTACTGTGGAACCGGTGGGCAGTTAGAAAATTTTACTACTAACAGAGATACAAAAGTGGGCGGTAGGTATAAAAAGGTTAACTACCCCTGATGTAAACTGTGGGCAAAGGGCCACAAGGGAAACTGGAACTGTTGTGGAGGGCCAAACTAATAGAGCCACTACTGCCAAAAAATAAAGGGCCAGGTGTTTCTGTAGGCTACAAAATGCTCATGTCTGATGTAAACATATGGGCAGAGGGTTTTCATTGGACTCTACTCAGGCAGATATGTGGTATCTATCTGCCTGTCTGCCTGCCTGCCTGCCTGCCTGCCTACCTGCCTGCCTGCCTACCTACCTACCTACCTACCTACCTACCTACCTACCTACCTACCTATCTAATCTATCAAATTTATATGGTTATCCACCTCACAAGAAGAGACTCTGGGTGATGTATAACAAAAAATAAATAAAAATAAAACATAAACATGTCAAAAAACAATGATGCCACTCCACCCTGTTCCCCACAATGGTGCTTCCAAGATTACTTTTAAATTCCAACTTGCAAGAGGACCTGAGAATATATTTTGGGAGTTCTGAATAGAGAACTTAATTTCCATGAAGATAAGATTATTTGTTGGCATAACAAAGCATTCTGAATCCTGGAATGAAAAGCCACAGAGAAGGAGGAGGAGGACTTGCCATCTTTCCATATTCTGTTAGCGGAACTATGGCTGGTGAGATTGTGGAGTGAAGTGGAGACTTGGATTACTGTTTAGGAAATGGATGGACTAGCAATATCCATGTCCAATTTTCATCTGCAGGATAGGGAGGCACATGTATAATTCAGGGGTGGGTTCCAGCTGCTGCTGCTACTGGTTCACTTTTGTTGCATGCACAGTGCAACAAAAAATGTTCTGCACATGAACAGAAGGCAAAAACAAGATAGCGCTCCCTATAGCGGCCAAGAGAGAACCAGTTTAGGAGTCTGGCAGGCCTGGGTTGCTGCCGGTTCCAACGACCCAGGCCGCCAAGTTATTACTGATTCGGACGAACCGGTCCAAACCCGTGGGAACCTACTTCTGGTTTAATTAAACAGACCACCTTCATCTCTGAAGGCTTGTAGATGTTATCAGGTATACATTCTTCAGGAATATTTCTAATGAAGAGATTGTGAAAGTTACACCTGTTGAATCACTCCTGGATGTATCACTCTGCAACATAAAATTGACTTGAAAAAACAAAATAAACTATGAAAACTGAAACTTTAGAAGCCGAACAGTTAGCTTAAGGACCTTTATTAAATAGCCAGTATTATCTCATTATCTGATATCTATGCTTTGGTGAGTTGGTATTACTGCTGTTATGTGAAATGAATTTACTTACTGCAAGCAAACTGCTGATCGAGCCAGCAAAATAAGGATAATATTTGAAGTTCTAGCCTTGCAGAAAGAGAAGAGATTTAAAACAGAGGCAAGATTTTCAAGATGTGAAAAGCTAGAAATAGCAATTAAAAATATTTGAATTCTGAGCAAATTCTGTAAACAAAAAAAAATGAAAAGCCTCGGTGACTATGAGTCAGCAAATAGTATTATTTCTTACAGTAGGGACGAAATGTCTTGGTTTATTAGTGGCATTCAACTGGATCATCTTTTCCCAATCTGGTTATCTTCAGGTCAAAAGTGTCCACAGGGAGGAGAAAAGAGAGGCAGATGATTGTGCTACAAATACCACCCCTTTTGTTGTGCATCATGACATCATGTACATGTACAAAAGGGAAATTGCTTATAGCAGGGGTGTTAAACGTATGGCCCATGGGCCGGATGCTTCACACACCCCAGCTCCGCAAATGGGGGAAATGTTGCAGAATGTCAAATGACAGCAACGTCACGTGGCAAGTTTGATACCCATGGCTTACAGCATGCTTGAGTTCCAGTGGTGTTAGACTTCAATACCCAGATAGCATAGCCATTGGAAAATTGTAGGCATTGAAATCCAATTTATCTGGACCAAGTTCAGAGAACTAAATAAGACTGACCTGGTTGACTTACTAGGGAGATGCCATGTGTGGGAAATCTATACATCACATGCAGATATTTTCTAAACAATCATGAAACAGCAACATGTTGATCAAAGAAACACAAACAAAACTGGAAAGTGATAGAAATGTCACATTTTTAATTGTTTTTTTGTTCCAGAAATCGAAATTGCTTGGCCTTTGGCGATAGCCTTTGGAACACTTGGCCTAATTGTGATACTGTCTTCAATCTTCTATTCTAAACAACAAAAGTAAGTTTTTGGTAGATTTTTGCCTCTAATCTAACTCATCCATTTTCTGTGGCTTTTCTCTAAGAACTTTTTGACAGGGTCATTTTATTTTGGCTCTCCCAGGTACATTTGTTCTTTCATCAGGACAAAAGGATGTTCAGAAACTCTTTCCAGACAATTAGTTTTACGACTGATGGTAGATTGTGGTCATGTGGGGAGCAAAATAATCTTTACTGGAGATATTGGAATGGGAAACTATTGAAAACTGCAAGGATAGTTTCTAGCAGTCAAAAATGACTGAAAAATACACCTTGAAGTGTGTATATGGCATACTTCCTATTTTTTGGACTTTTACTAACAAATCTGTAAACATTTCAACGTATCACCCTTACACATATTTGAAATTTACTTATATACTTGTATTATGGCACATACATTTCTACTTGGTTTGGGAGAAGATAAAAAACATAATTTTCTTCACAGAGAATGGCAGAAATGAAAAGGAAATTAGATGATGAGGAAATTGTTTTTAGTCTCATTCCTTTGATGATGAGGAACTGATTTAATCTGTAACAGCCCATTAGCTAGTTTGCAGTATGGCTGAGGTCATAAAGACTAGGTTCCGTCACTCTAGATCAGGGCTGTCAAATTCAAAGCCTGCTGGCCGGATGCGTCCCGCACTGGCCATAGCCACACCTAGTTTAGTGAAGGGGGGGGTGTTCTGCCCCGGGCAATGAGGTTCTGCTCGGGCAGCCAGTTAACTCCACGCTTGGGAATATTTTTTAGATCACGTTTATTATCAGGAATCCTTAATAGCAAAACTTACAGTTCAGTGTTAAGATTCTTCTGACTTTCCCTGATCTGTCCCATCACGTAGTGTAAAAAGACATTAATTCCTCTAACCCATGCCGCTGGTGCAAAGCTGCTTCTGGTAGTGCTGATAGCGATTCAGTGAGTGCGCAGTAGTAAAACAATTTCCCAGGCAAAATACCCCACTGCCCAATCAGGGAGCACAGATGTGGTCACATGTTATGGGACTACATTTCCCATAAGGTAGTTGCATTTCCCATGAGATAGTTGCTTAAAGGAGACAGCTTCTAATTCTTACATTGGCTATATACTGTTGGGACAGCACAGGGGAGGAAGTCCTGATATGTCATATGATGCTGCCGTGACGACATGAGTTTGACACCCCTGCTCTAGATATCCAACTCATCCTTTTATGCCTCCTTTTCCCCTTTTCTGACATCAGCATTTTAAAATTGGAAAATAACATCCCTGGAGTTTTTTATGAGTCTAGAATGGGCATTGCTAAGGGGGCACTGTAGAAGCTACATAGAGAGCCAATGTTTCTACCATCCACCATTCAGCCGTCACTTATAACCAAAGAACCATAAAAAAAACTCAGACAAGTTGCCCCTTAGGCCATAGAAAGGCCTGATACAGTGGAAATAAGAGTGGCTTCATCTGAGTCCTTAACAAAGATTCTTATTAGATAAGCACTGTCAAGGGCTTTAGCCAAATTTGAGCTGGGGAACTTATCTGTTTCTCATTCTCTAAAAATGGACTATTTTGAAAGAAGAGTTCTAGCTTACTCCCTTGGCTAGGTCATCTTCATAATGAATGTAAGGGTTTCACCCATTTCACTACTCTTTAGTTAGCTAGGATACAAATCTATACTGCAGCATTTCAGAATTCTGATTGGGAGCTAAATGCTCTACCATATTAAATATTCTCCCTCCTAAAGATGGTTGCATTTGTTGAGAAATAAATTTAAAATGTGTTGGTTTATATCAGAGTCTTGAATGTTTTCTTGAATTTAAGTGTGAGGATATTGCATTAGGGATAAAGATACCTCTCCTTTACACATTCCTTCCCCTTAAAATCTCTCCATCTCAATTTACATGTTGACAGCTAGAGTAGCCTTGAGGGCAACATCCAGTTGCTTTTGCAAATCAAAGTTCAAAGTATTAAGTATTCTAGTGTTGGTCATGCTTGTTGAGCTGTAGGTTCAAAAGGTTAAGAAGATATCACGATAACAGCTATGCCAACTGCTTCATCTTTGTAAGTCCAAAAGATGAAGCAGATAAGGGAAAAGCAACAACCATGTGGCAATAGAGACGAAAGCTGCCAATGAGACTTCAGTAATGAAGGCTACTTATATTTATGGGAAGGCATAAAGACTAGGAGAATCTCCAACCAAAATGAAGATAGAAGCCACAGAGCTGGATTCTATTTCAGAGGGTTGAATTCAAGGAAGGGATTAATATTAAAAACCCATAAGCCAAAACCCCAGAGAAAGAGAAGGAGGAGAATGAAGGGGAAGAGGAGGAGGAAAAGGAGACAAAATGGTAGACATGCCTCCTGCAGGAAATCGTCAGTCCCTGAAGCTTCCACATAGCACATACATTTTGTTCCTACTCTTGGATGCCCTAAAATGACGAAACATTGACAGCTCTGAGAAGGTATCAATATCAGTGAGAAATCAATTGTATTGATGCAATTGAAACATCAGAAGAAGTGGATGAATTTCTCCTTAGCGTCTTCCTGCACCTTTAATTTCCCTTGTTTAGATTAGGTTGAACCAGTCTTATAATAAATAACATGTTCAGTTTTCAGGCTGGTTTGATTATTGAGTCTTGTTTGCAAACTTTGCTTTAAAAGAACCCAAGAGATACATTGGAATATTCTCAGCTTGCCCGTCCTTGTTTTACTATATTAGCAAATGGATTTCTGGCAAATGTGATGATACTCCTATCCTGTTGAGAGGCAACTTTTGAGTCTGAAAAGCATTGGATAATATGAGAGAAGGCAAGTCTCATGGAGCTAAATGATCCAGAGTTTTCAGTGCTATGGAGAGGTCTATACTACACTTCTGTTTTAATCCTTCGATAACCCTGGCATTAAGCCTCAGACTCTTGAGTTTGCAGAATACATCCAGGGTTATTGGGCATTGTGCAGTGTATCTTGGGGGTGAACAAATTCAACAAGACAGCTGTGATTGTTGCATGGTGGATCTCCGAAGGGTTGCCAAGGTGCTTGCTTGAGCTTCCCTTGTAGACGGTATTTGCTGGATTGATTGATTTGCATACTGAGTACAGCCAGGGGTGGGCTGCTGGGGGGTTTGCAGGGGTTTGGGAGAACCTCTAGCTAAGATTCTGGGCAGTTCAGAGAACCCCCAAATCCCACTCTTGGATGACCCCCGCCTACCCCACTCCTCCCAGGAGTCCCCACGCGGCCCATTTTGGATGCAGGAAAGGGCAGGGCGCACATGGAGGCTTGGGGAGGGTGAAAAATGGGCTTACTGGAAGTTCAGGAAGGCCAGAAACGGGCCCATTTCCAGCCTCCAGAGCATGGGGAAGGCAAAAACACACACACACCCGTCATGGTGCAGGAGGCTGAATAGATCACACGCACCACACCCAGGCCCACCCACCAACTGGCCAGAGATGCCCTTACTAAAATTTTTGAAGTTCACCCCCAAGTACAGCAATTAGGGTAACCAGGCAGCTACAGGCAGCAATGTGGGAAATGATTGTGAATTAGATCATGCTTATAGGCAGGATTCCCTCCCACTGAAGGGGAATAGGAAGTAACTTTTTAATTGTGCTGGATTCATTCCTGTGGAGGGAGAAAGAAAAAGGATTTAAAAATTGCCACAAGCTAGCATATTGCTCTTTAATTGCTTGGAGAATGCTGCTTTGTAAAGAAGCCAAAATGAAAGGTTAAAATTCCTTCACTTTTCTCAGAAACCGCGCTTAGGAGTCAAAGGACAAGTGCAGAGTTGCAGAAGACCAATTAGCTAAAATTGCTGAACAAATTGACAAAATTAATACTGCTGAGCAACCCCAAATGAAAAACAAACACTACTCTATTACTCAGAACTGAAATTCTAAATCGTGGGAAAAAGAACATGACTGGATGAATCTCTCCAAGAAAATCTGGAACGCCAAGCTTAGATTGAAAACCCATTAAAACAGAATTTAGTATTCATAAACTAGTATGTGATAAAGGAGCTGTTAAAAGATGCAGTTCACCAACAGATAAGCAACTGTGAAAAGGACTTTCAGATAACAATGATTTGGCATGGTTTAGATTATTTATTACAAATGAATGAATGAATGTTTATATGGCCACCCAACTCACTCCAAGTGGCTTTAAAAAGGTTAAAAACCCAATATAAAAACAATAAAAGCCATACCATCCCACCCACCCTCTAGCAACAACAATAAAATGAGCCATTTGATGGGCTCCATCCCACTCGAGTCCCCAAGGTCCATTGGCAAAACTAGGTCTTCAGGGCCTTGCAAAAGAATGCCAAAGTGAAGCCAATCTTAGCCGGGATGATGTTCCACAGGGAGAGAGCCACCATGAATAAAACCCTTCTCTTTGGTCTCGCTAGATGGACCTCTTTAGGAGAGGGGAACCATAGCATTTCCTGCCTCATAGAGGGCTTTGACAGTTAAAACCATCATCTTGAATTTGACCCAGAAGCAAATCAGCAGCCAATGCAGCTGCTACAGGAGATGACATAAATGCACATCTAGGCCTGCATAAAACCATGTAAGCAGCCATATTTTGAACCAATTAAAGCTTTAATTTTTTGTTAATGTATATGAAAATATAATATAATGAAAATGTAATAAAAGATTTCTTCTTCCTCTATTTTGGATCTGTAAGCAAATCCTTAATGCCTTGTCATTTGATCCTGGTCAACAACAATCCATTTACCAAAAACAACATATGTATTTTAACCTTGATCAAATAAACCAACCCTATATTCCTTCCCTTTGCTTTTAAGAATCTTTGCTTTGAAGATGTTAATATATTCTCCTTAACTGAACCAAACCAATCCAGCAAGACTCTCAGGATGCAGGTAGTGTCACTTGCATAGCTTGTATGGAAAATGTGGAAGGTAGTATCAAAGGGCTTTTCCAGAGGGCAGTGAGAATAGATTCATTCTGGGTTTTGAGTGCAACGTATTAGCAACAGATCTAAACTAAATATTTTTCAGACTTTTTCATTTTCTATAAACCAAACACTTTTTAATGAGATTGAATAGGATGTCTTGCTGACAATCTGAAATGGCACAATGGTACATATCTGATGTTCCAAAAAGTAAAAATATTCCACCATAGTTTGGGATTTGCCAAGATATAGCCATCCTCCTAAAATAAGGAATTGTATTGTATTTTTCTTGATGCAGTTTAGAAGTCCTAGAACTTAAATGTTAATCTTATTTTTTCAGGTTGAAAATACTAATATTTCCTCCTGTTCCAGTGCCCAAAATTAAAGGAATTGATCCAGACCTATTAAAGGTAATGAGAAATTGATTGCTGTTGTACGAAATCAGTATACCTGAAGGTTTGCCAGCATAGCAGGGATGGATTAAATAGTCTAAAATGGCCTACTCTCTAAAGAAAGGTTTTTCCCAATTGTTGCACAAGTTTGTGGAATAAATTTTTGCACTTTTATTCAAAACATTATTTCTAGTTAGGTATTGAGATTATTTATTTATTATGTGCCATCAAATTGGTGTCAACGTTGGTGACTATATAAATATAAATATAAATAAATGTATAGGACAGTCTGTCTCCAAACTGATTCTTCAGGACTTCCAAGGATGCATCACCTCTGTAATTGTATCTTGTCCTCATCTTCTCTTTCCTTCCACCTTCCCCAGTATGATAGACTTCTCCAGAAATAAACATTGCATGTACTGGAACTAAAATGACTCCCAAAAAGAATATTTTGGGTTTTTTTTTTCATTACTACTATATTCATGCAGATTTTATTATGGACCTAGTATTAGCTACCAGCACCCTACAACCAACTTTAATAATCCCAAGCCAGAGTTTTGTTTTGTTTTGTCTTTGGCTAGTAATAGCAAAAGACTCAAAAGAGAATAAAACAGAAGGCAGGAACAAATAATATTTATGCTGATTCCCAAATCTCCTTTTCATGAATCTCTCCAGCAAAGCTAATATTCTTGGACATCTCAGTAAAACTTCTGCTTTCTTCCATCCTCTGGGTGACCAAGTTCCAAGTCTTGTGCCCTAATTTGCAGGATCTTTTAATTGGGAAACTGATTAAAAATTATGTCTGAATAGAGTAAATATTGCTGCCATGCATATAGAATTCGCACATGAATGATTAAATTTCAACAATAATTGCTACTCTCTTGTTTTATTTTCAAACATTTGTTTTCAGAAAGGAAAATTGGATGAAGTTAATTTCATATTAGCAAGTCATGGTAGCTACATGCCCCAGCTTTATGGAAATGACTCTTGGGTGGAATTTATTGAACTGGATATAGATGACGCTGAAGAGAGAACCGAAGGATCAGATACTGAAAGGCTCCTTGGTGATGTTCACACAAAGTCTCATGGCTGCCTTGCAGTGAGGGATGATGATTCTGGACGGGCCAGCTGCTGTGAGCCTGATGTCCCAGAGACTGATTTTAGTGCAAGTGATACATGCGATGGAGCTTCTGACATTGATCAGTCCAAAAGGGTAAGTGATAAAGAAGAGGATCTCTTGTGCCTTGATCAAAAAGACAACGAGAAATCAATCCCAGGTCTTGACGATGCATCTGCTTGCTTGCCATTGGATAATCCAACCAAAGAACAGGACCTAAAATCCCATGTGCCTGCCACTGAGAT
The DNA here is from genome assembly GCF_009769535.1 of Thamnophis elegans. Classification (NCBI taxonomy): domain Eukaryota; kingdom Metazoa; phylum Chordata; class Lepidosauria; order Squamata; family Natricidae; genus Thamnophis; species Thamnophis elegans. The sequence goes on along the minus strand of NC_045543.1, from coordinate 126,307,775 downwards.
AACCAATCCACTAGTCCAGACCCAGTTGAGCAATCAAAGTTCACTAAGGAACATTGATTTTTACGCACAAGTCAGCAACATTACACCAAGAGGAAGTGTTGTGCTCTCCCCAGGACAAAAAATGAAGACAGGAAAAACTCAAAGTGAAGCTCAGAGAGAACCAGTTGCACAGTGTCAATCAACCTTGGCCATGGACAATGCCTATTTCTGTGAGCTGGATGTGAAAAAATGTGTCACTGTCACACCTCCCAAAGAAGATGAGCCAGAAGTTCAAGTACAGAGCTTTTCAGAGGATGCTTACTTGACCACTGATAGCCTTGTCCTTCATCCTGTGATCCCTGCTATGGTAACAACAGCTGCAGAAGAAAAAGATCTGGAAGCTTCTGAGATACCTGTGGCAGACTATACCTCCATTCATATGGTACAGTCCCCACAAGGTCTTGTTCTCAACGCAACAGCTCTCCATGTGCCAAACAAAGAATTCATCATGTCATCTGGCTATGTGAGCACAGAGCAACTTAACAAAATCTTGTCATAGGTTTCTTTCTTTTTTCTTTTTAGTATGTAGGAAACTGTATCATCCCTAGCTCTCTGAAGCTCAGAACACATATGGAGTTGGAGTTTTCCAATTCAGTACAGTGTTACAGAAAACGTCTGAAGTTCACAGAACATTTATTAACTATGATGTGAATGGGGAGGCCAATTCCCAAAAGGAATTCTGTGTTCCTATGCTTTAACCAGAGCCAAGGTGTCCAATAGATTCAGATGGTTGGTGATGATGCAGTCCTTTCCACTTTTACCTGTGTTGTTGAATCAATCACAGTATTGTTTTTGTGTCTTGTAAATATTGTCTAACCAAATGTTGCTGGTGCTGATTCAGTAGCATGACTGTCCTTCATTATAGGTGTTGCTTTGGGCTTCTCCAAAACACATTGGGTATCTGTGTCATGCATTGTAAATCATTTTTTTCTTCAAAAAGCTATTAGCAAGTGTGGAATTTTGTTTGTTTGCTCGCTTGTTTGAAGATTTTGAAATGTTTATACTGGGAATTGGAGAACGAAAGATTAGATAAAGAAGCAAAAAAAGTTTTGTTAAGTAAAGCATTATTATGGTTAATATAAATAGAAATCTACTTTAATACTTCAGGTAAGCAAGCATGAATATTTTATACTTGGACTACATTCTGAGGTTTAATTATTATGATCGATGTATGGAATGTGTCTGCTGCAATCAGTATAGCAATTACCAAAAGAATAAGGAAAATATTTTTATATCTCCATCAAAGCTATAGAGAATTTTAAGTTGCAGCGCTGCTGGGGGTGGGGGGGTGATCATTTCTTAAAAGCACTATTCATATTTTTACCTTTTGTAGCAAACTAAAAACATGTACAACATTGAATATTTTTGTATTGGTAAAACCAATCTGTCATTACAGTTTTATAACAGTAAAGCCTAAGATGGATTTGGAATTTGAGGGCTTTTTAGGAATACAATTATTTTTTTATGACTAAGTAGGCGATTTAATAGTGTTCTTCACAAGAAAGTGTTTACATCCCTTAAATTTTAAACAACAAACCTAATATTAATATAGAGTCAAAAATTATCATCATTTTAGATTGTGAATCGAATGAAAATACAAAATTCAATAGAACAGTATTATGAACAGTATAACTTTTTAAATTAGGATAATATGCTAATTAATACCGATGTAGGAAAGTTTTAAAGAATTAGTGTGCTTAAAGCCTTACGTGTATCTGTTCCTTTCTCAAGGTATGCCTTAACATACTTTAATTTTATATTTTGTTTACATAAACGAGGTTTAAATTCCTTTTCAAATATGCAGTCTGCTTGGGGTTTTTTCCTTGCTGTTTTCCAGACTGCTGATATTAATCTCAGCCTTAGCCTGCCTGGAGGTAACCCGTTCCTAAACGTCACGCAAATGTCACACAAACTTCCCAGAGTTACTGATTTGAACTGGGAGTTTATGACCTGGGGGTGGGAAGCCTTGTGCCATTTAAAGGTTCCTTGTTCTGATTCAGAAAGCTTCTCCCTTTAGCCTCTTATTGAATTTAGCTTCCCCAAGATCTTTAGCGCAGGTCTTTTACATTACCTATTGCCTGAGTCTATTTTTTTTTAAGATGTCAGGGATCAATCCGTGGACCTTTCTGCACATAAAACATGGATTATATCGCCGAGCCACTAATCCCTGACAGGAGCAAAAATGTGAATGGGGAAACATTGCAGTGAATTCAGAGGTACTCAGAGATGATTATAGGTTGTGCCCCCTATGGAAAGGGTGCAGATATTTTGCACTGATCACAATAATGGAAACTCACCAAAAAGAAAAAACGTTGGAAAAGGAGGGGGGGAGGAATGTGTAGGATTTGCCTCTGAACTGGTCTTAAAAGGATTTAAATCTAGATGAAAAATCCTTCCTTTTCATTGCTGTTCCCTTCATGGGCCATTACAATTAATGGCCATATGATAAGCTGTGATAATAATGATAATGATCGTAGTATGTAGATTATAACTGCCTTCTGGGAAATACATTGATATTATACCTGGGTGGCAGTTTTGTTAGTATTGTTTTGATTTGTTTTAAAGAAGTAAGGTGAAGGTCTTGTTACGTGTATTTGCCATAGTCTTCAGTCTTAAAGACAAGTGTAGTGCAATTGTTTCTGGTTTATTTAGAAATAAACCATAGAATGTGCTATCGGGCCAACTTCCGTTTGGTGGGTTTTTATGTTGGCCAAACAAATAAGGATGAAGTTTCCAAAAAGCTCACATAGGACATCTAAATAAAGTTGCTTGGGATGACACCACCACGGAAAAAGAATGTAAGCTTCATTTATTTACATTTTTGAAAGATTGACTCTTTTTTCCATATAGGTACTCATCACACTCAGCTAATTGTCACTAGAAAAACTGGGGGTGGGAAAGAGGATGGTGGGAAACATTAGCAGGTTGTAAGAGACCCTGTCAGCAAAGAACAGCTAGAATGAAAAGAATACCAAGTGAGCAGATCTGACATCAAGCTTTAGTAAACATATGAAATGGTGCAGAAATTTTAAAATGACCACGCACCTGCTTCTCAGCTACGATGTTAATCCTGTGTTATATAAGTAGTCCTTGAGTAGAAATGCACATTTTAGCTGGAGATTGAATCATGTATAAGAAAATTGCTCAGAATCAAGTCAGTGCTTCAGAAATAAACTTTTCTGATATTCATTCTTTGGCTTGCATTTGGCTTTTGTATTTAAGATGTATTTTCTCTAACAGCTGGAACCTTTGATTTTAGGCACTATTGCAATTAGAGCTATGTAAGCCGTTCTTAATGACAAGGGAAATTAATGATACATTTCCCTTGATGGATGTTTTTTTTTCCATCACCAAAAACTAGTTAAATACCTCAATCTCAGAATGTCCTTCGGTACTTTGCTGGTTACGTAAAACAATATACCACAGTATGACGATTTGTGTATTTCTGTTTTATGTATTTAACTTGCCTTATGTCAGTGTTCTGATTCCATCCTCAAAGTTTAAATAAATTTATTTTCTTTAATTCATCATGATGTTGTTGCATACTTTATTATCAAACCTTTACAATGAAGGAGGAGTGGGGACAATATCAAAAAAGATAGTTTACTGTACTGTTAGCAGATGTATTTTTACATGTTGTTTCTATGTAATATAAATGAAATCCGGGGAAATACATAAAGCATGATTGGCAGCCCTAATTTCCACATATTTTTGTTGCTGAGAATAAGGCAGTCCAATTCTGCTTATAGATATGCCAGATTGGGTTCTAAGAATTATAGTCCCACTCATCTAGTTCAGAGGCCCTGATTTCTGTAGTTGTAGCCCTCGAGATACCTTTTGAAAACTGAAATAATTCTTTCACATCATTCTGTAAACCGTAAAATGCCACAGTTAAAACCCCAAGAAAAGTATGCAAAAGCCTCATCAACATACGTGGTGTGATCCTATGAGGTCTGCAGGTTACTCAGAAATGAAAAGGTTGCCCTCTGACCTACAGAAGGTGAAATTGCCTCATGAACTCTACTGCCTCCACTGGTGAAACACAGTAAGACATATTAAGAGGACTATATAGCCCCAAATGTAATGAAGATGGATATTCTTTTGGTTATGGGAAAAGTTGGTCTGGGGAATTCTAAACAATATTTGATTCATTTAATTCATGAAGGACTCCACATGGAAATTCTAGCATCCTGAAAATCTCCAGAGCTGTTATTCCATCTTTCCATCTGTTTCAAAAGGAAGCATATAAATTATTGAATACATTTTAAAAATCAAAAATAAATTCCATAGGTGTAAGACACAGCAGGTGAAAAATTTCTCTAAATATTACAGGATATCTTTTGGCTTCTTTGTGAACTTCTGATTGAACCAATAGAAGAGAATATATGTAGCTCAGAGTTGAACTACAGAACCCTTAATGCTCCCTGAACTTGGTTGTTTGTTAAGAGATGGTTCATCACATGCCTAGGTAACCTCATCAATGCACAGAAGATGTTACCTAGTTAGATAATGAAATGTCCACAAGCAAACAACTAAGTACAGAAAGCTCCAAAAACTCCACACTTCTGATTGTGGCACCTGTGAAACTAATTCCACGCCTCCAGAAAACATCTCACAAAGTTCAGGGATTCTCTGGAGCACTTGAGTGATGAAAACTTCAACTTTATGATTCCTGAACACTTTTAATAGGGGATTAGGGATCAAAACCCTAGGTCAGTGATGGCGAACCTTTTCGGTGCTGAGTGCCCAAACCAGAATGTGTGTGCATAACGGACCCCTAGAAACTCAAAAGACCAGCTGGCCAGTGCGCATGTGCACACTGGTTTCTGGCACATGCATGCACACCAGCCAGCTGGTCTTCATGAGCGTTGGAAACCCAAAGATGAGGGGTTCCAGCACATGCGAAGATCAGCTGGGCAACGCATATGCATGCGCCAGAAATCAGAAGAGCAGCTGGCGATGGTGCGCGTGCCCCAGAGGGGGCTTTGCGTGCCACCCCTAGCACACGTGCCATAGGTTCGTCATCACAGCCCCAGGTCAAATGAGATCAAAGCCTAGAGAAAAAAGTTGAGCAACATTTAATGCAAATTAAACTTTTAGTAGGCAAAAAAACCTTCTCAAGTCATTATTTCAGTTGTGAGCAGATTTACTCATTTCAAAGTTCTTATCTGATCGGCATGATTATATTTGCCAATAGATGATTCCTGATTTAAAATTGAGTCTTCATTCATTAATAAATTACGAAACCCCAAATGGATTTTTTCTCCTTCCTTCCATCAGAAAAAGAAGGAAGGAAAATGGTTGTACTGCAAAAAGAAGAAGACGAGGTGGACAGACTGAAATTGAAGTATATAATAATAGCTTTTAAACTAATAGTACAGCATTTCAGAGGATCTGTGATAAAACTTAAAAATATACGGAACAAATTATCATGTACTGAATAGCAAAAGTACAGTTTAAAAATTAGTCTGTGATATTTTTAATTAGAATTTGGGAAAATATTGATCCAGGTAATACAATGTATTACTAATGCGTACACGTAATAGAAACTTAGCCAGAGGTTTCTTGCTTGAATTCGTAATTTCTTTCTGTTTTGTGACTTAGAAACAACCTAGTCTTGAATTCTAGGTGTATGGACGTCTTCCTTTCTGACAATAATTGTGAATCTAAATAAATTGATAAAATCCTCAGATTTCTGCTAAAGATGAAAAAAAAAGGCCCTTGTTATTTTTGCTAAAATAATTGTTTCTATACAAATCAGGGAGCAGTTTCTATCAATATTAAGAATTAAAACAGCAACTAAACAGCCATTTGCAATATCTAATCTCTGTGTTCTTTGTCATTAAAATCTCTGGTTAGCATTCATTAAATTTGTTCCCTAGAATTCATTAAATTAATCAACTCTGAACCTGAACCTAGCGAAGCTGCTTCTGGTATCGTTTAATATTTCCAAGTATTAAAACATAGCATTAATTTCTTAGGCTTGCAAACATTTATTGCAATGAGCACAGTTAATGGTCTTTCTGGTTTTAAAAAAGCAAACTATAAGGATTGGGGAACCTTTTTGGCTGTAAACAATCATTATTATAATGATTGAACCAATAAATGGTGTACTTTAGGAAGTAAACTTTTGTCCACTCTTTCTCTTACAACAAAACACAGCTGATCCTTCTTTCATCTCTTTCAAATTTGTAGAAAATTCAAGCTCACGTCTTTCTTTTATCCCACCTTTATTATTTATATAAATAACTCAAAGTGGCAAACATACCTAATATTACTTCCTCCTCCTGTTTTTCCTCACAACCCTGTGAGGTGAGTTTTGCTTGGCAAAAGTCATTCCTGTCTGAGGCAGAATTAGAAGACCTTGTGACTTGAGGCCACAAGGCAATACACAATAAACAAGCACAGAAGACGTGAAGTCAACAAACTATTACACTGCATTAAAAATGTGATCTCTATATTTTTCAATACCTTCTCACATAGCCTCATAAATACAAGAGCTATTTATTTTCCCCTGCTCCTATTCTCTGCTTGTCATGTTTTCCATTGGTACTCATTTCAGGAGGCATCCATGCATGGTGCAATCTTCCATTTATTATAGTTTTCTCTTGTAGCAGCAAATCCCAACAGCCCCACAGCCCCAAGAATCAATGACCCAACTCTTAAAGAACAACAGGAAAGGTGGAGATTCTTTAACAAATAAAGTGCTGTGAAGTAGAATAGAATAGAATAGAATAGAATAGAATAACAGAGTTGGAAGGGACCTTGCAGGTCTTCTAGTCCAACCCCCTGCTTAGACATTTAACCCTATACCACTTCAGACAAATGGTTATCCAACATCTTCTTAAAGACTTCCAGTGTTGGGGTATTCACAACTTCTGGAGGCAAGTTGTTACACTGATAAATTGTTTTAACTGTCAGGAAATTTCTGCTCAGTTCTAAGTTGCTTCTCTCCTTGTTTTCATTTTGAATCCCTCAATACCTGACTGTGCCTAAAGGAGAAAAAATGCATGTGCATATGATGCCAATGGGCAATGTTAGACATCAGTGATAGCAAGGGTGTCTGCAAGAGAGGTCAAAAAAGTCAAATGGCCGCTATGATTGCATAATTGATTTTTAAAGTACATTGGGCATGCAATACATGTAAAAATCTATGGAGTTTCAATTGGCGGGTTGTGGTTGCATCTTGACTTTTTAAAACCTTTTCCTGCAGGTGCCCCAGTATAGGGATGGAGGTGCAATTATAAAAGAAAGGAAAAATTAAAATATTTGACAAAATACTGCCGATTGTTGTCATGATAAAGAGGATTATCTGTGGATATTGGAGTCAAAGTATCAAGATGGAAGCCGTGATTGTGTGATCAATGTGTCTATGCGTGTACAATATATCTAAAGGGTTTGAACTTGCAGTTGCAACCACCATCCTGACTTTTCTGCCCTACCACCACCTTGTCTGGATATCCTGGTTGGATTCTCAAAAGGCATTCAACTAAGTTCTCAGAATTTGTTCTGGATCATAGATTGGTATAAGGACTCCTGCCTTGAGCAAGAGGTTGGACTAGAAGACCTCCAATATTTCCTCCTGACCTATTTTTATGATTCTAAGCTAAAGTGGGTTTGGTAGTTTATAATTTTTGTCTTAGAATATTTTGTGAAATGGATCACATTAAAACCATAGCATAATGTATTTATTATCACTATATTAAAATTTTAAACTTTAAACAAAAATGCCAAATCCAGTTTGAACATCTGACTGCCTGTCTGATGAACTAATAAGGAACAAATAAAAATACTGTATTAATAATAATAAGATAAAAATGAATAATAAAAATAATTAATTAAAAATAAAACAAACAAAAAACTTAAAGGGGAAATTCAATGGACCACCGGGTCTTTTTCTGTTTTCACTTTTCTACGTTTCTATATTAATATAAATAACATTTACATTTTACTTAGGTTATAAATTTATTTTGGTTGCATAAATACCCCAATTGTGTTTGGGGGTTTAGAATGCTGTGTACTCCTATTCTGTATTATCTAATGTATTAATCATACAGTTAACATATGCAGTTAACACTTTTTGAAAAATTAGGGGTTGAATTTCGAGCTTTGATCTTTGCCCTAAAGTCCGTTAAGAAACATAATTTCTTCCTCTACTCAAATATAGTCACATTTTCTTCATCTAGCAGTGCTCCTAGGTTTTTAATAGCTGCACAGCTGGTAGGCCTCTCAAAGAGTTTCCACCATCTGGAAATATTATAATTCTTCTGCTTGATGAAAGGGAAGGGAAAGGGAAAGGGAAAGGGAGGGAAGAGGAGCGGAGGGGAAGGGAGGGAAAAGGAAAGAAAAGGGGGAGGGAAAGGAAAGGAATGGGAATTATATAAATTAATCATTTTAATTAATACAGGTTTCTGGCCAGAACCTTCCCTTGGCTATACAATCACTGTACCCTTTTCTTCCAAAAGAGCAGTGGGGAAATTTTTTGTAATATTTGTTTTGCTTGTTACTTGACAAATGTCACCTTCTCTGCAAGAGCACTTTGCTTTCAGAGAGGACTCAGTTTATTTAATTCCCCTAAGAAAACTGCAGAAGGATCTCCCCAAGTCCTAGGGCATTTCACTATGCGGGTCATTCAACAATTGGGACAGCAAAAGGAGAACAAAGGGGGGGGGGAATCTGTCCCCCATTCTGGATGATGAGTGGTACGTTCCATAAATCGTCCTAGGCTGAATCTTTCCCTGCCTGAAAGTTCAGTTTCAGGGTGTTTCTATCTCTGGTTTGTGTGTCACTTTATGATTCCACATAAAGATTAAGCCCATCGGCCTTCAGAGCTTCTTGCTTTCTCTCTTAATGTACACAACTCTTCACTGTGCATCCTATGGCTCATATTATCAACTTATTCTCCATTCACTTCAAATATATATTCAGATTCTTTCCTTCAGAGATGGGGTTGCCAACTAGAACATGGACTTGGCCTGCTCTTCTGCCTTCAAGAGATATTTTAATGATAAAAACCGATAGGGACAAGCCATAGCTTCTTTATTTACAAATGAAACTAAACATAATGTCCAATTAATTTTTGAAGGGTTAAGAAAAAAAAATGGTGATGCGTGTGTGTGTGTGTGTGTGTGTGTATCTTTCACAAAATTATCACTCACATCATTTTTTCCTCAGCTTAAATGCAACTTAATTTTAAAACATAAATTTTAAATGATACATCATTTTTTCCAAGATGAATAGAAATTGGTGATATAATCCTGCTGAATATTTTTGCTCCTCTGACTGTTTTAATTTTTAAACATATTTATCAATACCATAGGTTTATATCCTGCTTTCAAGGCCTAGATGCTTAGAAAGCAGCTCACAGTACAGAAAAAGGCAATGCATATGTTATATAAGATGTTATTCCATAAATGTAATAATTTGGAACATTTTATGGAAAAAAAAGTGCTGAAAAACATTTAACAATATTGACTAAATGCTAGATGGGGATTTGGGAACTTCTCTACAAACAGCCTAGCCTGCAGTTAAAAGATAAGAATGGCACAATACATTGCAATCTGTAATGTTATACACACAAAAATAACAGATAAGTTTCTACAAAAGAAAACTGCCAATTCTTTTGGTTCCCTAAAGGCAAAATTATTACTGACTGAAAATGTTATTTACAAGAGTCCAAATTTCAGTTACTTTAAAAAAAAACAGACTTTGCAAAGCTAGTCATAGCCAAATCAGAGAAAAGTAGAGTTACTTCAACAGTGAGATGTCCGGCATATAAATTTAATAAATAAAAATACACTGATTAATTTATAAATGGGAAGAACTTAAAATATCAACAGTATATAAGCAAACTGAGATAATGTAAATGGAGCTATTTAACTCAAACATGAAATTTTAATAATTTTGAAATGTTGATATTCTTGATGTTGATACTTGAGTCTAAGACAGAAAACTTAGACATACTTAATAATAGCAATATTGTTAGAATATTTAACAATTTAACATTAAGCATTGCTGAATACAGTTCATGGCCTTGTCTACAAAAATGGCTGTAACATTTGTGCATACAGGTCACAGAATGCAGGCACTGCTATATGTTTTAAATTTTTACTATGTCACTTATTACCATGTAAAAAAATGCTAATTTTCCCCATGGAAGTTGCTTCTCACATGGCAAAGGAATAGACCATTATGCTTAAGATAGCTAAATTTATACATATTACATATTTTTCTTTGATGTACAGCAAATTGTGAAGCAGTCTTGCAACATGAAGAAAACCAGCGTGGTGAATCTTGACAAACTTTTAGGGGACTTCTCACATATAGAAATGGTAAATGATCAAGTAGAAAAACAATAATATACTATACCCAAATTCTTATACATTTCCCTAAAAAGTTAGCAACTCACTAAGAGTTGGATAGCGAGATGGGTGGCATATAAATTAAATATATAAATACTTTCTTTCACTATGCCTTTGAAGTCCCTCTTTTTATGGGTCTGATTATGCAGTGGAATAGAACTCTTGATAACTAAACTTGTGAAAAATGTGGCACATGGTAGATGTAGTAAGGTGTTATGTAAGTTCTGATCTCATTTAGGAGATTCAGCTCTTCAAGTCAATTCAGTTTTCAACTGAAAATGCTTTTTAATTTGAAGTAGTGATTTCTCCAGTGTCTGTCATAGACTGAATCTAATTGTTTTCTCTCGACATTATGAGACTATTTTTACACTTATCTTTTTATATAATGAATTAAGTTTCAGGGGGAAGACCCATAGGTCAATAGAATGCATGGGCAATTTACCTTCATAATGAACTCTTGGACTTCATTTTTCCAAAAAATAATCTCTGGAAAAGAGCTAACAAAATCCCTTTTCTGAATCCCAATAATCAGATAACCAATTTTATTAGTGTTTTATTCAGTCAGTATTCAGTTTCAGAATGGATATGAAATCAGCCCCTTTAAATTCACCATTCTTTATGAAGCACATCCAAGATCATTCTTATTTTTTTAAGGATCATGCTTTTAGATTTCTAATGCTTGACCAAATATCAGCAAACGTTCAGCATGTATTTTTTTTTACAAAAAAGATTTTTCTGTCAGAATAATTGAAGAGCTGGGAAGGCTCCTTCAAACAAGAGGTTTCATTTGAAATGCAAATACTTTCCTACAGAAAATATCAGAACTTCACGGAAAAAATCATCTTCTGAATCTTGAGTTGGACAAAACAAATAAATTGCTGACAATAAGCCAGGCAAGGGAAGAAATGGCTAAACGAGGTAAGCATTCATTTCCTTGGCGATGTTTACCACCAGACATACAGTATCTTAGAACCCATGAAATGTGTATGTGGATACTTTTGTGTAATAGAGGTGGTCCAAGAGCAGAGCAGCCCCAATACTCTGGTTAGTGGCAATGAACTTTCTTATTGCACCAGCGCCAAAGGAGCTGGCATTCAACGCATAGGGGTTTTGTAGTGGGAAGAGTACTTCCCTATACATTTTCACTATTTAAAATTGGAAAGCAATTGGATCTTTTGGGGAATGAAGTTCACTGCCACTTTAGAATGGCTCTGGATATTGCTAGCAGGTGAATGAAAAAAGTCACAGTAACTAAGCCTCAAATCTTTAGGCGTGGGTGTGCCCAGCAGCAGCTTCCCGCTACCCCCCTTGAATACTGTCGGCTCCCCCCCCCCCCCCCCGTGGACATGTCATCTCATTCCATCTCCCCGTGATGTCATCCCGTTTGGTTGATGCCACACTCTCTTCTATGCTATACTGCGACAGAACTTTATTCCCTTCGGGAACTCCCCCTTTCCCGGGGATGGCCTTATTTCTGATAACTGAGAGGGAGGAGATAAGGAAGGACTAGAATTCATGATCTCCCAGTTTGTAACCTGATCAACACTATACCAAATTGGCTGTCTATAGCCATACATACTATCTTGCTGTTTCTTCATGCCAGATGTATTGCTGTGATGCAGGTTAATGTTGCTCCATCTGAAAACAGTTCCCTTTGCTCCACCTTGGCCTCTGCAACGCAAGCACCCTGCATACTATCATAATAGATATACCGTGCTAGAAAATTGTTGGGAATTTGCTAATTACTGTAGGACAGTGGAGGTGAACCTATGGCACGAGTGTCAAAGGTATCAAAGGTGACAGGACTGACATTTGGGTGACACACCAGCATTCGCTTGACAGCAAATATTATTAAAAGTACACTACATTTGAAAAATGCACAGTCTTGTGCAATTTTCAGAGGCTGTGGAGATCGCACAAGAATGGAATGTGCTCTTGCATAGCCCTTGGATTCTACAGAAGTCATGTGGTGTTCAAAACCTCTGAAATTTGTAAGACACATGTGGTTTGCAGAGGCTGCAGAAGAGCATTCTTCAAAGCTACCTCAAGAATGAAGGCCTCATGCGACCCAGAACTGCTCAGGTAGGTTTCAGGGGTCTGTTTACAGAAACTAAATTCAGTGAGTTTTACTTACAAACAAAAGTGTGCAGAATTGCAGATTTAAAATAATATATATTTCCAGAGAAATGGATTTTCTAACCAAAAATAGCCTTTTCATTTTATAACATATTATGTAATTTAGTTTGAAAGCTTAACATTAATCAGAATTTTATTTTTAATACATAATCATCTAAACACAGATTATTCCTTTGCAAAATAAGTGTCCATTCAGTGTGTCTAATTTTAGTTCCTTATACATTTGAAGACAGGTTGAGAATTGCATCGTGTGTTAAGCCAACAATTTAACAAATTAAAGTTATTTAAATAAAATTTATTAACCATTAATAATAATACACAATCAGCAATGATAATTAATTGCTAACTTTTTCCTGGTGATCTTTCATCCTACCACTAAGCAGACCCAACTCTGTTTAATCACTAAGCAGGCCCAACACTTTCAGATCAGCCTAGGTTTGAGAGACTTTTTTTAAATTCGTGCATTATAATTTTATAGCAAGCTTCATCTTGGAAGAAGCATTCTCTTCTTTGTTAAAGATAATGCTTTTTAAAGACAATACCTGCTTCTGCAGACTTTCCATTAATGTGTGTATCAGTGGTAGGATTCCATATTTTTTACTACTGGGTCTGTGGGCAGGGCAAGGGAGGGATACTGTAAAATCTCCATTTCCTCTCCACTCCAGGGGAAGATTACTGCAAAATCCCCATTTCCTCACATTCAGCTAGGACTCGGGAGGCAGAGAATAGATGGGGGTGGAGCCAGTCAGAGGTGATATTTACCAGTTTCCGAACTACTCAAAATTTCCCCTACCAGTTCTCCAGAACTGGTCAGAACCTGCTGAATGCCACCTCTGGTGTGTATTGAAAGGAACAGTTATTCATACATGCTTTTTAATTAGTTACTTTACAATTGATGATCTATCTTGAAAAAAGATATAAGTGCCTAGATAAATTAAGTTATATAATGATAACTGGTAAGAATATAAATTGTGCAATGTCATACCTGAATGTTAGGATTCAGTTTTCATTAGAAATATTTAAACTTTTTTCAAATACTGAAATATCGGTAATTATATTCAGGAAGCTGATAATGAATAGATTCTTCTAAGATGTAGCAGCTATTACAATGGTTCTCAACCTGTGGGTCGGGACCCCTTTGGGGGTCGAACGATCCTTTCACAGGGGTCACCTAAGACCATCGGAAAACACATATTTTTCAATAGTCTTAGGAACCAAGACACCAATTTTATGGTTGGGGGGGTCACCACAACATGAGGAACTGTATTAAAGGGTCACAGCATTGGGAAGGTTGAGAACCAATGAGCTATTATTTTACTTGAACTCCACTTTAGCAACAATAAATGCAAGGCAAGCCCAAAGAAGCATTTAAACATGTGATACTTTTTCCTTAATTGAAATTGTTAGGCATTTTTAGATCTCTCCAGAATGGGAAAATATAATGTGGCTTTAAATTCTCCACATTTGTATTCCCTGAACTCTTACGAATCAATATTTCACATTTTAATTTTAAAACTAATGTTATGAGTAAAATTAAGGATACCAGAGGTCCATCTTGTGGCCACTATTTGCAATTGCAGGAGAGTTGGAATATGACAATACAGTTCATTTTTAAGTACAATTGCTGATATTTAAATAAGCAAACTTAAAATAGAAAATAATGATACTTCAGATATCAAATTTGGGTTTTCTTTCATTCTACCCATCTTGGAAGCATGTATGCCTCAGTGCAATAATTTTAAAAAGTTTGTATAATTATCAAAATAACAATAACTTAAAAATAAATATAATAATTTTTCTTTTCTTTTTAAAAGACTGCGCTACATTCCAAAATGTGATTAAAGGTCTTCAACAAACTATAGAGGATCAATATAATTTGAGAGGTAAAGAAGTGCAATGTGATTTCGTAAAATGTTATTTTTCTTGGTTGTGAGGGAGATCCGCAGTGGTAGGTTAAGATTGGTATGCCCCAGTACGGGCAATGTCTGCCGGGAGCATCGGGTAGCATTCCGGTACAGTGCTCTGGACTGCCTGCCCACCCACCCGCACTCCTTACCGGTATTTGAGTTTTTCGGGCTTACACGCACCGTCACGGAGGCATCACAGAGCATAACGAGCAGTAAATACACTTGTGCGCGCTGCACGCATTCATGTGGTGGATGCCCAGCCCCGTTAAACCATACTGGTTGCAATGGTATCCAGAACCCACCATTGGAGATACTGTAAAGATAGTCTTTGACTTAAAACCATTTATTTAATAACAGTTCAAAGTTACAATGACCTTAGAAAAAGCGCTTTACAAACTGTGGTCACCCTTACAACTATCACAGCATCTCCAGAGTCACATGATCACAATCTGTGTGCTTGTTAACCGGCTCATATTTACAAACTGTTGCAGCATCCTATGGTCCCATGATCATAATTTGTGCACTTTTTAACCTGTTTCCAGCAAAAAAAAAAACCTATTGGGGCAGTTTGATTGGTTTAATGGTCTGGTCACAACTGTGGTCATAAGTCAAGGACTACCTGCATAGCCAGAAGAATTTATGCCTGACTCTTGAAGAAAAAAAAGCCATGCACAATTTTTCAGTACAGCACAGGCAAAGTGTTTTTCACGAGAAACATATTTCCTATGTAGACTATCCTTCAGAGAGTTAAGTTGTTTCTTAAATATTTTCAGTTCAATTGTCATTCTCTGATTTGCAACCCCTTTCCTAGATTTCTACTCCATAAAAACAAGTAAAAATATTATTCTTTTATGGCAGTACTAAGCAATTTTGCCAACATATCCGGTTGAGAGAGAATGTGAGAAAAGATTCAGGATTTTTTAAAAGTCCTTTTCTTCTCTTGTTGTCTTATGTAAGAACCCCTTAATTTAGATGGTCCTGCAGTTTTAAATCAGTGACGTTCAAGTCAAGGATCCTTACAATTTTTTTAGAGTTCAGAATAGTTTGGAATTTATTTATCTCTCTTACATTGTAATGTTAGTATCCTTATATAGATGAAAACGAGACGCTCAAAAACACAATCCAGATTTTAGAAGAGAAAATGAAGAGTCGTGAAAAGGTAGGATCACCCTGTTTTCAAAGTTCCTTGTTTCTGATTTCTAGAGAGCCTTTAGGTGATTTTCTGATTTTTATAGTAATCATTACTATCTTCCTTATTGTTCGTTAATGACTTAAATACAAGCATATTAGATTGTTCGATTAAAATTCAATGTTTTATGTGTGGCTCACAATAAAATTTTTAAAAGCTAGCCTTGTCTCCTGGTAATTTTATACTTATTCCTGACAGTTTCCAGGAATTGTAACTGGAGTGGAACAATTATTTGCAAGTGCATGAAAGCAACAATATATTATACTACATTTTAAATTGGTAAAATTTGCATGTTACATTTGATGGCATTTAAGGCAAATATGAATTGCATAAATACAAACATCTTTACAGTTTAGAAAGGAAGACTTGCCTTTACCACTAAATCATAATGTTTGAATGCAAGTCTATGCCCAATTTCCACTTAAAAAGCCTTGGAAAATTATTTTATTAGAACATTGAAGGGGCTGAGTGGATTTATTTCTGGGTGAGCTGCAAGTATTTCTGAAATCACACACATACACACACACATCATGGTTTCATTTGCAGGGACAGAACTCTGCAGAGTTTGTGGACAGTCTGTTTTCCTATTGTCAGGAAGTCTCACCTTACCTCCTGGCATTTAGACTGAGGTTGCAAACTGTTCATAATGGATAAAGAGGAGAAAAGACTTGCTTCTCTACACAACAATTTAGATTTGTTTTTAATACAATCAGACAAATGCATACATTCCTGTTGATTGCACTACACAAAGATTTATCCTAGCTCTTTTGGCTGTAGAACCATGAAGCCTAGTAATTCAGATCAAAGAAAAATAAATTGGCAACACTTGAGTTATTACTTCCTCTTCAGCAGGGAGTCAGTGAATTGCAAAGTGGCACCCTGCTATTTGTCTTTCTTGGGTAATGTTCTCATAGAAGGGAAGGGTTTGCATTTTTTTTTCCTTTTCTGTGGAGTGAGAAGTTTTTTGTTGCTCTGGCTTGGTCTCTCGAAGAGAGTGGAATTTGAAGAAGGCATTGAGCCCTTCTTTCTAGCCAAGTTAAAATGCTATCCAAAGATACTGGCATAAGATTTGCTACAGGCATGATACTGCTAAATAGGCCTGCAGATTTTTACAGACAGCTAGATCCCTATACCAGTGGTGGGATTCAAAACATTTTACTATCGTGTGGCTTGGTGGGCGTGGCTTGGTGGGCGTGGCAGGGGAAGGATACTGTAAAATCTCCATTCCCTCCTCACTCCAGGGGAAGGTTACTGAAAAATCCCCATTACCTACCCATCAGCTGGGACTCTGGAGGCAGAGAATAGATGGGGATGGGACCAGTCAGAGGTGGTATTTACCGGTTCTCTGAACTACTCAAAATGTCCACTACCAGTTCTCCAGAACGGGTCAGAACCTGCTGAATGCCACCTCTGGTGTGTATTGAAAGGAACAATTATTCATACATACCACCTCTGTCCTATACCCTATGTTCAAAAGTAGCCCAAATCACAGCTGAGAAGATGATTGCACTGTGAACCAACAAAGAAAATTAACTCCTTGTCTTCATCCACCCCTTTAGCCACCATCACTCTCTCACACACGCTGCCTGTTCCTGATCACTTTTAGTCAGGTCTTGTTTTGGTTGATTCAGTTTTCAAAAATAGGGATTGTTTTACTGGTAGGTACAGGAGGAGAGCCCAGTTTAAAAGAATTGCATTTTCCATCTGCCCATGGCTCTGGAAAACCATGCTCAGGAACCAGAGGATTCAGGTATGCCCATACCACCTAAAGTGATCAATGGGTGCCAGAATGATCCCAACACTAAAGGAATCCCTGAGGAACCCAATTTAAAGTTTCTGTTTGTTTGTTTGTTTGTTTTTTAAAAAGCAATTTGCAGGGGTACATTGAGTGAAAACTATATTAAGATAAATCAATTGCAAAGACTTAAATGTTTCAATACATTCCTAGGAACACGAAAATATGGTTGATAAACTCATTACAGAAATTAAAAACAAGGAGAAGGAACACAACCACGAACAGAACAAACTTCACAGCGACATGAACAAGCAACGTAAGCATAATAAATAATGTGTACACCGTGTTTGAGAGATACAAAGTGTAAGGCATAGCCTTCATTGAGTGCACTATTAAATTACTTTTCACTAATAAAAGACTGAGAATTACATGTTACAAGTATTGTGAAAATATGTATTCCCAATTGAAAAAGAGAATAAGTGTAAAGCTGTACATGTATGCTCTGCACATCTTTAATAACTTATTTTCCATTCTAGCAAAATTAGACAGTTTCAAATGAGTAACACAATTCATTTGTTCTGCCTTTTCAGATATGAATTATGTCATAAAAAACTTTACATCAGCTAAAAAACAAACTAACTTTGCTTCTGCTTAAAAACAGTAAAGAAAATATTAAAGTGAAAGGAAGGAGGAAGGAAGGATTTCTTCAGGTTTGCAACAAAATGTATTGCTATAATTTACCCCCAATTCAGAGCAAGCTAGTCTCTGAGCAGTAGTTGGTGGTCCTTCATGGATAGCTGGCGAATAGAGCAAGAATTAAGCGGTTTTCTACTATTGCCCCAAAAGCAACTGTAAAAATAGGATCTGATTTTCTGTTTGGCAGGGAGCAAGCTTGCAACAACAGCTGCTTTTGCTTTAGCTAATATAGGGAGCCAGATTGTCGTCTTCCTACTAGTATGTTCTTTCTGGGAAGCAAAGTATACAGTCCCCCCCCCCAATGGCCCTTGGCCCCCTTGGCAGATGGATGAGGACAGAATGTGCTGCCACTTAGTTCTCCAGTTCCCTGACAATTGCTAATTCTGGCGACATATTCTATATGATATGGAGTCATGAAGAAGATATGAAGAATACTGAAGCATTTGGGCTTGTCCCATGCCTTCAGAAGTCTTTTTTTCTGCAGTGTGAATGCACATTGTTTTCAAAATCTATTCTAATCTATTTTGTTACAATAAGAAGTATTCTTGATTGCATTGAAAATGAAGCTTTAGAAATGACACCTAAAACAGAGAAAGATCAAAAGTAAATTTGACTGACCAAGATTACAAGCTGAAGTGTCAGTTTATAGTATGCTGGAAAGGATGGCAAACTTCTCCCTTATTGCATCAATAGGCTGTTCATCACCAGCCTTGTTTAACAAAACAAATTCCCTGTTAAAGGAAGATGAATGGAAGAATCTCCAGTGACCACTGTTGACCATTTTACTCAATATTTTGTCAACTAAGTTACCTAGATTTATCAATTTTGACTTCTCCTGGGCAGAGTCTGATTTTGTGACTATGGCATCATTTAGTTCTGAGTTTTTTGGGGGGGGTTTTAGATTAATTTGGTCTGTTGACTCCAGAGAAGGAGTTTGAAGGAATTATTCATGCTCCTCCTAGCTCCCCTTTTTAAAATTATACTCCATTTGATATAGCCACCTGCAGCACAGCTGCGGATGGCACTTATCCCAAAGTCAGGGTGTTGCTACAATCTGGATGGCCTGAAACTAGCATACCTCTAAGTGACAGGACCTCACCATCATGAAAGTAGGCTTCTATAATGTATTGTAGATGGGGCTGCCTTTGAAGATCACTCAGAACTATAGGTAGGTGAAAAAGCAGTGGTGCACTTGTTGAGTATTGTTAATCACTATTACACTTATTTTGCACTTGTTCCCAATAAGTTTCTGGTTGCAATTCCAAGTGCTAGTTTTCACTTTCAAAATCCTGTATGCCTTACCACCCGTGTACTTGGAGGACCAACTACTATTAATAGATTTTATCTGTCTAAAATGTATGAAATTTTCCCAGAGGAAACAGATAATGTACCCTCATTTTATGAAGTGAAAAGGTTTGAGGCCTAATGTGCACTTTGTTTAGTTATGCTATGCTATGAAACACCTCCTTCTGCAAGCCCCTCTGAAGGCCATTTGGGAATTAACGAAGACTGAAAATTCTGAAATTTCTTATGGTGAACGATTGTTTTTGTTAATTATGTTGACATTAAAATAATAAAGTATATAATTCTATTTGATTAATGCAGTGATTTTGCTTCATTTTTAATTTTGTATGTATTAACAATTGCATTAGTTGAAAGCAACATGGAAGAGCATAAGAAGCTAACGGAGAAGAAAGATCTAGAGATTTTAGAACTAACTAAACAACTGAAAGCTCAAGAAAAGGAAAAGCAGAATGAGATAATCAAGTTACAAATAGAGGTATGCCATCTATGACACCTTGAGAATATGCCATAATAACAAGAGAAACAGTATACTACATTGATAATTTATTATAAATTGTGGATCAAAACCAAAACATTGCATTTTACAAAATTAAAAGAACTACCTGATAAGGAATAATTTTAAGTTAGAAATTGATATGATTTCAGTATGCATCCATATTTCATTTTTCATATTTCATCATTTTCCATTCAGATTCATTTTTGCCAGAGCTCTCACAAATAATATTTTCCCTTGGGATCAGAACATCAGTGAGGATACCTCAGGAATGGTGTCTTTCCAGTCTGTTGAGATTTGTGCTGAGATTTATTTAAGGTTGAGAATGTCAGTTAAATTATTACTGGTTTTTCCCCCCATTATTGCACATAGTTTCTGTATTTGTAAAAAGTATTTTGCATACTTAGAATTATTAGTTCACAATCCCAGAGGTGCTTTTGTCAAGAGGCCACTGACTCTGGTAAAAGAAAGTCCAGTTGCCTCTTGAAAAAAAGCACCTTTGGGACAACCATGACCTGGATGATTGAGAATTTCCATAGATATTAGTTCGGAACCTTCTTTATTAGCATGTGCAGTCCCATGAGTTCCTGCACTATAGATTATTGGGTCTTAGATTGTAAATTAACATGATTCAGGATAAACTAGAAGCTGGCTGGACAAGAGTCAGTGAGATGGCCAAAACAGTGTCTTGCAATGCTGCCTGGGATGTTTTTAAACCAGTGACTTCTGAAGAAGTTGACAGGGTTCTTTATAACTTTAGTTCCTTGACTTCCATACCTGACCCCTGCCCTTTCTGGCTGGCTGAAGCAATGGTGGGGGAGCAGAGATATGGATCCAGACAATTGCCATGAAGGCCTGCTGAGGGAGGAGGGTCATCTACTGTTTGGAATGAAATATAATTGGAATGCAGATGATATCCAATTAATGTTAGTAAATAAGTTTAACATTAAGATGGCAAAAGTATGCTTTTGTTTCATGTTTTGATTCCTTCTCCCCCCCCCACAAAAAAAGGGAGTAAACAAATATTGTGCAGTATTTTATGCTTCATAGCGCTAAAAGAAATGTATTCATGCCTTTAAGAGTTTGTGTTGATACCATAATTGTTGATAGTTTATTAGGATTATAGCCTTAATATCTTTCTCTCTTATAGTTGCATTTTTCCCTCCCCATTTTCTGCAAAGTCGTCAGTTCTGAGCAGTAAACAAATATATGACCTAGTCAATTAAGCTACAGTACCTTTAATCACATGAATAGAATTGAATTTTTTATTGGCCAAGTGTGATTAGAAACACAAGGAATTTGTCTTCGGTGCATGTACTACACTTATACTTTGCTTTCCCCTGGGGAAATTCTATTTCAGCTCTTTAAAATTGATATTACCATGTGATGATAATGAGCCAATTTTACCCATTTTCACTTCATGGCCAAATGGGAGTCTGTTTTCCCTGTGTTAATGTAAATATCCTTAGCCAACAGTTGCTTGTACATTATTAAAACAGTGTTAATTTCAGAGAAGCTTTTCCTCTCATTTACATTTTTATCAATATACTAAATCTTTTTTTTTTAATCAGTTCAATACTAAACTGGAAAGGCTGCAGACCAAAACACTGAAAGTGCAGACTAACCCAACAGGACTCCCTCAAAATATCTATAGAAAGGTAAGTGTTTTATTGTTCTCCAAAATGTAAAGTGTTTTAAGTGTTAAGATGATTTGACTGCATATATTTTGCCGTACTCTGTTTACATATAGTCACATATGTGAGATGGGCAGCTCTATCAATTTACAAGATAAAATAAAATAAAAATTCTGTTTTAATCAGTGTTTTATGCTGGGATGAGGGTGAGGAGGAAACATCCCAGAGCTACTTCAAAAGAAAGAGAAGTTCTATGATAGCATGATATTTTGCATTATTCCCTCTATGCAGATACTCACCAGGAATTCTTTTTCCCATACTTTACTAAACAACCTGGTTGTTTTGACTTGTTTTACCTTAATATTATCAGATCAATCTGATTTGACTTCTTTGACCATAGCTAAGTACTGTTCTATAATCTGTATAGTATAAGGTGACCAGACGTCCCGCTTTTGGCGGGACACCCCCGCTATTTGATACAATTTCCCGCGTCCCGCCCGCTTTTTTAAAAGGCACACTTATTTTGGCACTCGCAGCTCCCGCCCATCAGCTGCTGGGCTGGCTCATCGGTCTGTTCTATGCTACCTACAAATTTAAGCCAGCCCAGCCTGCCGCTCACTGATTTAATTGGCCTGGACTCCAGCCAATCAGTGAGCTGGCCAACCAGCTCACTGATTGGCTGGACTCCTTAGCTGAGGACACCTGCGCGAGTCTCCATTTTATTTTGTCTTTCTTGTTGGGGTTGCAGCTGCGCTTACTGGTGGTGAGTAAAATAAATCATGTTTTGTAAATAATGTACTTATTTTATTCTTATTGTCTTATTTGGTACCGTGGGAATTGGGAGGCGCTGGGCTGGGGGAATCTCCCCCTTTGGCTTTGCGGAGTTCACAGCCAGCCCCTGTGCTGCGCTGGCACGGACGGCAAGTCTGGATGGAACCACGTGGAAGTTCTCTGCGCGACCGGCAGCCGCTTTTTACTCCCGAGTAAAAATTTTACTCGGGAGTAAAATTTACTCCCGAGTAAAAATTTTACTCGGGAGTAAATTTTACTGGTGTGTGTGTGTGTGTGTTTTGAATGGAGACCTCATGGTTTCAATTGCCAAGTTTCGATTGCTGCGAGCGGATGGCAGTAGGATCGCCACCCGGGAGCCGCCAGAAGCCTTCCCTTCCTGCCCAACACGCTTGTTGCTTCGGGAGAGGTTGGAATGTTTGCTCTGTTTCTCGAGGCGGTGAGAAACGGGGGGGGGGGTGAGGAGAAGGAATCTCCGGATGAGGTGAAGACGTGTTTTCTCTTTAAAATTATTTTTTGAATAATTCTGTAAGATTTCTTTTTCTACTTGTATCGGAGTAGTATCGCAGCACTCACAACTTCCGGAGAAAAGTTGTTGCTTTGGTTAATTGTTGTCGCTGTGGGAAGTTTCTTCTTACTTTTAAATTGGATCCAGCATCTGAATACTTTCAAAGAATGCAAAGAATTTCCTTTAACAAGGAGCTGGCTGGCTGTATGTGTGGTGTGTGGTGTGTGTGTGTGTGTGTTTTGAATGGAGACCTCATGAAGACGTGTTTTCTCTTTAAAATTATTTTTTGAATAATTCTGTAAGATTTCTTTTTCTACTTGGAAGTTGAGAGGGCGGGATGTGTGTGTGTGTGTGTGTGTGTGAGATAGAACATGGAACATAGAATATGCATATAATTCATAGTACTCCATGGATTATTTTAATTATGATTCTAAATTAGTGGAATTTGCTGTTCTCCATTTCAATATCTGTAGGTATCAGCTGTACTGTCTTTTTTTAAAATGGCTTTCACTTGAGATTCACATTGTAAACTGGTTTCCTTTAATAAATAAAATCCATTTTCTTGTACATTATTTCTGCTGTCCTGGAACTTTTTCAGTTTCATTTA
The DNA here is from genome assembly GCF_009769535.1 of Thamnophis elegans. Lineage (NCBI taxonomy): Eukaryota > Metazoa > Chordata > Lepidosauria > Squamata > Natricidae > Thamnophis > Thamnophis elegans. The sequence goes on along the minus strand of NC_045543.1, from coordinate 126,284,376 downwards.
AATAGGGATGTACTTGTAACAATAGGGTAGAAAACAGTACTGATTTCTGAAGGAAAATTAAATATTGCCATAGCTAAGATTATGCCAGGATATTCTACACAGCAAGACATTCTTTAAAGCTTGCAGTCATTTTATGGGCATTTTAACTTGCTGTGGTATAATTTTAGAATACATCTGAATGTAGGTAGTAAGCAATCTTTTCCCAAACAATGGAAGGGACAGAACTGGCCATCCTGCATTGGAAAACAAAACTTGCTGCTAGAAACAGTTGATATTGGCAATCCACTTGGAACATATCTTATTTGGCAAGTAAACTTTTACTTGTTAAAATTTGTTGCTTAGTTGTTTGATTGATTTCTCCTGGAAACGGTATTATATAAAAGAGGCATTTGCTCTTTTCTTTGCCATTATAAACCTTGTTTTGGGAATGGGAGATTATCATAGCCCTCACTCCTATGATTGAAAAAGAAGTAATTATGAAAATAAAGTATACATACTCAGTACTTCCTTGAAGATGGTCACATGACCTTTTTTTAATTTGCAATATTTGGCACATAGACTTCTTTCCTGGAAAATGTATTCCTCAAATTGAGGTAGTACTCTTTGGGCCCTGCTTCAAGTTTTTCTTCCTCCTTTTCTAAACTGCTGAAACACAGGGTGATTTAATTTTGAAAATATTGTTCAGATACTTGGCACAAATGGTAGTGATGGTATTAATCATAATAGCCATGGACAAAGAGAATATAGTACAAAAAGATGAAATATAGTACAAAAAAGACCACCTCCATAGTTTAATATTCCAATCAAACCACCTCATATCTTTACGTAATAAGGGAAAAGACAGTAACTTGCTTCTTGAAAAGAAAATTATATCAGCTGTTCTCCAAGCTTTGTTAAACACAATTGCAGTTATCATTTGGTTTAAGCCAAGAAGCATGTTGCTTGGAATTATATCAATCCAGAACCAGTGAAATTAAATCAGTGTTAAATTAAAAATGTATTTACGGGTAATTAATTATAGAAAGATACAAATGTTGCAAACTCATCCACTTACATGGATCGCCTCATATCCATTATATCATATATCTTTTGTTATTGTCTTTCCTGTTTTTCAGTGGCATTCCATAAGAAAAAGTTTCTCCACCATGATTTGTGACATCTATACCATACTATATTCCACATCCATGTATTAATTTAAGGAGGAGGGGATTGATATGCTAACAAACACATATTGTCTCCACATGGTTTCACATCTTATTTATAGATTGATGTGTTTATTGTAGTTTTGAAAGAGTGTGTATTTTTTACTCAATCAGAACCTGCTGGACAAAGGATCAAAATGTATTGCTATTACCTAATTTTTGGGTATGATTCAGCAGTTAGAATAGTTTGCAAAGGTACAAGAAGTTCTGTATGTCATCCTCACACATGCAAGTTACACAGCAGTCATTCACTTAAGAACTGTGGCAAGAAAGGTGGTATAGTGACCAAAGTTACAATGGCATTGAAAAAAGTGACTGATGACCATTTTTCACACTTAGCGACCGTTGCGACCATTTTTCACACTTAGCGACCGTTGCAGCATCCTCATGGTCACGTGATCAAAATTTTGTTTGGCAACAGATTCGTATTTATGCTGGTTTCAGTGTCCTGGGGTGACCTTTTGACAAAAAAATTTTTTTTTAATCAAGCGCCCCCCCCCCCCCCCCCCCCCCCCCCGGTCAAGGGCGTCCCTCTTTTCCAATCTGAAAATCTGGTCACCTTAGTATAGTATGCTGTATTGTCTGTTCTAATCCTTAAATATTTTAGAATATTTTTTAGAATAATTTAGAATAAATATTTTAGAATAATTATGATTTTCTTGTTTTATTTGTTGATCTATGGGAGAATAAATAATTCTGATTCCTAGAAACTAAGTCATGGAACACATCAATATCTCAATTTGTGTACGTTTATACATTTCTGGAAATATGGATACACATACACACTTTTTCATGTATAGTTATAAGAGGGTATAATTTTGTTATTGTTTGTTTTTGTAGAAGCTCCAGCATCTTCAAGAAGAAAAGAATAAAGAAATTGAATTTCTTCGAAATACTATCAAAGACTTAGAAGAAAAGCTCGACAAACGTAAAGATTGCTATTTTAAACAGCGGCAATTTTGAGAGTAACATGAGACCACAAATTTTACTTAGGAAACAGAACTGAATGGGAGACACACATTGAATTCAAAGATGTTTTCATTTATTAAAACATAGTTTGTCCACCTGCAAGATCTCCAGTTATGTATATTGAACTACTTTCCCACTTGTAAGCATTCACCATAAAATAATTCAGGTTTTATAGGGGTATGGTTTCCCTACCAAACCATCATGAACTATGGCAAATACAATATAAAGAGTTTCCCTCTGTTCAACATTTTCTTTCCTCTCTAGAACTTGCAAAAATTCAGTTAATTTCAGAAATTTCAGAAACAACAAGACTATTTTGCTACATAAAGATAGACAGTATATAAACATGCTTGATCACTTACAAAAGATTGTCTAAATCACTGGTTAGCAGAAATGATGGTTAAGTGCAAGTCTCAAATTTTATTACCAGGTACTTATCCTTCAATGAAATTACTATTTGTTTCATCCCATCACTCTCACTTCATGTTTTTAAAGACTGTTATCCCAAATTTCAAACGAACTATAAGTGTGAACAGTTTCAGAAATTGATTTTCATAGGTCTTGTTATAGGACTCACATTTTATAACATAAAATCTGATGTTAGAGTAATGAATTCTGTAGACTTCTTGGTGGAAATATTGGGTTGGAATAGTACGCACAGAATTCTATACAATTATCTTAAATGACTAGAGTTTCTGAGAAAAACATTTTCATTTATTCACTTGGTCTTAACCCATAATTGTAAAACATAGCTAGCAAACCTTTTCTTACCCTCTCCTGTTCTTATTTGCTCCGTATCCAACAGAAGCCCCTAGGTCATAGTTTATGCTCCTGTTTTCATGAATGCAAACAGAATGATAGGGGAGGAAACCAAAAAGAAAAGCTAACGAACACCACAGAAACTTGGAACTGGAACTGAGAAACAACTGCATACCATTATGGGAAAGTTTTGTTCTTACTGTTTAAGGCAAAGTCGGATGACAAGGACTGTATTCTCTATCAGTGAAACCACAGCACATGATTACACCTGAACAAATACAGCGGAAATCCAAGAACTCTTGCTTAACTGGCAGGTGTAAAGGTTGCTTTTCTTTCTTCCCCAATAATTTACATAGTGGTATGTGTGCCAGGAAGATTACTGCTGGAATGCATTCCTCTGCTTTAATGCCATTGGGGGCACCTACAGCAAGGATTTCCAAACACTTTGGCAGAGATAGTAGGACCAATTTCAAATTATTGTGCAATGCATTCCAAAGTCTGCAATCTTCCATAGGTGTTTAGACTGTTCCTCAGGCTCAGTTGTCCAGTCCTGCTCATTGTCAGGTTTCACCCCTTCTTGCTGCTGGTAACAGTCAAACAGTAGTTGGCAGACGTCACTGTCAAGACTCAGCCACATTATCTGCCAACAGCTGCCCTTGTCACCTTCAGGAAGATGGGAGCATTCCACTACAATGTCAGGAAGTGGTGCTTTGCTGATCTTCAAACAACAAGTGCCGTCAGTGTCAGCATCAGCTAGTGGTGATGGGATCAATTAAGCTGAAACTGGCATATGGGAGCTGCCAGGTTCAGCTTAATTGGCGCTTGCAGATGCCACCCCCCTTTCGTCAGAGCCTGCCGCTATGCAAGTCTAGAGCTGCTGATAGAAGGTCAGCTTCTGCAGGATCCTGGCCCAAGACTCTCCTGTTATGCTGATTGTTTACTTCTGGCCGATCCCCTTTGGGATGACGTCCATGATGATGATGATGGTGATGGTGGTGGTGGTGGTGGGGATGACGGTGGGGATGCTCAGTGGGACGCAACTGTGAGGGAGAAGTTGCCTCAATTTGCTTTTCTTCTAGATTCTCTGAGATTCTTTTACATATTTCTTCAATTTCAGTCTGAAAAAGTTCAGACAACATAGTCAGAATTTCAGTAGTTCTCATACAGCATGTCAACACAAAATGCAAGCAGAGATCAGATTAAAAGCAGTTTAAAGAAAATAAATGTAACTAAGCCTAGGATTTCTGCTTAAAATCACAATCAATGTGTTCAGCTTCTCTCAGGACTATTCTTGTCCAAGTCATTTCTAAAACGCCTTATGCTTAGATCAGCATGAGACTCTTACATTAGAAAATATCCAGATTTATAATTATCTGACCATGCAAAAGCTGTGAGAGTCCTAGTTCCATTTGATGTTGGTTTATTTATTATTTATTTCAACACTCTGCTTCCCTCTCAAGGAATTAAAAACAATGTATAAAATACTACTTATTTACAAAGATCTGAATCTTATAGATGAACAGCACAGAGTTTAATGGCAAATTGGTTGTGGAGTGGCAATTCAATCATTTTGAAGTTGAGGAAATGCTCAACAGGTCTGCATTTATGGGAATATTTTTTTTTCTAAATTAAGCATCTGGAGAGTAAATGCCTAGAAGATGAAGCATGCCAGAGGTAGAATGATATCTGTACAGATATACCTTATCTGGCTTTATACCTTATACCCTATACCCAGGATGGCGAACTTATGCCACGCATGCCACAGGTGGCACACGGAGCCATTTGTCAGGGCACGCAATGCGACTGACTTCAGCCTTCTTTTGAGGCCATTTTTCATCCTCCCCAGGCTCCAGAGGCTTTATAGGAGCCTGGGGAGGGCGAAAACAGCCCTCCCCCCCCCTGGAGGCCGCCCGGAGGATTCAGGAGCTTCCCTGAAACGGACTTCCAGTTTGCTTGTAGGGCTGTTTTTAGTCCTCCAGAGTATTCAGGGAAGCCTCCTGAAGGCTCCAGAGGACTAAAAACGACTCTATGGACAAACCAGAAGTGACTTCCAGTTTCTCGTACAGTCATTTTTTGCCCTCCAGAGCCTTCAGAGAAGCCTGCGGAAGGCCCCAGAGGGCTAAAACCGGCCCTCCGAGCAAACCGGAAGCCTGTTCCCGAACTTTCGGTTTGTCCATAGGGTCAGTTTTTTGCATTCTGGAAGCTTCAGGGAAGCTCCTGAAGCCTCCGGGTGGGGGGAGGTTGTTTTCACCCTCCCCAGGCTCCTATAAAGCCTCGAGTCTGGGAGGGTAAAAAAAAGCATGCAAAAAATGGGGGGTCACGCTGGTTATGCGTGCATGCGTGCTGGGGTTGCACACTTCATTATGGGTGTGGCACGCCTGCTCACGACCCCACTGCACTCCCCCCGCTTTTGGCACATGAGCCAAAAAAGGTTCGCCATCACTGCCTTATACTAACTGAATTTGAGCTTAGCATGTTATGTGAACTCATGGAATCATAGGGTTGTAAGGGATCTTGGAGGTTTTCTAGTCCAATTCTCTGCCCAAGGCAGGAGTCTTCATATCTCAGATAAATTGTTGCTCATGCTTTTCTTGAAAACTTCCAGAAATAAAGCACAAGAGGTGGATTGCAGGTGGTACGCACCGGTAAGGGGTGTACAGGAGCCTGCCTGTAGCACCGGATACCGTTCCAGTATGGTGCTCCAGACGGCCCACCCACCCGAGCTCCTTACCGGTCTTTTAAGTCTTTGGCACTTCCACATACACGCACGGCGTATACAGCGCCTATGCGATGCTCTGCTGAGCAGCTGGAGCGTCACGGAGGCTCGCGGAGGTGCTAAGACACAAGCACGTGCTATGTGCCCTGCGCACATGTGCGCACGCTGCACGCATCCATGTGGACGACGCCGGGACCGTTCCAAGCATACTGGTTGGAACGGGATCCGGAACCCACCACTGTGGAGCACCCTTAACTCCAGAAGGCAAACTGTTCCATTATTTAATAATTCTGACCATCAGGAAATTCCTCCTTATTTTCAGGTAGGATGTCCCTCTGATGAACTTCTATCCATTGCTTCTTGTCCTACCTCAAGATTACTATCAGGAATAAATTGACACCCTCTTTCCTGTGACAGCCCTTCAAGTATTGGAAGACTGCTATCCTGTCTCCCCTCAGTCTTCTTCGTTGACTTAACCACTTAATAAATCAGAATGAAGGATACCATTGGTTATACCTCTTTCTCTATTTTTCCTTGAAGAAAGCTAGCAATCGGTTTTGTTTTGGAATAAAAACATTTGAAAAAGTTTGTTAATTATTTGCTAAGAAGTTATACAATTCTTAGAAATGACCAAATGGTCAGTGGTCATTTTTAAGTTTTCATTTAATCCGTTTTTCTTTTTCGTGGATACTTCTAGTGAAAGGGAAAAAGGAATACATACTGTGTATGAGCAATTTCCACAAGTGTCCTCACAATAGGCAATCTGAATAGCTTTCTCTACATATTGAAAACTCAGGAAAGTATAAGGTAAGCCAAGGTGATGAACAAGGCGACCACACCTAGGAAGAAAGCAAGCCACTTCTTAATATCAATGCATCACCATATTTAAGAAGAAGAGTTTTAAAAACAACTTAAGTTTCTTATCTTCTGCCGTGATTGCCAAAATCTGTTGTAGAAAAGTTGAGGATTAGGGTCATACTAGCACTGCTGTAATAGCATCATTACAGTAATCCTAATCCTTTCTCTTCTGCTGTCTGTTTTGAATGAACAGGAGTTATTTTGTCTCCTTCTGAACTTTCCTACCTTTCTGAAAGCAGAAGAGTGATAAGTTAAGAGGGGCCTGATAAAACCCATTAACAAGAAGGGCCCATATCGGGTGGGCTTCAAAAATTTTAGCAAGGGGTTCTCTGCCCGGTTGCTGGGTGGGTGTGACCATGATGGGAGTGGCATCATGGCCAGAGGGGGGCAGTTTGCCCTCCCCGGGTTCCAGAGGCTTTCCTCGAGCCTCTGCGAGGGAGAAAATGACCTCCCCATGCTCCTTAGGCCCTGTGGAGCCTGGAAACAGGCCTGTTTCTGGCCTTCCCGAACTTCCAGTAGGCCCGTTTTTCACCCTCCCCAAGCCTCCGTGCGTGCCCTGCACTTACCTGCATCCAAAACGGGCCACATGGGGACTCGAGAGGGGCAGGATGGGGTGGGCGGGGTGGGCGGGGCCAGCCAGGAGTGGGATTTGAGGATTTTCCGAACTGCACAGAATCTTAGTAGAGGTTCCTGCGAACCCCCAGCAGCCCACCCTTGGCTCATTTGAAAGAACACATCTCTCTGCAAAAGTCCCGTTAGTTGGAAAAGCAGCAAAACCAGAGGAAGGAAATTGTAAAGTGAGAACTTGTATGCAAGGGCCACGAATACTTGTAAGGAAGTTCACTTATTTAAGTAGTGTAAACTGATCCAGATAAACCACTTTGGGACAAAATAAACTATTTGTAGGTTTGGGGGTTTTGTGCCTTCGAGTCATTGTTGACTCTGGAAACCGGACAAGTCCTTGCAGTTTTTTTTGGCAAGTTTTTAGAAGGGGTTTGCCATTGCTTCCTACCTAAGGTTAAGAGAAAGTGACTGGCTCAAGGCCACCTGAATTATTAATGCAAAAGGCAGGATTAGAACACATGATCTTCCAGTTCTTAGCCTGATGCTTTACTCACCAAACCAAACACATACGATGTAGCCAATCACACTGACATCTTCTGTGAACCTACCCAACCCACAGAGCCAAATGAATGGAGAAAACCACTTTTATGTACTCTGAATGTATTGTGCAGATAGACGCACAGAGCTTCTTAGGCAAAACTCTAGGGCGCCATCTGGTCCAAATAAGCCTCGGGTGCTTTCAAAATATGAAGTACCTAAGAAGTTCTAATCCATTTGATTTGTTTGATAAACAGACCTGTCGTAAATCAGGAAATCATCTTTTCTGCCTCTTAAAGTTGTCCAGACATCAGGTTGCATTGCATTCTGCTGGTATACAGGAATGTCTTCTGAAACCCTTTCTCTTAGAAGTTGGTACTTCAGCTGGGAATGGTTTCCTTGGTGATTGACCACAATGAAAGAGATATTGACCAGTCCACTATTTGCCAGCCTCAGTTGCAGGTCTTCAAGTCTAATAAGTAAATAACATTTTATGCCTTCATTTTCTTCCCTTTAGAAAAGCAGAATTTGTTTATTTGTTATCTACAATTATCTAAGTTGATACTATAGAATTAGGAGTCCTACTATACAATCAAACAGTTCACATTTGAAAAGTCACAGCCGCTTTAATACACCTGGACCAAAAAGAAAACAAACTAATCTGTTAGCCTGGGAACAATTCCTAAAAAACAGGTCATATGCAATAGGGTGGGCAGTCACTAATTTTTCAGAAAAACCACTTTGAGATTAAATTCAAAAATGAAGAGACAATATTACTGAAGAAGGCAATAGCAACAGCCATAGCACTTAAGACTTATAGACTGCTTCACAGTGTTTCCCAGCCCTCTCTTAAGCAGTTTACAGAGTAAACATATTGCCCCCAAACAATCTGGCCCTTCATTTTACCAACCTCAGAAGGATGGAAGGCTGAGTCAACCTTGAGTCTGGTGAGATTTGAACTGCCAAATTGCAGGCAGCCATCAGCAGAATTAGCCTGCAATGCTGCATTCTAACCACTATGCCACCAAGGTGTTTTGTTCTTACAAATTGTCACCTGGGGTTGTTTAACAAAGCCAGAATGCCAGTTTCAGTCCAAACGCAACTGTAAAGCAGTAATTTTGGCAAGCAAACAAAAGCTATTAAGAGCCGAGGTGGCGCAGTGGTTAGAATGCAGTACTGCAGGCTACTCCAGCTGACTGCCAGCTGCAGTTCAGCAGTTCAAATCTCACTGGCTCAAGGTTGACTCAGCCTTCCATCCTTCCGAGGTCAGTAAAATAAGGACCCAGATTGTTGGGGACAATAGGCTGACTCTGTCAACCGCTTAGAGGGGGCTGTAAAGCACTATGAAGCGATATATATAAGTCTAAGTGCCATTGCTATTGTGCCAGAATTTTTTTTTCACTCCCCACCCAAAGCTGAATAAAAACTCCCTTTAAGAAACAAATCCCAACAGGATATACCTTCATGGGCACTTGCCTAGTTGGGTGGACCTTACCTGGAAGCCTGCAAAAGGCACAGGTATCAGCTAGCTTGGAGTAGAGCCACCACAGTCACTGACCCTCTTGAGGTCATCATGGGATTTTCTTCCCCGATGCTCCATTCTGGGGGTTCTTTACAACGACCCGGATGCTCTGATCCTCCTCCTGGGAGGAGACAGAGGACCAAGGCTAGTCCTAGCCCAGCCCACATGGCTGGATGTGGCCTGCAAAGAGAAAAAAAAATAAGGAAGAAAACTAAAGACTACAGGTAGTTCTCGACTTACAACAGTTCATTTAGTGACTGTTTAAAGTTACGACACTGAAAAAATGTGACAAACCCATGATTATGTGAACAAAGTCCAAATGCTTTCGCAACTGGTTCATACTTATGACCATTGCTATGTCCCAAGGTCATGTGATTTGCAAGTTTTTGACAAGCAAAGTCAATGGGGATGCCAGATTCACTTAACAGCTAGGTTACTAACTTATCAACTGCAATGATTCACTTAACAACTGTGGGGGGAAAATCGTAAAAAGGAGCAAAACTCACTTAACAAATGTCTCACTTAACAATAGAAATTTTGGGCTCAATTGTCGTCATAGGTTGAGGACTATCTGTATCACACCATCTGTCCTGTGCCCTGACTCTTTCAGAATAGCAGCACCAACAGATTTTGAAAACATGGGAACATCTCTTCCCTAAAATTGTTTTGTACAAACTAAAGTTACACGACATGAACTATTAATTTGCCACACCAATTTGGTATAGTGATTAAAATGCTGGTCTAGAAACCAGGAGACTTGTGCGTCGTAATCCCATCTGAGGCATGAAAGCCAGCTCAACTGATCCCTACCTCAACAGGGTTGTTGTGGGGAAAAACAGGAGGAGGAAGGAGTATTATATATGTTTGCTGCCTTGAGTTACTTATAAAGTAATAAAGGCAGGATAAAATATCTAATCAATCAAAGTGTTCAAGCATTTCCTATTTTAAAATATTTTTTCTACTTCACTATGTCCACCATTGGAACAAGAATATGTTTGAAACCCATGAAAAGTATTTTTTTCTTCTTCAATCTATTCATACATAAATAGTAAAATTTTCACATTTCTTGGTTATTAGGCTCATGGAAAGTGACATGTGGTTGGGGACAGATGAAACCTGAAAACATATGAGAAACACAAAGCTTTTCTGCCATGAAAATAAGATCTTTGAATCTGTTTACTCAGAAATCACTGCAGAGTTGCACTTTATATTGCAGAATGTAATGTAAAGAATGCAATGGGTTCGATTATTCTAAAAACTCTGATCTTCTCCTACGAAGCTACCCACAAATCAGAAGGTGTCTAATAGATTAGCCTAACAACTTTTGTCTGAAAAGGTGCTGTAAGACTAACTCCTAATTTGGGACTCCCATAGACTTAACATGGTTCACATTGTACTATGGGTGATAATGCAATCCTGCTCACCTACACAATATTTCATGCATTGCCATTCTTGGTTTCCTTTTTATTCGTTGGGCAATTCTAAGCTGAACATAACTTCATGAAAAGTTGTATTCGCATACAGTACAGAGCAAATATTCTCTCACAGGTCGCACATGTAAGCTGGGAGTAGACATCCCACGGAAGAGGAGCACGGCAGTATTACAGAAGCGTGTCATCGGAGCTTGTACAGGGCACAATCGGAATCGTACTTCATGCAAAAAGCAAAAGAAAAAAAGGCTGCAGTCCTTTCCATACATGAAGGAGGGAGCCAGCCACGCAGAGTTCCGCGGGTTTTACTACTGAATGAAATTAAGAGGAGCAGCCTCGCGCATCCCAAAGCACTAACTTTGGGATTACGCGCAACCTCGCTAGAGAATTATTATTTTTGATGACTTGGATACTTAACTATGTTTCAAACGAGCCCGCTCCGCTCCGTCGCCCAAAAATACTCCCCGCTTTAATCGCTTGAACCAGGGGTGTCCAAACTTGGGAACTTTTAAGACTTGTAGACTTCAACTCTCAGAATTCCCCAGCCAAATTCTGGGAGTTGAAGTCCACAAGTCTTAAAAGTTCCCAAGTTTGGACACCCCTGGCTTGAACCAACTAAGCTTCCTGGAGCTACGTCGGTACACAGGCGCGCGTTTTTCCGGAGACGCGCTCGACCCAAACCGTATTTTTACACGCGCGCGTGGATCTCAGCGTCTTGAAGAAGAGGGAAATAGGGTGGTTGTTTTTTTTAATGCATTCAAAGTCCCCTTTCCCGCCCCCCCCCATTTCCCGGCTCGTAATTGACCTTCAAAGTCCCCCTTCTGCCACTTCCACGGAACATTTCCAGAGGCGCGCAAGAAAACTCACCGCGCAGCTCGGGAGGATCTTCCCCCGCTAGCCAGCCGCTTGCTCGCTCGCCCGCCCAGCTCGCTGGCATTTATACCCCCTCGAGTTGTTTTGCCTCCGAGTTTGGATACGGTCCAAAGTTCGGCAACTCTCGTGACGTCTCCAAAAAACTCAAAGTCTGGGACGAGTCAAGGGCGAGGACAGCGGGAGGAGGACCGACTCCCCAAAAGCAAAGGTGTATATGGAGATGCTCAGCCATCCAGGGCAGGGTTGTCCCAAAGGTGCTTTTTTTTCCCCCGAAGGGGCAACTGGACCCTTTATTTTTGCCTTGAAGACGTTTCGCTTCTCATCCAAAAAGCTTCGGAGCTGAGGAAGCTTCTTGGATGAGAAGCGAAACGCCTTCAAGGCGGGGGTGGGTGGAGCAGAAAGCTCAGTTGCCTCTTGAAAAAGCACCTTTGGGTTCCCCAAAGCGAAGCGTCTTCGCCGTTGGGCGCAAAGGTCCCAAGTCAGAGGCGAGGGATATGCTTGGCCGGAGTGAGAAGGGGGAGATCTCTTTTGTTCTTATCTTATCCCCTGCTGCATCTTTCCCCTCCAGGGGGATTCCACTGCTCCTGTTGTTATCCTGTAGGAAGTTAAAAGGCCACCCCTCTCCTAGAAAAAAATGAAATCTCCTGGGAAATATTGCAAAGGCAGGATATTATATTTCCCTGGCTAAGAAATGGAGAAACATGTTTTTAGGCAGGAAACAGGCTCACTCTTAATAGCCCCCACCTTTGTCAATGGGGCATTAAAAAAGCCACAGGTAGTCTACTCTACATAACAAAGATAGTATTAGCCTTCTACAGAAACTCACCACAAGGCATCTGGGAAAATTATATCAGCCAGGAAGGCAACCGAATTTGGGCTCAAAGCACAGTCTAAAGCAGTGTTTCTCAACCTTGGCAACTTGAAGATGTCTGGACTTCAACTCCCAGAATTCCCCAGCCAGCGAATGGTGGCTGGGGAATTCTGGGAGTTGAAGTCCAGACATCTTCAAGTTGCCAAGGTTGAGAAACACTGGTCTAAAGAGTTGCCCCTGCATGGCCCCATGGGAGTCTGACAACCAATCAGAATACAAGATCAAGATCAAAGGCCAGAAAGGACATAAAACCAAGGACTTTAGCATCTTGCCCTCTTTTTCTTCTTCACCCAACATCTGGAAGCATGTGATCCCCCTTTTCTGTTCAGGAACTCAAGCCATGTGATCCTGTCTACCATTAAACCATCTTTCCAAGCAGCCTCCATGTTTCCAGTGTCTTTTTCTCCACTTGGAGCTGAACTCAGATGGACATTTCTTCCAACAATCCCAAAAACAGATTTTCTGCTACAATACAACAGCCTGCCCTGAAGACGCTGAATAAATCCCAACTCTTAGAGCCGTTGGAGAAATGGGGTCCCAGGACTGGCAGAGGCTCATCTCCCTAGCCCCCAACCTGGCACCCAGAAATACTGTAGGCCCTGAAGAAATCCATTTGCTATCTAGAGAGTTCCCTGCCTCTCTCGGTTTATATTTCAAACATGATTTATTTTAAATGTGTGAAGCAATCCAGCTCAGCTCATTATTCCCAAGAATGCCTCTCAACTCCCTGAGCTACCTTCAGTAGCCCCTCGAGTGAGATAGACAGCAAATATTTTTAATAAATGTAGCAGTTGTTTTGGAAATGGGTGCATTGTCCTGGCAGCCACTTTATAAATGGGGGGAACATTCCCCCCCAAAAAAGACCCCATCCTTTTTGCTTTAATGGTTATAAAGGTAAAGGCTCCCCTCGCACCTATGTGCTTGTTCCCAACTCTAGGGGGCGATGCTCATCTCTGTTTCAAAGCCGAAGAAACAGTGCTGTCTGAAGACGTCTCCATGGTCATTGGCCGGCATGACTAAATGCCGAAGGTGCACAGAACACTTACCTTCCCACCAAAGGTGATTCCTATTTTTCTACTTGCATTTTTACGTGCTTTCAATTGCTAGGTTGGTTGAAGCTGGGACAAGTAACGGGAGCTCACTCCGTTATGTGGCGCTAGGGATTCGAACCGCCGAGCAGTCGACCTTTCTGATGAACAAGCTCAGCATCTTAGCATCACTGTGTCCCCTAATGCTCATACTATATTCTAAAATTGCAAATGTGTCCCTCCCAATCGAAAGCTGGGCTCATACCTTATGCTTGGCTATAAAGAATCTGGTTTGGTGTTTAAATCAGTAATGTGATAGCATGATGTGTGACTCATATGTTATTAGCATGTGCAGCAGTATACAGTATATACCAGCAACGCCCCAAAAACTAGGAGTAAACAGTTGCTTCTAGGCATGAGTTCCTGATGCTAATATTGTGTTATTGCTCTTCTGGTAGATTGAAGCTTTTCCAAATTTAGTACCTCACCTGTGTTGCACCACAATTTCCATAATTCAGCAATTTCCCTGTGGGAATAATACTGTAATCCAGTATCACTGGAGGGCAACAGGTGGGGAAGCTTGTGTTGCAATGTATGCTGGTGATTAGCAAATATGAACTGGCATATGTGATACAATGGAGAAAAAAACAACAGATGCAGTTTTAAGGTGTGTCAACAAATATATAATTTCTGGATCTTAGGAAGGAAGGAATCCATTATATGCTGCGTTGTCCAGGTCCATTCTTGAGAAATGGGATCTAGTGATCTCCACTAAATATGTCCCAAGAAGAACAAGGAAGAACAGAGGAAAGAAACCACATCCCATGAAGACAAGTTGAAAGATCTGCAAATACTTAGCCTTGAGAAGATTACAAAGAGACATGATTGTACCTTTTGGGTACCCAGAAGGATGTAACAGATTATGTTGGCTATTCTCCCAAGAGGTTGAATAATAGTTGGGGTTCCAGGAAGGCAGATTCCAGCTAAATGTTAGAAAAGCTGTCAGAACCAGCCACAATAGATCCATTTATCAAGAGAAGTGGTGAGCTTAATTAATAAGAATGCTAGATTCAAGAGTAAGTTCGACAACCAGAGCTATCTATCCTGAATGTTTGAAAATTCCTGTGGGGAAAAGGGTGTTGGACTCAGTGATCCAAATTGTACTTTTCAGTTGTATGATTTTGTGATAGTCTGTACTTTGCATAAAAGTTTGACAGCCTTGAGAAAAGTTGCAAGCTGGAATGTTGATAAAATTGGCTATAACTTGCAGTTCCCCTCTTGATTTGTGTGTGTGTGTGTGTGTGTAGCTTAGTTTAATCAGTAAATTGTTTAACTACAGTTAACCTGTTCCAGCTGCTTAGTGCTTTTCTGCTTCTTGTTTTCAAAATGTCTACTTTGACTGTTCTGACTGTAACTTAAATATAATCTAAAGCAGTGTTTTCCAAAGAGAGCAACTTTAAGTTGTCTAGACTTCAACTCCAAGAATTCCCCAACAGCATGCTAGCAGGGCAATTCTTGGAATTGAAGGCCACACATATTAAAGTCGCCCAGGTTGAGAAACACTGCTCTAAAGGCTTGTCCACTGGGTTCTTTTTGGATAACAAAACTTACTTTCTAAAATATGTATCAAAATGTTGTCCACTTTCCAAAACACCGCTTTGAGGTAGAGACAGGTCTCTGCTTTTAGAGTGAAATCAAGGTACAGTTGAAAGTTCTGACACGATAGTTTAATATTAACCTTTGAAGCAAATGACCGCTGGCAGTTCCTAACTATACTTATTTGTTTAAAAAGTAGATATATAACTTATGCTTTAAAAGAATCTCCCCCTTCAGTGCTTCCATGAATGTAATTGCAGCAAATGTGCTTTTTGTAAGAACAACTGAATTGGTAGAATCAAATATTGACACACAGAACAACCGTTCAGGGTTCTGAAAGCACACAAGGTGGTAGCTCACTCAATAACAGATATAACGCACACTGAAAAATGACAGGGATTGCACAAGGTACACACCATGGCTCATTACACCATAACATACTCCCTGTACTTTTTTGGGTTTGCACAACACACATGACATAAATATGGCTGGCAGTTTGGTGACTTAGTAGCTGTTATATTCACAACACATCCACACAACCTGCTAATTGAATTAGGCTATTTTCTGTGTTTGCATAATAATAGTAACAATAAACTAACTGAACAAGTTGCATTTGTACAACACACTAAATAAATAAATACGGTTTACAATAACCAGGCTTGGAATCATGAAAGCATATTCTAGATTTTTACCTCTGTTTAGAGAATTTTGGGGGCATAGACAGCATGAGGATTAAAAATAGCTTGTATCAGGTTATGTCCAGCTTTCAATCTAAGTGACAATACAGATCTCTTCAGCGTTAAAAATAAGCCCCAGTATTTTTATTGAGTATTGTTTGATTGACATACCTGTGATTGATTGACATGCCTGTAACTAACTTCAAAAGTTGGCCTTGCATAGCACACTAAATCATGGCTGATTGACTATCTTCTGCCACAGTATGTTATGGAAACATAGCACAGTCATCCAAAAATAGCCTATGTATCAGCCATAAAGCAGGTCAGAGAGTCCAAGCCATTGCAGTGTTGCCAATTTTGTATTTGCTGAGCAAAACATGACCAGCCAGTTATGGGTTGGTTAAGATGACCTTGTTGGGTCCCTTCCAGCTGCCAGGAGACATTGTGCCTATACTGAAGCAATTACTTAAGTCAAGTGGAAACCGATAACATTCTTAACATTCTCCAAAGGTGTTCAGGAAGTTAGAATGGCTCAAATGACTAGTTTTTCCCCCTCAGTTGTCAAGGGGAAGGAGTGGTTGAGGTCTATGAATATAGCTGGATTCCAAGTATGGGGGGTTAGCACCCACCCCTCTCCTAGAAAAATGAAATATCCTGGGAAATATTGAAAAGGTAGAAGATTATATTTCCCTGGCCAAGAAATGGAGAAACATGTTTTAGGAAGTAAACAGACTCACTCTTAATAGCCTCCACCTTTGTCAATGGGCCATTAAAATGCCTGAGCCAGTCTATTCTGCATAACAAAGATCTCCCCCTTCAGCTCCAGGGTGCTGGGATTAAGACATGATAGTATTAGCCCTTTACCCATCTCACCACAGGGCACCTGGGAAGAAGAAATGCTCAACCAAGCCTGGGACTCAAAAGACACACAGCCTACAACGTTAGCTAAGACCACCACCCAGCCCCTGGGAGTCTGACAACTAATCAAAATACATTTCTTACACAGGAACAGGAAACAGAGAGGTGGGGATGAACAGAGAGTATAAAAAACTCAGGAACTCTCATCAAGTCCCTTTTCTCTCCTTGCTTTTTCACCTAACATCTGGAAGCATATGATCCCCATTTTCTGTTCAGGAGCTCAAGCCATGTGGTCCTGTCCACCATTAAATCATCTTTCCAAACAGCCTCCATGTTTCCAGTGTCTTTTTCCCCACTTGGAATTGAACCCAGAAGGACACTTCTTCCTGTAGGAAGTATCACCCAGCCCTCTCCCAGAAAAATGAAATATCCTAGGAAATATTGAAAAGGCAGAATATTTATCTGAATGTGAAAAGAAAAGAAACATATTTTAAAAGACAGAATAGCTGCCTGTAGCTTCCTGCCCATCCCCACTTTGTCAATGGGCCATTAAGAAGGCCAAGCTAGTCCACTTTACATAATAAAGGCTTCTCCACTTCAGCTCCAGGGGGATGGGATTAAAGCATGATAATATTGGCCCCAACTGACCACATGGCACCTGAGAACTCAACCAGATCTGGATTCAAAACACAGCCTAGAGAGTTGCCCCTGCATGGCCCCATGGGAGTCTTGACAACCAATCAGAATACATTTCTTACACAGGAACAGGAAACAGAGAGGTGGGACTGAACAGGTTATAAAAAGTCTAGCAAGCCCTTCCCTCAGCCCTTCTCTTCTTCTCCACCAACATTGAAGTATGTGATCACCTTTTCTGTTCAGGGCTCAAGCCATGTGGCCCTGTCCACTAATAAACCATCTTTCCAAGCAGCCTCCATGTCTCCAGTGTCTTTTTCCCCACTTGGAGCTGAACCCAGAAGGACATTTCTTTCATCATTCCAACACAGGGACATGGAAAAAGGGCAGGATTTTAATTGCATAGTCACTGCCATTATTTTGCCCTTTTTTTGCCTCACTTGCAGGCATCTCTTCTAGTTCTGGGTGGGAAGCCAGTCCTTCCACATTTCATCCCAGTACATCTGTGCCTAAGCCAAACAGCACCAGAGCAGTCTATGTAATTTTTTTTTAATGCTTCATTTTTAAAAGTCTTAAAAATAATTCTGAGATTAGATATTTTCAAATGCCACTTTTCTTTTCTTTTCATAAATAACTCAACGTGGCACCTAATACTCCTTCCTGCTCCTATTTTGCTCAGAGTTGGACTGAGAATTTCTGAATGGCCCAAAGTCAGCTAGCAAAATTGAGCAACTGGCATTTATTAAGATTGCAAACAATCCTATCTGCCAAGATATGATTCAATCAAATGGTCTAGATAATGATAGGTTATCAGATGTGGCAATTGGATAAGTGCATTTTTGAAGCATAAAACAGGACAATGTTCAAACCGCTCATCAGGTCAAGAATAGATCTGTTTTTATCATTATGATGGTTCTGTAATGAATATCTGGATCTCTAATATGGGGGTTGGAGCTGGTCTACCAAGTTGAATCTAACAAAAATGTGTTAACAAGGCCTCAGTCAATCCATTTTCCCATCACAAAATATTGCAAAAATAAAAGGATATCTACTGACTATAATATTTATTAGTGTTTCCATTTTGGGAACCTCTAAATGTGTTGGACTAAAGCTGCCATCATTCTCACACAGAGTCCATATCCATCTGTCCACCCAAAGTCTTTCAAATCCATGCTGATCTGTGATTGAACTTGGTTGCACAAACAAGTTCTCTTTAGATATTTGAATATTTAGGGCACAATTCTATGGCTGTGCTGCTCCCCAAAAGACATGAAGTAGATATACGTAAATAGTGTCTACAAAGTGCCAGACCAGGCAGATTGGTTTAAAGATTTTTTTTATCACACACACACAGACACCACTTTGAACTGAGCTCAGAATCCAGTAAGCAGCCAGTGCGGTTGATGCATTATTGGAACCATCTATTCAATCATTCACAAATATCTCAGCTAGCTCCACGCATATACATAGTATAGTTGAAGGTTGTAATCTTCATAGGTAGCCTCTTAGTGATAGTGTGAGCAACCTAGAGGTCAAGCCTGAACAATTGCAAATAAGTAGTGTAAGTGTATCAACGTAATGGGATTATAAAGATGCTGGCTGGATAATTCTGGAATTATGGAGATTCTGGAGTTGAAATCCATGCATCTTAAAACGGCCGATTTTGAGAAATACTGGTTTTATTCACCCCTCCTGTCTTTCTCTGATTTTGGGACTTGTGGTCCATGAAATTAGGCTGGTTTTAGATCCAATACCATAGAAGAGCATATATGTAGCTCAAGGTTGAATTGTGGAATCCTTGTGCTCTCTAAGCTTGGTTCTTTAGTTGCAGACAGTTCATTATCCAGCTAGAGAACAACTAAGCTCAAATAGCATCAAGGACCCAACCCACGGCTTAGAATCCACTGCCACTCCAGAATCTCACGGTGCGCTGCCCACTGATCTGATCTACTAAAAGGTAACTTTTTCCGCTCTTTTTCAAGGAACATGACCATCAAATAAGTTGGGACATCAGAGGTGGAGCAAATCTGGTTTGTTTCAGGTGACCGCCAAAGCATTTGCCAACAATTCCCTGTAAACAGGCTTTCGTTAATGATTTGTTCACAAAGTAGAGACCCTGGCCCTGATTGTCAGCCAAATTATGGCAGCAGACTTGCATTCTGCTTCTTCCCTTTCCAGCTGATTGCACAAGATTGAAGTTAGCAAAGGAGAACAAAGGGCATAAGTGGGTGGAGAGAGAAAGAGGGCTTCCCAATTAGCCATTGAACCACATACAGAATAACAGAGTTGGAAGGGACCTTGGAGGTCTTTTAGTCCAACCCCCTGCCTAGGCAGGAAACCCTACACCACTTCAGACAAATGATTATCCAACATCTTCCTAGAAACTTCCAGTGTTGAAGCATTCACAACTTCTGGAGGCAAGCTGTTCCACTGATTAATTATTCTAACTGTCAGGAAATTTCTCCTCAGTTCTAGGTTGCTTCTCTCCTTGATTAGTTTCCACCCATTGCTTCTTGTTCTACCCTCAGGTGCCTTGGAGAATAGTTTGACTCCCTCTTATTTGTGGCAATCCCTGAGATATTCGAACACTGCTATCATGTCTCCCCTAGTCCTTCTTTTCATTAAACTAGACATACCCAGTTCCTGCAACCGTTCTTCATATATTTTAGTCTCCAGTCCCTAATCATCTTTGTTGCTCTTCTCTGCACTCTTTCTAGAGTCTACGCATCTTTTCTACATTGTGGTGCCCAAAACTGAATGCAGTATTCCAAGTGTGGCCTTATCAAGGCATTATAAAAGTGGTATTAACACTTCACATGATCTTGATTCTATCCCTCTGTTTATGCAGCCTAGAACTGTGTTGGCCTTTCTGGCAGCTGCTGCACACTGCTGGCTCATATTTAAATGGTTGTCCACTAGGACTCCAAGATCGCTCTCACAGTTACTACCACATATATTATACCACCGAGCAGTGGCAGCACAGAATTTGTGTGTCCAAAGCCCCTGGGTTCACTCTCTCTACTTCACAGGATAGCAGCACAAATTAAGACAGATAAGCCAACTGGGTGGTGTCAAAAGAGACATATTTTCCTTACCCGGTTGTAAATAATGTATTAATCAGACAGCTATAACTAAATGGAACAATATTTGATGCATAAGGCCTTGCCTTGCCTATAAGATACACAGAGTCATATATGCAAACTGAGTATGTATAGTGCAGGGCTGTCAAACTTGTGGCCCAAATGTATCACGTGCTGGCCATGGCCACACCTGGTTTAGCAAAGGGGGAAAAAAGTCTTGATACGTCATGTGACACCGCCATGACAATGCAAGTTTGACACCCCTGATATGGTGGGAATTAATGAAGAATAGATTTTGATGCGCCAAGAAAATATTCTCACCAACGTTCGGTTGCTTGAGAGCCAATCCAAAAATTCAGCTCACTGTGTTGTAAATGTTCATCCCATTGAACACAATAGGATATGAAGTCCAAACTGATCTTCCAGGTTAGTGATAGTACTTAATTAGCAAAGTCCATCTTTCTCTAGTCTCTATACTTTAAAAAACCACACAACCAGAGGTGGGATTCTACCCCTTCAGACCAGTTCAGGTGAACCGGTAGCTCTGATGATCAGCTGGGAGTGAACCAGTTCACTCCCATGATCCTGCTCTATACTGACCTCTATCTTCTCAGCTGATTTGCACAGCATAGCAGATTGCCATGCCTCAGCTGTGGTACTCCCCAGCAGTAACACATAAGGTAAGCATTCTTAAAACTGTGCACATGTGCGGAGCACGCGGGCAGGTGCAAAATGCCGGATTACTGGACCGGTTGTTAAACCAGCAGACTCCCACCACTGGACATAACCGCTTAAATTTCATTGCAGGTAGGAGGGAATGGACAGCTTGTGGTTTGTAATACCCAGGCAGTGTGTTGCAAATCCTTACATTTATCTCCTAGACTACACAGCCAAAGTCTATTTCAGATGGAGCAGCTAAGAATTCCTGTTGGTACTGGCTGTCTGGTGTCATATGCCACATAAAAAGTGCCATTGGGAAAAACTCCTGAGTGAGTAGCCATGCCATGGTGCAATATGCAAACATAATTCCTTTACTCAAGAGAGGCAACACACCTGCTAGCTTGGAACAGCTTAGCAGATGAGTTCACACAAGACACAAAGCCTGTGTGGCAAAATGCTAGTTGACATAACATGCATTGTCCAAATAATTAAGACATTTTATAGGACAACCCAATTCATGAAACAGGCTGAAACAATGGGTAGATCCCAACACAAATGACCCAATCTCCTTTGACCTAGATTAGCCTACTGTGCAGATGCAACCTCTGAATGTCAGAAAAACAGGAGATTCCAACATGGGAGAAGGCTGAGCTGTGTAACTCTCCTGTTCCCCACCCCCCCCAAAAAAAAATTCTCTCTTGTTGGAAGAAGCTATTGTGCAATAGCTGATATCAGATTCAACAGACATCCTGGCTATCTTTTGCAGGAGTGGGGAGGAAAACAGAATTACCAGTTTCTATCTGTAGGAAGTTAAAACCCAGCCCTCTCCTAGAAAAATGAAATATCCTGGGAAATATTGAAAAGGTAGAATATTATATTTCCCTGGCTAAGAAATGGAGAAACATGTTTTAGGCAGGAACAGGCTCATTCTTAATAGCCCCCACCTTTGTCAATGTGCCATTAAAAGGCCTGAGCCAGTCTATTCTACACAACAAATATCCCCCCCCCCACTTCAACTCCAGGGTGATGGGATTATTAAAGCATGATAGTATTAGCCCTTTACCCATCTCATCACAGGGCAACTGGGAAGAAGCAATGCTCAACCAAACCTGGACTCAAAACACAGCCTACAGTACAGAATTGCCCCTGCATGGGCCCAACCAATCAGAATACAAGATCAAGATCAAAGGCCAGAGAGGGCATAAAACCAGGGACTTTCAGCATCTTTTTTCTTCTTCTTCACCCAACATGTTGAAGCAGGTGATCCCCCTTTTGTGTTCAGGATCTCAAACCATGTGATCCTGTCCACCATTAAACCATCTTTCCAAGCAGCCTCCATGTTTCCAGTGTCTTTTTCCCCACTTGGAAAGGAACCCAGAAGGACATTTCTTCCAACATATCTTTGCTGAGCAATAGTCATGGGCCTCTACAGAAAATGTTCCCTGGGAATAAGCCCATTGCTTTTAATTGTTTCTTTGCGATCTTGCCAGATCAACAGGATGAAACTCTATAGATTAACCCAATTGCACTTCTTCAGAAAAGGAGAAACCAATAGTTGTGGTTGTCTTATTGCACAATGATTCTGGCTTCCTAAAATGGGGCATCCCGGGGACATAACCAAGCTTTTGAATTTTTGCTGATAGCTATGCTTTACTGAAGGTTTATTAGAGAAACGCAGGGGGAAAAACAGGAGGTGGTTTCTGCTGACTCTGCAACTTGGAACTTTTGCCAAGCTTCAGATGAGAACATGTCAGAAGGAAACAAAATGTATCTGTTAAATCTGACTCTTGGAAAAACAGGGAACAGCTGGAGCCAGAAGTCTTGGCAGGATGTGCCTCCAAGGCAGGCAACAGCTACATTTAAACTTTACAGAAAAAGTTGCTTTGTAAAGGGAAAAAGGCATTATCTACAACTGGATAAAAACGAATAAAGGAGGTCAGCTTTCTTTTCTTAACTTGACACATTGGGTAAAGTTTAAGAAATACAGCTAGTATTTAGTATTTAGCATTTAGTAGTTAGTGATCCTAATTTGTATCGGGGCTCCAGGCATTACAGAGTAAAAACTGTAGAGGTCAGCTGCATTATACTAGATAGACTGGTATAGAATTAAATTGGGGACAAGGTGGCTCAGTGGCTAAGATGCTGAGCTTGTCAATCAGAAAGGTCAGCAGTTCAGCTGTTTCAATCCCTAGTGCCATGTAACAGAGTGAGCTCCCGTTCCTTGTCCCAGCTTCTGCCAACCTAGCAGTTTGAAAGCACGTAAAAATGCAAGTAGAAAAATAGGGACCACTTTGGTGGGAAGGTAACAGCGTTCTGTGCACCTTCAGTGTTTAGTCATGCCGGCCACATGACCATTAAGATGTCTTCGGACAGTGCTGGCTCTTCAGCTTTGAAAGGGAGATGAACACCGCTCCCTAGAGTCGGGAAGGGCTAGCACCAGAGGTGGGTTCCTACCAGTTCGCACCTATTCGGTAGAACCGGTTCATCAAATCTACCGAACCGGTTAGAAGAGGTTCCGCCAGTGGACACGGAAAGCAGGCCACACCTACAGAAGAGGTTCCAAAAATTTTTGAAACCCACCACTGGTCTTTGGATATGATTATTCTACACTATCATGCTCATATTTATAAAACTCAGTGCCTCTGTGAAAGGTAAGGATAACTACTGCATTTGTGGTGCAATCAGAACATTGCATGTGTTGAAGTTGTTTTAACGCAAACCAAAGATGCCTTTTAAAAAACAAGTTTACATCATATTCTTATGCAGGCCAGTGCTGTGTGTGAGGTAATTTAAGGTAGTTCTGACAAGTGTCATCGGCATCTTCATATCTAGGCACATGGGCGGCAAGCCACTCCCATCTGGTCACATGGGTGGCAAGCCACTCCCACAAAGGAGGCCACACCCACAGAGTAGGTTCGAACAATTTTTGAAACCCACCACTGGCTAGCACATATATGCAAGGGGAACCTTTACCTTTACCTTTACCGTATAGAATTAAAATGGAAGAATAGCTGGGTGACCAGTACAATACTTAACAAGGTACAGAAACAAAACTCAAAGACATTCCCTCACCTGTTGTTGTTCCCAGAACTGGTTTTTGGAGGCATGAGTTTTAAATGAATAACTTTTGCTAGATCCATTCTCCAAATGTTCACTAGGTAGTCCTCGACTTATAACCATTTGTTTACTGACCGTTCATTAAGTTACAACAGCATTGAAAAAAGCAACTTACAACCAGTCCTCACACTTATGACTGTCACAGCATGCCTATAGTCACGTGATCAAAATATGTGTGCTTCGCAATGGGCATATATTTACAACGGTTGCAGCATCTTGACCTTCCCCAACTGACTTCCAACGTGCAAAGTCAATATAGGAGGCTGGGATTTGCTTAGCAAATGTATGATTCACTTAACAACTGCAGTGAGTCATTTAATAATGGTAGCAAAAAAAAGGTTGCAAAATCAGGCACAATTTGCTAAGAGCCAAGGTGGCGCAGTGGTTAAATGCAGCACTGCAGGCTACTGCTAGATCAGCAGTTCAGCGGTTCAAATCTCACCGGCTCAGGGTTGACTCAGCCTTCCATTCTTCCGAGGTGGGTAAAATGAGGACCCAGATTGTTGGGGGCAATATGCTGACTCTCTGTAAACCGCTTAGAGAGGCCTGAAAGCCCTATGAAGCGGTATATAAGTCCACTGCTATTGCTATTGCTATTGCTTAACAACTGCCTTGCAAATTCTGGTCCCAATTGTAGTTGTAAGTTGAGGGCTAATAAAGAATTCATTGTGGGAATCATAACATCCAGGATACAACCCTGTTACATTTCTTCTATATTATAATTATGGGTTTTTTCCAGATTCTTTGCATTAGGTATATATTTTCTTTGTCTAAATAATTATTTGCAGATAAGAAGGCAGGGGAAGAGCAGAGAAACCCTTTTCTCTTTTCTCCTTCTGTTTTGCAGTAACATGGAAGAGTTTTGCTGCTACATCTTCCCCGATGTTTTTCTTAGCTTCATTGCAGTTTTGTACTCCCTGAAAGTTTCCCAGCCAAATCCTAATCAGCCTGGGACTGCTTAGTTTTGGAGCCCAAAGGAGGACCACCAAATGCTGCCGCCTGATGTTACTGCAAGGGGGAAAAAAAACCACAAGAGGAAATTGAGGTCAACTGGCATTTTGACTCTTTTCTCAAGAAGAGAAGACTAAGTATTTGTTTACTTTTGAACCTATCCTTACCCAGGCAAATTCCGGGGGTGGGGTGGGGGAATCGTTCATGTATTTCTGTAACATAGACAAAAATTAAATCAGCAATTCCTTTCTGGGTTTCTGAGTTAACTATGACTAAACCCCTTCAGAAAACAGAATAACAGAATTGGAAGGGACCTTGGAGGTCTTCTAGTCCAACCCCCTGCTCAAGCAGGAAACCTATGCGGTTGATGGTTAACCTTTTTGTCCTTGCGCACTGACAGCATGTATTCAAGTGATAGCGTAATTGTGTGCCCGCACCCATAATGCAATGCGCATGTGACCACCCCCATGCCGCCATGCATGCACATGTGATCCCCCCGTGCTCCCCTTCCCCCCCCCAATGCATGCCTCTCCCCTTGCCCATTGTTGACTTCCAGGTTGGTGCAGGAGGCCAAAATGGGCTGCAGGGAGCTGTGCAAAGCCCCAAAATGCAATGCGAACACACCCATACACATCTGCACATGGGTCGCGCCCCTGCGCATGCAGAGATCTGAAGCCCAGCTGGCTGGTGGGAGGCATGCGTGCACAAGTGGTGGAGCTGGGCTGGGGCAATGGCTGGAGTGCCCGCAGAGGGGCTCTGCATGCCACCTGTGCTATAGGTTTGCCATCACAGCCCTATGCCATTTTAGACAAATGGTAGTCCAATCTCTTTATAAAAACC
The DNA here is from genome assembly GCF_009769535.1 of Thamnophis elegans. Taxonomy (NCBI): domain Eukaryota; kingdom Metazoa; phylum Chordata; class Lepidosauria; order Squamata; family Natricidae; genus Thamnophis; species Thamnophis elegans. Next base: position 126,258,635 of record NC_045543.1, on the reverse strand, counting down.
TCCAATATTGGAACAAAAAATAAAATAAAATTCAAGGATAGGGTTTCTCCAAGTATCTGTTTTTCCTAGGCTTCTTTTTTTTAATTTAGATATTTGCAACTTTGTTTTTCCTTAGTTTCTGACCTCTGGGACTGTATCCCTGTAAGCTTTTTGATGAATAACTACTTTCTTCAAAAAGGAAGCCAAGCAGCTATTTCAGGCATTCAATTTGCTGAATTTGGAATTTAATTTAAAAAAAAAAACAAGTTAAGAAATACTTTTATCTCTGAATATTGCTAAGCACCCAAGGACTTTGACTTAGAAAGAGGAAGCTCATCCAGGATTGGAAACAGATTAAAATGAATGGAGAAGACAAATATGTGAATTATTAGCAAATGTTTCAAGGAAGGAGATAGAAAGTATTTCCCTGCTTGGGGGTTGAGGGGGGGGGTGAGGAACTTGCTATAGTATGCATTTTTACAATCATTTGGCCTCTTTCCTGTATTCACAAGCAGAAAGCAAAATGCTTTCTTTGCATTTTGAGCACATGACTGCATATATTAGGCCAGTATTTCTCACCCTTGACAAGTTTAAAGTGTGAAGAATCCCCACAACCCAGGCTGGGGGATTCTGGGAGTCGAAGGTCACATACTTTAAAACAGAGGTGGGATTCTACCGGTTCAGACTGGTTCAGGCGAACCGATAGCTCCGACCCTCAGCTGGTTCACTCAGATGATGAAATGGGCCCACCTCCTGACCCCTGTGCTTAACTCACCTATATCTTCTCAGCTGAATCATGTGCTCTGCCGCACCTCAGCTGTTTTCCTCCCCAGCAGTAATGCGGAAGGTACTTTTTCTCAAAACTGTGCATGCACATGCAGCAATCACTGAACCAGTTGTTAATCCGATAGGATCCCACCACTGCTTTAAAGTTGCTAAGGTTAAAAAATGCTGCATTAAGCAATATAATACTCCAATGTGTTGATTTCAGTTGTCATAGTTGAGTTGCATGGACTGGGCATTATGGAGGTTGGCTTCAAACTATGAAGACAGTTTCCTATCTGTCTATTCTAGAGAGAAATCATATCAGTAGCACTGCTTTTGGTGGTTGATACCTGAAATGCCTGCTATTTACATGGACTTCACTATGACTACCTTTGTAGATGCCACCTTGGCAAAACTGAGGTCAGCCTTCTCAGACTTAGCAACTGGAGTCTTCCCAAAGGAAAGATGAAGGGACAACGCCCCTGATGAACTCTGAATTCACTCACTCAAGTGCTATGCAGCCATTGCTGGAGCTGTAGTGATTTCTTAAATCACCATCTCTTATTACTCCCAAAATATGATAGCAATTCCACCAGGCTGGAACTGGTTTGTGTGAAAATCTACTTAGAGGAGGGTGGGTGGAATTCATGTAAACACTTACCTAGACCAGCTCATGAGCCAAGAATTAATGGAGTTTCAAGTTCCTAGGCAAGTTCTCAGAAAAGCAAGTGTTAATTGGGTTGGATAAAGCAGGTTGGAGTTTGTCAGAGTTGTATTTACCATGTGGAGGAAAGATTTCATGTCCTTGGGACAATCTGTATTATAATAACAGTATTTGTTGTATAAATCGTCTACATTCTGGGCAACGTCAGGAATTATTTCCAATAGAAACTTTGGAGTATCTTTTGATTACATTTGAGGACTATTTAATTAATATGTGTGATAGTTCATAATTAAACAGAACTATGGGGTTTAGTAGGTGTTACATTAACTTTACTCTGCCATATTTCTAAAGAATCATTATGAGAACTGACATAAAAGCATGGAATTCCCTGTTTCAGTGCACCATATTTCATGGAGAATTGAACACACGGTTTACGGTTTATTAGGATTTGTATGCCGCCCACTCTCAAGAGACTCAGGGCGGCTTACAGATAAAGCAGGAAGGGGGAACATACAAAAATTAAAAGGAACAGACATTAAAATTCCACAACATTCATATAGCTTAGAATGGGGCTGGATAAATCAACACACAAGGAGATACACATTAGGAAAGAAATTCACTGACCTCTTATACTTAAGGGTCATCCACACAGCAAGCTTATTGTGATGTGAAGACGCCTCATTTACTGTAGTATTTATTGAGAAAATATCCTCACAAGGGCCCCTACAACTTGTAGGCAGACATTACCGAGATAGGCTGGAACCAGTTTTAGATGTTCCAGATTAAAATAATGTATTTCCTGGGAAAGCAGAAGACATGCCATCCAGACATTCCCCAGTACATGAAAAAAAGAGGAGGCCTGAGAACTAGCTACCCCTTGGCTGGGCAGTAACTTTCCCATTCAGTCCAGTTCCTGGGCCTGGAGCTTGTTCTATAGTAGTATTTGGCTGTGAAAGAGACTGGAACCATTTTCATTTTTTTACATCTCTTGAATGGTTCCAAATCCTGAAGTTGAAAACCTGACCCCGGCTTAACCCTTTAATTCTTTTATCAAAATAAAAGCTGGAAGGGGCCTTGGAGGTCTTGTAGTCCAAGCAGGAGACCCTGTACCATTTCAGACAAGTGGCCGTCCAATCTCTTAAAAACCTCCAGTGATGAAGCACCCACAACTTCGGAAGGCAAGCTATTCCACTGATTAATTGTTCTCAATGGAATGAAGTTTCTCCTTACTACCAGGTTGCATCTCTCCTTTAAACTTTAAATTTTAATGGTATTTGTATGCTGCCCACTCCCTAGGGACTCTGGGCGGCTCACAGCAAATAAAAACAGCAAATAAAAACATTTAAAACATTTAAAATTACAAAATTAAAATCAACACAGCATCTATTTCAACAAATGGGGATGGAATATTCAACACCCCCAGGCCTGCCGGAACAGCCAGGTCTTAGTCGCTTTACGGAAGGCCGGGAGGGTGGTGAGGGTCCGGATCTTAGCAGGAAGCTCATTCCACAAGGCCGGTGCAGCTACAGAGAAGGCCCTTCCTCGGGGAGCTGCCAACCGGCATTGTCTGGTCGACGGCACTCGGAGGAGGCCCAACCTGTGTGATCTTATTGGTTGTTGGGAGGTAAATGGCAGGAGGCGGTCTCTCAGGTAGCCAGGTGCGATACCATGTAGGGCTTTAAAAGTAACGACTAGCACCTTGAAGCGAGTCCGGAGACCGATAGGAAGCCAGTGCAGCTCGCGGAGGATAGGTGTAACATGAGTGTACCTCGGTACACCCATTATCACTCGCGCGGCTGAATTCTGGACCAGCTGTAGTCTTCAGACACTCTTCAGGGGCAGCCCCATGTAGAGCGCTTGATTAGTTTCCATCCATTGTTTCTTTTCTTGCCTTCTAGTAGTTTGGAAAATAAGTCGACCCGCCCTTCTTTGTAGCAGTCCCTCAAATATTGGAATACTGCTATCATGTCACCCAGTCCTTCTTTTCTCTAGACTAGACATACCCAGTTCCTGCAACCATTCTTCATATATTTTTAGACTCCAGGCCTGTAATCATTTTAGTTGCTCTTCTCTGCATTTCCATTCAACCCATGTCATTGGATGTGTGATTGAAAAGTCTCTGCTCTGGAATTTCCATAGTCTGGTATGGCCTCAATATATAGCCATTTTCCTTCCCTTTCCTACCCATTTTTGTATATCCTGAGATTTTACACAATAATTAATAACATTTCTGAAATGTTGGTTCTTCAACACTATCCAATATGAATCTGAGTAGTCACCAGATGGTAGCCAAAAGAGACAAAGTTCTCTTTACCATCACCAATAATTGATAGATCAATCAGTTAACAGATCAAAAAATATTTTGGAAAATGTACATGTGTTGCATACCTTTCTTGACTACTGGCACAGCCTAAAAGACATTGATGCATTTGAGACTGGGCTGCAAAAATCCAGTCAACTGCATTGCAGAGATGAACACTTTCCTGCCATCTAGTGGTCATAACAGTGATGGGCAACCTTTTTGGCATGGTGTGTCAAAAATTGGCAAAAAATCGAGCATAACTCGCGTTGTGTGTCACTTCGACAAAAACATAATTTTGCGCAATTTATAGTTTAAACTACAAAAATGTATAATTGCAATATATAATTGTATTTAATAAACCAAAAACAAATTATTTAACATACCTGCTTAGTAACTTCTTTGTTCATCAGTCGATTTCGTATGTTGCTTTTGATATTATTGAACTTGTTTGGGGTGCCGTGAACCAGGGCTGTGGAGTCGGCTGCTTCCAGCTCCACGTCCTCATCAACATGCCGCTCCAGCCCGCCCCTGCTATGAATATTCCTAGGGACGCGAGGGCGAAGAATATGAATATTCATAGCGGGGGCGGGCCGGAGCGGCATGTTGATGAGGACGTGGAGCTGGAAGCAGCAGACTCCACAGCCCTTCCCTGAACTGAGATAAGTGTGGTGCGGTCGTAACTGACAGTCCCAGGAGTAGACTCTCTGTGCCCGCCTGACTGGAGAGAGGCGCGCACTGTTCCCACGCTCCTCTCCTGCGGGTCCTCCCTCGCCGCGCTGATGACGTGTGTGCGCATGGCACGCACGCCTTACCAGCAGCCCCTGCGCTCAGAAAGGGGCGGCGGCGATACAGTAAGTGAGTGTGGGCGGGGGAGATCACACGTCCCGCCCCCCCGTTCCTCCAGCACAGATTCTTTCATCCTCGGCGGCCGTGCAGGAGCCGAGGATGAATCGCATGAAATCCTGTGCGTGTCACCCCAAATGGCTACGCGTGTCAGCACTGACACGCGTGTCATAGGTTCGCCATCACTGGGTTATAAGGTCAATAAATGGACAATCCTTTTTTTTGGGGGGGGGGATGATTGACAAGCCCTATCACAATACACATTCTTATAGCAAGGTGGAGTAGGGCATGGGAGACTGGTGTTCCTACAGTTGCGACATTTGAATTTTAGCCAATGGAGACTGCCAGTGATCACCCTTGCAGTGTTACATGGGGCTCTATGGAGAGCAGCCCAGTATGGTTTATTTTAGATGTGGGTTAAGAGCATACTAAGGAAGCAATGTGATTTATACCATCAATTTCTTCAATAGTTGTATGGAATAACTGACTAGAACTCAAGGGTGCTTTCTTCCTGTTTTTTTCTCTCTTCTTCATTTGTTCTCCTAACCCAGGATTAACTATGATAAATACCATGTTAGATCTTGGTGGTGCTAGCTATCAAAAGTATACTGACTCCTTTCAATTACTGCCTAAATCTTTGCCTGCTTTGTTGTTGACGTTTTATGGAGGATCCAGATATCTCTTTCTTCAGTCATCCCGAATTGTTCTTCTCTCTCTCTTACAGTCTGCTCCCCTCTTCAAAATATGCAAGAAGAAAAAGAGTCTAATTCATTTGCTGGTGCTACTTGGTAGTTCTTAACTAGCCATTCTTTGGGGAGGTTTTCTAACTAATAATTAATAAAAGCTGTCTCAGATATTTGTCACTAGATCAGTATCTCAGGCTAGTTTGAAGGATGTTTAGAAAAAATCTTTTCTTTTAAAGGAGCAACAATTATCACAAAATTTAATTTTAAAACACGTGTTGAATATGTTCACAAAGAAGAGCTCTCTTATTAGACAACAGTTTAATATAATTTCATACATGCTAAATGATATTGTGTTCTGATGATTCAGAAGAGTGCACTATCTTTTTTGGGGAGAAACAATGTCACTTTCTGCCATTTTTAAAATTTCTTTCCAGTTTTTAACCTATAATCCAGATACTTCCTAGTGGTCTCCTTTTCATGGGCTAATATCATTTAACAATTTGAATTTTAAGTGATAGTAGTTATTTAACATACTAAGACAGGTGCTGCTATTGAGAGGTCTATTTTATATGCAGAATGTAAACCCATTTTCAGTTTTCTTTCCTGATATTTCATGGTATCCAAACAAACTTATTTCACTACCTATTTGTGTACACCGAGATTGAACAATGCTATGTATGCATTAGCATTAATATATGTTCATAAATGACTATGTAGGCTGCCAAGTATGACATCCTGGCTTTCTTTACAAAGCAAAAATTGACGTCTGCCTATAACCCGAACCTAAGCAAAACTCAGCCCCTCCCAGAATGCATTACACAGCTGAGAGACCAAGTCAATCTCTCCCAGCATGCACTTGGCCCCACCAGTTTCCCGAGAGCGCCCTGACAGGTAAAGGAGGTCACTGAATTCGCCATTTCCGGTGCGCAATGCAGGACGGGAATGCGAGTAGCGCTATTGGCCGGCGCTTTCCCCGCTTTTCGCCGAGATAGGCGGGCAGGAAGGAAAAGCGGCGGCCGATGCGGCTTGGCGGGGCAAGAGATTTTTCCCGGTGAGTGTTATGCCGAACGGTCCGACTTTGTCGGGGTCGGCGCTCCCTCCGGACGAGGCGGGCGTCGAAAAGGGATCGATTTAATGCGCGATTTGATGACGTAATAACGGCTCTGGAGACGGAGCCACCGCAGGAGTTGCGCTGGTCCATGCGCCGGCTCCTGTGGCCTCTTTCCTTCGCCCCGGTCCGCTTTAGCCTCTCCCGCGCCGCCCTTTATTCTCTTTAAGAGACCCTTTCATTCCTCGGCGCCCCCCAGCGGTTAGGCCTTCCGTTTAGCCCGCTCTGAGCGCTCATTGGCTCCGTTCTCTTCCGTTCCGGGGTCCGATTGGTAGTTGTGGAGATGATTGACAGGCAGCCCCAATAGGGTCATCCGCAGTGTGGGTCCCCAAAGGTAGCCTTCCCCGCCGGCCCGAGGATTGTGCCAACCCCAGCTGGCATAAGCACGATGGCTGGCGCCGGGAACTGCCGGTTAACGTACGTGCAGTGCTGTAGTTACGGCCAGGTGTGTGTCTGGGGCCAGCCAGCCCCTGGGGTCTCTGTGTGATCCGCACGAGGGGAAGTCAACAGCCAAGTCCTCTTCCTCTGTCATCCCAAAACGAGCAAATCTCCACGCCCGTTAGAGTGGCCACAACAAGGCTTTATTATGGGCACGAAGAGAGGGGTTACCAGAGCTGGAGGCAAGACCCCTAGAATACAGGAAAGAGCGAAAGCCTGAAGGTCTTGCTCATGGCTCCCTTCTGCCACTGCAACTGACAGCCTTAGGACTGTACATGGGGGTGGGGTGGGGATATTGTATGCTCCTTCCCTTTAATTGCAATATTTAGGTGCTGCTAAGACATAGCAATGGTGGACCATCTTTTGACATGGAGCCTGGCTACCTGAAGAACTGTCTGCCAGTTGTTTTTGCCCATCCAGTGCAATGCAACAGAATGGATGTGCTCCAAGTCCCATCAAGATGACACAAAAGTCATCTTGTGGGACCCAGAAAGTGCATTTTCTTGTGCAGTGCTTCACCTCTGAAAGGAGATTTGCCCCTGAAATCCATGTGGCTTTCATCCTCTTGGTGGTCTATAAGGCCTTGAAGATTTGATTCTGCCTGGCTTTTGAAAGAGCCCCCCCCCTTTTGAGGGGGGTTGTGTGTGCTGAAATGGCTGGTACATTGTTTTCCAGTTGGTCAGGCTTTTATTTGTATTTCTGCTGTTTTTGCCTTGTAAGCCACACAGTTGTCAGAAGATCAGGGGACTTCTAAATTTTGAAATTAAAATTGAAGTACATGCATAAATAAAAATATGTTGGTATTTGAGGTGGAGAGACACAAACACATAGGGTGAAGAAGAGTTTGAAGTGGTTTATTTATGCCATGGTGCATTTTTTTTAGTGTCATTTTCATCTGTACCGAAAGTGTGCTAATGGCATTCAACTATAGCTTTGAGAGCTGCAAAAAAGGGCCTTGAATATCACATGTAATTTCAGAGCAACCAATTACTCACCCTTCGCGTTAATAGCCTCGGTCTGATCAGTGGATGGGAAATTACCTGAGCACTTTTTAAAGAAAGATAGTGATATAAATGTTGTAAATAAAAACATGCAGTTTCATTCATGGCCACGGAGCAACCATTTTTGCACCATCACTTCAGGAGATGCAGCAATGGGATTAACTTTATTTTTTATTAGTCTTCATCTATACAATTTGCTTTCCAATATTTATTGAGCTTTTTTCTGAGCCATGCTCATAAATGGCCAATTTGGCCCTTCTTTCTTTTCCTTTGCTTTCTTGTTCCTGTTGAAAGCAACATAAGAATATATTAAATAGAGTACATGTATTTAATCAATAGATGGATTTGCTTTAATCTTCTCTAATTAGTTGTAGTTAAAGACAGGAGATGTCAACCCCTTCTGCTACATTTCAGAATAGCTGAAATGGAGAGGCTGTAAGAAGTGTGTTTCAGATGCCTAAGCTATCACCACCCCAAAGTATTTCCTTCACAATGATTTTTATTTCATTAAAGCATTTTCATCTTCTTCTTTTTTTTGCTTTTTAAATCCAAAATTTAAGAATAGCTTACATTTAGTCATTATATTTGAAAGACTGTCTTCTCTAGGCTCAATATTCAAAAAACGTGCTCAGCTGGATTTCAAAATGGCTGATTTTGGATATATATATATCCAAAAATATAAAATATGGATATATATATCCATGTTACAGGACTCATGTTGTTTCCATCTGCTTCTGAGTTGAATTTTTGAACTGGAAGATTTTTAAAAAAAAAATGGCTTCAGAAGATGGAAACTTATTTACCAAGATATTTGGTATAATGCCTTCTATTTTTACTATTATTAAGCAATTGTGTTTCCTATTTGAAATTTTCATCTTGGCAAAAATCCATGTCCACTTTTTCCTGATCTTTTTCCTAGACAAATTTATTAGCCATGGAAGCTGAAGAGACGATGGATTGTATTCAGGAATTTCCAGAACATTATAAAGTAATTTTGGACAGATTAAATGAACAGCGGGAACAGGATCAATTTACAGACATCACTTTGATTGTGGATGGTATGTTATGATGATGCAAACAAAATCAAATTAGACACGCTTCAGTCCAGGTCTACTCCACAGAAACGTTAATCTGAAGTATCTGGTTATAAATTAAAATTGAAATTATTTAAGGAGTAATTCTCTGCCACCTGTAAAGCTGGATGAAGAACTGTTGGATTTGGTGAAAGGTAGAGGGAGTGGGGGAGGGGGAGAAAAGAGAGAGAGAGATACTTCTAAAATTCTCCTTGGAGGGTAGCAACCCTTTTTCTTACCATGATTTCCTTGCCAGTCTTGTTAGTTTTTCTTCTTCCTCTTAACTGTGCTAAAACCTGCATAGTGTATTTCTTCATACTGCAAGCAGTAGAACAGGGAGCTCTCTCACCACCTGCTCAGATGAAGCCAGCAGGCTTTTAAAATTGGCAGTTCTGTTCCAAATCTTACATCAAACTGCTCTCAAAATTGCTATAAGATTGCTCTGTTACATGAAGTGGGTGGAGCCTGGGTCATTTAACCTAAAGGTTAAAGTTTTAAAATTAATTATTATATACGTATCTAGGAAATATATATAACTCTGGAGCTTGGGACACCAAAATCAATATACATAGAATTGGAGCTCACATATTTGTAAGAGACAAATTGTGTTACGCTACAGACTATTAGTTCCTTAAAACAAATTACAAATATCTTTAGGAGTGTTAGAACTTAAAATTTCTCAGCAGGTCATCTGAAAGCTTTTATTTGCACTATCTTTCTTTTATAAAGTTGAAACAACAGCAAAACTTGTTAAGTACTTGTAAGTGTAAGGAAGAGAGTCTTGTTGGACAGGTTTTTTGGGGAACTATGACTGGTCAACAATAGACAATTAACATAAATTTGATATTACATATTTTTTCTTACTTCCAGTAATATCCAAAATGGGGTTTCATATAGTATGGTGATGTTGTTTTTCATTTCCAGGTCATCATTTTAAAGCTCATAAAGCTGTTCTCGCTGCTTGCAGTCAGTTTTTCTACAAATTCTTCCAAGACTTCACTCAGGAGCCTCTAGTAGAAATTGAAGGTAATTTACTGGTTCAGTCATGTACAGAAATACTAGGGGATATAATATAAAAGGGCTCATGGAATGCTTTGGAAGCCATCTACTCTGGTAGACATAATATCATAGCAGGATTACAAAAGAAAAAAAAACTGACTGTGATTTAACTCCAGGCAACTTTTCTTTACACTAGTTCTTACTACTGAATTGTGTAGTAAGGTTTAATCAATCTTGGAAGTCAACCAGACTGTTAAGACCTTTTGCGCCCCCCCACCCTGCCCCTACTTTTGTTACATGTTGCTCCAAAACCAATATTCTCCATTTTGGAAGTACAAGAGTGAGAATAGTGATAAATGCAGTTGTTGCATTGGGTTGTCAACAAACTTGGAGTACGCTAAAGGCCAGAAGATATTGAAAGAGAATAGAAGGACTTGTAATTCAGTCTAATTTTGATGGTGTTACATTTTCTGATGCCTTATTCTTTTTTTTCTTTTTTCTTTTTTTTTTTTGTATCTTCATTGGCTGCATTAAAAAAAAACTTGCTTGGTCGACACTAATTGAACATTGTTAAACTATTTCTATTGTAATGCTGTTTTATATATTCTGTGAGACCCTCATTGATTATTATAAACTATTTCCAGTGTTTCAAATCTGTTTTCTAGATAAAATCAGTTTGTGGTCCAAAGGAGTATTCTGGCTGATGAACTAGTATTTGCCGGGTTATACTTCTGTCCCAGTCAAGTGAAACATGCCTTCTGCTTGGAGAATGTTTTTAATTTGGAAAAAAAGATCATTCTCTTTTCTCCAAATTTAGTAATTATCCTAGAAGTCAATTCTTTAGTAACACATTAATAGTTTGAGTTTTAAATGTTTTGTGTAAGATTTATCAGTTTATTTGTTAAGCTTTTTTATCTAACGCCAAGTTTTAGTTTATATCTATATACTATTTGGCTCTTTTGGCTGCAAAATAAAAATTATCGGGCAATTATCAGTTAACGACATTTGTTTAACAACTGTTTGAAGTCACAATGGTGCTGAAGGAGTGGTGGTTATGACCGGTCCTCTTAAGTCCCAGCTACTCCAACACCACTGTGTGACTGTGGTTTAGTCTTACCTGTTGGCTTCATACAAGCCAGTCAATGGACATCCTCATACCTTTCCTGAACCATGATGTGGTTGTTCTGAGCATCCTCGGCTATTCACACCCACCCCTCAACTGGCAGGAGCTATTCCAAGCCTCCCCCTCACCAGGCTTGCAACACATCCTCCTCCCCTTCGAGACACACACACACACACACACACACACACACACATCATTCCTGAGCCTTGCTGCCCTCACATTGTACCTCCCTGGCCATTTGTGCACCTCTCTCGCCCTCCAACAGCCACAAGCCCTATCATGCTTGCACCATGCCTTCCTGGTACACATGCACCTTCTTGAGCTTCTTTGTGCTTGAACCAGGCCTTCCTTTTCCAACCTAGCAGTTGTCACACCAAGCCCTGCCATGTTTGTACCATGTCTCCCTGCTACTACTCCCTACAACTGTTACTTGTGCATCCTCACGCACCCTCTGCTAACCAGCAGCAGCCACTCCAGGCCAAGATTTTGGACAAACTGGGATAGATTCATAAAAGCAGTGAAGATAATCAGAGACCTTGTCCTATGAAGTCAAACTGAATAAGTTTGCCCTATTTGTTCTTGAATATAGAAGCTGAAGGAGAGAGAATGCCTTTCAAATAACTGGAAGGAGTGTCCCACAGAAGAAAGCCAATGTTTATTTTTCTTTATCCCAAAATTCTGGACATGGAATAATGGATTTAAATCACAAGGAGACAGATTCCAATTGATTGCTAGGGCAAGGGGTTTTTTTTAACAGTAAGAACACTTTCACAATTAAAGAAGTAATAAACTATTTTCAATTAAGGTGTTTAGGGAGCTGCTGGATAGTTGACTGTTGTGATTTTTTTTTTTAATCTTCAAATTGTTCTTCATTAAACATGCATTCTAGAGTGAGACTAAATTGCCCTTTTCAAATCTTTGAATGTGTGAAGTTATCTTTATTTATTGTCTTGCAAAGCTTGGATTTCTGTTTTCATTCCACTACGGACCATTAGATCACTAGATATTTTTTTGAAAAACCCGATTTGTAGTTCAGGAGAAAGAGAGAAGGTCCTGGTGCAATAGCAATAGCAATAGCAGTTAGACTTATATACCGCTTCATAGGGCTTTCAGCCCTCTCTAAGCAGTTTACAGAGTCAGCATATTGCCCCCAACAACAATCCGGGTCCTCCTTTTACCCACCTCAGAAGGATGGAAGGCTGAGTCAACCCTGAGCCGGTGAGATTTGAACAGCCGAACTGCAGAACTGCAATCAGCTGAAGTAGCCTGCAGTGCTGCATTTAACTACTGCACCACCTCGGCTCTCTTCAATGATGAAACAGTAACCAGTTTCTAGTTCATCGATACCTATTAAAAGTTGGAATACTGACAGATGCCATGTAAATACTTGATCCAGCAAAAAATATTCTATATACTTCAGCAAGACTACATAATCACAATTTTATCAAAATTAATTTTAATAAACTTAGGCTGGAATATTAGTTTCTGCCTAAGAATTCTTAATAGATTTTAAAATATTGAGTCTACAAATTAATTACATGGTGATGTCATCTTCAAATCAGTTTCAACATCTGATAATTACATAGACATGCAATTTTCTAGGCATCATTTTGGGATGTCTAGAGGCTTTGCCCTTGCCTTCTTCCCTTTGTTGAGAGTGGCTAGTCCAAAGTCACTTATCTGGCTTCCTTGCTCAAGTCGAGATTAGAACTCCCTGTTCCTAGTCCAGGGCCTTAACCATTAAACCAAACCAACTTTTATTTATTTTTATCAACCTAAACAATGTACTGAAGAGTGAAGTTTATGGATCATAATCAATTACAAAAATCCAGTGGAAGTTGATGAGTTGCTTTGAATTTTTATGAGGCTGAGAAAGAGTAACTGGCCCAAGGTCACCCAGTTGGCTTCCGTGCCTTAAAGAAACTCAGATCTTTTTCTCTCTGCTCCCTAGCACTTTAATCATGATAGGACATTGGCTCCCAGACAACTTATATACTGAATATTGGTATAAAAATAGGCCCAAAATACTGAACAGTCAGCTCATCTTTGCTTTAGATATGTATGAAAATAACTGTTCTCATTCTGTTCTCATAGTGCACATCTATAATTATTTTTTTCATTTTTGGAGATGTTATAGCTTTTAATTTTGAAATATAGGAAATGACCATTTGTTGTAGAAAAGTGCTAGATATTATGTTCCTGAAAAGCAACCCTTGTGCAACAAATATTATATTTTACAGCCACAAATCTGTGAAAAATGTATGAGCGAGTTCTATATTTTGTCTTTTGTCCACAATCAGGTGTAAGTAACATGGCCTTTCGTCATTTAATTGAGTTTACATATACTGCAAAACTAATGGTCCAAGGAGAAGAGGAAGCAAATGATGTCTGGAAAGCAGCTGAGTATCTTCAGATGTTAGAAGCCATTAAAGCACTTGAAATCAGGTGAGTGTGGTCAAATTACATTTTCATTCACTTTTGACATGTCTCTGAAATATGACAGTGCTGCTGGGAGATTTTATATATACACCTTGCAGTGTTTGCAGCTGAAAAGGCAATTTGATAGAGAAACACACTCAATTCTTACTCCCAGGAGAAACTGTGAGGTTTATTCATTTTCCTGTATATTCTTTTTAAGCACATGTTCCCAATCTAAAATATGTGCATCCTGGAAAAACCATAACATATAGTTGGGCCAAGCATGATTCTTGATTTGCTTGAAGGCATTTAGGCTGCACAGTAAAGTAGACTTTATGATGCTGAACATATGTAAGTTGAAACAAACAATAGATGATAAAATCTACTGTCCTAATGCAATAAGCTGAGATGAGGAACTAGGGGTTATCATTGTGATATTGCTGGCCTTCATCTCCCATAGTCTCTGATAGTTAGCCACGGTGTCTTGGACTGAGGACAACTGAAGCCTAACAATATCTGGATGGCAAGAGGATTCCACGTCTGTTAGTGAATTACCCTCTCTGTACAGTTTTAATGTTTGTAGAATAAAATGTTGTTGAAAGCCAAGCACTACTATTTAATGTTTTGCAGAATGCAGAAGAGTTATGGTCTCCCTTCAAAGAGCTTGCAGTCTAAATGAACTGGGCAGAACGTATTTGATCATAGAGGACCAGGCTTTATAAAGAAATAGCTGGGGTATGTTATTCTGGGAATCGAATCTGAATTCGAGCTTGCACCCCTGGCAACCCAGTTGGATGGGAGGAAAGCATAATCAGGACGAAATAAGTTAAGAAGAGAGCTAGGGATTTAAGGAGCTTACAGAAAAAAGTGTAGTCGGTGGATAATGTTGAAAAAAGGGAGACCATTTTCTGTATGGAGAAGTCGCCATGGAAAATAAGCATAAAATCATGACTGAGACAAAGACAGATGCACTTAGGTACAATAGAAAGAATGAGAGATTAGAAATAACAGTTGATAGGAATCAGCAGATAGATAGACTAGCTGATTCTGGAAGAATTTGCCAGGCTGATACGGTTGTAAAAGTGATAAAAATAAAAGATTGAAATATAGAGATTGTGTTAACATTATGCTGGTGAACACCACCAGCGTTTAATATAGTATTTCTACCAGTGCCAGCTAAGGCTATGTGGCATTGTAAGTGGATACCAACTATTGGGAGGAGTCCTGCCTTGCCCTATATCCTCTTCCCTGATAAGACTTAACCAGGGAATATAGCCACATAAAATTTTATCAATTTATGAAGAGAGAACAAGGAGTGTCAGCTTACTAGCATGGGAATTGTGGGAGAGAATTGAGCAAGGACTGGGTGGAGAAATTCCCAAGTACTTGGGTCATCACAAACCATGGCTAGTGGAAAAGTAACTTGTATTACTCAACTGTAAAGGAATGTCTAAACCAATGCTTCTTAACCATGGCCACTTAAGTTGCATGGACCTCAACTCCCAGAATTCTGCAGTCAGCAAGCTGGCTGGGTTTTTTTGTAACATGTTTTGTACATGTTAAGTTCTCCAGGTTGGGAAGCACTATTATAGACAACCACAAAGTTTCTGTAACTGCCCACTCAAGGCTGGTAGATACTAATGGGACATCCGGGAATATTACTACACGTTAACTGGGAAAGAAGTACAAGCCTTATCTCCAAAACACCAGACTTTGGAAAATAAGTAGAGAAAGCTTATGCTTAAACAACATGGAATGCTCAACCATTAGTGCTGGAATTCTAGAAAAGTGGAAAATGGGAGACAAAGCCAATAGAAGAAGAAAGAACCTTCTTAACTAATAAAATGCAGGATATTTTAAATCTGATATAGCAATATTATTACACAGTCTTCTTGTTAAAGGTATTAAAGTGCTATTCAACATGAGTATTTGTGATTCTGATTGGCTACCGCATCACAAATGTGCAAATGAAGGAACATTCTGATCAGAAACTTTACCCCAAAATTCTGGGAGTCTGTTCCTAACATGGTACCAATGTTCAGAAAAGCTTTGAAATCTCTTTCCCTTACAAACTAGCATTTGACAAATCAATCATCATAGGACTGAAACCTGAATAAACTTACATAGCATTGATATGTTGGTAGAAGTTGCATATATTGCAATGGACAATATTGTGGACATCCTTTTCCCTTATGATTTAATCTTGTTTAAGTATCAGGAATTGCTTATGAGCAATTTTCATTTCCCCAATCCTTCCCTTTAAGGAGAATACATGCCTGCTATCAAGTCTAGGTATAGCAAAGCATTGGTTCTTTAGCAGTGTTGCAGCACTTAACTTTAATCCTGTTTCTTGTTCAGCCCTATATCAATAGCCAACTTACTTTGACTCTTTTCGTTTTTCATGCCTTACTATGTCCTTCATGATCTTCTCTAGGAACAAGGAAAACACATCATCGCTTGAATCAAATCAAGTTCAAGATAAAAATAAAGCCAAAAAGAGGAAGATAGCAGAGACCTCTAATGTTATTACTGAAACACTGCCTTGTGCAGAATCTGAACCAGTTGAAATTGAGGTGGAGATTACCGAAGGAGCTCTGGATGTGGAGGAAAATAACATTGAGTCTCTTGAGGAAGTGGCTTCTGGTGAACAGCCAATAAAGTACATACAGACTACAGGTACTTCAGATGACTCTGCTTTGGCTCTTCTGGCAGATATCACGAGCAAGTTCCGCCATGGAGAAAGGAAAAATGAAATTCAGGAGGAATGTAACAACTTATCTGATCCAATGGGCAAACATGTGGAAGGCATTGAGATCATGGAACTTCAGCTGTCGCATGTCAACAATCTTTTCCATTGTGAAAAGTGCAATCGCACATTTAAATTCCTTTACCACTTTAAGGAGCATATGAAAACACATTCCACCGAAAGCTACAAGTGTGACCTATGCAACAAAAGATACTTGCGTGAGAGTGCGTTGAAGCAGCACCTTACTTGTTACCACCTTGATGAAGGTGGAGCAAACAAAAAACAAAGACCTGGCAAAAAAATACACGTTTGCCAATACTGTGATAAGCAGTTTGATCACTTTGGACATTTTAAAGAACATCTTCGGAAACACACAGGTACCTGCAATTTTAGTTGTATACTGGCTACATCTCTTTCCATAATTCTGCCCAGAGATGCTAAACTCTTACTTCAATACGATATACCTTAAGGCTGTGCAGTGCTTTAGATTCAATGGCAAAAAAGTGCTTCAGAAGTGTGAGGATGTGAATGTAGATAACTTTGAACCAAGCACATCTTTTCCTACCATTGTGCACCCATTGTAGCCACTTCTTCCAGGCATAAGGCAAGAATAAGCTACAGACAGTGAGATTTCAATTCCAAGGTTTGCAAGAGAAACAGGAAAACATTTGCTTTTGGTCTTGGTTATCTATCGTTTATTTTCCTATATGAAGTGGCAGAGTGGTGGTGTTTACTGATGTAGACAAGCCAGGACATTTGTTACTCCTGGAGTGATTTAACAAATTGGGTAAGCATAATCTATGTTTTTCTGTGAGTTGATACATACTGACTGGAAACAAAACTCCATGGAGCATTGAATTATGATATAAGTTCCAGAAAGAGTCCCATGGTTGAAGACTTGAACAAATCAGATGGAAATTGCTGGGTTCTTTTTTTTTTTCTTGAGCTTGAAGAAATCTGAATAATTAGATTGAATGTAATAACTAGATAAGCAAAATAGTCTTTTATCCTAAGAGAGCTGCTTGTTTTGGCTTTACTTAAAGGAGTAGTGTAAAATGAAGTAAGGTTTTCTGGTACATCTTTGAGGAACTACTGTTTCAGCCATATTAACAATGAAAGTAAATTTCACATTAATTTGATATGTGTTCTCATATGGTTTCATTAATGTACAAATTTATGAAGTGTATTGAATGGAAATGTAGTTCTTCATTTGATATTTTGTATTATACTTGTAACTCTCCTTGATTTGAACTCCCAACAACTTTAATCAGTGTGGTCACAACTGAGGCATTATCTTAACAGAAATGTTTTATCTTTTCATATCTTATGTCAGTGATTTGCCCATTATAGCTTAATATTACCTTAGGAAATTTTTCAATTTCTGGAATGAATTTATAGTTGTAAATAGTGTCTTAATTTTCAATGCAGCAATCTACAGTGCTAATCTTACAGATGGAATGCAATAGATGACTGATCCTGTATGGTGGTCTTTAAATGAATTTTTGTTTCTATTTACCTTGATAGGTGAAAAACCATTTGAATGTCCAAATTGCCACGAACGTTTTGCTCGAAACAGCACCCTCAAATGTCACTTGACAGCATGCCAGTCTGGTGCAGGTGCTAAAAAGGGACGGAAGAAGCTTTATGAATGCCAGGTTCGTAACAAAGAAAATAATTGGGTTTGAATTTCTTAATGGCATAGTAGCAAAATTAAGGAGGAACAACATGATCCTCTCCTTAACTTAATATCTTATTTTTAAACTATTTTTGTACCAGGAAAACATAAAGAATAGATAGATGAGAGTCCCAAAGATGCTTTTTCCGAAAGGCAACCTGGATTTTCTTTGGGGTTTTTTTGTCTTTGAAAATGTTTTGTTTCTCATCCCAGAAGTTTCTTCAGTTCTAACTGAAGATAGATGAGGGATAACAATATTCTTTTCATACCTGCCTAAGCATCTATTAGGAAACTGATCAAAGCTGAGGAACTACCTGAATGGCTATTGGGTATCTCCTTGATGCTGCTCTTCTTCCAAGATATTGATTTCTTCCAAGAGGTGGAAGATTTTTTTTAAAAAAAATACTACTTTGCCCTCAACTCTAGAGCAATACAACCTTTTGGCCTTCAGGAATGTGCTGACCGTTAGGTGGCCTGAGCTGTGCTTTAAAACTAGAAAAGACAGCGCCTCTTTTTTTTTCATGGGGAGTTGGGGATTTTGAAAGAATAAAATGGATATTTAAATATTTTGCAAGGCTTAAAACTCCCTGACCCTGTATACAAGGAAGAAAACTGCTTAGTTTTTGTTTCATCCACTCTTTTATAGCAAACCTACAGATTTTTTTCTTCAACTTCCTTGCTGTTACTCTGTATTCAGCAAACCAGGAGTGTCAAACGCAAGGCCTGCGGGCCGGGGTGCTTAGATCTGGCCCGTGGGGCCACCCTGGAAACAGCGAAGGACCAGCCTGCAGTGCCCCTACATGGCCTTCTTGAGCTCCGTTTTTGGCTATGACAGTCTCTTGCAGCCTTCTGCCAGCAAAAATGGAGCCCGGGCAGTGCCCCCCCCCCAACCTCTGTTTTTGCTGGCAGAGAGCTTTAGGAGGTTGTCTCAGCCAAAAACAGAGCCCATTTGCTGGCAGAGGGCTGCAGGAGGCCATTGCAGCCAAAAACACAGCCTCGACAAGTGACATCGAGCTGGCCACACCCACCCCAACCATGCTCACTCCCAGTCCCCTGGGATCAAACACAACCCTGATGCAGTTTGATACCCCTACAGTAAACAGAAGATTTATTATGTCTCCTTCAGACATGTTTGATTTTTGGTGATGTCATGTCCTCCCCCACCCCACCCCCAGCATATCTTTTGGTTTGCTTTTTTGTTACATTGCTTATATTTTATTACATCTAATTCAGTGGATTCCTGGCAGCTCACATTATACTATGGGAGTAGTTTGCCATTGCCTTCTTCTGGGATGATTTTCCAGTCTAAATCACATTTACTGGAAATCTCCCATCTAGCAGGACCCACTGCTGCTTAGCTTCTTAGACTGGTTGAGGCTGCCACTTGCTGGGAACAAAAATTCATTGCCTGTGGTCATATCAGGATAACAATATTCTCTGTGGACAATGAACCACGAGACAGGATCTCTTTGTGTATATTTAAACCATGATTCTGTTTTTTTAATGGGAGGATCCACAGAGCCAAGAGACATAATGACTTAGCACATTAAATAAAAAGTATTGCCTTGTTTGAGGGAGGGAGGAAGGGAAGGGAAGGGAAGGGAAGGGAAGGAAGGAAGGAAGGAAGGAAGGAAGGAAGGAAGGATGGACAAATGGATGCCAGATTAGCCTATTTGCAGGGTCGTTCCACTCTATTTAATCTCCTCTAGACCTTGCAGTTCAGGGGTTCAGCAAAAAATCCTTAAAACCTGAAATGGATTGACATGTGTCAGGAGGTGGTCCAGTTCTAAATCAACTTGTTTTATTCTTGGATCAACTGAATTTTAATATCCAAAATCATCAGCTGTATGTTAAATGTTTAAATAGCTTTCCTAAAATCACTCTGCCTTTGGTCTTTCAGGTCTGCAACAGTGTGTTTAACAGCTGGGATCAGTTCAAGGACCATTTGGTAATACACACAGGTGACAAACCCAACCACTGTACCTTATGCGATGTTTGGTTCATGCAAGGCAGTGAACTCCGGAGGCATCTGCAAGATATGCACAACATTTCAGAGCGACTAGTATCTGAGGATATTCTTCCAGTGGACAGTGATCCAGTGGCGTCCATGACAATTATAGAGCAGGTGGAACAACTTCACGTCTTGCCTGTAATTCAGGTCCAGGTGGATCCAGCCCAAGTGACTGTGGAACAGGTACATCCAGATTTGATACAGAATAATCAAGAAAAACATGAACAAATAGCAGAGCTACAAGAGCAGGTTGAAATAAGCTACTTAGAGGTTGAACACATTCAGACTGAACAAGGTACTGAAGTACACATGGAAGAGCTGGATGTGGAACATGTGAACCAGTTACAAATGGAAGAAGTTCAGGCTCAGCTTATGGAGGAACATGATCTAGAACAGGGAGACTCAGTGCCCATGGATCAAGAATTGACAGCAAGCACATCTGTTCAGGTGGACGAGGTGGAAGCACATGGAATAGATCATGAAGAATCTGATTTAAAAACTCAGCCAATAATGGCAACGCAAGAGGAAAAGGCGGAGAGCTAAACAATTTTGACTGCATTATATGTGATTTTGGGAGGAAAAGTTAATACCAAATTATTTTTGTTAAATTACTTGTTTGACTTTTGCCCTACCCATGGGACAGCTCTCTTACATCGGTGCCCTTAGGGAAGTAGACAGGTGGACCAAAGTTAGAATATTTGATTGAACTCCCCTTCTTTATTTCTAGGAAGGAAAAAACCCTTTTGTGTGTGTGTGTGTTTTCTTAAAATACCACGGAGCAAAGGCTATTCTGGAGATGAACAGCTTTGTGTGAAGTTTAATTGTAGAGTTTTGCTAGATTATACTGTTTTGTCATTGTGAGAAATTTCTGAAGCAAGTTCTATTTTCCTTTTAGAATATGAGTTTAGTGTTAAAATGGCAATGTTAGTATGGATTATCTATAAATTTGGGTAATCTGCTTTAAGAAAAAAGATATTTTTCCTTCTTTCCCATTTAATATTTTGCAGTAGTTGCATTATTTGCTGATGTTCCTAACTTTAAGCACTATTTTCAAGGTCTAGAAGATTATTGGGATGGAGGTAGAGTGTGCTTAGGTTTTGTGAATACAAAAAAAAAAAAAAACCTTTGTGCCTTCACACAATAAAGTAATTAAACTTCCACAAAGCTTTTACAATTCTTACAAAGCTAATAGAAAAGGCAGTGTACATAGTACTGTATAGTGCTTTGTAATCTTGCTTTCAATTGTTCGCTATCAGGGTTTTTTTCTGCATTAAAATAAACTTGGATGGGAGAAAATGGATTGAACACTGGCAGTTGAAAGGGCCAATTATATTGGGAAAATGCAGCTGCATCTGTAACAAGATAGGAGTTGGCTAATAGGTTGCACTGGCATCTTATCACCAGATTTTTATTTTTTAGGAAAAAAAGGTACATTTTATATTTAAAGGAAAAACATTAAAAATACGAAGTAAATGTGTCTACGCAATGCATCCGGCTACTGTTTTATTATTTAAACTTTATGACCCATGATTGAAAGATCTTGTGCTTAAAAGGTTTGAAAAAAAATCCAAAGCCATAAGTATGAGTGTTTTAACTGTGGATTTACAGACGTAGGAGTGTAAATATTTTAATCAGTATTATTGGACAATAAAACAGTACCTATCATAAGCTTTCAGTCAATGCAGTACTATTTTCTTTGGGGATGGATATAGTTTTGAGGGGGGAGGGGTGAATTTTTCATCACTGTAAATTCCACAGGTACTTTTTTTTTTGAAGCTGACCAGCCTTCAGTTAGATACATTTCACTCAGACCAGCCCTGAGAATTGTAGAAAGTAGAATCAATACATTTTGAGGTTACCTGGGTTCTTCTCTCGAAGAAACTGCGGTCCTGGTTCTTCAACAACCATATGGACATTACGTCTGTCTTCAATTTATTAGTGCCAACCAAAGACTTTTTGTTATCTGAAGTGATGCCTTCCATCTTTGTCTAAGGCTTGTATGTTAAAAATTGATGAGAGACCCAAAGTTACCAGGCAAATCAAGACTTGTAACTTCCATAGTCCTTAGATTTGATGGCACTTTGAAATTCAATATTTGGAAGACATTCCCTGCTTTAGAAAAATATATAGCACCAGTACAGTGGCCTCTGGGAGCAGGATGGCTCACCTGGTTAGAACGCTGGATTGGCAATCAGCAGCTTCACTTTCGAGATCCATTGCTGCTGTGGGGCAGAGTGAGTTCCCATCACACACACTAGCTCCCGCTGACCCAGCGGTTCAAAAGCAGGTGACTGCAAGTAGATGAGTACCACTTTGGTGGGCAACTTCACAGGGAAATGGAACTCAATGCAGAGCTCAATGGAACTGCATCTACATGGGGGGGGGGGAGGTAATGCAGTGGGGTACCCCAGGGCTCTGTTATAGGCCCAGTACTCTTCAACATATTCATCAATGATTTGGAGGAGGCGATAGATGGGAAACTCATCAAATTTGCAGATGACACCAAGCTAGCAGGAATAGCCAACACTCCAGAAGATAGCCTTAAGATACAGAAGGATCTTGACAGGCTTGAATATTGGGCACTATCTATCTATATTGGGCTGCCACAAAGAAGAGGGAGTGAAACTCTTCTCCAAAGCCCCCGAGGGTAGGACAAGAAGCAATGGGTGGAAACCAATAAAGGAGAGAAGCAACTTAGAACTAAGGAGAAATTTCCTGAACAATTAACCAATGGAACAACTTGCCTCCAGAAGTTGTAAATGCTCCAACACTATGTTTTTAATAAGAGATTGGATAACAATTTGTCTGAAATGGTATAGGGTTTCCTGCCTAAGCAGGGGGTTGGACTAGAAGACCTCCAAGGTCCCTTCCAACTGTTATTCTATTCAAAAGAAGGGTCCAAGGCTACGGTGCAGTCACCAGCAAATCCTTTTACTACAGAAGCACTGGTGTTTCTGACATGGAAACATCAGTACAGTGACCACATTTTCTTGGAAAAAATAAAAGACAAACTTGAATAAGACAAATCTGAAAGAGGTTCATAAGGATAAAAAAAATGTTCCCATTCTTGGCTCAAGCCACCTTACAAAGTTGTTGTGGATAGGGCAACAATTAGGAGGTATGAGTATTAAGTAAGCTACCTTGGGTTGATCAAGTATACAGCTTTATAAAAAGACAGAATAAAAAATCTATCCATCATACTAGGTTATTCTCACAGGAGTGGGCAAGTTACAAAATTAAATGGTGATGAGTCAGGACTGCGGAGAACAGAAGAGGCACAAAAGAACTATTTCATGTAAATTGATTCCCATTCATACAAAGCTACGCCTCCTGTTAATGAAGGTTTGTTGAATAAACCACAGTTAGCATCTTGAGGTCACGTCATCACTACAAGTTTCCAAGCCAAAACTTCTGACAATACGAATGGGGGAACCTGCATTTGCTTTAAAACCACATGATTCACTTAACGGCAGTGATTCACTTCAATGTGGCAAAAAGGACATAAAATCAGGTGGAACTTACTTAACAACCGCTTTGCTTAGCAGCAGGAACCAGAAATTGTGGTTGTAGGACAAGAGTGACCACTTACACTGCATCTCTGCCAATGGTTTTTTGCAGAATGTTAAGAATCAGCTTTGGTGGGAGCAGCCAGACTAGGCACCCCTGCCCTGCTCACGATACAGGACAGCTCCTCTTATGCTTTTGATTACTTTACTTTACTTACAATAAAACAATAGCAGAGTTGGAAGGGACCTTGGAGGTCTTCTAGTCCAACCCCCTGCCTAGGCAGGAAACCCTATACCATTTCAGACAAATGGCTATCCAACATCTTCTTAAAGACTTCCAGTGTTGGGGCACTCACAACTTCTGGAGGCAAGCTGTTCCACTGATTAATTGTTCTGTCAGGAAATTTCTCCTCAGTTCTAAGTTGCTTCTCTCCTTGATTAGTTTCCACCCATTGCTTCTTGTTCTACACTCAGGTGCCTTGGAAAATAGTTTGACTCCCTCTTCTTTGGGGCAACCCCTGAGATATTGGAACACTGCTATCATGTCTCCCCTAGTCCTTCTTTTCATTAAACTAAACATACCCAGTTCCTTCAACCGTTCTTCATATGTTTTAGTCTCCAGTCCCCTAATCATCTTTGTTGCTCTTTTCTGCACTATTTCTAGTCTCCACACCTTTTCTACATCGTGGCGACCAAAACTGAATGCAGTATTCCAAGTGTGGCTTACCAAGGCATTATAAAGTGGTATTAACACTTCATGTGATCTTGAATCTATCCCTGTTTATGTAGCCTAGAACTGTGTTGGCTTTTTTGGCAGCTGCTGCACATTGCTAGCTCATATTTAAATGGTTGTCCACTAGAACTCCAAGAATCCCTCACAATTCCTACTATTGAGCAAGGTACCACCTATACTGTACCTGTGCATTTCGTTTTTCTTGCCTAATTGTAGAACCTTGCTCTCTTCACCATTGAATTTCATTTTATTAGATAGTACCCAATGTTCACGTTTGTCAAGATCCTTCTGTATCTTAAGCCTGTCTTCTGGAGTGTTGGCTATTCCTGCCAGCTTGGTGTCATCTGCAAATTTGATGAGTTCCCCATTTATTCCCTCATCCAAATAATTGATGAAGATGTTGAAGAGTACTGGGCTAAAACAGAGCCTTGGGGTACTCCACTGCATACCTCCCTCCATGTAGATGCAGTTCCATTGAGGACTTTATAGTCATTGTACATATGTACGCAGTATACACATACAACAAAATTCACATAACACCCAGAGACCAGGCCCAACACACATAACAATCCCCAAACACACCCCTAACCACCAAAAATTCCACACCCCTAAACCACCCAAGCATCCACACAACAGACCAAGTAATGCTGTCCAATAGCTCACTGATGGTGACCCTTTAGTTCATTGTTGAGTGCAATTATAGCTCTGGGATAAAAGCTATTCAGAAGACGTGTGGTCCTAGTTTTAATTGTTCTGTGTCTTCTGCCAGAAGGCAACAGTCCAAAAAGATTGTAGGCACGATGGGAAGAATCTCTGAGAATGTTATGCAACTTCCTCAAACAGCGAGATGCGAAGATGTCATCCAGGGCTGGTAGCTGGAGCCCAGTGATATTCTGTGCAGTTTTAATGGTTCTCTGTAGAGCTTTTTTGTCCACTGCAGAGCTGCTCCCAAACCATACAAGAATGCCCTATGTCAGGACACTCTCAATGGTGCTGCTAGTAGGACAGAAATAGATACTGAGATAGATTGATCTTCCTTACCATTCTCAGGAAGTACAGCCTCTTCTGTTTTACAAGTGAAGATTGCAAGGTCTCCATGAAGGCTATCAAATCCCAACTCCGGACACCTTTGGTTGGAGAGGAAAAAAAAAATAGGTCGCCATTGGATCCCTGCCTGCTCCTTAGGGCAGTGTTTCTCAACCTTGGCAACTTGAAGATGTCCAGACTTCAACTCCCAGAATTCCCCAGCCAGCATTCGCTGGCTGGGGAATTCTGGGAGTTGAAGTCCGGACATCTTCAAGTTGCCAAGGTTGAGAAACACTGCCCTAGGGAACCAAAGTTAGCTGGTTGAAGAGGGTTTTTTTTTTGCAATTTTGCCTGCTTGATGACTCTGGAGGCTATTAACAGGCAGCCCGCTCTATGCATTTAAAATATATTTATATTTTTTCCTAAATAGAGTGGGCTCCCTGCTAATAACCTTCGGCGTCACAGGCAGAACTGCAAGCGTCCCTCTCTTCAACCAGCTAACTTTGGTTCCCTAGGGAGCAGCAGGCAGGCATCGAATGGCGACCTAGGCAAAAACTGCAACCGTCTCCTTCTTCGACCAGCTGCCCGTTAATGCGCGGTGGTTCCACGTGGCCGGACGCCTCCCGACCTGAGGCGACCTCCTTTTCTCAGGCGCGACTCACAGAGCGCACACGCGAAGCTGTCGGGCGGCCGCCCAGCCCGGAGGCGACTTCTCTCTGAACTGCGGGCGGCGGGCGAGGCGGGAGCCGCTCTTCGCCTTCTCCTCCGGGCGGCTTTGTTCCCGGGTCAGCGAGGCAAGCGGGGACAGGGCGGCTCTTCGGAGGCGAGGAAGTAAGTTGGAGTTCGTTCGGGCGCCTGGAAGGACTGAAGGGTCGGGTCCCTTCCCCGCCTTCGTTTCTTCTACCTGAATAAGAAATTATTATTTATTATTTTTATTTCTTGTTTATTCATCCTTCTTCTTCCATATGAATAAGAATTACAATTTATTCTAACGTATCACACAAGGATTGTGAAAAACTGCCCTGCAGGATGGGGAAGTGAAGCTTCCCAAGGCTTTTTTTTTTTTTTTTTTGCCTTCCGTCTGATATCTTCAGCCAAAGGTGCTATAATTTATTATGCCTTCATATTTGGCATCAAAACAATAACCAGGAAACTATTCTTGGGAGTTAAGGCTCAATAGGGCGGTAACTGCTTTATTTGGCTTGGCTGGGCAACTAAGGATAATGCAGAGCTGCATCTTCCTAATATGTAAATATATACACGCATGTATGTGTCATCCTCACAACATGCGCAGGTACGCCTACAGGAAACCTAGGAAGCTGCCTGTGGATGCATGTATTTTTTGGAAAGCTGAATTTTATTTTAACATCCTTGATCAAGTGTTAAGGGTTAGGGTTTTTCTTAACTAGGTCTGAAATTCTGTTACTGTAAAAAAATTTCTATTATTATTACAGTTCATTCTGAATCCAGGTTAATATAATTAGCAATGTTATTTTTCATGTGTAATATTAGTTTTAGATTAGATCCTGTGCAAAGTTTCTTTGGGAATGTAAAATTCCTCTAAATATTCATTATATTAATTCTTCTATACAAGAGGAATCCATATATGGAAACTTAAGTTCTGTGAACTTCACAGATGATGCTTTAAAATAGGTCCATAATTATTGCAAAAGACTATTGCATAAAAAGAAATATTTCCTTGAAAGGAAAAAAATATTGGGGAAAGGAAATATCTGCAATGATGTTGTACTATGTATAAACTACTGGAGACATAACTGTGCACTATCAATATTAGTAACTGTAAAGCAGAGAAATCTAGGCACAGTAGAATGTGGCATTGATAAACTGTACCCTTAATTGGGATTAAACAGCATGATTTTACAGTATTGTTATATGCGATTGCCATAGGATAATTTCATGCCACTAATCATCCAGCTAGACAAGTGTCGTTGGTGGAGGCATTATCAAACTTTTCAGGAAAGTTGTTCTCTCTGTTTCCTTCCCCTTCCTCCTCTGTGACTGAGAAGCACAATCCTGTTGCTTAGTGTGTGCATTTTGTGGTTTTGCTGGCATCACTTAAGGATGTATCTATTCTGCATGAAAGCAGGAATTCTGTTCAGCAACTAGAATCAACTAGATCAGTCTTCAGTTCCAATAATGTCCAGACAGGTTGAGCTATCCATTCAGAAGAAATCGAGTTGGAGAAGACTGTCCTAGGTTATTGATTGACTGATTGATTAACTATGAGCCATCAAGTCGTTGTTGATTCTTAGCAATCATATTCTCTCCCAGACTATCTAAAATTGGCCTTTTAGATCTCTCAGTGGTATCTTGGTTGTTCTCATAATCAGATCTCATCACTGCCCCAGTAGTGTCAGGTTAAAACATCTCCTGGATATTGGGTACATTTGTCTCATTTTGACTCTGTGATTGTTTTATAAAGGAAAGGACTCTCTTCATGAATGCTGTATGAATGGAAGGGTTTTGAATTTATTTCTTCAGGCTTGCTCCAAATGTATTCACAATCATTCACTTTGTCTTTGCTGTATGCCATAGTTCACATCAGGTGTAGAAAACCTGAATCCATCCACACGATGTACTGTAACTCCCTCTAGTAGTTTGTTGTCGTGTTGGCTTACTGTGGTTGAGGGTTTTTCAACTTCAGTAATTTTAAGATTGTGGACTTAAAAATCCCAGAATTTCTCATGCTAACTGGCTGATTCTGGAAGTCTGTAGTCCACATGTCTTAAAGATGTTGAGATTGAGAAAAACTGGCTTTGCAGACAGGAGTTATAATGGACAGCCCATCTCCTTAAAAAGATGGGTTTCTTTTGTTGTTCAGCTTCCTGAGATTTTTTAAAAAATCTACAGTATATAAAAAGCATTTATGAGGGTTCTCTGATAACCTATGATTGGCTATATTACATGAAAATAAATTTGTTCCAAGAGGTCTAATGAGGATGCATTTTTCTGTTTGTTGTCCTGACAACTATGACTCCACTGAGATGTTGATTAATTCAGAATTAGCTCATCAGTAGAAATTCAATTTCAGAATTAGCTCACCAGTAGAAAGAAATGGAAAATAATGTCTGAGATCAATGGCCTGGGATTAACTAAAATGAACCCATTTCCAAAATACTGGGGTGCTGGATGCATTCTGAGGTCACATTGTTCTTAACTGAAGATGCTGGAAATAGTTGTTCATCATCAAGAAGAGTTAAGAGTTAGTATTGTATGGAAAATTCAAGTTTCTTGTTTCTTCTCCAACAGGGCTACCAAATCTCAGTTGCAAAAATCTGAATGACCATTAGATGGCAGCAAAGAGTCAGAAAACTGTCTTTTTTTTTTTTTTTTTTTTTAAAGATGCTGCTAACCAAATGGGCCCTTGAAAGAAAAGACTCCCCATTTGAGAACAATTGCCTGCAGTGGTGTACAAGATGTCCCAAAGATGCTTTTTCAAGAGGCAACTGGACTTTCTGGTTTTTCTTTGAAGATATTTCACTTCTCATCCAAGAAGCTTCTTCAACTCTGACTGGACAGTGGGGAATGGAAGAAGAACTATCCAGTCAGAGCCTGAAGAAGCTTCTTGGATGAGAAGTGAAACGTCTTCGAAGGAAAACCAGAAAGTCCAGTTGCCTCTTGAACAAGCATCTTTGGGTCAACCATGACCTGGATGGCTGAGAATCTCCATAGATATTTAGGTGTACAAGATGGAATATTTATTTGAAGAGTTAGAATCTCTACCTTTTTTTCTTGAAGGACTAAGCAAAGTCACTGGGTTTAAGCAGTCTTAAGACCCCTCAAGTGGGCAGAATTATTGTTACTCTGGTATAGCTGAATTTGTTACCTGACTGGGCTTTTAACATATTTTTACTGGTTCCACCTAAATGCGTTGTGAGAACAGGATGTCTGTGAACCCAACTTTTGATTTGGTGTACCTTATTCTTATCATAGTGAATTAAGATTTGGTGTGATATTCCAACTGGCTCAGTACATAATCCAGGAAAAATATTAAATCTGCAGTATCATCAGAATGGTTTTTTTGCTCCTGTAAGTTTGCTTGCAATGTTCTCTTGCCATCTTACTCTTTACCATAACTGGAAAAATCAACTTATTCTTGGTATAAAAGCCCTGGTGGTGCAGTGGTTAGAGTGCAGTACTGCAGGCTACTTCTGCTGAGCAACGGGTACCAGCAATTTGGCAGATCAAATCTCACCAGGTTCAAGGTTGACTCAACCTTCCATTCTTCCCAGGTCAGTAAAATGAGGACCCAGATTGTTGGGGGCAATAGGCCGATTCTGTAAACTGCTTAGAGTGGGCTGTAAAGCACTGTGAAGCTGTAAATAAGTCTAAGTGCTATTGCTAAGTGCTATAGGTCTCTTCCTTCAAATATAGCTGCCAAAGCAACAAAGGAGTCAATTGATTGGATGCAATGAAAAATTCCACGGCTTCCAGATCTGTTGGTCACTCATAGAACTTTGGGAAAACAAAGTTTGGTTTAAGGCAGGGCCCCAAACTCAAATTGTCATGCAGTTTATTAGATTATGTGATTTTTCAGAACTACGTAGCCTGTGTTTCTTTTGCTGTTATTTACAGTTGTTAATACTGAAAGCAGACCAACACTCTCACCCAGTCGGTAAGCTTCTAAATTGCAAAATGAATGTAAACAAATACATTTGAAGGAGTTGCTGTGATTTGTGCAGGCTGGTATCGGGCGAAAGTTTAGGCAAATCCTGAATGGATTAGTGAGTGAAAGAAATGCCACAAGGAGTGTATGATCATGGATATAAAAATAGCTTTAGCTCTTTTGAATCTTGAGATCCAGAGTACAGTATTAGCTTGCAGACTCTCTTGGGCTTTAAATACTGGATAGTAATCTCAGAATTCCTACTGTAGTCTGGATTCTCAATGTGGAACATTTCCTTGGCATTCTGAAGGTAGAGGAGATTGCTTTTATGTGGGATCCTGGGGTCTGCACTGCTGAAATGTTGGGCCTTGATATATATGGGCAAGGTAGATTGGTGCTAATTGTAACCGACATGGACTAAGATGAGCATGGGTATGTGTCTGTGTATTCCGTGGAAATATATCTAGCAAAAATAATAGGGATTATCTTCCTTCCCTGCATGACCATCCAGTTAAAAGCTGCAAGAGCTTTTCTCTAATTCTAGTAGAAGAAGATTTCTCTATTCATACTACTATAGTCTTGCATTTCAGGGAACTAAGTTTATAGATATCAGAAAGCAAACTCTTTTTCAAAGAAATATCCAGGGATAAACCAGAGACTAAATGCAATTCTCAGCTTTCATACTGTATTTAGGCACACAGCTGCAGTTGTAGTTTTTTGCAACAACAACGTCTGTTTTGCTGTCACCTAATTCTATTCGATGATACCCTGACTGCTCTTTAGAAGGCCAGATCCTGAAGATGAAACTCAAGTACTTTGGCCACCTAATGAGAAGGAAGGACTCACCAGAGAAGAGCCTAATGCTGGGAATGATTGAGGGAAAAAGAAGAATGGGACAACAGAGAATGAGGTGGCTGGATGGAGTCACTGAAGCAGTAGGTGTGAGCTTAAATGGAGTCCAGAGGATGGTAGAGGACAGGAAGGCCTGGAGGAATGTTGTCCATGGGGTCACGATGGGTCAGACACGACTTCGCAATTAGCAACAATTCTATTCGAACCATACCTTACTTTTAAAAACATACTTCCTTTCTCTTTGGTCACATCTTTTAGTTCTTCTTTCCTTTGGGCTAAAATATTCTAAAATAGAAATTGGAACTTAGTTGACAAGTGTGATAAGCCTTGTACTTGATTGAAGTAAGCTGGGAGAATAAGTGGAATGAATGCTTAGGTAATAGTTCAGTGTTAGGTGAGTTATTGGATGGCTCATGGTTCTTTAATGTATTAATGGGTAAATGTAGAAGGAATGGTTCTTATGATATTAGAGATGTGACACTTAAGGATATGAATGTTCAGGTACTTTGGTATGCAGATATTATTGTACTGTTGGCTGGAAACCCAGATTACTTGCGGTAAAATGTTCCAAAGATTGTATGATGGAGCCGGCTGTATGGGTCTGGAAATTAATATATTAAAGAGCAAGATAATTATGTTTGAAAAAGAAATGTAGTAAACAGTTTCAAGTTAGATTCAAATGGCAAAAGTTGAGTTGGTGTATACATTCTGCAGGTTGGTAGAATGTTTATTAAAGAAGAATAACTATTAAGATATGCAAACACTGGTAGAAAGTTAGTTTATTATGATAAAGGACAGTAAGGAAACATTGAAAAGAGTGAAAATGGCTATTATAAGAGATCCCCTCTTCCATTTCACCTGTGGTAGAGTAGTGGCAAAGGTACTTCAAAGAACAAATGAAAATGTGAACCAAGGAAAAGGTTAATTTAAAATATTTCCTATTCATTAGAACCCCACTTGGGGGGACTGTGTACTTTGTATTTCAAAGAGGTGGGAGAATGGTTGACTAGTGTGACCAAAGGAAAAAAATACAAACATGAGAGGATCAGATGAGGAGGAGGTTGCCAAGCTGCTGCAGCTGCTTTTAGGAAAGGAACACAATACTTAATAAATCCATTTAAATAATTAGAGGCTGCATTATTTCATGTTTTTTTATGCCTTGAAAACAAAGCAATAGCTCTTTTGAAGCCTAGCTTAAAATCAGATATTGATTAAACTCTACAACTGGAGTTCGATGTTACCCTGTTTCCTGGGATTTGATTCTTAAACATTATATTGAGTTTAAAACTTGTAAACCTCCGTAGGTGAAATATATGCATTAGAAGGGAGCAGGAAAGAAAATAGAACATTGAAAACTCTAAAGCAGGGTTGTAAAATTCCTGGCCCATGGGCCGGATGTTTCACATGCTGGCCACGCCCATGCCCAGTTTAGCGAAGGGGGGGGGGAAGTCCCGATACATCACGTGATGCTGCCAGGACGACACATGTTTTGACACCTCTGCACTAAACTAGTCAACTTGTTAATTTATATTATTATTATTACATAGTTAAAGCATCAGGCTAGAAACCAGGAGACTTGTGAATTCTAGTCCTGCTGTAGGCACGAAGCCAATTGAGTGAACTTGAGGCCAATCCCTCTTGGTCATCCCTAGGAAAGAAGCAATGGGAACTACTTGTGAAATCTGACCAAGAAAATTGCAAGGACTAGTCCAGGCAGTCTCCAGGAGTCAAAATTGACTTGAAGGTATGCACATACCCCAAAATTATTATTACAGCATTTGCAAGACTCCTCTGAAGTGTTCCATAATCTAATGCCCTCTCTGCTGGCAAAGAAATATTGGGAGTTGAAGGCCGTCATGCCTATAAGATATCTTATGAGAAAGACATTGCCGCTTCATTTTTCACCTAAGGGACTGCTCTGAAATTCATGCTTCTTGAAAAGAGCACAGAAATCATTCCGCCAACAGTTGAAGTTAAATATACCCTACTGTAAATTACATCTCCTTGAGTTAAAAGCAATGAAAGTGATATAACTGCAGCAGGCTGCTTAAAGCCTTGCCAACTTCACCCAGAGATTAAAATCTTGCCAAAGAAATATCATTAAAGTAGAAGGTTGGTAATTGCAATGGAAGTTAAATCAAGGGATTTGTTTGAAATTGCTATTTTTCTTCAACTGCATTTTCACAGTGCTCACTTTATATAGTGATGGGTAGAAAACCTCTCCAGAAATTTGAGGTGGTTTAACAAAATAAGAGGCATTTTAAGATGCAAAAGAACCAATATGATGTTAACTGTCTCCTTGGATGCAAAGAGAGAATTATGAATCATGATGGTCATGTTCCTAAACTAGAATGGTACTATTTTTGTTTTGAACTGGGGAAAATGCATCTGTTCCAAAATATCCATTTTTCTAGTAGTATCCACAGCAAATTAAAGTGAGCTTAATTAAATAAAACTGTGCTAAAACACTTGGGATTTCTTAATACAACTTGAAAACAAAAGGAAAGCAACAGAATTATAGACATTTATTTTTGTTTTTCATCCTGTAACAATGAACATTGGATTCATTCACTGCACTCCTGTAAGTTGACAGGAAATAACACTGCTATCATGTCTCCCCTGACCCTTCTCTTCAATAGACTAGCCATGCCCAGTTCCTGTAACTCTTCATCATATGTTTTAGCCTCCAGTCCGGGTCATGTGATTGCCATTTTCAACATTCCCAAACAGCTTCTAAAAAGTAAGATCAATCGTGGAAACTGGATTAGTTTAATGACTGTGTGATTTGATAAATGGGTGCGGCAAAAAGATAATAAAATTGGGTGTGATTCACTTAATGATCACCAAGAGAAGTTAACAATTTAGCAACAGAAGTTCCAGTTGTGGTTGTAAGTCAAGAGCAACCTATGACTCGTTCTTTATCTGTTGTTTGGGTTATTAGATTTAAATACTACTTGACTCCAGAATTACTCTGAGCAACTTATAATTAAAATCATCACCATTATCTGGGAAAAACCCATCTGTGGCCATACAAGACAATTCCATATACTACTGAAATAAAGCACACCCAAGAGCTTAGAGGAGGGCAACCAGTTTTTTTAAAGAGTTATGGAACCATCTCACCGTGTAGGCCTCCTCCGAGTTCCATCTGCTGGCCAATGCCGACTGGCCACCACGCGGAGGAGAGCCTTCTCGGTGGTAGCCCCGACCCAATGGAACGATCTCCCCGTGGAGCTTCGTACCCTCACCACCCTCCAGACCTTCCGCACAGCCCTTAGAATCTGGCTATCCCGTCAGGCCTGGGGCTAAAGATTGTAACCCACCCGAATGGTATGAATGTTGCTTTTTAATCATGTACTGTCTTATATGTAAAAGTCTGTTTTCCCCCCCTTCCTTGATTGTGAGCCGCCCTGAGTCCCCCCAGGGAAAAGGGCGGCATACAAATAAACAATTCTAATTCCAATTCTAATTATAAGTGTAAGCCAGTCAGATCTTGAGAGGATGCTACTTCATGGTACAGGTGTCTCCACAGTCAAAGTGCACTTCCTGAGACCCAGTAAATGGCCTTGTTTTATGGTTGGGAAATTAAAACCATCAATTTTGCCTGATCTTACTAGAGGGGCAAAAACCATGGAAGTTAGTCCTTCCAAGAGCCTGGTCCTATGCCACGGAAGATTTTGTAGATGACAGTCAGAACTTTGTTTTTATTTATGAATTCAATTTATGCAGCTGTCCATCTCATTGTTATGACTTTGGTGGCCAACATTAGTTAAAAATGCAACATAGCAACAACATAACAATAAATACAGATGATAAACCATGAGCAGCCATCAACATCACCTGATTTATGTTGTATTTAGAATTTCACTGGCAACCAGGGCAGTCCATGGACTAGAGGTATCTCATGGTCATACTGAAGAATGCCTATTGCTGCATGAACAGCTCATTCTGGAGCAGCTGTAGCTTATGAGAATCTTCAATGGTATCCTCATGTTTTGCAGTGGTCCAGCTACGAGGTGATGGAAGGCATAATGACTATCAAGGGCTCATGATCCAGGAA
Source organism: Thamnophis elegans (assembly GCF_009769535.1). Taxonomy (NCBI): domain Eukaryota; kingdom Metazoa; phylum Chordata; class Lepidosauria; order Squamata; family Natricidae; genus Thamnophis; species Thamnophis elegans. The sequence goes on along the minus strand of NC_045543.1, from coordinate 126,224,000 downwards.
CAGATACAATTGGCACACTAGAGCAGTGTTTGTCAACCTTGTCAACTTGAAGATGTCTGGACTTCAACTCCCAGAATTCCCCAGCCAGCATTTGCTGGCTGGGGAATTCTGGGAGTTGAAGTCCAGACATCTTCAAGTTGACAAGGTTGACAAACACTGCACTAGAGGTCTACAAAATCCCTTTTGGTTACAGCTCCTACCTGCTGTTTAAGCAAGAGCTGTGAGTCTGAGGCAATTTGTAGATTGCATACCAATCTCAAATGATTAAGTTATAGGTAAAGGTTCTCTTCACATATACGTACTAGTTGTTTCTGACTCTACAGAGTGGTACTCATCTCTGTTTCAAAGCCGAAGAGCCAGCAGTGTCCGAAGACGTCTCCGTGGTCATCTGGCCAGCATGACTAAATGCTGAAGGTGCATTTTACTTGCATTTTTAATGTGCTAGGTTGGGAGAAGCTGAGACAAATAATGCAAGCTCATTCCGTTACATGGTGTTAGGGATTCAAATAGCCAAACTGCTGATCGACAAGCTCAGCGACTTAGCCACTGAGCCACTGCATCTTTTAAGTTATAGCCCCACCCAAACCTAAAAGTGGGAAATCTCCAGCTCTAGGGATCCCTAATATCCATAGCCACTTGATCAGACTGAACCTGAATCTGTTTCTCCTCATCCAACTCACACAACTTTCAGACATAGGAATAGGATGGAGACAGCATCATTTTGGCTAGATTGGGGTTGAAACATACAGCTTGGGTATCATCATTTTTTGATGATATCCAAGTTAAGCAGCAAGTGACTGCAGCCAGTGGCTTCATGTGAATGTTAAACAGAAAGGGAGAGAGCATTGAAGCAGCGCCAGCCTACAAGTAACGGGTCAGAATGCACCATCTCTCTTCTTATCAACACTGTTTGCGCAGTGTTGGTAAAAAGCATTCAGTGGTAACACTTGGGTAAACAGTACGTAATTAGAAGAGTGTGAACAGATGCCCTACAGGCCTGCAAGAGAGCCCAGTGCATCTCTAGTGGTTAAGGCACTGGCTAGAAACCAGGAGACTGATTTCTAGTCCTGCTCTAGGCACAAAGCCAGCTGAGTCACCTTAGGCAGGTCATTTTCTGTCATCCCCAGAAAGGAGGAAATTGCAAACTGCTTCTGAAATCTGGCCAATGAAACAGCTGGGACTAGTCCAGGCAATTGCCAGGAGTCAAAACTAACCTGAAGGTGTGTGTTACACATACACGCAGAGGCCTGCACGACAAATGAGGCAAGACTTGCTAGGATTGCATTTATTTATGATTATTTGCATCCCAGAGATGGTTTGAGATGGGTGTCTATGCAAATGGATAATAAACTAAAATAAATGAATGACTAAATAAATAGCATCTCTTTCCATTTAGGAAGGCATGCAGCTGGCAATATTTGGAGAAGTGGGAATATGAAAGCAAGCCATCTTCTAAACCGAAGATGGTTGAAATGACAGCCCTTTCGTTGACATTTCACTGATCTTTCACGTGACTTCATTGGTAAAATACATTTTGTTTCCTCTTTCCCTCAGCCTCCTGTGCGCTTAAAGTCTTCCTAGCATCCTCTGGTGTCACCCCTTTTCCCTGCAGCTACAACGGAAGGAACACAAGTGACATCATGACAGCAGAACTTTGCAAGAGTGCCCAAGCCTTTCCAGGTTGGAGCAGAAACATGGCTGACCAAAGGGTATAATAATGAATATCGCAACAGTTCAGTTCTTGGGCTGAGATCTGAATCAGAAGAAGAAGAAGAACCTCCACTCATCTCCCCTCTTTGACGTGATCAGCTATTCTAAGGGATCAGAATGTATACAGAATCATCAGCCCTGGATTTGTGTGAATGGTTAGAATCTTGAAACCCGAGTCCTCAGAAGTATTAAATTGGGTGCTGCACCACCATTCCCTGCTTAGGAGATAATGAATTTGTAGCTTTGATTGCAAATCTTTCACTAAACCTGCATATCATAAGCACTACCATTTTCCTTGGCAGTTAAAAATGGCTAATGAACATTAGAGGAAATGAATCCACTAACTATCGACTTTAATTGGAAGAAACTTGCCATCTCTGGCTACCCCAGAAATTCCATATACTCAATACTGAACTGATCTTGAACTCATGGCTGCTTCTACAATTGCAGGTTCTTTTTTAAGGTTTCCCTGGAATCAATTTATTATATCCCATGGATATGTGTCTTTCCCTGGACCATGAGTATAGTTCACTGCAATGGAGATCCAGGGAGCCACAGTAATGCTAGGTGGAATCATGAAGATAATGGAGAGAACAATGCTAATGAAGTTTTGAACACAGAAACACACCCAGGCAATCAACACCAACTGACCCCGTTTGAGAAACTTATATTAGATATGTCCCAGAGTGAAAAAATAGTAAAAGAATTAACTCTGGGAAAGAGGATTGGGTTTTACAGTATTAGAGGTAAAATTGGAAGTGGGAACTTCTCCCAAGTGAAACTTGGAATACACACTCTGACAAAAGGTAAGAACAATTCAGTGAATGGAATTTGAATTATGGAGGGTTCATGTAGGCCAAAGAGAAGACGCGAAACAATGTTGTTTGAAAAAGTCCCGTGTTATATGTGTCTCCCATATATTGGGAGTACATATACTCCCATATATACAGTACAGAAAAGATGTGTCTGTTCTGACCTAGGCTTCCCAAAAGCACGAAGCCGACTCCTCGTCCCAATAAAACCCCTTTAATTTAGTTTAAAGTGAATTCCTCTCCAGCAAAATCAAGGCAACAGTCTTTCAAGAGATTTCACAACTACAGACCTTTATCAGGCTTGGAGAATTGCCAGGCCAATATCTTCCAAATGCCACTCTGTAGAAAGACAATACTTGGCAAGAATTCAGGAACAGATCTTCACCCTAATGAATTGAACTAATTGTCTCCTGCAAACTCCACTCCCCTTTCGCTCCTTTTTATTCCCTATGGGAGAGGCCAGTCACCGTCCACTTGTGGCTTTACTCCTGAGTTGACCCTTTGTTTCTTAGCTGTTCCCTTCTCCTGGCAGCTCTGCGCATGCACACATTGAGAACAGGCGCCTGCTGTTGTTCTGCCCCATTGATGTCTGACTCCGAAGGCAGCTAATAACTGTCAGACAGCCCTGGCCCGTGACTCGTCAGAGCCTTCCCCAGACACCAGGACTGGCCCATGTTCCTCCCCAGCCTCTTCACTGTCTTGAGTCTGCTACCAGCTCCACTGGCTGATGGCAGGCCACAACAATGTCCTGAAAGCAGCAATTCAGGCTAAATCATCCCAATTAATGCAAAAGCTGAAAGATTAACGTATTTATTGACTGTTCTTTTAACATACTTTGTGCATACTTTGTGCACTTTTGTGCAGATGCAGTGGTTAGAGTGCAATACTGCAGGCTAGTTCTGCTGACTGCTGATTTGCCAGCAGTTTGGCAGTTCAAGTCCCACTGGCTCAAGGTTGACTCAGCCTTCCACCCTTCCATGGTTGGTAAAATGAGGACCCAGATTGTTGGGGGCAATATGCTGACTCTGTAAACTGCTTAGAGAGGGCTGTAAAAGCACTGTGAAGTGGTATATAATTCTAAGTGCTATTGCTATTTCTGTGAAGCTCTGGTGCTGGATCACGGAATTTCATGTAAGGCAAAGAAATAGTGAATGTTCTTTCATTTACAAGTTTGCAAAGTCTTTATTAACTGGTAGCTTACATTGCAATTTTCAGGAGCATTTCAAGAGAATCAATAATTCCAGCTGAACTGAAACATGGGAATAACTTGTAAAGGCAGCCCAAAGTGTGTGTTTTTCTTTTGCCCTATGCCTAACGCAGAAAAATTGGGTAAATCAAGTATATTTAGATTTTTTTAAAAAAAGACTTTAGGATAACTTTATTGTCACCTTGAATGTACACTAATCAACATACATTAAAATGAAATTTTGTTGCATACAGCTCTCAAAGGGTCACCACTTCCAATATACATTACATAAACATGACAAAATAAATATAAAGTTATGCATATACCCACATATATTAAGAGAAACAACACAGTCTAGTTCAGATGTATACATGTACATGGTGAGAAAAACAAATCTTGCGAGTTTACCAGGCAGGTGGCATAGGGAACAAAGCTGTTGCAGAATCTGGTAATCCTGCTAGAAATACTTCCAATGATAGATTTTTCTGTTACACAAGCAGGCTTGGATGTTCATGCTGGAGGACTAAATTAGGTTCAAAAGTCTTTGTAATCTCCACTACTAATCTTTGGATATGATAATCATAAGCCCCAAATAGCCAAGTATATCCAAATGATCAACGGAGATACCAGTCACATGTCAAGCTTAGTTGAAAAGCATCAGCAGAGGATTGTGCACAAATTGATCTACTCAGGTTACCTATTCAATTTTTCTATTTTTTTTCCTTTCTAAGTGGCAAGACTTACTTCACTTGGGGAGTCAAGATCTTCTTTAAAAGCTGATAATTGTGTAAAATAATGCGTTCAGGTTCATGTGAAGTTGATTTAAATTGGATTGTGGTAAAGACCTTTGAACGAATAATTTATCATCTCAGCAGGACAGAATTCTTCTCAATTTGTTATTCTTGAATAATGTTTTGTACTATTTTTCTTAGCCTTGTTGCCTAACAATGTGAACCTCAAAATGATATTTTCCAGAAAAAGTAGCCATTAAGATCCTGGATAAAAGTAAATTAGACTACAATACCAAGAAGCTCCTCTCTTCTGAGATTTCGAGCATGGAGAAGCTGCACCATCCAAACATTATCAGGCTTTATGAGGTCATGGAGACCTTCTCCAAACTGTACCTGGTCATGGAGTATGCTAATGGAGGAGAGCTTTTTGCTAAAATCATCTTAGATGGGAAGTTATCGGAAGAAAAAAGCAAGCACGTTTTTGCTCAGATTGTGTCGGCCGTTAAACACCTGGTGAGTCCTTTCTGTCTGGGGTTGATGAGTATGGTACAGTGGTGGGATTCAAAAAGTGTTAGTATTCGGTTCTGTGGGTGTGGCTTGGTGGGCATGGCAGGGGAAGGATAATGTAAAAGTTCCATTCCCTCCCCACTCCAGGGGAAGGATACTGCAAAATCCTCATTTCCTCCTGTTCAGCTGGGACTTGTGAGGCAGAGAATAGATGGGGCGGGGCCAGTCAGAGGTGGTATTTACCAGTTCTCTGAACTACTCAAGATTTCTGCTACTGGCTCTCCAGAACTGGTCAGAACCTGCTGAATACCACCTCTGGAGTGGTAGCTCAGTAGCTGCTGAAAACTAGATTAACTGTTAGAAAAATAGTAATTACGATTGAAAGCCAGGTATTGTAGTTCTTTGCCTTTCAATCTACTCTTTAAGGACAAGAGATTTTTTTTAGACTCTGCATGTCAAAGTTGTGCATGAAAAGGAAGTACATAGGGCACCACAATTTCTTCTGTTTAATTATTATAGCTAGGTGGAATCTATGCATTCTGATGAATGCATGTTGGTTACTGTTTTTATTATATGTGTCTTTGTTATTGTCTGCATTTCCCCTTCCCTGATTTTATGTGAGCCGCCCTGAGTCCCCTCAGGGAAAAGGGCGGCCTACAAATGTCAATAAAATCTAAATCTAAAAAAAATCTATTGTTTTATATAGTAGCAGCAATTCGTGGTTTTTTTTTTTTTTTGGAACACTATCATCTTCCCTGTATTTGTTAATTCCAAGTTACAGCCTGCTCCTCAATTTGAGAGTTCCCAGAGCAAGTAACAAACCCATATAGGCTACTTACTGCCCTAAGTTGTGACAAACACATTTTCTTTACCTCTTGCTCATACTACTGGCTTCTCTTGCAAGTTTCTCCTAATTGAAGGAGTTGCAAATCAGGGTGTGGCTTCCAAATTCAAGGAAGAAGACAAGGGACATGAGTGGTACCTGACAGCCGTGTATTCAATGCTAAGCCATATGATTAAGGCAAGGGGACAGAAGTCTGCTAGGTGTGGTCTAAGATACCCAGTTACATTCCTCAAAGTGACCAAACCATCTCTGCCCACCTCTTGAATGTTGCTTCTCTCCATACTGTTTCTGAGCTGATTCCTCCCGTCCTTTTGTTAACCTCAGATCCCTTTGAACATCCACTCGCTTGCATCCAATACTGCAGCATGCTCAGTACTCTCTAATTCTTCATAGCCCCCATTGCTCTGCCTGCCAGCTCCACCTGCTGTGGGTTTCTTCAGCTGCTATTTCCTTCGCCTCTTCACATATTCCTAAACCATCTCAATCTGCCTTCACTCAGACTATGTGGCCAGAACTGATCGCATTGTTCAGTGTTTCCCAGCCTGTCTTCCATTTTCCTATATTGCTTATAGAATCATAGACTTGTACACTTTGGAAAGGACTTTGGAGGTCCCCACTCAGAGCTGAAATTCTCAGATCATTCCAGACAAGTGGTTATTCGATCTTGAAAAACTCAGCCCAGGAGAAAATGCAAGGGAGAGATTACAATATCCTTAAGGAAGCTTGTAAAACAGTCCTCCTGATGATTTTGCACAGAATTCTTAACACACTTTATTACTTCTCGCATTTCTGCCTTAATGCTTTTATTAAAAATTCTAAATTTGCATTTTTAGCACAGATAGAGTTTAAAACCCTAAAAAATGAATGAGTTTCCATATTGCACCATCTCCCTTGGCTTTTTGCTTATATCTATACTTTTAAATTCTACTCTGCAGCATGAGAACAACATAATTCACCGGGACCTGAAAGCCGAAAACATCTTTTACGCCAGTAACACGTGTGTGAAGGTGGGAGATTTTGGATTCAGCACAGTAAGTCAAAAAGAGGAACCCTTGAACACCTTCTGTGGTTCTCCTCCTTATGCCGCCCCGGAACTTTTCAGAGATGAAAATTACATTGGGGTTTATGTGGATATCTGGGCCCTAGGAATCCTCCTGTATTTTATGACCACAGGGTTCATGCCATTCCAAGCAGACACGGTGGCCAAGCTAAAAAAGTACATTCTTGGTGGGATATATAGTGTGCCACCATTCCTGTCTGAACCTTGCCAGAGACTGATTTGGGCGATCCTACAACCAGTTCCATCAGAACGCTGGTCCATCGACAAAATTATGAACAGTGAATGGATGAATGGTGTGCAGTATCCCGAACCCTTGGAACCCTTTAAGTTGGATCCCAGTTTTTTGTCAGAGGACAAAACTCTCCAGAAGGAAGAGGCTGAGGTAAAAATCATTTTGAACCATTTGGGAATCACAGAAAAGCACATTCAGAATAACCATGGGACAGATTACTACACCTCAGTAACTGGGACTTACAGAATTGTTCTTCACCGAGTGCAGAAAAAACGGGCCATGGAAATTGTCCCTCTCGTCAGCCAACCTGAACTTAAGAAAGAAAGGTCAAAGAAAAATCTGTGTCCCTATCAGGGTCACAAATATTCATCAAAACTCTGTTTGATTTTATAAAGCACCTTCCTCGATTAGTCTGACACAACATATTTTTTTTTAGAATTTTATCCCACCTTTATTACTTTATAAGTAACTCATGGCAGTGAATATGTGCAATACTCCGTCTTTCCCCTACAACTCCTCTTTGAGGTGGGTTGGGCAAAGGGAGAATGACTTTTTGGAGTCCTTTTGTTTGGTAGCAGTGAAGTCCTTGCCCTGAGCATTTTTGTGATTTTGAAAAATTAAAAAGGATGCCTTAAAGCTCCTAATGTATGGTTTCCATTCCCAAAACGTAATGCCAAAGCCTATGCATTCTGTGATTTAATTCTTTTTGTAGGCTATTTTTAGACTTCAAAATCTGTCTGAGGAGAAGATAAAACTCCGTTTTTGGAGGAACACTGCTGCATAGAATTGTGTTGCATTTGTTGGGATAGATGCAGGCATCAGCTGGTTAATGTCCTAAATAAACACAACATTTGCTCTCCTCCCACCACATTTATTAACGTAGGACGGTAATTCTCAACTTTTCATGTCTTATCGCACTGCTAAGAAAACAAACCAGTCATTTTAAAAAGCCACTTTTTCTGACATGCCTATTATTTTATTAGTATCATTGTTGACCAACTGCTATAATTGTAAAATAAATTGCTTTTTTTGTTCTCTTGACTTTATTACTTTTATAAGCAATTCATGGCAGCAAACATATCATTCTCCTTCTACAACAATCCTGCGAGGTGGCTTAGACTGAGACTGTCCCAGTCACCCAGCCAGCAACTTTCAGCTTACTACCTTAACTATTACACCAAACTGTGTCTCAAAGAAGAGCCAGTTGGGAACTAACATCCCATTTGCCATGATGGGACAAGTCTTTCCTTAACATCCAGATAATGAATGGCAAGAGAAATTGAAGCACTATTCGGCATAAATCCTAACAATAACATTAAAAATAGTCTTCAACTTACAACCTTCTGCTAAGTGACCATTCAAAATTACAATGGCAATAAGAAAAATAATTTATGCTTGCTCTTTGCCCTTATAATTGCAGCATCCTAACAGTTACATGATGAACATTTGGGCATTTGGCAGCCAGTATGTATTTATGACACTGCAGCATCCCTGGGTTATGTGATCTCCATTTGTGACTTTCCCAGACTGCTTGACAAGCAAAGTCAATAAGAGAAGCCAGATTAGCTCAACAACCATGTGATTAACTTAACAACTGCAGTAATTGTTGCAAAAAAATGTCTCAAATGAGTTTGCTTAGCATTGGAAGTTTTGATCCCAAGTGTCGTTATGTCAAGGATTACCTGTACACCAGGGGTGGGTTGCTAATCCCGTTCCAACCGGTTTGGTTGGAACGGGGCCGGCGGTGTCCTCATGCACGCGCGCAGTTCATGCATGCGTCTTAGCGCCTGCGCGATGCTCCAGCTGCTCGTGCAGGCGCTGTATGTGTCATCCAGCTGCTCGCAGAGAATCGCGCAGGCGCTGTATGTGTCATGCGCCTGCGTGGAAGTGCAGAAGCCTTCAAAGACCGGTAAGGAGCGCGGGTGGGCGGGTGGGCCCTTCGCCGTTCCCGGAAGTTACTTACTTCCAGGTTCGCCGACCAACCGGTTCGCGGGGACCGCCGCGAACCGGTTGAAACCCACCCCTGCTGTACACCCTATAATAATGAGACAAAGCTTATTATCCCAAAGTCTTTGCAGAAAGAGTCTTCTAAGCCCAATCCTGTTGGAAGATTGCTCCAAGCTCCCAACTGCAGCAAAGGCTCTGGTTGCTTTGCCTTAACGCAACTGGAGACCAATGGCTTTGCTTTGGGCTTGCCTTTCTTTTGAGCGCTTCCTGGATTCCAAAAGGAGAGTCACCATATTAATTAGTGGGTTGCAAAATGCTGCTTTAGGAACTGGTTTAGGTGATTGCACAAGTTTTAAATACACCATTAACTTTTTAAAAATACATCATTATAGGTTTGTTTGATAGAGTGTGTATGAATACTTTGTTGTCAACTCCGCCCCCCCCCCTCTAAAGCTGCAACCAGTGAGACTGCTTGGAGGGCAAGAAGTCGTCACTGTGACTGTATCATATATAAGAGAACAGAAAAAATGGGCTTCAGTTACATGGAAGACTTAAGAGTTTAATGGAATGAAGAATAAAAAACCTTATTGTGTGCCACATATTGCAAACCTGCGGCAGCAACAGGAACAAAAGCAATTAGCCACTGCTGTTAGTCTGCACTGTCACATGCACAGCCCAGCTCGTGGCCTGGCGCACATCTTTCACACTTTTACAAATTTCCTGATGGTTAGAACAATTAATCAGTGGAACAACTTGCCTCCAATAGTGAATGCTGACGTTTTTTCAGAAAAGATTGGACAACCATTTGTCCGAAATCATACCGGGTTTCCTGCCTGAGCAGGGGGTTGGACTATAAGACCTCCAAGGTCCCTTCCAGCTCTCTTATTTTGTTGTACTTTCAATGAAGAAAGCAAAGCATTGCTGTTTCTAATGGGAATATGCAATTGTGAAATAGCTACTTAATCATTCTGGACATTGTATGGCTTATTTATAGATGTAGAACAGTGGTGGGTTTCAAAAATTGTTCGAACCTATTCTGTGGGTGTGGCCTCCTTTGTGGGAGTGGCTTGCCGCCCATGTGACTGGGTGGGAGTGGCTTGCCGCCCATGTTACCGGATATGAAGATGCCGAAGACACTTGTCAGAACCACCTTAAATTACCTCACACACAGCACTGGCATGCATCTTTGGTTTGCGTTAGAACAACTTCAACACACACAATGATCTGATTGCACCACAATTACAGTAGTCATCCTTACCTTTCACAGAGGCACTGAGTTTTATAAATATGAGCATGATAGTGTAGAATAATCATATCCAAGGACCAGTGGTGGGTTTCAAAAAAAGTTTGGAGCCTCTTCTGTAGGTGTGGCCTGCTTTCCGGGTCCACTGGTGGAACCTCTTCTAACCGGTTCGGTAGATTTGACGAACCGGTTCTACCGAATAGGTGCGAACTGGTAGGAACCCACCTCTGATGTAGAACAATATTCCACAATCGTGACAACTTTAAGATACATAGACTTCAACTTCCAGAATTTCCCAGTCAGTCTTAAATTCTAGGACTTGAAGTCCACATACCTTAATGTTGCCAAAGTTGAGAAACACTGGTGTAGACACTACAAATAAGGACAGCAGGTTGAAAAGAGGGTCCTGCTAGACCAAGAGAGGATGATACGGAGCAAGCTGGAATACTAGCAGTGGACCTATCCTATCCTACAACATGCAGATATCCAAGAGGGGAAGCACTTGTAAAGTTAGAAATCTGGGACCAAGTTGAATATCACATTTGTGTAGTCCAGTGGTAAGTTGCAGGTGGTACGCCCCAGTACGGGCGTACCGGAGCCTGCCAGGAGCACCGGGTACTGTTCCAGTATGGTGCTCTGGAGGGCCCACCCGTGCGCCTTACCTGTCTTTAAACCCTTTGGCGCTTCCGCGCATGCGCATACAGTGCAAGCAATGCTCTGCCGAGCAGCTGGAGCATCATGGAGGCTTGTGGAGGCGTTGCTGGATGGTAAGATACATACACACGCTGTGCATGTTCATGTGGAGGATGCTGGGCCCTGTTGCAACCATACCGGGATCCGGCACCCACCACTGGTCTAGTCATCCTATCTGGAGAGCCTGACATGAATGAAACTATAGGATTAAAATATGTTGTCCCTTGTTGAAGTCTTGAGCCAGGTCACAATCTGGTATTTTCTTAGTAATCATTTTTGTTTTTCTGGATGGGAAACTACATTAACTATGTTTACTCCCAAAAGTGCTTTTTCAAGAGGCAACTGGACTTTCTGGGTTTTTTTTTTTTTAGAAGTTTCTCTTCTCATTCAAGAAGCTTCTTCACTTCACACGTCTTCAAAGAAAAAAACAAAATCCAGTTGCCTCTTGAAAAAGCACCTTTGGGACAACCATGACCTGGACGACTGAGAATCTCCATAGATATTTTGCTATGTTTAATATATATGCCCTTCAGTACCGACTCTGAAAACAACACATCATTTGGTTTTTAAACTCTAAGCATCATAATTCTCATGAAAACACAGTATTTTTCCATGTAAATTTTCATTCAATCATCAAACAACAATGGTAGGAAAGTCTTTAAAACCCACTGACTTAGGTATGTAGATCCAAGAAAAACATCTAGCAAGTCAAGAGAAAGCTATAGTTACAGATGCTCTGGTGGGCTAATATTTTCTCTACTGTTAGCTGAAGCCACTGAGAAGCGGCTTCCTGGGAATCTCAGCAGGAAAACCAAAATGATGCCAAGAGTATGATTTTTAAATTGGGGTACTCCCACCTCATTGGATCATCTAACATGCCCAGGCAGATGGACCAGTTTTTCACCCTGAATTAACAAGCATTCATTAATGCCTGGATGTAATGCTTTTATAAAACACTAGCCGTCTCTGTGTAAATACAATTTTAAAACATGTAATCTGTAGATACTATTTAGATTGCTTCAAATATTTGGTGTTTACAAGTTGGTGATCCCAACTCCAATGGGAGTGGAATTCAACAGTAGTTATGTTTAATATCCATGCTTTTGTTTTAAATGTAGATCAGGGGTGTCAAATTGGCAGCCCATGGGCCAGATGTGTCACACGCAGGCCACGCCCACCCCAATTCCACAAATGGGGAAAATGTGAAATGTCATGTGTTTGACACCCGTGATCTAGATCATATATAGATGTTGCCTTTCCCATAAATTTGTCTGATTCTCATGTCCATTGATGGGAGTTCATAAATCATAGTAACTCATTGTTTGTTGAATAAGTCATGGTTAGCTGAACGTACCCAACACATTATACCATTTACAAATTGCATACCCCAGGGCTGAGTTTGTATCAGTGCAAACAAGCACACGAAGTACATTATGGCTTAGTAAGATATATGATCTCATGAATGTTGTAGGCTTTCCATTTTTGGAGTTTTTAGGAAACTGTACAGCCATTTCCCATGGATAGTTTAACTGGTTGGCCACGCATTGCAGAGGGTTGAACTGGATGATCCTTGTTGTCCTTACCAGTTCTATGACTCTGATCCATCTATTCTCACCACACTACTGTGCTGACACTCTTGACATTACAAATGGGAATGAACTATAAATATTCAAAATGTTTCTGGGTTAAGGTCAGAAGCATGTTCTCCAAAAGGCAATTTCCTCGCGTTAACATTTTCCTTTAGATATGGAATTGTATTAGAACACAGTTGAAATAGAAAAGCATTAAAAATATCAAGCTGAAAAAAATCAGAAGACACATCCCCCCCCCATTAAAATAGGATGAAAAGAGAATCCTAATTTTCTCCCTCCCCCCCATACTTTCACATGTTTGAGACAGAAAGTAGTAGCTGATTTAGCCTCTCAACCAAATCCCCAAATCCATTTGTTGAATCAGATCCCTCTAAAATGATGATGCAGAAGAGGACATGCCAAAACGTGCTGATTCCAAAGCATGTATAATCTGAATGTAAAACAGCAGCCTGAAGGCAATAGCCATGTTAATTTTTTTTGCAGTAACACCCGTAATTTTGCAGCACTTCAAAGATCATTTTATTTTTACAAGGCTCGTGTACTTTATGCATCTGGACCAGGATTCAAGAAAGTATACACATAGAACTAGGCTAATCTTTAAAGCACCATAGCATCCATTGCAAACTTGGATGACTTATTGGCTTAATTATGTAGATCTGTCTTTGGAAATGCCTGCTATTAATTCCTTGTTGACAGGTTCATAGGATATAAAGCATAACTTCATTGACACAAAAGATTCAAAGAGTTTTAACATTTATTTTTACAAGGCATTTGCCTCATTGCTTTGTGAGGTTTATAAAGGTTAAATTTGTGCTACAGTTTTCTCAGCCTATCCATCGCCTGCAATGGACTGGATACATTTCTGACATAAAAATGAATCCCACAGTTCTTAAGCCACCAGTTTAATCAGTTAATGTTAAATCAAAGGATATACATATGTAGAGATTGCCAAACCTTTGTCACTTTAAAAAACAAAAACTGTGTAACACAAGATCACATCTTGTGATGTTTGCACAATCTGCATTAGTTCTTCAAGTTTTATTAGACAATGCTTTTTGAACTATTTTAAAAAAGGAAAAGGAACCAAAACAGAAACTTCAATGTAAATGCATTATATTCTATAAGCCAAGAAGATTTCTCTCTCTCTTAAGTTCCAGTTCATCCAAAAGGCAAATGGATTCTCTCAGTGAAGCCTATATTTGCAAAGGTTCAAACGCTTAGTGTGATGGGAGATCTACAGAAATTATTGAATTATGCTTAAGGATAACTCACAGGCCAAAAATCAGCTTACACGTAATGCATTTCCCTTGACTAATGCTCTACGTTTTTGCTGTCCAAGATTGGCAATCAAGATAGGAGCCACATCTAGCAAGCCAGACGCATTATTTGGTGACTTGTGTTCAAGAGGCATGTCTGCTTTTAAGTACTTGGAGTTGGCAGCCTTTGAGTATGCTTTCAGAGGTGAAACTGAATGTTACATAAGCCCGAAATATCAAACAACTTATACAAGTGCAAAGCCACAGATATTCTCGCAGAACAACTTTTCAACACAACCCTAAAACAGCACAAAATGTTCAGGATCATTGATCTTGGATTGAACATCTGATCAGATCTTTGTCACCTGGAAGCCAATGATACAAACCCTACTCTTGAGTAACCTTTATAAAAGATTACAAGGGAGAGGTTCCAAGAAATTTATTTTCCAACCATTTTTTAATTAAATGGCCATTATCCGGACAGTACTTTCAGTGAAGAAAATCTGCTCAGAACAGAAACATTGTATTTGGGAGAAGGGAAGCAAAAGGCGTTTACAAAAGTGTAAACACACACATACACAAACTGGAAGCCATCTTATCAATAGTTACATGCCTGCAGCTTTCTTGATAGGGTAGAAAGAACAACTGGAAAAAAACCCCACTATATCCAATTATTAGCACCTTGAAGAACAAGTGAGTTGCACTGACCTAAAAAATGTGGGGAATTCTGAAAAGTGGAATCAGAGTCATATTTAAGATTTAGGGCATTTTTATTGTTAAGGCACATAGGACCCTAACACTAAGATCAAATAGATATATGAAAGACTTTAAATCACAATAACTGATCGCAATAATGAGTTTTATAACAAATCTGGCTTCTCCTCTGGAAACTAGTTTCAGAAAATGTTATATAGATCTTAGTCAAAAAAGGGTAGGAGGAGGACGACAACTGAAGTGACATAACCTATTCCTGAATCATGACTATTTTTTTTTTAATAAAAACTATGTTTTCACAAAGAGCCCTTGGTAATTTTAATTCCAAGAAGCACAAGAACTTTAGTGTTATTAAACTACATACATCAACAAACCGCATCAGACAACAGAGTGTCAAGCTTAACACTTTTCATGCCCCAGTTAAGCAGTATTGTACAGCTGAATGTGGGTTATAACAGGTTAATCCCATGTATGTCCCCATGTTCCCCATATCTAATTGGCTTCCACCTCACAGAGGCGTCTTAATGTTCCCCATTAGAAAGGGTAACAGCAACTGCTTCAGTGTCCATTTTTGCAGGAATTCGTGGTACTTTCTTGGCAGGGCTGGGAATATGCTAGGAAAGGAGAAAGAAGCCATAGATTAGAACCCATTAAAAAAAAAAAAAAGCTGACAGTTATTTTAAATGTGTGTTTCAAAACGTAATGAGAAAACCTAATAACACACAAGGAAAGAGTAGCATAATAATAAATACATGGTTGTAGA
This sequence comes from Thamnophis elegans, assembly GCF_009769535.1. NCBI lineage: Eukaryota > Metazoa > Chordata > Lepidosauria > Squamata > Natricidae > Thamnophis > Thamnophis elegans. The sequence continues at coordinate 126,208,710 of NC_045543.1, read as the reverse complement.
TACTTGAGCTACATAGTACTAAATACTGTTCAGGCTGAATTCTGGGAGTTGAAGTCCATGCATTTTTAAGTTGCCAAAGTTGAAAAATGTTAGTAATGTTAGTGCAGACAATTCTCTATAAAGCATAACCAAGTCAGAGGTGGGTTTCTACCAGTTTGCACCAGTTCGGGCTAACCGGTAGTGGTAATTTGGCCTCGGTTGCAGAATTGGCAGCGACCCCGGCTGGCCACGCCCCCAAACCATTTCCCCGGTCTGTGCTGCCATTGCCATCATGTTTTTAGTAGTTTTTCATGTTCGTGCATGCGCAGAACAATTTACAGTGAATTGTGCATGTGGGCAGTGAACCAGTACTGACGTTGGTAGGAACCCACCCCTGAACCAAGTGGCAGTTTCAGTTCTCTGGACTGAAGCACATGGGGAGAGAACAGGTCAAAGCCCAGCACATATTGGGGGTGGCAATATATTCTCAACTGAATAATTGAACAATGAATGCCAAAAATCCCCTAGAAAACCATGCCCCAGATTTAAAGGACATCGGTGACAATAAATTATAATTAGGTAAGAATTGGATAACAGCATGAAATAATCTGGCATGCTTTAAAATTTGGAGAATGAAAACAAATAATTCTGAGTATTATGTTCCAAATTTAATGAAAGTCCAATTTATAATTTTTGGACAATATATAGAGCCACAAAAACTAAATGGAGTACGTAGGGGAAATTGAACTGTGTACATGTGAGAGAAGATTCTCTTTTACATTAGCTCAAGAAAGTGAGAATACACATGATTTAATAGGATTTAAGACTCTGATTTGCTAGAATAACAAATACAGACGCACTTTGCTACGTGTGCTTGTTGCACAGCTCTTTATTTTGTAGGAGATAGAAATACGAAAGAGACAATTAAGAGAAAACAAACATGCAAAATAGCAGGGAAATGTGTTTAGAGAAAGCAAGCAGACTGCTGCACTTCTTCCCACAAAAATACCCTTCCTTTGAGTCACACAGACTGATCAGCACTAACATCAATAGTATTCAGGGCACACAGTTTTGCATTTAAGCAGAATTTATATTTGGCCAAGACTTCAACTTCAGCAAAGTCATAGTTAAAATAGAAGGGGACGGAATATGCAATTATGCAGTTTTAAATAATAATTAAGACTTGCAATTATGCAGTCTTAAACCCAGTCAATATGTGCACTTGCCCTTGAATATAAGGGAGGGAGGGAGATGATATGACTGCCCGCTTACCTCGCCAGCCAGGTTCAGATGAACTTCCACTCCTGCTTCCAGAGGTCTGTCACCCAGCATGGGACGACGGGCATATGTCCTTCTGTGCTTTTCATCAACTCGTACTAAGTACCATGTTCCCTCAAAAAGATCATCCACTGAACACTGGGGGATGTAGTTTGCTGTAAAAAAAATTAGGAGGGCGGGAAGCAGAAATTCTAAATAGGCATTTTATCCCAGGTATTCATATACTGTAGCGATCAGCACCTTTTCAGATGACTCATTACTTTGAATAAAGTTAAGGGTCCCAAAAATAAAAAGTGAATTAAAGTTTAATAAGTATATGTTTTTTCTTGAAATTCTATTTCTTAAAAAAAACAAACACCTAAAGCAATCTTACACATGAATACAGAAACCCAAAGGTTACTAAACATTTTTGTTTTCTACAATTTTTCATATTTTTAGAGATAAGTCGGTAGTTACAAGCGTTATGGTTTCTAGGAATGCAGTACGGCTATATAGTATGTTAGTGCAACAAATATAATTTTTTTAAAGCTATTGATCCTAATTTGTTAATAACCTTCCCATTTATTAGCAAATCTCCTTCAATGGGAACTGTAACACATTTTATGTATCAAGGTTTACTATCTGAATACAAAATATGTTACTCAGATAATTCAGCTCAGAAGTTAAAAGGGGATGGAAGCAGGGCTTAAGGTGCAAATCCTTATTAATCACAAATGGGATGGTTTTATTTCCTAGATATGGCTTAACTTATCCACATATCTCTAACTCAATGGAAAGTTTCCTAATAATTGGAAAAGATAGATTCATTTCATTATTGTTGTTAGAAAAATAATTATCAATATTTTTATGTATCTGAACTTTTTAATGCACAGTACATCGTCCTTAATGTCATCTTAGAAAAGATGGATTTGATTTAAACAAACAAACTCACCAAATTTGACAAATTTACTGATATAGGTCCTATTCATTTCCATGAACATACACCAATTATGACTAAATCAAGATCAAATAATATCATAGATTCTCCATTACTCACCTAAGTGGTGAGTTTTTTCTCTCAGCATCATGTTTTCGGCAAATATTTCTGGTGAGATACATTTCCTTGAATCAAGCCTTGCTTTCAAATCAGTCAGGCTTGCTATTATTTTATCCAGAGAAGAGCCTGCAGTATAAAGGAGTAAGTTACATTTTGTTGGAAACAATATTATAATACACAAACAGCTACAGACTTGGACATGCAAGAATAAAGCTAGTAATACAACCCTTTGATTTCCTATAGATACCCCAAAAGGGGAACTCAAAGAAACTACTAAAGCAGAAACTCACTTTTATTAAAAGTTTCCTGACATTCATGCCAGCATAAACAATTATATCCCACATTATAACAGGACTCATCATCGCAGCTGAATTCTGATAAATTTTAAATCTATGCAATAGGCCTGGACAATGCTACAGATCTGTATCCAAAATATGCTTCAGACCATGTGAGGCCAGAAATGCAAGATCTGTCAGAAACTCCTTAAAGCATCTGAATCAATATAATTGTTTTAAAGAGCCACAAGTAATGCTACATTTGCACTCTGGTCCAAGCCAAAATACCTTTTTGGAATCTAACCTGAAACGCTGCCCAGACCTTCTAAAATAATTTGCTTCAGAGAAAATTATAGTAGACCACAGAAGCAACTGCCTTTAGTTTTAATGTTTTGTACAAAAGATATTTCTATTATACATGGGAGTCCCTTCCCAATCTATTGCCCTCCAAAATGGTTGAATTCAGTGGTGGGATTCAGCCAGTTCGCATCACTTCGGGAGAACCTTCAGTTGTTAACTTTCTGAGCAGTTTGGTGAAATGGTTGTTGGAAGAAATCATTAGGGCAGAGAACCGGTTGTTAAATTATTTGAATCCCACCACTGGTTGAATTCCTATAATGTTCAGAATGATGTGAGTTGAAGATACCTGAATAACACAAATTGGGAGGGAAAGACTGCTGTAGAGAAGACTTGGGGGTAAGTAGTGGACTTAAGAGACAAGAATATGACCTAATCACAACACATGGAATCAAAATATAACCAGTAATAGCTGCCAAGGATTGGCATTTCCCTAATGTGAATTCACCTCTCTATCTATGATCAGGAACTTTGGGCTTTCAAAGGTTCCTCAGGAAGCAACAGCATATATACATATTCATATCTCCACAATCGCATGTGCTTTTTGAAAATTTTAAACTCAAGATTCTAAACATGTTGAATTGTATGCTTGCACAGAGTTGAAGCACTATAAACAACTATTAGTATTTACACCCAATGGGAATTCAAAATTGGCCACATCTTATTGTGTGTGCATGCATGAGTGCACACACACACACACGTACACACGCACACCCCGGATGGCTTTCCTCACCTGGAGTTGCATCTTGGCTAACCTTGATGGAGTAGAGGGTAGCAGCAAAACCAGAACCGTATGAGAAAACTCCAATCCTTTGTCCTGCCAGTTGCTGTGGTGAGTACCTGCATGTCACAGGAGTCCAGTACTTAGCAAAAAGTTTAAAGAAGGTGAAGGAAAGCATCTCATGGTTATTTATCTAGAAAATCTTATTGGCTTGTTACAGCCAATATTTCCTATTAAATAGCATTGTCACTTTTTTCTCATTTTCCTAATTGCTCTTGGGAAAATGCCAAGTCCATTCTTATTGTCTTTTGTTCCATTTCATGTACAATGCTACATGCATTTATAGGAGAGTGTCATTGGATGTTAATCTAAAAGCAAATATTACATTTAGATAAAAAAAAACAGGCAGCCTTGCTGTTTAAAGGTACATGCCTTTTCTTTACATGTTTCTTCTTTCCTGCTTCTCCTCAAGTATTCACAATTGTTTTCTATCCACAAAATGTACCAGAAAGCAATTTTTCTTAGAAATGTGTGGATTTTTGAAAGAGTACATTAATGGTGTGTAAATTACCAAGTTTTTCAGTTTCAGAAATTCCTATATTATTTCTAGAAAAAATTTGGGGAACTTATAATAAAAATACCATTAACATCTTGGGGATTTGTCTCTGTTTCTTGACAAATTAAACCTGGGCTTTAGGAATATGCTATCTGAATCAGTCAAATCATTTCAATGCATCTCAAACTATTACCATCATACTTACTGGGCTAACAGAGAAGCAAGGCAGCCATAAACAGATGGTGTATACATATTTCCATTTTGATTAGAGACAAGCAAAGAGGCCTTTGTTTTTTGGCTGAAGATTTCAGAGCTAGCCTTCATAAAAGCTTTTTCCACATCTCTGTCAAAGTAGGTGTCTTCCAGTTTTAGATCTCTGAAAAAAAAATTAGAATAAATACATACATAATCCTTTTTTCAACCTGCTGGGTGATTTGAGATTAATGATGATTTGGAAGACGTCTTATCAAAGGATTTACATATATTGAATTATATGAGGAACAATCCTAAAGCTTCACAATCTAAACTCACTTACTGGGATATAAATTCCACTGAATTATTTAGAAAATATTTCTGAAAAACTCTATTTACTTTTATGCTACAATTCAGCTATCATCTTGACTTGTGCAAAGAATCTTTCTCTTGAGTTCTTCTTCTTAACATTTTCTTTATATGCCCTTAGTGTGTCACTGCGGATCACTGGGCACTCAACAGTAAATCTCGGGCACATATTAGGATGGCATATAAAAGGGATAATCTTTTCTGTGTGCACATGCTCTTTCTTATATATAATTTGATTAAGCATTTTATTTACAATAGTAAAAACTAATACAAGCTAAATGTAAAGAAAATAAAATTGAAAGATTAATAAGCAGACAAAAAAAGAATGAAAGAAGAAAAGAAATATAATTTTAAAAAAAACAAATAGATAAGGAAGTAACTTCCAACCTTTAACAAAACAAGTGTAAACAAATGTAATCACTCTTCACCTTCTATAAAGTTAAATAGATAACTCTTTATCTCATATCCCTTCCCTTATCCATAAGCATGTCCAAAAAACATCAACTTTTCAGCCCACCCTCTTCTTTTAGTAGGTAAACATTGTTGGACACAACCCATCTGTGAGGAGGCTTGGTACAAATTATCTTTAACCAATGAGAATAAAACATTTGGGTGACACATAATTATGTAGGTCTCAATTATATATTGCCATTAAGTACAGTGTTAAAAATATTTGCCAAATCTTGCTTTTGAGGTTATCTCTTGTATTGGGATAGTTTACCTAAATGCTTCCAGGCCATTGTAAATGTCATTTTCTTTCGAGAGTGTTGGCTCATTAAGAAAGTCATTCAGCAGCAGGCGGGCTACAGATTTCTGAACAAGTTTGCAATATGGAGAATGAAAGATTATGAAGCCAAAATCATTCAGGGTGAAGTCCTTGTCAATTCCCTCTGAAGAAATCAGAAAGGAAAACAATAAAAAACAATGGCACTAGAAATGATCTGTCTTAAAACTGCAAATCCCACATATGCTGTTCTATTTCCATGTAAGCAAACATGATACTGGAATGTAAATATATTAGTTATTTTAAGATTAAGACTCTTGAAAACAGTGTTTACAATTTACAAATCTTACACTTATCATTTTAATAAAATTTGACACCATCTCTCAGAAGACTCAGAGTAGCAACAAACACAAACCATCCCGGTTTGATTAAAGCCTCAAAACACATAAGGCTAAGTATTTATTTATTGATGTGCTCTAGTTATTCCTTACTCTTGCATACCCCTGTCTTCTTTACCTGTTCTTTCAATGAAGCGCAATTCATTTATTTACAATACCTGCATCTTACATTCATATTATTTCATGACTGGAATAGTATACTCCCTTTAAAGAGGTGCAGTGCTGCAGGCCAATTCTGCTGACTGACGGATGCCAGCAGTTTGGCAGTTCGGGTCTCATTGGCTCAAGGTTAACTCAGCCTTCCATCCTTCCGAGATCGGTAAAATGAGGACCCAGATTATTGTGGACAATATGCTGACTCTGTCAACTGTTAGAAGGGAATCTAAAGCACTATGAATCAGTTTGTAAGTGCTATTGCTCTTTTGAAATACCTATTTTTCCCCATCCAGTGTTTACCCACTTTCTAAAAATTATCAGCTGGTCTCTCTCTGAAAAATGTATAGGTCAGCGATGGAGAACCTTTTTTGGCTCGTGTGCCATAAGTGGGGGGAGGGCAGGGGACTTGTGCACAGGGGTGCCGCACCCATAATGCAACATGTGACACACACCCCCAGTGTGCATGCGAGGCGCTCCCCATTTTTTGCATGTTTTTTCGCCCTCCCCAGGCTCCAGAGGCTTTATAGGAGCCTGGGGAGGGCAAAAAGAGCCTCCCCCCCCCCGAGGCTTCAGGGAAAAACACCCCTACAAGCAAACCATTCCGTTCCCGAACTTCCGGCTTGCCCATAGGACCAATTTTTTTTTGCACTCTGGAGGTTTCGGGGGGGGGGGGGGGCTCTTTTCGCCCTCCCCAGGCTCCTATAAAGTCTCTGGAGCCTGGGGAGGGCAAAAAATGGCTTTTAAAAAGGCTGAGCTCAACTGCAGGGCAACACCTCACGTGCCCTGACAAATGGCTCTGTGTGCCACCTGTGGCACGCATGCCATAAGTTCGCCATCCTGGGTATAGCTCTTGTGCATTATTAAAATACACCTCTCAAAACCTATTATTACTTCAAACAAAGCCCTTCCTGAGTCAAAATGGTATTAATAAATTGCTACAATGTCCTTGCAGTAAACATTTAGTTTCGAGATCTTCTGTTTTGCTCCTAAAGCAGTAAAAGATTTGTGTGCCATTTTCAAGTGTGGATGGAAAATGTTTTGTGTCTGTAGTAGCTTTTAAAATGTTATAAAAAAGAAGAACATCCCAAAGAGAAAAAAGGGGAAGCCTACATTTTCTAGCAAGACGTACCTTTCTGCCATTGGGCATGGATTTTCTTGCGATAGACATTGTAACAGCGATCCAGTGCATTGAGGTAGCATTGTATGGAAAGCTTGCCATCTACCACAGGATACTCAGATACCATATCAGGTTTATAAAAGTCATATGCATGCTGCATGTGAGTTCCACGCAATCCTAAAGGGAAAAATCCACATATGAAAGCGTTAGATATTCACAAGCTGTTTTTCCAATACAGAGATGCACTATGCAGAACTAGAGTTAATGGGAAGTGTTGAAGAAGTGAGATAGTATTTTCAATTTTTCATTTCTCTCAGAAAAGGGAAAGTGCAGTATTTAACATCCAAAGAGACCGCTTTTGTAGAATTATTGTATTCCGTTCTCTTGATCTTTGAGCCAGTTTGTTTGTATAAATGCTGATGTAAACAATCCATTTGCATTACCAGCGGAAAAATGAATAGGTTTAACATCCTGGCTACCATACTTGGAAAATTGCTTATGACTACTCTTAACAGGTAGAAAAACAGGCAATTACTCCAGATTTGTTACTGTGATGTTTTAAAAGTGCAAAAGTCCAAAGTAAGCAAAGCAAGTAAACTGTCAATGGGTATTGTTTACGAAATTCATTTGATGTGGTAACTAACTTAACCTTTGTTCTGGGGTTGCACAATGCAATGAGCCATAAACAACAGTCTTTCCTCAGTTGTACTTAATCAGGGCACAAACATATTCCAGAAAACTCTGCGTGGCTCTCATGTGAGATTGCCTTTATTTCATCCCTAACCTATCCAAGAGACTGTTTAAAGTTAGCCTTGGTTGTTCCAGTGTTTAAAACAATTTATCACACTTTAGTGAGAAACAAACGGTAGCTACAATCTGATACTCAGCAACCATCAGTCAGCTAATCTCACCATAGAGGTGGGATCAGCAAGCATCACTTAGCTACTTTAGGCTGCAACACACATGTCAAATCCCTTCTCATCCTTGGACACTGTTTTTTAAAGCCATTCTGAAGATCAGACCTTTCAATCTTATCTTTCCCCCACCCACGTTAAGTTTCCCAGTTAAATCCTGTCTTGAACGCTTGGATCAGCCTGAATACAGGTGATCCTAGACTTAAAACCACAAGTGAGTCCAAAATTTGTTTCTAAGGGAGACAATTGTTAAGTGCATTTTCCCCATTTTACAACCCCTTTTGGTATAGCTGTTAATGAATCACAACAGATATCAAGTTAGTAGCACAGTTGTTAAGTGAATCCGGATTCTCCATTGATTTTGCTGGTCAGGTGGTTGTAAAAATATGACTGCAATCATTATATATAGGAACTGCTGCCAAGCATCTGAATTTTGATCACGTGACCATGAGGATGCTGCAAACATGTCAAATGCTCATTAAGTTTTTTCAGTGCCGTTGTAACTTCAAGCAGTCACTAACCGACGGTTGTAAGTCGAGGACCACCTGTAATGGCTGAATGATGATGCTAGTGGGTAAGAGCTGTTTTTAAAAGACATGTTTACTGCTTTTCTGGAATGACCTGCTGATCAGTTCTGATTTGGCAGAAGTGCTTTGAGCAGGTGCTTTCAGATTTTTATTGGCACTTTCAGAGTAGCCCTAAGCTCATTCTGAACGGTTAATAATAATAACAATTGGCTGGTGGTTGGTTTTTCTTTGACAGACCTGGGCAAAAAGATTTGTACTAAGTCTGGGCAGGTTTTGATAGGTGGCCAGTCAACCCATATCTCAAAAATCTGATTCTTTCTTTCCAGCAGAACCCACTGAAAGAGCAGGCTGATACTTGGTGGGAGGGGAGAAAAATAAATCTTAAGGAATCCAGTAATCCCTATCCTTAGCATGCCCTGCATAATAGCATTTGCTGACCTGTATGTGCAAGGATAAGGATTACCACTGGGTCAACAAAAATTAGAATATGCTACCATAAATGCTAACAGAGGATATGCTGGTTCAATGACTTTAAGCACTTTATCTCAGCCATGGCAAAGAACCTCAAACAAATGCCCTGGACTTGCGCATCAGGCAAAGCTAGCCAAAAAACTCTGATCAAAGTTGAAGCATGAGTCCTTAGTGCTCAGAGCGTGGTTTATTGCCCAACTAAGTGACCTCATCACTGGCATGATGTTACCTAGTTGGGTAATGAAATGTCTGCAAGCAAACCATCAAATCTGGAGAGCAGCAAGGACCCACAATTCAACCCTGAGGTATACATATTTGCGTATGTTGGAAGTTAAACTAACCAGATATGTGAGTGTAGAACTGTATGCATGACCCATCCCAGAGGTGGGTTCCTACCAGTTCGCACCTATTCGGTAGAACCGGTTCGTCAAATCTACCGAACTGGTTAGAAGAGGTTCCACCAGTGGACCCGGAAAGCAGGCCACACCTACAGAAGAGGTTCCAATTTTTTTTTGAAACCCACCACTGGTTCTTGGATACGATTATCCTACACTATCATGCTCATATTTATAAAACTCAGTGCCTCTGTCGAAGGTAAGGATGACTACTGCAATTGTGGTGCAATCAGAACATTGCGTGTATTGAAGTTGTTTTAACGCAAACCAAAGATGCCTTTTAAAAAACAAGTTTACATCATATTCTTATGCATGCCAGTGCTGTGTGTGAGGTAATTTAAGGTGGTTCTGACAAGTGTCTTCGGCATCTTCATATCCGGTCACATGGGTGGCAAGCCAATCCCATCCGGTCACATGGACGGCAAGCCACTCCCACAAAGGAGGCCACATCCACAGAGTAGGTTCGAACAATTTTTGAAATCCACCACTGCCCCATCCCCCAAATGCAATGCCAGCGCCCCAGCATTCCCCCTGCTCCCGTGCATGCGTGCACATTCCCCCGCATGCCTCCCCCTTTTGGCTTCCAGATTGGTGCAGGAGGCTTTTCAGGCCCAAAATGGGGTGCGGGGGGGGGGGAGGAGCTTGCGATCTCCACAATTTCTCCCCAACATGCCCAGACCTTCTCCTCCATTCCTGCCACGGAGCAGCACCTGCGGAGGATGGAACCTGTGGAGATCGGGGAAGGCACGGGCAGCAGGAATGCAGGAGAAAGCTAGGGTGCACTGGGGAAGAAAAGTAGGACACGCTGGGGGGAAACTGCAGAGATTGGTGAAGGCCCCGTCCCCGTGCATGTGCGGCAGAGACCAGCTGGCCGGAGGGAGGCGTGCACGGTGGAGCTGGACTGGGGTAATGGGTGGCGGGCCTGCAGAGAGGGCTCTGCGTGACACCTGTGGCACATGTGCCATAGGTTCGCCATCAAGGGAATAAGTGGTAACAGAGCACTAACCTCGTTCAAAAATGAGAGGTGCATTTGGACCCACAAGCATAGCAACAGCACCAGCTCCTCCAGTTGGTCTGGCATTCCCAGTGGCATATACAGCTATGTCTCCAGCAACAACAAGTGCATAACGCCCTGAAAATATATAAATACAAGCTATGAATGGACAGCATCAAGATTACGAGAAATGTCAGTTACGACAACCTTATGCAAACAGAAACAATCCCATCCAGAGTTATTCAACCTGCAACTATTTTAATCAACCTCAACCATTCATTTCTGCATTTAGCATTTACAATCCTATTAAAATTTTCTGATTATATTGTGTTGACACATATCCTGCTATACAAATTTGCATTTTGTATATGAGGACAAGTGTGAGCATTTATAAGTGGCATTTGTGTCAATAAAAGGAAATAGCACAGAGGAAAGTGTCTAGATTGGTTGCCATAGAACTTGTAGGATAAGCAGAAAATGTTCATAGAGTAATAGCTTTAGATGATGCTGGATTTCTTATGAAAGCCTGATAAATTATAAAGATATTATCTCACAGAATATTCTTATATTTCAACTTAAACTGACCTACACCATTAGAAACCTGTTAGTTGCTACACTCAATGACACTTATCAAGAGTTTTATCTCAAAAAATTTTCTAGTGCAGCAAGAACTGCTAGAAAAGTTACACAACTAAGTGTGATTTGATAATCAGAATTTATCCTATTTTATAGATAGAACAATGACTAGCACCGATGTTATCTTTTTGGGGATTATAATGTTTTCCATGCCTCACATATCAGGATACAAACCTCTATCCTCACCCAGATAATTTCTGATATCTACGCATGTCAACATTGCACCATCCTACTTCGTATAGTGTTGTAATCAGCAACTATTTCAACTACCGTATTTTTCAGAGTATAAGATGCACCGGAGTATAAGACACACCAAGATTTTGAAGAGGCAAATTAAAAAAAAGTTTTTGCACTCTGCAAACCTCCCCAAAACGGCCCATTTTTTGAGAAAACGGGCCCATTTCCCCCCCCTATGGTAGATAAAATACGGTAGATACTTTAGACTTGGTTAGAAGTTGAAAAGCATTCATCATTAGTTCCTCCCATAGAGTCACACAGATACTGTGCTAATTAAAACTTTTTTTAAACAGTCTTCTGCAATGTAAACAGAGGATTTGGCAATGCATCTCACCTCTCTGGATTTCTATAACATTTCTAATGTGTGGCTAAGAGGCAATAATTGAATCTTGATTTGAGTAGGTGTTAAGTACCAAGCTACTTATATGGAGGGTTTTGGAAATTGTATCTTTGTTGACTCTTTTTTCAATTTATTCAAGGATTTGAGTTGCCCCAGATGATCAAACTTACCATCCCAGGAACTAGATTCCACCCAGTTAATGGCATTGAAGAGTGCAGCTGTGCCTCCATAACATGCATTTGTTGTGTCAATGCCCTCCACATCTGTGTTACCAGATTCTTCAAAGAGCTGCATCAGGACTGTCTTTACAGATTTGGATTTGTCAATGATCGTCTCCGTTCCAACTTCAAGTCTTCCAATGCAATCGTAGGACAGGCTATTGCGCTCCATCAGCTTCTGGACTGCAGTGAGGCAGAGTGAATTGATATCCTCCCTGTCAGAGCAGAAGCCCATCTTGGATTGTCCCAAGCCAATGGTGTATTTGCCTGCATCCACTCCATCAAATTTCTCTAACTCTACCTGGTCAACATACTGGGAAGGAAAATAGATTTCCAAAGCTACAATTCCCACATCTTTTGGCCAACAGGCTTCAGCATTCACAGGTAGGGATCCAGGCATATTGGTGTATCTAAAAAAAAAAGTCGTAGTTTTATACCAATGTACAATACTGAAATTTAGTTTTAAAAAATATCAATAATCCACTATTTCACACAGTAATTGTCAAGAACAATATTATCTATTAGACAATTTTAAGCTATTCCAGAAACAGCTATGAGTAAACAGAAAGAATAGTTCATATAGAAATGTACTCTTCTTCTTCAACTGATGCTATATATGTCAGCTACTTTCTAATTCTAGTCTATCAGTGTTCTCAATCTGGTCAATTTTAAGACATGTGGATTTTAACTGTAAGAATTCTCCAGCCAGTTATGCATCCATGCAATTGTGTGGATTTTCATTATTTTAATAAGAATTCATTTTTAAAAAAAAGCAAATACTCATTTTGCTTTGTCTTTTAAAAGGATATACCACGAGATATCTCGCACTGAAGGAGGATGTGTTCTCCCTACTCTATAGATGAACATCTAACTTGTTTTGCTTCACACTTTTTAATAAATGTCCAAGATTAAAAAAAAGAGCAGAAATATTGTCAGAATGGAAAATATAATTTTGCATTCTTCCCCTAAAAAACATAAACCACAGCAACAAAATGCTGTTTCTGTTCATAAAGATACCATATACCTACTGGAATTCAGAAATATATAATACAGTATCCAGTATATAAATACTATTGAACAGCATTTAAAAAATCACTATATCTTCTGGAATATCATTTTTCATTTAAAATTATGAAAAGAATGGGAAGAAACAAACATGCAAGAGAGAAATGACAAGAATGTTAAAGAAATTCAGAAATATATAATACAGTATCCAGACATGGAAACTATATGCCTATTAGCATCTAGTTTCTATTTCCACATATTGTAGTTGGACAAAACTTCATGCCCTACTGGCAGGTCTACTGAATAGCTCTTTCCTACTAACGTTCTTGAACATTACCACTCTTGATTGAAGAGGCAATTCCAAGAATCAACTATTTCAAATTCATAATAATAACCTATTTAGTCTTATTACATTTTTCTTACTTGATTTCTTTCTGCCACTCCCATTCCTCTTTGCACTGCTTTGTTTTCAAACCACAGTCAGAACAACCATTGGCCTTTGCCCTACTTATTCTTGGAAAATAAATGCATATTCTAATGAACTAATTAAGCAATGACAACAAACAACAGAGTTTAATAGTCAGGGCCCTCAGGAATAAAAAGGCAACCTTGGCAGCTACCAAAGCAGAAATTAACATGACTGTCAATGTCAAAAAATAATTGTCTGAGTTGTGCTTAATTCATGGTTTTTTATAGTAGTGATTTCCCCAGGGAAATATAGGTATTTAATTTTTTTCCTTTCAAAGACATATTTACTATATTTTAATTTATTTTATTAGGCTTATCAATTGAATCAGTAGTTTATAATCCTACTATAGGCAAGCAGGATTAAAACAGCAATATAATCAACAAGGAAAATTCTATATAAAACATTCCTATGTTAAGGAATCACATTCTTATATAGTCATGTATTCTTACACAAACTTACTTCGAAACACACACACATACACACTCTACACCAGAATTTTACAGCCTCTGTTTTTCCCCTCAAGAAAAACTCTGGACCAGATTGACAGCTGATTTTTTTTTACTCACAATATAAAGCATTTTTTTTTAAAATGCAAAAATAAAATTGGCATGTTGTTATAAAAATAAAGCAACTAAGTATGTTACTTGAACACCTGTCTTCAGCAGAAAGACTGAAAAATAAATTTGGTGCATTTTTCTACACAACTGAAGAAATTTACAAACAGCAAACACAACACACACACAAAAAGGCAGAATAGTGGCAGACTGCTGCCACCATGGACACAAGTCTAAAAATTAGTTCAACTTTAACAGCTTCAAAGAAAATACTGCATGCCTACTGGTAAATATTGAGGATCATGGGACAGGGGTGGGCTGGTAACAAGGCAGATGTTTTGTAAAGAGACAGTATCTTCAGAAAGTTAAAATGAAGATTTCCCCCCCACTCGTTAATACTTTAGCTACTACTACTACACACACACACACACATGTATATGTGTATGTGTGTGTCAATCTCTCTCATTATACATACATACATACATACATACATACATACATACATACTGAAACCAAAAGTTAGGATCTGGAGTATAACATCCATCTGCTACACAAACAAACACACACACACACACACACAAACGTGTGTGAGGGTTTGTGTAGCAGATGGATATAGATTGACACACACACACACACACAAACGTGTGTGTGTCAATCTCTCTATCTATATCCATCTGCTACACAAACCCTCTCTCTCACACACACGTGTTTGTGTGAATCTCTCTTCCTCTCTCTCATTACATATATATAATGAAACCAGAAGTTAGGATCTCGATTATAACACCCATCTGCTACACATACACACACACGTGAGTTTGTTTGTTTGTTTGTGCGTGCGTATCTCATTACATATAAAATGTAAGTTAGGATCTGGAGTGTAACATCCAGAGACAGATTTGTTTCTATTGCAGAAACAGAAACTGATTCTTCTCGAAATCAGCCCACACATTCCGGGCAGGGGTTTGCCCGCTTCCTCCAAAAGTCCCAGGCGGGCCAGACCTGCAGGGTTTCGGCTCCTACAATCCCAAGCCCCAAGGTAGGGATCCATGGGAGTTGAAGTCCGGCTCATCTGAGGTGGCGAAAGGAATCTGCCCTAAGCAACGCTCGCGATTCCCCCAAAAGACAAGCCGGGCAAAGGCGAGGGGAGAGAAGGCGCTTCTTCGCCGCGAATCACGCGATGCCCTTGGCCGCAGCCGCCTCCTTGAAGGCGCTCGGGGAACCGGAGGGGAGAAAGGGGAGATGCCCATCCTGCTTCCCCCTTATGCCGCCAAGGCAGAAGACTAGGAGCCTTCCGTCTTTCCCTCGGCTCCGCCACAGCCTCCCGACCCCCGGGCAGCCCTGGAATCCCGCCCGCCAAGGCCTCCCATCCGCCCGGCTACTCACCCGCAGTGGAATCCCACCGCCGGCTCCGGCAGACGCCGCGAGCCCCTAACCGCGCATGCGTACATGTCATGCCTTTTCCTCCCGTCAAGACCGGTACTGTCCTCTTAAAAGCCAAGCGGCCGCGCGCGCACCTTTTTCCCCGCCCACCCCCCACCCTCCTGCTCCTCCTTCTCCGCGGAGCCACGCCCCCTGCTTCATTCTGACGCGCCCGCCCAGCTTCTGTGCGATACGCCCCCCTCCCTCCCTCAGAAATCGGGAGTCCTCCGACGCCGCACGCGGGGCAGGCGCCGTTCCGTGGCTCCCTCGGTCGCCCCTCTCTTTTGCCCCGAGGGCGGCCACTCCCTCGGGGCACGCGCGCGCACGTGGAGGAGCGTAAAGCAGGAAGCGGGCGAGCGACGCTTAGCTGGGAGCTACGGATTGTCTTCGCTTGAAATGGGGATGAACGAACCCTTAAGACTCCGAGAAGAGAGGATTTCGGATTCTCCTATCTGCCATGGTTTCGCCTTGGATAATTAGCGCCAGGGCGTCCCTAACATTATTAAGATACCTCGATATTGTGTTTTTTTAAAGGTCTGCGTACTTGCAGCACTTGTATATTAGGTTAGCGGCTGCGCTCCAGATGTGCCAATACAAGCTCCATTACTATCTGATGGGAGTTGTAATCCAATTCAAGGTAAAGGTTTCCCTCGCACATATGTGCTGGGGGCAGTGCTCATCTCTGTTTCAAAGCCAAGAGCAAGGGCTGTCCAAAGACATCTCTGTGGTCATGTGGCCGGCATGATTGAACGCTGTTACCTTCCCACCAAAGGTGGTTCCTATTTTTCTACTTGCATTTTTTACCTGCTTTTGAACTGCTAGGTTGGCAGAAATGGGAGCTCACTCCCTTATGCGGTGCTAGGGATTCGAACCACTCAACTGCCGATCTTTCTGATCGACAAGCTCAGAGTCTTAGCCACTAAGCTATCGCATCTACAAATACACAATTGGTGAAGAGTAGTTTCACTACTTAATGTTGGATTGCTTTTTACATTTTTATTTTATCCTGCCTTTATGATTTTTATAAATGAGGTGGCGAGCATATTCTTTCATTCATCTGTTTTCCCCATAACTCCTCTTATGAGATAAGATGAGAGTTTGACTGGCACAAAGTCACCCAGCTGGTTTTCATGGCTATGGTAGGACTAGAACTCATGATCTCTTGATTCATTAGTCTAGCACCTTAATCAAACTGGCTACTTTACAAACGGCATTTGCCCCATTCAGAGCCCTCCAATGTATATAGGACTTGTGATTTTATCTCTGAGCTTTCTAAAGGTAGGTCTATCTTTATTAAATCACTGCATGGTTCTTCCACTTTTTTTTAATTGAGCCACTGGGATGTTTACAAAATTGAGTGCAAGCTTCCCACTATCCTAGACCAACAGATTATTAAATGATTGAAGTTGTGATTGAATGCATACCTCGATAGCCACATTAAGAAAATGGTTGCAAAAGAGATTAGAATTTGTACACTCGAGGTTAGTGATTCTTCACCTTTAATACTGCTAAACATGCTGATGTTGCAGTAATGTTTGGAGGACTCTCTGGAACAATACTCATTACTCAATTTCAGAGTTTTGCATCATTTGTTTGAGAAATCAAAAGCAAATATTCATACAGTTGTACTGTGTGCAGCTTCCTGGAAATCATTAAATGGGGCATATAGTCTGTTCACAAGCAACTTGGGGCATGTACTAAATGTTCTAGGCATGCTTTTTATTTTGAATTTGTAATACAAACAGTCTACTGGACAGGGTCACCCTGAGAACAGATCAAGACAGGTAGACCTACCGTATTTTTCAGAGTATAAGACACACCAAGATTTTGACGAGGCAAATTAAAAAAAAAGGTTTTGCACTCTACAGATGGGCCCATTTTTTGTCAAAAAAGGGGCATGTGTAGCCTTTAGGAGGCTTATAGAATGCTTCTGGGGCTGGGGGGGGGCAAAAATGAGCAAGAAACTGCCCTCCCAAGCCCCCAGGAAACACTCTGGAAGCCTCCTAAACACCATTTTTGGTGGGCCATTTTTGCAAAGGGCGTGGAGTTTCAGGAGGCCAAAAATGCTGTATTCAGTGTATAAGGCGCACCCAGATTTTCACACTCTTTTTGGAGGGAAAAGGGTACGTCTTATACTCCCAAAAATATGGTAGTTTGCAACAAAGTAGGTGTCAGAAAAACAATATTTTGTCCTCAGCTTGAAAAAGTGTTCTCCCAAAGCCCCTCTTCCCTATCGATTAGGTCTTAAGCTTTCACTGAGTGTAGTAGTGTAGTACTGTACAGTGTTTCTCAAATTTGGCAACTTCAAGCTGGCTGGCTGGAGAATTGTGTTGAAGTCTTAAAGTTGCCAAGTTTGAGAAATACTGGTGTAAGTAGAACTTCCCAGATTAGAAAAAAACCAAAAGTATAATAAAATTAAGTCAAGAAAGCAAGCATTAGGGAATAGAAGAGGTTCTGAATGTGTCATATGTGAGTGGACAAGATACTGTAGAAGCCAATGCATTTGCCAGCTGGCAAATATGCATTCTCAATCATTTGTACCAGGAACAGATCAGAGCTTCAAAAATTGTAATAGTTAAATTGTATGGCTGTGCAACAATCCAGTTTCAAAAGCAGAAAAGTAATTAAATGTCCTTGACCAATAGCCATTTATTTAATGACCATCTGCAATTAGGATGGTTCTAAAAGGAATGACTTAAAACTGATCCTCCTATTTATGACTGTTGCAGTGGTCACATGATCAAATTTTGGACACTTGGCAACCAGCATGTGTCTACGATAGTTGCAGCATCCTGGGGTCATGTGATTGCCATTTATAATATTCCCATGCAGCTACCTATAAAGTGTGCTAGGGATTCGAACTGTAAAACTGCCGGCCTTTCTGATCGATAAGCTCAGTGTCTTAGCCACTGAGCCCTAGCTTATAGCAATAGCACTTAGACTTATATACTGCTTCACAGTGCTTTTACAGCCTTCTCTAAGCGGTCTACAGAATCAGCCTATTGCATCCAACAATCTGGGTCCTCATTTTACTGACCTAGAAAGGATGGAAGGCTGAGTCAACCTTGAGCCTATTGAGATTCGAACTGCCAAATTGCAGGCATCTGGCAGTCAGCAGAAGTAGCCTGCAGTACTGCACTCTAACCACTGCGCCACAGCGGCTCTTGCTAGAAGAAATTGAATTACTGTATTTTTTGGAGTATAAGATGCACCTTTTTCCCTCAAAAGAGGGGCTGAAAATCTGGGTGTGTCTTATGCATTGAACACAGCATTTTTTGCCTCCCTAAACCCCGCCCCTTCACCAAAATGGCCGTGCATAGCCTCTAGGAAGTTTTCAGAGAGCGGCTGAAGAGGGCAGAAATGAGCAACAAATGGCCCATTGTTTGCTCAATTTTACCTTCCCAGCCCCCAGGAGCACTCTATAAACATGCCCTTTTTTGAAAAAAACTGGCCCCATTTTCACAAAAAAAACAGGCCATTTTTGCAGAGTGCAAAAACTTTTTTTTTTAATTTGCCTTTTTGAAAGCCTGTGCATCTTTTACTCTGGTGTGTCTTATACTCCAAAAAATATGGTAATCTTTTCTCAGTGGCTAAATCTCCAATGATTGAGAACCAGCCTTTAGCACAATTTATATTCCAAGAAAGAGAACCAGAGTTGCATAGAAGGCCTATGATATACTGCACATTACCTCGTACTTTCACTTATTATTTCTAAGTACTGCTAATGATTTGTGAATCTCACTATCTTTACTGTCCTAGGAATTTGAGGCCAAAGGTACATGATACAAATATTAATAGATTCTTTTTTCAATGTCTATCAGGGACGAAAGCTTCTTGTTCATTCACTGTATAACTGAGTTAGTGTACAACTTCAGTCATTTGGGGGGGGGGGGTGGAATTGCGAAGCAAATAATTCTTAAATGTTTGCTAACATTTTCCTCCTCTGGCCTGCTAACTAGTCTGTTCGTATAAAACATCAAGATCAATCTCTCGGCCCATGCAGTAAAACATGGGAAAATGCCTCTATATGCAGAAATAATCCTGCAGAAATGCTTTATATTTTTCCTCCAGATTTAGATGACAAAACTTTAACTCTACCCTGTAAAAAAGTTATCCAGAGTGGAAGAAATAAAATATTAGTAAGTGTCTAGTATAAATGACCTTTTGCACAGATTATCATTGATTCCTTATTGGAATTGTGCATGCTGTTTTATCTCCAGTGACTTTTTGTTGTAGCCTCAATAAAGCAAACATCAATGATTTAATTGTAAACAGTAATTTAAATTTGCATTTGTTAACAGTAATTGTAAACAGTAATTTAAATTTGCATTTGTGTTTTCTTCTGAGAGAAAGTGAACTTCACAATTTAAGGGCATAAGGAATCTTCCATACAATTTACTTTGCGCCAGCATATCACATACAGTCTACCTCTGTAGAAAGAAGAGATATTTCTAAATGCAAGAGAAATTATACTCTGATAACTTTAATCTGGACTTTCTCTACTACACTCCTTATGCAGATAACACTACATTGCAAATCTATTTTTGCATGCGATAGCCAAAATTATTTCGTTTGAAACTGGCAAATAAAACTATTGTTTTGAAAGTATTCTGTGCGTACACATTAATGTCTTTTATTTGGTTCTTGCATGTTAAAGAACATCAAAACATAATCATCTATTAATTGCACAATAGTGATGCCAATTATCTTTCAATTAATAACATCTGTTGCATCTCTTGAGAAAGACTACAATTTAAATTTTGCATAAATCTGTCATAAGACTAAATAAGTCTACAATGCATTACTGACATTTAGATTTATGATAAGGGATAAAATGATAGCATTGTCAACATATAAAAAGGAAGCATGTGAAAGAATTAATATAGAAATAACCGATGAGCAATTCTAAGTTCATGCTTGACTTGTTGGACAGGTAGAGCCGAGGTGGCGCAGTGGTTAGGGTGCAGTAGTGCAGGCCACTTCAGCTGACTGTTATCTGCAGTTCAGCGGTTCTAATCTCACCGGCTCAAGGTTGACTCAGCCTTCCATCCTTCCGAGGTGGGTGAAATGAGGACCCAGACTGTGGGGGCGATATGCTGACTCTGTAAACCGCTTAGAGAGGGCTGAAAGCCCTATGAAGCCTAAGCCCTATATAAGTCTAACTGCTATTGCTACTGCTATTGCTAGACAGTTTTATGTAGCATAATAAGGTAAAAGTTCCCCTCGCACATATGTGCTAGTTGTTCTCGACTCTAGGAGGTAATGCTTATCTCCATTTCAAAGCCAAAGAGCCAGTGCTGTCCAAAGACGTCTCCTATTATTCTACTGGCATTTTTATGTGCTTTTGAACTGCTAGGTTGGCAGAAGCTGGGACAAGTAACGGGAGCTCACTCTGTTATGCAGCGCTAGGAATTCGAACTAGCAATAGCAATAGCAATAGCAGTAGACTTATATACCGCTTCATAGGCCTTTCAGGCCTCTCTAAGCGGTTTACAGAGAGTCAGCATATTGCCCCCAACAATCTGGGTCCTCATTTTACCCACCTCGGAAGGATGGAAGGCTGAGTCAACCCTGAGCCGGTGAGATTTGAACCGCTGACCTGCTGATCTAGCAGTAGCCTGCAGTGCTGCATTTAACCACTGCGCCACCTTGTTGACCTTTCTGATCGAAAAGCTCAGCGTCTTAGCCGCTGAGCCACCGCGTCCCTTTTAGCATAAGAATAGGTCATAATAATTGGTCTACTGTAGACCAGCAGTCCCCAACTTTTTTGGCATCAGGGACCACCTTCATGGAAGACAATTTTTCCATGGACCGGGACCAGGGACCGTGGTTTTAATTTTGCTTGCCTGCCACTCACCTCCAGTTGTGCTACCCTGTTTCTAACAGGCCATGGCCTGCTACTGGTCTATGGCCCGGGGATTGTGGCCCCTGCTATAGACTATTCTAATTTAGCCCCTAATCTCGTCAATAGTGAACCAAATGCTACCTTCAAATCACCAAAGGCAGTTTTCTAGGGCAGTGGTATTTTTCTGATATGCCAAGTATAGCCTTAGCTTCAAGATCCCTTTGTAGTCTCCGATCCAAGTAGGGTATTAACAAGGCCTGATGCTGTTGAATTTCCAACCTCAGTCATCCAGGTGCTGCCACCTTCTGATATCAAATCATAAACCAGGAGTGGTCAGCCACTGAATCAAAGCATAACTTTCCCGCCAAAGATTCCCCTTCTTCCCATGATAAGCCGAAGCCAATCATATCATGGCTTACCTGTAATGTGATGTGTAAACTTAGCTTAAAACTAGATGTCAAACCATTATGGCAATATTGCATTAGTTCTATTTTCAAAGCACAGTATTGTGAAAAGAAGGTGGGAAATATGATTCACGCAGATTTGCTCTTTGAGTTTTTATAGATTTATGTAAATTCTCTGGCTTTGATGCTCAGGAAACAAAGGACACATTAATCTTGTCACTTGCTGTCTTTTCATTCTGTAGCATTAAATGCTGTTCCTTTTCTATAGTCAAGCGAAGGCCTCATTGTTAAATGTTTTATGAAACATGGAAAATACAGTTAAATCTCCCTTGGGGTGGAACAAATAATGGGAACTCACTCCGTTATCCGGCGCTAGGGATTCGAATCGCTGTCGACCTTTCTAATCGACAAGCTTAGTGTCTTAGCCACTGAGCCACCACATCCCTTGTGAACTGTCCTAATTGTCCCTGGGGCACGAAGCATACAGTTTTGGAGATGCTAAGGACCCTGTGAACTGAGAATATTGGGGAATTTCTAAACTTAGTGAAAACCATACAAACCAATTTGTGGGTTAACATGCTATATTAGTTTGTCATTGCTTTATTTGTTTTTTGAACTTACATGCTGCTGAATTGTATTAGCCTCAGAGCAGGTTAGGACAACAGCATAAAAAAATATCATCCAATCAAAATAAACAGCCATACATGAAAACACAATACTTCTGGTGTTTAATTGCTGAAGAGGAAAACCTAGCTTCTGGGGGAAGGCTCTTCAAAAAATGCTGGAGCCATGAGGGAAAAACATTGTTTCCTAGCTCCAGTTCCTCTCAGAAAACAGGGTAGTACTCATGATTAGTCACTGTAGCCGATAAGTTAGCAAACCATAACTCACTCACAACTTGTAAAAATGTCAGACATAGAGAGTGGAACGGAGTGGCTTGGAATAGCAGAAAGGCAGTCTTTTCTTTCCAGTTCCAATGAAACACAGCCCGGTCTTTAAGTCTGCATTTGAATGAGAAACTTCCAATCTACTTTTGGAGCCTATTTTGCCTGTTAAAAGTATTAATTTTCTGCTCTAAAATTACTTCTTCACTATTCTGCATATCTATTATCCAAAAGTGATAATTATAATAGTCTTCTTTGAATAAGAACAATTTATGAAATGTATAGGCCTTCTGACTCCCTACAACTTTGGGCGGCTTACAAATTGTTAAAAACATTAAAGCAAGAAAACAGCACAAAAGAAACAAACAAAATGGCAGAGATAACAAACCAGTGGGACAAAAAGAAGAGCAGAGGGCTTCTATCACCCTCACCAAAGGCCTGGGCGAAGAAGTAGGCCGTCCAGCTTGTTCATGTATCAGTCATGGGGGGAAAGCCTAGACAAATTTGATCTTATCCCCTCATTGTCATGCTCTAGATTTTTATTTTATTTTTTGCAAGCCCCACAAATGCAGTAGTGCAATAAGTATCAGGTCAGTTGCCAATAAAAAAATAATAATGCGTTTCAACTGTAGGAGGTTGTGGTTATGAAACCAAATCTAATTTTGTATATGTCTGAAAGTACAAAATGAGATATTCACCAGTTTGGAACTGATATGCACAACGTAGTAGGCTGTCTATTCATATGATAAGCCCAGGAAGTAAACTGTATAGAAGCCTGATTTGAGGACCTCCAGGTATGCATATTTCTTTCATTCATTCATGCTTTGCAATAATTGTAGCACTCTCATTCTGAATTACCAGTAAGCCATTACTTAATCCATACTTAATACTATTAATAAGAATTAACTTACTTTAGCTCTATTTTTATCACTATAGAAAACCACAAGATGTCGCTGTTTCTAGTCTACCCAAGATAGTCTCTCTAAGATATACTGGATAATTAAATCCTGTGTGCAAAAAAAAAGGGGGGGGGGAGTAGAATTCAACTTCTGCTTTTTGACCTTGCTCGTTTAACCATGGTTTGTGGAAGCTAAGTTCAATTTTTTTTAAACATGACATACCTCAACTAAAGAAGCTGAATAATAGAAAAAGGCATTAATCAAGTCAATCAAATTAAAAAAATTAGTAAGTTTTGGGGAGAAAAAAGCTTTTTCTCCAAACTGTCAGGTATGCAAGTATTGGCCAAAATCATTCATTATGTAAGAGATTCAAGATGTCATTCACAAAAATACTGTTTTGTGGGGGCCTGATGCAATACTCTATGGCAGTGGGTCTCAACCTTCCTAATGCCGCGACCCTTTAATACAGTTCCTCATGTTGTGATGACTCCCAACTATAAAATTATTTTAGGTTTTCCGTATTTTTTTGAAAATATGTGTTTTCCGATGGTCTTAGGCGACCCCTGTGAAAGGGTCATTCGACCCCCAAAGGGTCGCAACCCACAGGTTGAGAACTGCTGCTCTGTGGGGTAGCAAAGTTTTACATCACAATGTATTAAGTGTTAGAAGCTCACAAAATTCTACTTTTTCTTCTTTTCACACATTCTTACAATTATCCCCTCTAGAAAAATTCCTAAATAAGTGACAAACTAATGTTTCTCTTTCAAACCAAAACAAATGTACAAATACTGAACGATGAATGCAAATTTTCTCTCATCAGAACGCCTTTTATTAATGACCCATATTTACAATTTTAGCCAACAAAGGCTGCTTCTTAAAGAGCCTGCACACTTTTTTATGATCTTGAATCAAATTATTGCCTTGTTGTGGATTGCGGCTTTTCCTATATTTTAAATTATTCCTTTTGTGCTTTTCTAAAAATAAATGTCATATTATAGGGAGCAAATAGAGCAGTGGAAGGGAATAGAAAATTTGCTAAATGAATTCATCATAGAATCTTTACATTGTTCATTTAACTATTTGACTAACAAGCAGGAAAGGATCAGTGTGCTAGGGGAGAAAAGCACACATTGAAGCTTCTAAATCTGTTTTCATTTGGAAGGACTTAAACATATGCAGACATCAGTGACATCAACGCAATTTAGAAGAACTTAGGTGTAACTAGAAAGAACCAATTTATTTTTTAATAGAGACTGAACAACTTATGACATCATTCTGCTTGGTTAAATTTAAAATTTTCTAAAAACATTAGCCAGAAACAGGCACACCTTAAAATTCAACCACACTAAAAATTTTAGAAATTTAACTGTGAGACACTTTTGGACACAGAGTTACTATTACCTCTGCCAAAATCAAAGAGATAAATTGCAACAGTGCAACTGTAGCAGATTTATTTACAAATAAATCCCAACGGCTAATACAGTTCTGAATTTCTTAGAAAGTACCAGATGTACAGCTAATTTGCCTCACTGATCTTAGTATTGCTGGTTCACATAGACTTTTTTTGCTAGTGAAATCTTTGCAAAGAGATGAACAAAATTATGCCCAAAATGATATCAGATCTATAAATGGGGACGGATATCCTTAGAGCTAGCAGACATTTCTACCAAAGTCATCATAATAAAAGTGTCCAGCTTGCATATTCACCCTACCGGGATTAAGTCTTCATTTTGGTATATTTCATTAAGCAATGAGGAAGTGTGGTTACTCTAATGGCTAACTACCATTCCAAACCCCAACATAATGTTCTGTTCAGCTTCTCTGAAATTAAGGAGAAGTTGTAAAATCACTCTGGAACCAATAACACTCTTGGTTAACCAGCATCCCTTCCTGCTTCTTTAGATAAAAGAAATCACAGATGCCTAGTATCCTTCTGAAACACTTAATCCATCTGAGAAAAATGCATTAAATTGGATCCCCATTACGCACTATGAAGAAAAAACAAATCTGGTAGAAGACAACCTCAGTGTTTCTATAAAGCTGCCAAGAAAATTGCAAGTTGTATTCCGGTGAAATATTAAATTCCCTAAGTAGAACTGGTGGGGACTATTTCAGTCAGAGGCATCCTAAAGTTTGGTAGTTTGACTATTATATGTTGGATGAAAAATACAGAACATTCACTAGTTTCACAGATATAGTGGGGAGCTAATCTTCATCCTCCTCATCTAACCATCTGTCCATAATTTTACCCTTTAACTAAGACAGCTGTTCCAAATGACAATCCAATTATACAGGTTTGTGCTGGGTTCACATACTGTATTAAGAACCATACGAGCATACAAGGTTTAATGTATTATATGAACCCAATCAGTGAAAGTTGGGTCACCAAACTAAAAAATACTCTAGCGTTGATAATATAATGTATGGTAAAAATGAGTCAAGCAAGGATACATCATATCTAAATTTCTTCATACTAGGAATCCAGATTTATTGTTTCAAATGAGAAAGTCTTAATTCTGTTCATTTAAACTGCCAATTCTTAATGCTTTGGCTATTTCAGACAACCTCTGACCTGATTCCAGTATTATATTTAAACGACCAAATATCCTTATATTTGTTTCAATCCAATACGATTTGTAAGAATTCTTTTCTGTTAATATTTTCTAATTTTTTAATGTTAATTGTTGTATCTTGAACAACTTTCATGCTTCTTTTTTCCCCTCTTTGACATTGTCAAAGGGGGGTGGGATCATAGATTTTGAATTTGAAGGAGTGCAATTCTTTTACTGGCTGGGGAATTCTGGGAGCTGGTTTACACCACTTAAAAGTTGCCAAGATTGAAAAGCCTGTCCTAATCATTATCTTGTTCATTTGTTATTTGAGAGAAATTCATGAGAAGGAAAGGGGAAGCACAATTTATTTATTTGCATATATGGGCAAGTGGCTAATATTTTTAAGGAGCGAGCGCTTCTGGATTTTGTTTGGGCAGGGCACCCAGAAAGAAGGCAGACAAGTCAGTGACAAAGGAATGCCCACTCCCATGACCTACTTGCCTTCCCTCAGTCTCTGTGGGAAAGAATAGATCTAATGCAACTGTCATAAGAAAAGCGGTTTCAATTGCTGCTCCTGCCCATTTAAGACAAGCCAATTTTCTTGTTGCTATGCTGCCTAAAAGAAGAATTTAAGCAAGAGATGCAGGCAGCTCTCTGAGACAACCCACGCCCCTGAATGGGGTGAATGACTGAGCTTTGCAGTAAAACCCAACTCCTACCAGGGAGCAAGGCAAGTGGCTGAGCAAATAATCTCACACTCTGGGAACATGTTCTGCTGCACTATCACCAAATACATACCAAATAAATTATTTATTCATAAACAAATAAATCAGATTATGGCTGACTCTTCACACCCACCACTTGTTCTATTATCCCTCTGCGAGTTATCTTTCAGTTCTTCATCAGACAGGATCCCCATGAGGGAGCAGGGAAGGTGAGCTTGCACCAGAGACCTACTGCAAAAAAAGAGCTCCCCTTAATTTCAAACTAGCCTTGTGAATAAATAACCCCCCTTCCCGTATCTGGGATTCATCACATCTGGGATTTCTGATGGTCTTTTAAAATGAATTCACGTACTCACACATTTTTACATTGTCCTTCAAGAAAACCAAAGCATAAGTGCACCAGCTACCTTCCTACTGTCCCCATTGATATGTACTCATTTTATGTGTTCATAGCCATGTTAATACTTATTTATATCCATCTATTGGATATAATAGATGCAATAACCTCATGCAATAATGTCCCTGTCTATACAAATACCTGTTACCTTGTTCATGTTGACAAATAAATAAAAATAACAAAATAAAATATAAATTTTAAAAAAATCCAATCTTAACCAAGCAAACAAACCAAAGGTTTAGATTAGAAGACGACTCCCATCTAATTCTGTAACTCCATAAATAATCTGGGAAGAATCCTCTCTCAAAGGGCAATTCCCTTCCTATCTAGTCAACTCTTTCTTTTTTCTTTTCCTTCCATGCATTCAAGGTTTTCTGAAAGTAAATCCCATTGAGAA
The DNA here is from genome assembly GCF_009769535.1 of Thamnophis elegans. Lineage (NCBI taxonomy): Eukaryota > Metazoa > Chordata > Lepidosauria > Squamata > Natricidae > Thamnophis > Thamnophis elegans. The sequence continues at coordinate 126,181,270 of NC_045543.1, read as the reverse complement.
TTTATAGAGAGGCGGAGAGGGCGGCTTTGCTTTGCTTTGTTGGACCATACGGCCAGCACACTTAATAATTACAACCACAATAATAAAAAATACTATTAATGCATCCGTTCCCTCCAGGTCCAACCCACCTGTGTGCAGCAATGGCTCGCCTTCAACCTCAATCGCCGAATCGGTAGCTCTGGTAGGCAACAGTTCTGGAGATGCGCCTTTAAACCAGCCCCGCCGCCTCGGCTGCTACTCGAAACCGGTGAGTGGCAGCTCCCTCTGCCCTGTCAGAAGCCGGTGCTCTGAAGCCTCGCCCTCTTCTCTTTCGCCGCCAATGAGCGAAGCGAGATGAAAAAAAAGGGCGGGGGTGGTGTGAGAAAGTGACGCCGCGTGGTCAGAGAATGGGCGACCAATCGGCGCTTCTCTCAGACCCAGGCCGGTAAAGGAGTGCGTAACGTCAGACTCCGGCGCCCAATAGGAGTCCACTGCTGACTGCAGGGTGAGGGTAGTGCGGCTGTAGGTCCTCTGGTGAGAAAGAGGAGATGGTTGCTTAGGAACGGGAGGAAGGCGCTCTTCTTATCTGAGCGCAGAAAGCATCGTGTTACTCCTCCAAGGGGATGAATGGGAGGGGGAAATCAGTATGAGAAAAAGTAAAAGTTCTGGTGATTGTTATTTAAAAAGTTAGCGTCCTTTCTTTTTTTAAAAAAAAATTACTGAACAATTTTCTTCATTTTGTAACACAATTTCAATCTTTACAACGCTCTGGTATCGGTATATCTAATATGTACATATAAGTTATTTACATTATTTTTCCTTTTCTTTTATGTGCATATCTATTTTATACAGTATACTATTATTATAATTTCATCTATCTATCTATCTATCTATCTATCTATCTATACATACATACATACATACATACATACATACACACACACACACACACATTTACATTTTTGTCAGATCTTAATTTACTTTAACCTCCTTGATCTTTACTTCTATTCTCCAACCAATTATACCATGTGTCCCAAATCAAATAGTTAAGTTAACTTCCTTTCCTTGGACATTAGCAGCAACTGTTAAACCTGACACAAAGATGGAGCAAAACATACTGGGAATGATGCTGTTGGTATTAATGATTCTCAATGATGTCACATTGGGAAAATCTCTCGTAAAAATAACTCATGGGATTCAAAAGGTCCTCTATTCACTTCTTCACATCTTCGGTTTAAAAGACAATTGGTGCTGTATGGAATGAGCCTATTGTGACCATGTGGAAACTCTTAATGCATCTTAATTACTTCCAATAAAAAGGGACTACTGACTGGCAGTTCTCTTTTGTAGATTTATCCACAGCAGGTTGTCTGCTTTTGGAAGTAGTTTGTTGAGAAGAATATATAGTTGAATATGTTTTGATATTTTGAAAATATTAAACATCCATTACTTGTGGAAAGTAATGATAATTTGCATTGTTTATTCAATTATTTTAATTCTATTCTTTTATTATTTCATTTATATCCTGTCTTCAATAAATATTTGAAGTAACATATTTTAGGCAGGCACGCAAATAATTACTCCTGAATATAAACTTAGTAATAATATTCTTTATGGTTTACTCTAATATTTTGCAAAAAGTAGAATATTGCTAACTTTATATTCAGTGAAAATTATTGCATTCTTGCTGGCATGAGCAAGAACTGTCTCTAAGAAATAATACTTGGAAGTGGAGAATACTTATTTTGTGTGCCATACAGTGGGGAATTAGATTTCTAGGCATTTGGGAAAAAAACATTAAAATGTTTGGATGACATAGATGCAAATATGTAGTTTTCCAAGCAGTGGGATAGAAGTGTCTTCTGATAGCTTTCTTCTAATGTGCTGTTTTTTTCTAGCCAACTGTACATGATTTTGGAGCCAAGCAGCCACATTCCAAACTTACTATTGTTACTCATCCGGGGTGTCCACTGTAGTTGCAACCGATTGCAACTACAGTTGTTTTTATGTTATTGAATTGCACTGTTACACTTGCCATCTTGAGTATTTTGACCATAGATAGATCACTGCAGTTGTGTTATTGAGTATTTCAGCTACCAATCCTTATGCAGTTATTCCAGTTTTTCATTCTAACAGATATCTTCAAAAATTCAAAACAAAAAGAAAGATGGTATCATAAACCGTGAAATGATAAGAAAATAAAGGCAGTAATAGCCAGACCTCCAGTAAAATACTGCAAACGAGGCAGAGCAAAACCACTATAAAAGCTTTATAAGAGATATTCTGAAGATGACGCCTTAAGAACTCAGTTGCACATAAAGCACACTAAATATTTGATTAAAGCATCCTCAGTACTCACACTAACAGAAGTTAGCCTTTTTTTCAGATGAGATTGAGGCATAGCACCATAATTTTCAGATGGCATATACAGTACATGCCATACAGACTTCAAAGATTTTAAGAGTCAATGAAATATAGCAGTCAATGGGTTGGATTAGAGCTAGGAGACCTAGATCAAGTATCTGATCAATCATGAAAACTCCCTGGATAGTTTTGGGCGAGTTGCTTTTTTTGAGATCAACTTATATCAGACGTATTGGGTGTAAAAAATGAAGCGAATTTCCTGACTAAGGTACCTTAAACTCTGGGAGAAAAGACAGACTATAAATCAGTAAAACAAATAGTTATTCCTTCTTCCAGGAATAATTCCTTTGGGAACTATAATTCTATGAGATGGCATAGAGTTTAGTCAAGGAGTTCCTAATAATAAATATTTAGTACCCGGTATAATCCCATTAGCATGATATTGTTATATAGACAAACATGCAAATGTCAATTTACTCATTTGACTGACATGATAGTCCAAAAGGTTTGCAAAAAGATTGGTAAGATTTCTTAAGGTAATTCTGAATATAATCATTTGCCATGGCCAAGAACGAGAAAAAGAAAATAAGGGCATTTATTTAAAAAAAATCTTTGATAAATGTTTACATAAATTGACTTGCTCAAAGTTAACTCAATTCATTACAAAAGAGTTGTTTTTTTCCTAGAAAATGTTACTTGCGTCAAAAAGTTGCATGCAATTTATTTGCATATACTATGATGAAATCCAATTCTAATTGATCTACAATGCCACAGGGAAAAGAATTCTTAGACAATAAAGCCAGATATATTGCAGCTATAATTTGAACACGTTGGCTTTTATCCTAAATACACTGATTCCAGGGTAAAGTTCATTGATTTCGAAGAGTTTAACCAGTAACCAAATGGCCTCTGATTTGATTTATCTGTATTGTTGAATTAATGTTTTATAGTCTGTTTTAGGATGGGTGGACAATATTTTGACAGCTATCAGTCACACTTCTAATATACCTACTATGTTTTCCCCAAAATAAAGACAGGGTTTTATTTTCTTTTGACCCCCGAAATAAGCGTTTGGCCTTATTTTCAAGAAGGTCTTATTATTTGTGAGATGCAGGAGGTGTTGAGTGTAGTTATCTCATGGCTGCTGATGTATTGCATTATTTTCGGTGCAGGGCTTATTTTAGCACATGTGCTCAAAAACCCTATTGGGCTTATTGTCCGGGGAGGTCTTATTTTCAGGGAAACGAGTATGTATGTATGTATGTATGTATGTATGTATGTATGTAGCTGAGGGCTACAGTAAGCAAGGCTATAATATCTTCTATTCAACAAATGACTTTTGGATGATAGGATGTGAATTGCCGCTTCTGTCTCTCCAGGCTTTGCTCACTGCTATTTAGCATATGAAGTTTTGTTTGTTCCCCTTTGAAAATCCAACAGGAAATCACATCTTTGTTCTTTCTCACCACATTTGGTTGCGATTTTTTAAAAAAATGACCAGGAGAACTTTCTTGGAGTGACTAGAAAAGCAATCTTGAAAACTGTGGGTTGCACAATTTTTTAAATCATATTTGTGCTTTAGTAAAAATAAAACTTCGCAACTTTGCAGAAAAGAAGGCAGGGCACAGATTTACTTACCAGTTCACCAACTGGTAAAACCCTGGTAAGAAACCCTTGTGATCTGGAGAAGGAGGGAGGGAAAGAGAGGGGGCGAGAGAGAAGGAGGGACAGCGAGAGATATGGTAGGCAGATATGTAGATATGTACTATATATGTGACTAAATATTTTAGGCATGACTAAATATTTTTAAAAAGATAACACAATCTAATATAAAGCAAAATAAAAGAAATCAGAGAGAAAGCTAAACGTGCAAGAAGGGGGGGGGAGCATAGAAAATAACAAAGATACAAAGCTTCCAAAAGTCTTTACATTAGTTACAGTGCAATTATAAATTAACCATAAATTTATACATTTATGTTTACAACATATCTCTCATCTCCCATGAGATCATTTTTTTTTCTGTTTTACACAAAAAGTCCATTCAGGGCTCTCCAGTCAGCAATAAACATAGATAACTGTCTTATGTGATCAAAAAAGTCAATTTAGCCTTCTCAGTAAGTTCCATCATCTTCACCAACCATTCCTCTATTATGGGTAGTTCCAAATCTTTGTATCTTTGTGCATCCAATAATCTTGCTGCAGTTGTCATGTATAAAAAAGAAGTTCCATAACTTTTTCCCAACTGTTTGTTCGTCAGTCACAAAAGAAAAAAAACTGGTCTCAATTGTATATTAATCTTTAAAATATCTGAATGTTAAAGTCTGAGGTATTTGTGTGTTTGCTAGTTGTTTTCTGGTTCTAGTTCTAGAATTTTCTAATTCTTTTACACGGTCACCAAACATGATAAAATGTCTTCTCTTGTCATTCACATTTTCAACATAAATCTGAAGCACTTTTATATGTTCTTGACAATTTCTATGTAACATCTTATATTTAATTTATGGTTTTTCCAGCACCATACAAATTTACACATATCCACGGTTTGAATGGTACATCAGATATTATCTGAAATAAAAAACATAATTCTCGGCAAGATATTCATTTTTATCACAAAATTTCTCCCCAGCAATGGCAGTAGCAGTTTTTCTCTTCTTAACATGTCTTTTTAACTTCATTCCCCATCTTAGTGGTATTATTTTGAAATAACATACAGTTCATATCTGTAATAGTGATACCCAGATATGTTATTATGTTCTCAATCTTAAAACTCATTTATTCATCAATTCTGTTTGATCTTCTACTTTCATTTTTTTGTTAACATTTTTGTGTTATGATGATTAATATTGAAACCTGCTAATGTACCACATTCTCTTAATTTTCCATTAATATTTCAATTCTCTTTAAAGGAACTTCCATAACCAGCACTAAATCATCTGCAAAAGCCCTTAATTTACAAGTTTTAAAAAAAATCTTTACTCCCACAATTCTCTCCTCATTTTATATTTCTATTCTGTATTTCAAGAACCAAAATAAACAATTGCCGAGACAGAAGGTATCCTTTATTGTTCCTTCTTTTTTTTTTTTTAATTTCACAGGATTTTTAAAAAAGATTTCCATTAGCAATCATTTGTGGTTTTGGGGGAAATGTAAAATGATCTTACCCATTTTATTAATTTCTCTCCAAAATTATATCTTCCAAAATCATTAACAAAAAACTCCAGTGGTATGACTTTCTTTTTGAATGATGTTCTTGGTACTTACTTACTTGTTACAGTATTTGAATATTTTGCAAAAAGGCCCTGCAACTACAGGCTATAGTGTCAAGTGTTACTCTCTAGAAATGTGCACATCTGTATAAATGAGTCCTTGATTACTATCCATGTTATTAGAGCAGTGGTCCCATTTGTCAATATTTTTTTTATGCTTTATTTTTCAAATAGCCATTACCTTCCCAACTCCTATGTTGTATATTTACTTTTCTGTGCTTAATCTAAAGTTGCCACTTATTAGACAGATATTTTACAATAATCTTCCCAACTCGATTACTGTCCAAATGCACCTTCCATCTTTCTTAGTCCGTGTGACTATCATAACTTGTGACCCAATGCAACCAGAAGATACCAGTTTGGAGGAGGATGATCTGTAATGTAAGCAGAACCAAATTTATCCTCAGATACCCTTAAGTCATTTCTACTTACTCTCTGCATTCTAATAAATATTTATTAAAATGTAACCATACACTGTTAATAAAACACTTCTCGATTTAGTGGCATGACTCGAAATTTAGAAAACAACCCAGCTCTCTCCTGAATGAATAACTAGTATAACTGGCTTATTCCCTGGAAAAGTGTTGATGTCAATGCTGGCCTAGGCCAATAGCCAAAACATTCTGTTCTTATAGTAGCAACCTTGATGGTTGTTAGATGTACCTAAACAAGTCAACAACAGTGTCTTCTTATCACATGTTTCAGGAGCCATACTTAATGGACACTACGGATATTCTGACTGGCAGAATGATTTGGAATTATTATTATTATTATTATACAATTGTATCACAGCGGCCAGTTGTTTCGCCGGATTTGGCATTGGTTACTAGTCGGGCCCCACCCAGGGGCCTAGGATATCGTAACTTATTTTTGTAATATGCGTGCAGATCCAAGCAGTGCGGCTTTTTGCATTTGACTGATGGTGATTTTGACAATTTTTAACTGTTTTAAATGTAATTCCAGTGCTTTTGGAATAGCGCCCAGTGTGCCAATTACCACTGAATTACCACTGCTGGTTTGTGCCATAGTCATTGACCATCTGATTTTCGGTGACTTTTTCAGGCTGATGTTCCCACCAGTTTGTTGCTGTTTTAATATTATAATTTTTGCACAAATTCCAATGGATCATTTGTGCTATTGAATTGTGCCGCAATTTATAATCAGTCTGCGTGATTTTTTTACAGCAGCTGAGTATGTGATCAACAGTTTCATCAGCTTCTTTGCAAAGTCTGCATTTGGCATCATCAGAGGATTTTTCGATTTTGGCCTTAATGGCATTTGTGCGGATAGCTTGTTCTTGCGCAGCCAGGATTAGTGACTCTGTTTCTTTCTTTAATGTACCTGCTGTTAACCATAACCAAGTTTTTTCACTGTCCACTTTATCTTTTATTTTTTCCAGAAATTGGCCATGCAGTGCTTTGTTCTGCCAACTCTTCATTCTTGATTTTATCACATCTTTTCTGTGTTCTTGTTTTGTCTGTTGGGCCTTCAATAGATTTTTGTTCTTTACTTCGGTTAATAGATGTTCTTGACTTCCTTTTAAATAATTAGCCAGTGCATGTTTTTCTTCTTCAACTATTTGCTTCACTTGTAATAATCCTCTGCCACCTGATTTTCGGGGCAGGTATAGTCTATCAGTATCACCACGGGGATGTAAGCTGTAGTGCATTGTCATTAGTTTCCTGGTTTTTTGGTCCAAAATGTCCAAATCAGCTTGTGTCCAGTTAACTATACCAGCTGTGTATCTTATAACTGGTATTGCCCAGGTATTTATGGCCTTGATTGTATTTCCACCATTCAATTTAGATTTCAAAATTTTCCTAACTCTGTTGGTGTACTCTCCTCTGACAATAGTTTTTACTTCTCTATGCTTGATGTTATCCAACTGCAGGATGCCCAAGTATTTGTAGGCTTCATTTTTGTTGCATTTAATTAGTTGGCCATTGGCATTTCAATTCCCTCACATGTAGTGATTTTGCCCCTTTTTATGGATACAGTGGCGCATTTTTCCCTGCCAAACTGCATTGAAATATCGGTGCTGAATACTCGGACTGTGTTTATCAGTGATTGGATTTCTATTTCTGACTTTCCATAGAGTTTCAAATCATCCATATATAATAAATGCGAATTTTTTTAGCTTCTTTGGCTGTTTGGTAGCCTAATTTCATTATTTTAAAGATTACGGATAGTGGGATCATCGCGATGATGAAGAGAAGAAGTGAAAGCGAATCACCCTGGAAAATTCCTCGCTTGATATTAACCATTCCGTAGTTCTCATTCCCTACTGCCAACTCAGTTCTCCATTGTTTCATCGCCTTTTCAGTAAAGGATGTAATATTTTTGCTAATGCCAGTTGTTTCTAAGCATTTTATGATCCAACTATGTGGCAATGAGTCAAATGCCTTTTTGTAATCAATCCAGACCATATTCAAGTTCATTTTTCTGTTCTTACAATTTTCTAATATCATTTTATCAATTAGGAGCTGATCTTTTGTGCCCCTGCTCCTTCTTTTATTGCCTTTTTGCTCTACTAGCAAGATGTTGTTTGTTCCCAAATAATCCATCATGTTATCTGCAATAATGCCTGTGAGTAATTTGAAGGTTGTTGGCAAGCATGTTATTGGTCTGTAGTTTTCAGGTATTGTTCCTTTAGTTGCATCTTTCTGAATCAAGTATGTTTTTCCAGTTGTTAACCATTCATCAATTTGGCTATTTTGTAAAATTTCATTCAGTTGCCTGGCCAATATTGCATGTAAACTGGTCAGATATTTGAGCCAGAAACCATGTAATTGGTCCTTTCCAGGTGATGTCCAATTCTTTACTTTTTTTACTCGATTTTTGACCATCTCAGTTGTTATTTCTAATACTTTCATTTGTTTGTTGCCAATGCTTTTCTCAAAGTCATCTATCCACTTTGCTTTCTTATTGTAGTCCTTTGCATTTTCCCACAATTCTTTCCAGAATTCAACTGTGGCCTGCTTTTCTGGTTTTTCACTTTTGGTGTCACCATTCACATTAAGGCTTTGATAAAAATGCCGTTGGTCTGATTGAAATTGCTGATTTTGTTTATATTGGATGATTCGTGCTTCATATCTTTCAATTTTTCTAGTTGTTGCTGTTATCTGCTGTTTTACAATCTCTATAGCTTCATTGATGTTTCTTGTATCCAATCTAGATCTTCTGATTAGCTGAGCCGAGGTGGCACAGTGGTTAGGGTGCAGTACTGCAAGCCGCTTCAGCTGACTGTTATCTGCAGTTCAGCGGTTCAAATCTCACCGGCTCAAGGTTGACTCAGCCTTCCATCCTTCCGAGGTGGGTGAAATGAGGACCCAGACTGTGGGGGCGATATGCTGACTCTGTAAACCCCTTAGAGAGGGCTGAAAGCCCTATGAAGCGGTATATAAGTCTAACTGCTATTGCTATTGATCTATGATTTTGCTGTTTTGAAGCCGTTGCTCATGCATATTCTTTAAGTTGCTAGCATCTGCCCTTAATTTTTTGACTTTTTGTTCTAATTGGATTTTCCACTTTGGCTTTGATGCTTTTTCCGTTGTGTGACTAGGTACTTTGATTTTAATGCCTAGTTCATTAGTGACTATTTCAGCTGCTCTGTACATTAATTGGTTCGTTTCCAAGATGGATCCTGATTCAATTGTTGAAAACGCTGCATTAACCATTTTCATGATTGGGGCCAAAATTTTCTTAGACACAGTTTTTAGTGATGGTAAACGTTGCCTTTCCTCATTAAGCAGAAAATGCTCCATGATCTTATCCCTCAATTCTTTTTGTTTGTGAGTTAGTTCATCAGTTGGTTCAGTGGTAACTTGTTCTAGTGGTAGTGTTGTTATTTCCTCCCCGAGAGCTTCTTCTGGGAGTTCTACTACAATGTCTTTAGTTGTGTCTTGAGTATCAGTTATTTCCACTTGTGATGTTGTTTTTTTTGGTTTTGCAATTTGCCTGAATTTCCTCAAGTTCAACTTCACTAAAGACTTTATTCCGTATAGTAAATCGCCTTTGATCTGCTAGTCATTGTTCACTAAAATTTTAATCTGGATACTGTTGTTTCCATAATACATTCACTTTAAATAACCTCTTTTTTCTGGCTCTGAGTTGTAGTAACAGGCCATTATGGCACGGCTTTCATCTGCACTATATTTTTGTCGTTTTGTTGGCTGGTCCACATGTAGTCCATTTGTCAACGGATGTCCAGGGACCCCAACATCCACCGCGGCCATTGTTAACCCGCACGATGACCGATGCGGTATAAAATTTTTATTCGTTTCTTTCACCATATTGTATGGGTTGGTGGGTTTTTTTTTAATGGGGCCAGGTTGCCAACCTGACTCCAACCCTCCTCCTTTCTCATCCGGGTTTGGGACCGGCAATGGCGGAGTTGTTGTTGTTGTTATTATTATTATTATTTTATTTTAAGTAAAATATTTTTACAGGATTTGTCTTCTGAATACCTGATGACTAAGGTAGGAGAGATGCAACACTGCAAGTGCAACAACAACAGCTTAGCATAGGGATAGATAAGAAGATTGCAACCCCACGTTCATTTGGGTGTGAGTGCTATGAATACTGTAATAGGTAATTTCTCAGTAAATCTGGTTAGTGGATCTCCAAAAACTTACAGGGTTGGACTTGATTACTACTTGGGTAGGAGACCAGAGAAAAATCCTGGTCTTCCCATGGGTTGGTCTAGGATGCTAGAGAAACATGATAGCAAGCTGCTTCCGTATGCTTGTCACGAAAAGCATCTGGATAAGTCTACGAAGTCAACAAGAATCCATTTTGATTTGAAGAAGACTTTAATTTCCCCTTTCTTTAAAAAAAGTGTGTGTGTGCCCGAAGCACGTTCCTGAGCAAACCGGCCATAGCAGAAGCTGGAACCCACCCTGATTTGGAGGGACCAGGATGAGAAAGGCAAATGTATAAAATTGCACTGAACATCTTTATTGTTTTCTTTTTTTTTAGTTGCTATGTACTCTTTGCAGTAAGACACCCTTAATTGCTTCCCCACCTTGAGCTGAAAGTTCATTGAGGTAGCACTTGCTCTCAGTTAAGTGGATTACAGTACAGGATTACTTGTTTCAGACAGATCTCCTTTATTTTTGCAGAAGATGTCTTGTGTGCCTTTACTGCAATTTAAAGAGACTATCTTGTTATGATAATTAGTCAACAGAGGATTAATTGCACATTGGGAAATCTATACAACCTGCCTGATGCACTATTTGTCTCAAAATAGTACTCTATTGTATGAGCAAGGGAGTAGACTGGCAAAACATGATAGGGTTTCTGTACTTAAGAAATAATGCCCTGTTTTAGTGATTTCATGAACTGTGCTTGATTGTTTCCTACTTGTGTGTGTGTGTGTGTGTGTTATACATAATACAAATGTCTGTGAAAACCTTTTTTGTATTCTCAAAGCTGCATGTCTTTTGCATGAAATAGATGTAGGATGCTGACAATACTTCACTTATTTTTTATTTATTTATTTGTCAAGCATGTATAAGATATAAGTATAAGCATGATTATGAATACATGAAATGGATACAAATAAATGAGGACATTAGGATAGAGACGGTAGGCACTTTGGTGTGCTTATGCACGTCCATTACAGACCTCTTAGGAATGGGGTGAGGTAGACAGTCTAAGGTTAAAGTTTTGGGGGTTTGGGGAAGAAACCACAGAGTCAGGTAGTGCATTCCAGCCATTGACCACTCTGTTGCTGAAGTCATATTTTCTGCAATCGAGTTTGGAGCAGTTTACCTTAAATTTGTATCTATTGTCAGCTCGTGCATTGTTGCAGTTGAAGCTGAAGTAGTCATTGACAGGAAGGACATTGTAGTAGATAATGTTATGTACTACGCTTAGGTCAGACAGAAGGCAACATAGTTCTAAGTTGTCTAAGCCCAAAATTTCAAGCCTAGTGGCATAAGGTATTCTGTTGCGAGGAGCAGAGGACTCTTCTTGTGAAATATCTCTGGATTTGCTCAATTGTATTAATGTGCGATATGCAGTGTGGGCTCCAGACAGATGTGCTGTATTCAAGAATTTGTCTAGCAAATGTTTTGTTTGCTCTAGTTGGCAGTACAATATTACCAGAAAAGAAGCTACGCAAGATTATGTTAACAAGAATGGATGGTTGTTACTGGTGAGATGCTGGAATGTTCCTGCTGTTTTGCCTCACCCCAGGTTGCTATTATGTTGTGTGAATGATTTTATAGAGTCCTCTCATTATTGCATGCTCATTTGTGTGTCACATAGATGCACATGATACTGTTTTATGTGATGTCAATATACTATCATGTGTATATATTTTTTGTTTGAATCATTTATACTTCTCCCCTCAGCTTGAACAGGTCATCTTAATAAAAAGAGATTTGGGGTACGAATATTCTTGATCTATGACAGATTCCATCTTCCTAAAATGCGTGAGAAATCCAGAGCTGTTTTGCAGTTCTTGTTTAGATATTCCTACAGTTTCATAGTTATATCCAATCTTCAATTAAGGTACATGAAACCAAGTAGTAGTGGTTCAGTTATTTGCAACACTCAGACACTCACTTATAAAGACAATTGGCTGAAATTGTTCAGTTGACATTCTCACAGGCCATCTTTTCAGTCATGTACATAAAACTGCATTTTAGAACTAGTATCTAACAAACAAAAGAGTGAATCATGGTTTGAACTTTTAGTTGCATAGGATAGCTTTTATTCTGCCTGGAAAAGCATGCTGATCAAAAACCAAGTAGTATGGTTTTGCGTTCTATTCTTGATATCTCGGGGGGGGGGGGAACATTGGACCCAAAGTGGTCTACTGCACCTCAGCAGACCACACTGGGCCATTGCAAACACAGCGCCCTCTTTGAACTACTATTTGTTCTGTAGCTGCTGAAGACACAAAGCCAACTGAAAGCAACCTGAGTTCTCCCTCACCCAGAGTATGGCTCCTCCAGAGAGGCCACTGCGAAAAGCCCAGAGGAACGAGTATTTTACAAAGGCTGATGCCACCTGCAGTAAACTGTCATCAGGATTCACTCTGTGTACTTTTGAGAGCAGACAGGCAAGTGCCCATTTCTCCACAGGAGTCAGCCAGCTTTGTTCCAGCTAGTCGTTTTAACAACCAGTTCCTGTAAATTAGACTGAGTTACTTAGGAATCTTACTAAGAATAACAGAGTTGGAAGTGGCCTTGTAGGTCATCTAGTCCAACCCCCTGCCCAAGCAGGAGACCCTACACCATTTCTGACAGGTGGCAGTCCAGTCTCTTCTTGAAAGCTTCCAATAATGAAGCTCCCACAACTTCTGAAGGGAACTTCTGTTCCATTGGTTGATTGTTCTCACTGTCAGAATTTTTTTCCTTATTTCTAGGTTCAATCTCTCCTTGATCAGTTTCCATCCATTATTCCTTGTCTGGCCTTCGGGTGCCTTGAAAAATAGGTTGACCCACATCCTCTCTGTGACAGCCCTCAAATATTGGAACACTGCTATCATGTCTCCCCTGGTCCCTCTCTTTACTAGACTAGCCAGGCCCAGTTCCTGCGACCATTCATCGTATGTTTTAGCTTCCAGTCCCCTTTTCCCACAGTAGAAAATGCATAGTAAAAAGTGTGGCAGGCCCGAAGTCCAAAAGAAAAGATGGCTTGCAGGCATGACAGCTGGTTCCTCCTGGTTGCTCCTTAAGGGTAGTCCAAGGGGGTCCATTTTCCACATGATAGTCCTCGACACATGACCATTCATTTAACAACTCTTCAGAGCTATGGCGGTGCTGAAACAAGGGACTCATGACCAGTCCTCACACTTAGGACCAGAAGAGCATGTGATCAAATTTTAAGATGGGTTTTTAAAGCCTTTTCCGAGGGGGCTTTTGTCAAGTAAAGGAGTAGCTGGATTCACTTAACAACCGCAGTGATTCACTTACAACCACAGTGATTCACTTAAAGACTGCAACACAAAAGGTGGTAAAATCAGGTACGATTCACTTAAATACCATTTTGTCAAAGGACGCTCTGGTACCAAATTGTGGACATAAGTCGAGGACTATGTGTACCTTTGGTGGGTTCTGGGGAGAAGTTCCCCAAAACAATTGCGGTCGAAAGTCAAGGACTATCTGTAGTCAGTCCTGGGTTCTGTGCAGAAGGTCCCAACAACAAGAGGACAACACTCCAATTTTTAGCAAAGCCTCTGGTCAGGAGGCCACAAGACCTTTTTTAAAAATACAATTTTTATTAGTTTATCAAAGTGTAAACTACAAAGAGAAGTTTTAAAAAGCAATAGAAAATTTTGAGGGAAGGAAAAAAAAGAGAAAATAGAAAGAAGGAAATAGAAAGAAAAAGGCAAAGGCTCCCAACGATGTCTGCCTTAGGATGAATATTTGAGATGAGATCTTCTTCTGTTTCTCATCTCTATGAGTTTCTATGGACAAATAAACAAAGAATAGTTTCAATGAGTTTTGTGTTTGTTGAAAGGAAGATTCTGTAATATCACCCTCTGGCAGCACCTTTGTCCTAGTGAAATTGATGTAATAATATTGGGTGTGTTTGTGTGGCGCATTGCCTTTACACTACTGTAAATATTTCCTCCACCATTTATATAATGCATGACATATTTCAAATGCTTGATAGAACAGTTTGATTTTATTTAGCTTTTCCACTGTCCGATTGCAATTCTGCAGCTTTTTAAGAAAGTCGCCAAATTTCATGTTGTTGCTGGAAGAATGTACAATAGTTTACTTGCATAGATATAGATTTTAGTTTTATCTCTGCTATCTTAAATATGTATTTGTGTTTTGTCTTAGATTTGAAGTGTACTGGATCTTTGTATTATATTTTTGTATCTCACTAAAGTAAATTTTGATAATAAATTTATCTCTTCTTCTCAACTTATTATTTTATCATCATTAATTCCTTCAGAGAAGTACACAATTATTCATTTTTCTCACTAAATCTCTTATTATAGAATAAAAGCTGCCACAGAGGTAGCCCATGTAATATCTCAAGAGATTGCATGCACCACACAGGTTTATCAACAAGCTGTGTAGTTACCAGGAAATACGTTGTTACAGCTCCCCAAGCCTACAACTCTTCGATTAAAATTTCAGTTTTTATTTTATTTCTGCCTGTTTGTTTGGCTTGACTGCAGCAGTTTAGCATAATGTAAGCTGTTTCATGCGGGAAATCTTTTTCAGTGGAATTTCTGACGTGTTGTTTTTAGTTTTGCAAGTCAGACACTCTTACACCTTTTTTTTGTGAAAGAGCTTTGAACTCCTTGGTTCTGCTGATTCACATTCCTAGCTACTTCTGAAATCAGAAAGTTGGACTACATAAATATTCCCCAATTTCATGTGTTGGATTTGAACTTTCACAATATCCAATTAGAGCAGAGGTGATATTCAGCCAGTTCTGACAGGTTCTGGAAAACCGGTAGCAGAAAGTTTGAGTAGTTCAGAGAACCGGCAAATAGGCTGGCCCCACCTCCCTGCTTCCCAGTTTATCTTCTTTTGTTGCCCTGAACAGGAGAACAGAACTGGAAAGCAGGTTAGTGGGGTGGGGAATGGTGATTTTGCAGTATCCTTCCCCTGCCATGACCACAAAGCCACGCCACACTCACAAAGCCACGCCTGCAGAACCAGGAGTAAAAAAATTTTGAATCCCACCACTGAATTAGAGCCAAGTTGATGTAGGGGTTAAAGCACAAGGCTAGAAACAAGAAGACTGTGCGTAATAGTCTTGTCATAGACCTGAAACCAGCTGAGTGACTTTGCACCAATCACAATGGCAAAGACACTTCTGGTTTGCCAGGAAAATTGCAGAGACTTGTTCAGACAGTCATCAGGAATTACTGGTGCTGCTCGTTATAAGAAAGGTGATTGGTTCTCTGTGTGGGTTTTGCTGCTGTCCAGTGGTGGGATTCAAATAATTTATCAACCGATTGCTGTAGCTTTTCAGCATGTCACATGTCAGTGGAGATGCATTAAATAGGAGGGTACCTGCAGTATGAATGGGATGGGACTTGTATTATTATATAATTGTACAGTTTTGGAACTTTTCTTGAACCTCTCAAGAATATTTCCTCCTTGTGTCACTTCATATATCCCATCTAATCATGCCACAAATGAAAAATGATGGGAAATAAGCATATGGGAAAGTGATTTCCAATCATAAATATGCACCTGTTTCCATAATTAATTAAGCAATATTTGAAAGATTATAACGTGGACAATACAGACAAAGCAGAGAGGTGGTATTCAGCCAGTTCAGAACCGGTTCTGGAGAACTGGTAGAGGAAATTTTGAGTAGTTCAGAGAACCGGCAAAATAGGCTAGCCCCGGCCCCGCTGCCTATTAGCCTCCCAGCTGATCTTCTTTTATTGCCCTGAACAGGAGAACAGAGCTGGAAAGTGGGCTGTGGAGGGAATGAAGATTTTGCACTATCCTTCCCCTGCCGCGCCCACAAAGCCACACCCACAGAACCAGTATTAAAAAAATTGAATCCCACCACTGAGACAAAGACAAAAAGGCACATCAAGGCAGAATCAGTTCTAGAGAGAAAGGAGACAGACCTGGTCATGATCATGTTTCAGCTAGGTCTGTACAGTGATAGAAACCAAAGCTCTAACCACTGGGCCAAGTTCAGGGGCTAATCATGAGTAGGGAAGTGGGTGTGATTGACAAATAATAACTCCAAATATTATGTATCCCATTACTTTCAGGCCATTTCAGCGAGGAAAAGCTGTCTTGTAACTTGAGCCAAAAGAAAAAAAAATCCATCATTACCATTTTAGAATTTTAGAAATATTGACTTTAAACAATAACTACTATCTCCTATCAAACAAAACAGTTAAAGTCTGCTTTCCTCTCCTTATCTGGCTTAAAGCCTGTAGAAAAATTGATTTCAAAAATAGCCAAGGGAGGAGATGATTGATAGGAGTGGAATTCAGGAAACACTCACAACAGTCACTCGAGCCCTTGTGATCTCTAGGCTGGAATACTGCAATGTGCTCTACATGGGGCTGCCCTTGAAGAGCATCCGGCGACTTCAGCTAGTCCAGAATGCGGCCGCGTGAGTGATCGTGGGCGCACCGCGGTTCGCCCACATAACACCGATCCTCCGTGAGCTGCGCTGGCTACCTGTTGATCTCCGGGTGCACTTCAAGGTCCTACTTACCATCCATAAAGCGCTCCATGGTAGTGGATCTGACTATTTGAGAGACCGCCTTCTGCCAATTACCTCCCTGCGTCCCATCAGATCGCACAGGGTAGGCCTCCTCCGAATCCCATCCGCCAGTCAGTGCCGACTGGCGACTACGCGGAGGAGAGCCTTCTCAGTTGCAGCTCCGACGCTATGGAACAATCTCCCCGTGGAGATCCGCACCCTCACCACCGTCCAGGCCTTCCGCACGGCCCTCAAGATCTGGCTATCCTGTCAGGCCTGGGGATAGGACTGTACTCTCTCCCCGCCTGAATGCTGAGTGAATGTTGTGCTTTTATTGTTAATTATTTTTTACTCACATTTTCTTTTATGTCTTGTCTTGCACTCACCTCCCTCATTATTGTAAGCCGCCCTGAGTCCCCTCAGGGAAAAGGGCGGCCTATAAGTGTTCAATAAAACTCTAAACTCTAAACAAAACATTAATGGAATGGGGCAAATACTGCAAGAGAAATGGCTGTGCTAGAATTGGCTAATGATCAGAGGGAGAGGGTATAATCTCAATCTCCCCAGATGCTCAAACCTACCTTGGGTCATAGCAACTCTAACCACACCTCAAAGATAAAAATGGCAAAATATTATAGATCTGAAATGGTGGTGAGATAATCTTGGATTCAGGAGGAAAATAATTTTTTTCTCATGGCTTATGAAATTCCAAAAAGCTGTTCAGCCTGTTTGGGGAAAGAGATATATGATTAAAGAGGAAGATTATGATGGTCATTGCATTATAAAATGCTTTTGTAAAATGCAGCTGGTTTAGCTTGTGTGTTACAGTTTTACTTTTGTATTGTGGGAAGTTATCATCCAGCCCTCTCCCGGAAAAATGAAATATCCTAGGAAATATTGAAAAGGCAGAATATTTCTCTGGATGTGAGAAGAAAGAAACATGTTTTCAAAGACAGAATAGCTGCCTGTAGCTTCCTGCCCATCCCCACTTTGTTAATGGGCCATTAAGAAGGCCAAGCTAGTCCACTTTACATAATAAAGACTTCTCAACTTCAGCTACAGGAAAGCATAATAACATTGGCCCCAACTGACCACATGGCATCTGAAAACGCAACCAAACCTGGATTCAAAACACAGCCCAGAGAGTTGCCCCTGCATGGCCCTAGGGGAGTCTGACAACCAATCAGAATACATTTCTTACACAGGAACAGGAAACAGAGAGGTGGGACTGAACAGGTTATAAAAAGCCTAGCAAGCCCCTTCCTCAGCCCTTCTCTTCTTCTCCACCAACATTGAAGCATGTGATCACCTTTTCTGTTCAGGGCTCAAGCCATGTGGCCCTGTCCACTAATAAACCATCTTTCCAAGCAGCCTCCATGTCTCCAGTGTCTTTTTCCCCACTTGGAGCAGAACCCAGAAGGACATTTCTTTCATCAGTTACATACACTGAATAAAGAAAACATGCTATATTTAGTGGCACTGAATATTTTCCAAGCCTTTTACTAATGAATTGCATTAGAATGAGTTATGGTGTGTGTAAAGTGCCATCTTGGGCTGTGGTGTACATACTCAGTTTGAGATTTATTTATTTGCATCCTACCTTTATTATTTTTACAAATAACTTAATTAATCCATCAGGATAGAGCTGGAAGGGACCTTGGAGGTCTTCTAGTCCAACCCCATGCTCAAGCAGGAAACCCTACACCAGTGGTTCCCAAAGTGGACGGTACTGCCCCTGGGGGGTGGTGGGATAACTTAGGGGGGCGCTAAGAGGCAAGGGAGGTGGCAGAGAAGTGCTGGAGGTGGCCCACGCACAGGGTGCAATTCTGCCTGGGGCTCTGTTGGCTGCCAGTCAGCTGAGCAGTTCTGGCAGGGGGGAAATTCAGTCTAACGTCCCAAAGACTGGAAGGATTTTTCGCTCACTCGCTTGCTCATTCAGGAGGCATACAAGCATTTCAGGCCGGTGTGTGTGTGTGTGTGTGTGTGTGTGTGTGTGTGTGTGCAAAAGGGGGGGGGCAGAGAAAGAATAGAAGAGTCTTTTGCCTGCACTTCTCCTCTGATACGACTCTGCGTGTGCTGTGCATGAAGAAGAGATGCGGGACTGAACGGGGCTGTTCTTTGGCCTGCATTTCAGGGATTGGGAATTGGCACTGCATTACGCACTGAGTCCGATGTCACTGCACAAGAGTGCTCGCCTACCTTCCTGCCTGCTTCTCGCGTTCCGGGGCTGCGCTGCGAGCCGCCTCTGTGAGAATTGCGCCGTGGCACGCCTGTGCAATGGAGCCACACCTCCCAATCCTCTTGCACCCGCTCCACACGGACACGCCACTCTCGCCTATCTCTACGCCTCCCACCTTAGAAATGCAACACAGGTAAACATGCGGCAGAGGGGTGAGAGAGGCTAGCCCCCCTCTGCCTCCTCACTCCATTCTTAGAGGTGGCCTTAAAAAGCGAGGAGTGGGAGGAAGGGCACTTCGGGTGGTTTTTCAAACTTTGAGTTGCAAAGTAATCTCATTGAAGGCTGAAATATAGGGGAGGTTGTGGAAAAGGGATAAGCATTTCCAACATATGCTGTTTTTTAAAAAGTAAATAAAAAGTGGTCTAATTACTGTCTAAAGTTGGATATTGTCACATAGAGGAAAAAGCAAAGCAAAACAAAACAAAATTATGATAGAACAACGTCCCATATTTGAAGAAAATGCTGTCTAAATGTTCCAGTATGCCAAACAAGATGTTTTATAACCAACTGGAGTCAAAACACTGCAGTTTTTTTTAATAAAGTGCCCTTCTCATCTTGATATTTATGCACAGTGAGACCTTTGTCACAGATAAATCTGGATAATGGCATCACTCTTATGTTGTGTGAGTATACATGAGCTGCAAGGCTTTGCCATAGTATCATCTACAGCTCCATAAGTACTACTAGGGTTTTGACCAGCTGCTAGGGACCAATATATTGAGGAATACCGAAAGACTGATCACGTGGAGCAGTGTAATGAGCATTTCTGAAATGGCAGATACCACAGAACAGTGACATGCGGTGAGGTTTATGGCTGGTGAGGCAAAATGAAAGAAAGCGGCTTTTGGCTGCTGTCAAGAAAGAGGCTTTTTGCCGCTCTGGTGCTATGTCCACCATAGAGGCAGGACGCTTCCTGCCTCTAATGTCAGACATAACGCCGGAGCGGCGAAAAGCCTCTTTCTTGACAGCACTTTCAAGAAAGAGGCTTTTGGCTGCTCCAGCAGTATGTCTGCCATAGAGGCTTTTGGATGCCCTGGCGCTGTGTCCTCCATAGAGGAACAACTTCCTTAGACCAACGGAAGACTTTAAAAGCAGAGAGAACCTATGGAAAGCTTCAAAGAATCAATGCTAGATGGAACCAAAGCCGTCCTACCTCACTGGTGCTAGAGGCAAAAGCCGCCCTGCCGCTATGTCCAAAAGCCCTGCCGGCCGCTATGTCCCACATAAAAAATAAAAGTGCCAGCCCGCGCGCTAGCAGAGGCGGGTAAAACACACACACACACACACACACACAAATTACTTACAATAATACAATTACTTACAAATTACATTAATTTTGAATTCCTCCCCCCTCCCTCCGACCCACATACCTTTTACAGCTGTGTCACAGAGGATTTCAACTCTGCTCTTGTCTGCCATGATGAAAATGTAAAAAGAAAAAGGCAAGAGCTGCTGAAGTCAGGCTGGGTTAGCTGCTGCCAGAGTCTCCAATGGATGACTCTCCTTAACTGTTTAAAAAAAAGCCTCTAAAAAAAGTGTCCTCTACAGGAGGAGGCTAGACAACCACGTGTCTCATTTACATAAGGATTTTTTTGCCTTTTAACCCTTGCTTAACTCTGCTTAAGTGATCATAAAGATCAGGGGTGGGTTTCTCGCCCCGTTCCAACCGGATCGGTTGGAACGAGGCCGGCGGCGTCCTCGCGCACGCACGTGGCACGCGCGTGCACGCACGCGGTGCCCTCGCACACGCACGCGGCGCGCGCATGCGTACTAGCGTCTGCGCGATGCTCCAGCTGCTCCTGGAGGATCGCGCAGGCGTTCTGCGCATGCGTGGAAAGCGCAAAATTCGAAAAAACCGGGTAAGGAGCGGGCGCGGGTGTGCGGGCGCGCGTGGGCGCGGGGGGGGGCTTCGCCGTTCCCGGAAGTTACTTACTTCCGGGTTCGGCGACCAACCGGATCGCAGGGACCGGTGCGAACCGGTCGAAACCCACCCCTGATAAAGATAGACTAAATGAGGCACGTAGTTCTCTCGCCTCTTCCTGTAGAAGGCACTTTTTAAAGAGGCTTTTTTAAACAGTTAAGCACTAAGCAGAGTCATCCACTGTGACTCTGGCAGCAACTACCTCAGCCTTTTTTCCTTTTAATTTTTATTTCTTTTCATGATGACAGTGGTGAGGCCCTGCCTCCCCTGCCTCCCCTGACTGCCACAGAACAAAGTCTTCTTCCTTCTCTACCCCACCCCACCCTGTTATTTTGAAAAAAAAAAACAAAAGGCAGCAGTGTGTGTGTGAATGATCAAGCATGTACTGTATTACACAGAATTTACTGAACAGTGAAGTGGTTACTCAATTTTACTGAGTTTGCTAAGTTACTAGTTCTTGATAAATGACACTTTGAAAACCTGGTATCACTGGATCATGTTTAACAATTTTGTTGAATTAACATTAACTAAAAAGGTTTTTAAATTGGATTTTGAATAAATGTGCAATTAATTGTTACAGTTTTGAATTTTACTGTTACTATCTTCCTTCCGTCGTGCAAACTGCCCGGTCACATGATACCCCCCAGCGACGCCCACAGAACCGGTAGTAATTTTTTTTTAATTACACCACTGGGTAGGGGCAGGGCCGGATTTTCCTATAGGGTAACTAGGCTTCAGCCTAGGGCCTCAAGATCAAGAGGGGCCTACATTCAAATTGTTAGCAAAATTAAAATTACACTATTCTAAAAACAGTGAACACTAAAACACTGAACCGAAAATAAGGAGAAATTCTATGCATATGACTAATAAACAAACATAAAAATGTATTGGTTAAGATCGTTCCAGCGCCGCGGCAGTTGGGGAGCCTGCCCACATTCCCGGCACCGGCAGTTGGGCGAGAGGTGCGGCAGTTCCCAGTAGCCGCCCCGTTGACGCGGAGCCCACCAGCGGCCAGGCAGGTGAGGGTGAGGGGGCCGAGCCAGGCAGCTGAGTGCAGCAGGGGAGGCGGCTGGCCTCGCTGCCTTTGCCGCAGAGCAGAGCCGCCCTCCGTCGGGAGGCCAGCTATATATATTGATATATATTGATATATATCACAGTAATGATGTATTTTATTGTCTCTCATGTAATTTACAAACATAAAAATGGGAGGTGAAAGGGCCTCATAAGTGGAATAGCCTAGGGCCTCTTTTCATCTAAATCCAGCCCTGGGTGCGGGGGCACTGAGGATCAGTTTGTAGCACCAAGGGGGCGGTGGACTGAAAAAGTTTGGGAACCACTGCCCTACACCATTTCACACAAATGGCTGCCAGTGTTTTCATTAAGACCTACAGTGATGGGACACCCACAACTTCTGGAGTCAAGTCGTTCCATTGGTTAATTGTTCTAACTGTTAACAATCAGTCAATCAATTTTTGAAATTAATTGTTCTAACTCATGCTGGCATGGCCAACACACCTTCTTCCTATTTTCCCTACAATGACAACCTTGTGAAGTGGGTTAGGCTGAATGACAGTGACTGGCCCAAGATCAGCCAGTGGCTTTCATGGCTAAGGTGAGACTAGGACTCATGTTCTCCTTTTTAGCCTGAGTGACTTAACCTCTAGATCAGACTTGTTTTTAAATAGAATTCATATTTTGTTCTTGGCCTAAACATCTCTGCCATTTGCAGCTGAGAGATTCCGTACAGCCTGCAACCTTTATTTAAGCAGCAGCATAGACTAATTTATTCTATAATTGCTCTGAGTTGGATTGGAACATTACTCTCTCTAATTTCCAGTGTTATTTATACCCAACATGCTCCCAGTCTGTATACAGATCAGAGTAAGTGCACACACTGTTCAATGCGGCTAGCTTTATGTTTTCTCATTCTCAGTCCTAAAATAGCAGTGAACTGGTAAAATGCTTTACAAGGCAGACAAAAGCAAGTAAATATAGACAGGAAAATAAGCAATAATTCATATTATTTATATCAAAAGGAGACAGAACTTTCCGAAGCCTCTGGAAACAATAAGCATGGGATATTCCAAAGGGAGTCGCCTTCGTTTTCTTCTGCTTTAACCCTTTTATTGCAATATAGCTATATAACAGCAGCAGATTAGTGGTGGAAAGTCAGATATTAGGTGATCTTTCTTTTATTCTTGATCTTAAGGGGAACAATTGGGGGGATGGAGATGATGCATCCAATGAACAGAAGCAGGTGCTAGGAGAAAAGCAGGAATGGAGCACTGAGGATGGGAATCAGTATAGCTGCTCAGAGGGAGTGTGGGGAGACAGGATGCTTTGCACATAAAGCAGAGGTGGGTTCCTACCAGTTCGCACCTATTCGGTAGAACCGGTTCGTCAAATCTACTGAACCGGTTAGAAGAGGTTCCACCAGTGGACCCGGAAAGCAGGCCACACCTACAGAAGAGGTTCCAAACATTTTTGAAACCCACCACTGGTCCTTGGATATGATTATTCTACACTATCATGCTCATATTTATAAAACTCAGGGCCTCTGTGAAAGGTAAGGATGACTACTGCGTTTGTGGTGCAATCAGAACATTGTGTGTGTTGAAGTTGTTTTAAACCAAAGATGCCTTTTAAAAAACAAGTTTACATCATATTCTTATGCATGCCAGTCTGTGTGTGAGGTAATTTAAGGTGGTTCTGACAAGTGTCGTCAGCATCTTCATATCCGGTCACATGGGCAGCAAGCCACTCCCATCCGGTCACATGGGTGACAAGCCACTCCCACAAAGGAGGCCACACCCACAGAGTAGGTTCGAACAATTTTTGAAACCCACCACTGACATAAAGTGAACATGTGATGAAAGCAAGGAATTTCTCTGCTTTGCTCACCTGCTTTCCCTCCTACTGGGGGAGGGAGGCATCCCCATGGCCATAGGACTTATAGAGTGAATGCAGGTGTGGAAGAAGAGGGAAGCAAAGAAGAGATAGAAGACAAAGTTCTCCCTAACTTAGACTTGGCCCTTTGGGATTGTATCCCTACCCAGTCTTAATATCTCCCAAAGATTAATAGACAGTGATAGCAATTTTTATTTGAAGTCTTTTTCACCCTGTGTATCTTTAATGGTGGTGGAAAAAGATTAATTTCAGTGTCATGGAAACATGGAATCAGTGGTAAGGGCAGATGTGTGGATAGGAATCGAGGAGTTATTTTTAAGAAAAGTTAAGTGCCCATCTTTTAACACATATGTGCGATAGCTCAAAAGTGAGAACAACCATACGCCTGTCATCAATTGCAAAAGTGTATGTGCGTGCAACATGGCATAGGGCTTATCTCCACTTGTTTCTGCTTGCCTGCTTTATTTGGATACAATGAGGACACTTCAGATCCAGTCTATTAAGCGCTGCCATTGTATATGGCTGAGGAAGTCTGCCTTCTCTGCCCCAGCCTGCACCTTCTAGAACAGGGGAGGGATTCAATTTTTTTTTTACTACCGGTTCTGTGGGTGTGGCTTTGTGGACATGGCTTTGTGGGCATGGGCGGGGAAGGATACTGCAAAATCCCCATTTCTTCCCCATTCCTGGGGAAAGGTCACTGCAAAATCCCCATTCCCTCCCCACCCCACTAAGTATCATCTTTATTGTCGTTGTACTTAAATACAACGAAATTGGTTGGATTAACCTGCTTTCCAGCTCTGTTCTCTTGTTCAGGGCAACAAGTGAAGGTCTGCTGGGAGGCTGAGAGGCAGCAGGGACGGGGTCAGCCTATTTGCTGGTTCTCTGAACTACTCAAAATTTCTGCTACCGGTTCTCCACAACCTGTTGAACTGGCTGAATGCCACCTCTATTCTAGAATATCACATGGCACGACAAAACCGCGGTCCACTAAAGCGCGACCGATTAAAGCGCGTCGCTGACGTCATCAGCAGCATGACAACAGCGACCGCGGAGAAAAAAGGGCGCTTTAAAAAGCGCTTTGAAAGCAAGCCAATTCACGTTAAGGTAAGGGTTAGGTTTAGGGTTAGGGTTAGGGTTAGGGTTAGGGTTAGGTTAAGGGTTAGGTTTAGGTTTAGGTTTAGGGTTAGGTTTAGGGTTAGGTTTCGGGGGGTTAGGTTTAGGTTTAGGGGTTAATTTTAGCTTTAGCGCTCACAGCATGCTTTTTTCGTCGCGCTGTGATGACGTCAGGTACGCGGTTTCGTCGAGCGCGCTTTAGTCGAACACGGTTTTGTGGTGGAACCAGAACATCATGCCCCCAGAGTTAAGAATGATACACACTCTCAAATGTGCGGATCCAGAAAGTCCTTATCCACGGGCTCTGTTTCCTAATCTGGGGCTAATGTGTTTGATGTAGTATCTGTAGGGCTCCTGCCATGTTTATACAGTTTATTGTTCCAATTATTTTAATTCAGGTTGCAATGGTCCTAAATCATTTTTTTTCTGTGCCACTGTAACTGTCACTAAATGAATGGTTGTAAATCAAGGATTACCTATATAAGCCAAAGTCAATGATTTCATGATGGTTAGCATGTTGCATGGACCTGCGCAATGTGCTTTGTCAATCACAGGTCATGACTTAAAGAGAATGTGCAAACTAAGAACAATTGTATGATTTGTTCCTTGCAAATATTATCTGCAAACATTCAGCTGTGGTATTCTTTTCAGGAAGGAGTTTTAAATGAAAGACAAGTCAAAATGTTTATGGGATCTGTTATTCTGAGACTTTTGTCATATTTATTGCATAGCACAGATTTCTTTCTTGCACATTGCAAATATATGATCTTTCCTCATAGTTTTCCTCCCCCTTCTGAGTTTCCTTTTCTTCCAGATCTCTGGATCACTTTTCTGGCAACACCTGGTCATCTGCTTTATCCATCTCTTCACATTTTCATTCAGTGGACTTACACATACCTTTTTGCGCCTGGTGTGAAGGCTATAGGAATAAAAAAAAAGATTTTAAAAGGAACTAATAACAATATCTGCAAAGAATATGATTTGTCTGCAGTCAAGAACTGGAGGGATCATAAAACGGACAAAGTAAGAGAAAATAAAGAATCTAAAGTGCTCAGGGTTTTAAAATTCAAAGAGACAAGCACTTGTCATGTAACACCCTTGAGTTAACAATTGTCAATAAGAAAAACAAAAAAAAGTCTGGACAATGGATGTTGCAGAACCTGGAGAGAGCAGAAAAGAAGCGAGAGAACTGGAGAAATTCTCAACATACAAAAGAAAATGTAGAAAGATAATGACTATGGCAAAAGAAAGCAAAGATAATGCTTGGTATTAGGCACAAAGGTCCTTGGTGTTTTTTGTTTCCTTGCATACATTTCATTACCCAAACTAAATAACATCATCAGTGCTAGTAAAGAGTGGGGTTTGCTCTCAATTTATATCCCAGTGGCTAGCTCTGTTAATATTGCGAGTGGTCTTGGTGGTTCTTTGGCTGGACTGTTTACAGTTAGTTTGTTTGGCAGATCCTTGATTGGGGTATTGTTTACTTCTTGAATGTTGGTCTGATGTTAATTTTGGAGTTAATCTACGCTCATCTGGGTGCTGATTGCTGTTCCTTTTTGTTCTCTTTTTGGCTTGTTGTTTGTCTCTTTTGAATGGTGTATAGATATTGTTTATGTCTATGTGCCTGTCAATGGATGATTTGTCAAAGGGCCAGGTTTCCAGGAATTCTCTAGCTTTTTTGACTTGGCTTGGATTAGGATGATCACAGTTTCCCAGTTGAAACTATGACTAAGTCTCTCCATGTGTTGTGAAATTAAAGAGTTTTCGTCATGTCTTATGACTGCTACCCTGTTTCCCCAAAATAAGACCTCCCCAGATAATAAGCCTAATTGGGCTTTTGAGCACATGCACTAAAATAAGCCCTCCCCCAAAAATAAGCCTTCCCCAAAAATATTGCAACACAGCAGCAGCCATGAGGTGACCATGCTTGCCGCCTCCTGCACCTCAAAAATAATAAGACCTCCATGAAAATAAGGCCAAGTGCTTATTTCTGGGGTCAAAAGAAAACAAGACCCTGTCTTATTTTTGGGAAAACACAATAGTTGGTGTCATGGATGTATTCTGCTAGTCTCCTGCCTGTTTGTCCTATGTAGTGCTGTTGCGGTATTTACACTGTATGTTGTAAGTAGCTCCTATTTTTTCTTCTGGGCAGCTGGGACTTTTGGTTTACTTAGGGTGTTTTGGAGGGCTTTAATTGGTTTGTGTACTATACTGATGCCACATAGTTATAATAGTCTATTGGTGGTTTCTGAAATGTTTTTGATGTATGCTAGTGTTATCTTTTTTGCAGCTTGTGTTGGTTGTGCTATATTGAGCTGAGTGGTCAGGCACTTTTTGATGAAGTTGCGTGGATATCCATTTTGTTGGAATATCCTGTTGCTGGGTATGCACGTACATGTATACGTGGTGTACCACTTACATCACAGCTGGTATTCTGCATAAATCATCACTCTTTTGTCTCTCATATTTCACCACTCTTCTTAACCATCTCTTGGGGATATGCTGGGCTACTTCTGTGCAACAGTCAAAGAAGACAGGAAATACAGCTGGAAGAAATAGAAAACATTACTTTTATTATAACTCAGTAACCAGTGTGGCGAAAGATAAGGGCTGCTCAACTGAGACTATATACTGAACAGTCATGCATCAAATGGTACTAGAATTATCATGAAGTTCTCTAAGTGTTTTAGAGTAAAATTTCCAAGAACTCAAGTCAGCATAGTTATTGCTTGAGCAAACTTTGTAATTATCATGGTATTTAGTTGCTAAGCATATGCATTTTATTCTTAAAGAAAAAAGGATTAAATTAAATTACAGAAGCCAGTTAAAAATAGTACCACATAGGAACAAAAAGTTATAGATTTTGGACCTAAGAACTGGAAAAGTAAATACATTCAATGTTGCTCATTTTAATGAAGAAAAAGGGATATCCCCAAATGGCCTGCAGTCTGTAAATACTAATACAAGCCAATCTAGTTTGATGTATGAGTATCTACCCAGGAAGCAAAAAAGGGAATAACAATATCAACATCTGGAGCACCACTTGAACACTGTCAGCATTAACAAAATCACCACCAATCAATTGCAAAGGACAGTTTTACTTGGAATTGCATACATCAGCGATACTTTTAACATCATCAAACAACAACTAGTACCTTGGGAAGGAATCCATAGGTAGATAAAAATGCCAAATCCAGTCTAAACATCTGGCTGACAAACAACTATAATAATATTGCACAGTCAGAAGGGTCTATTTGAAATACATGCAACTCTCACTTACTGACTGCCTCATTTAGTATTCATTTGAAGCAGAGGTGGTATTCTACAGTTTATGACCAATTCTAGAGAACCAGTAGTGGAAATTTTAAATAGTTTGGAGAACCAGTAAATGCCACCTCTGACTGGCCCTGCCCCCATCTACTCACTGCTTCCCGAGTCCCAGCTGATCGGGAGGGAATGGGGATTTTGCCACGCCCATCAAGCCATGCCATGCCACACCCACCAAACCACACCCACAGAACCGGTAGTAAAATAATTTGAACCTCACCACTGGTTTGAAGTCAGGAAGGCTCTGAAAAAATAACTTTAGGATCTGTCTTTGCATTTAAGACCTGGGCAACATCACCAGGGTCATGTAATCAACATTCAGTTGCATCTCAACTGGCAGGAATTTACAACTGTCTCAGCATTTCGTGGTCACAAGATTGCCACTTGTGTGTTTTCCAAATGGCTTGTACAAGCAAAGATAATGGAAAACACAGAAGAGAAACCATAAATTATAATTATATGATGTCTCGCTTAACAACATAGTGGAAGTGAAGTCGTTAGTCTATCACCATGTGATGTTTCACTTAACAATTGTGGTGCTTAGCAATGGTGTAGTGTGTCCCATTTGTGGTCACAAGGTGAGGACTACCTGTAGTAACCTTTTTTTGAAGGGTTGTTGGCACTTAGAATTATAAAGATCACGTAAATTTTACCAAGGAATCATAAATCCTGCAAGAATGTGCTGCACAATTAGACAAGGGGTGTAAATGATTACAACTCATGAAAAGAAATTGAATTCTTGTACTAAAACATCGATTAACAGAGATACAAAAGTGCCTTAAAAAGTGTGCTTTTATAAGTGGGTTTTCAAAACAGCACATGATGTTTGTTAGGAATATAATCTAATGGTTGGTATATAAATCATGTAACAATGCTATACCTGTTTCTTTAAATCATACTGTAAAATGTGATTGGTTGCTGTTTTCCTCAATCGGCCATAAGAGGGAGCCAGAATGACTGTTAGCTCTCTGTTAGATGCTGGGCTGATCTGATCTGAGTATTTTTGGAAGCTGGCTGTTAGAAAGTGCTGTGAGCTATTGCAAGTTTTGCAACTGCTAGCAAACTTTGAGTACCAGACTGTTTGTATGATTATGGACTATGTTATTTGGATTATCACTTAACTGAAAGACATTGATGACTGACTGTCTTATCCGTGTATGACTTGGACTGTTTGATGGACTCTGATACCTCTATTTCCACGAAAGTAAAAGCCTACTTAAACTGCAGTGTCTCTGTATGCTGGTTTGTGTGTTCTCCAACAACACTCTCACAACGCTTCTCTGAACGTATTCGTTCTCCCAACGGGGAGCTTACCTAACATGGTTATGGGCCCAGAATGTACCAGACATAGCTAAAGGAGAGTTGGTATTGATATGCAATACCGCATACAGACAGCTGTTTTCATTAGTGATTGTTACTATCCTGGAGAAGATGGTGAGTGACCCATCAACAAGCCTATCGATGATAACCTGGTTGGATGGAACAAACTATGTTTCCTGGTCCATGAAAAGCAGTCTACCGGTACTCCTGTGTACGGAGCTTATCTAACAATGTTCGTGGAAAATGTAGCTTGTAATGCCAAAAAAGCTAGATTTGTATCAAAGGGTGACATACAAAAATTTTGCCAGGCCTATGATGATGATTTACACTTGTAATTAAATATACAAATGTCAGAAAAGGTCTAAGTCAGAGGTGTCAAACTGAAGGCCCAGGGGCTGGATCTGCCACACAGAGTGTTTAGATCTGGCCCACAGGGCCGCTCTGGAAACAGCGAAGGACCAGACTATGGTGCCTTTGCCAGTGAAAAGGGAGCTCGGGAGGGCCCCCCGCAGCCCTCCTGAGCTCCGTTTTTGCTGGTAGAAGGTTGCAGTAGGCCGTCACAGCTGAAAACTGAGCCTGACAGAGCACTTGGGCTACCACAGGAATCCCTGACATGAGTGACGTTGAGCTGGCCACACACACAATACAGAGGTGGGTTTCTGCCGGTTCGGCCGGATCGGGCAAACCGGTAGTGGCGGTGGCAGGAGGCCACCCACCCGCCCAGAGGCTTCTGCGCATGCGCACAAGCGAACCAGTAGTAAAAAAAAATGGAAACCCACTACTGCCTCAGTTTGACACCTCTGATCTAAGCGTAGTAGCATTTAGAAAACTGCACGTGTAGCCTTTTGGTTATTAAGAGTGCTTTTCTGCCTGGAGATCTGAAAGATGAACATTTACCAATATTAGTCACAGCTTTAAAATTGCAAAAAGTGTGGGGGGGTACTTGCTCAATCAAACCCAAAAGATAATAGACTAAATGAAGCTTTTAGGTCTCAGTGAGGCAAAGGAGCAGTGGTGGGATTCAGCCAGTTCGCACCTATTCGGGAGAACCGGATGTTAACTTTCTAAAGCAATTCAGGAAACCGGTTGTTGGAAGAAATCTCATTTTGTTTTTTTCCCCTTTGCTGGGCTAATCCTGTAAGGAAGGCAGGAAGGAAACATTCTGGTGTTGTTTCTAGCCTAATCTTTATTGCCCTGCTTACAGATGCTGCCTCTCTGGTTAACTCTTATTACATTGTAATAGCTAAGGCGAAGCACCCATTGACATGAGTGACGTTGAGTTGGCCACACATACCCAGTCACATGACCACTGAGCCACACCCACCCAGCTGATCATTAGGGCAGAGAACCAGTTGTTAAATTATTTGAATCCCACCACTGCAAAGGAGCCCAGCATATTCATAGAAGTTGTGTGTTTATGTAAAGGAGGAAAGCAAAGCTAGTAATATGCAGGGTAAGACTGCTAGCAGAAAGCCATTATATATGACAATTGTGAGTAGATGTGATACAGCCAGCTGCAGGGAAGCAATACAACAGGATGGTACAGCAGTAAAAAGATTAGGCAGAGATTGACAAGGAATTACATTTTTAATGAACTTTTTAATTTTTGATAATCTTCATTCAACATTCAACATTCATAATCAACATCTTTCATTTAAAACCGATAATCCAAAGTTTATACCCAAGTTCAAATTGTGTTGGAGATGAATCTTAGGACATCACTTATAGGATACATATAGGATACAGATCTTGGGGTTCAATTTTGGATTATTGAGATTGGATGCAATGCATGTATCTTGGCACTTTCTATAATCTTTACAAAAAAATCCCAGAATAAATCTTATTTCTCTGGCATCTGTAAAACAACAGGATTTGCACTTTTGGGCTGATTTTATAAAAATAATATTTTCCATTTCTTCTGTTTTTGATGTTCCAAAGCAGAGGAAAAAAGCAGAGGAAAAAAAATAAAATCCTAAGGAACAGACTCTGTAAACAGAGAATTCTGTGGATTTCGTGGCGAAGTAAAACATATTGGCTGCTGGAGGTTAGGTAAAAATCAGTGGGAATTGGGAATGGAATACAGTTTTGTAGAGATGTCATAGGGAATTGCCTGGAATCTTAAACAGGTAATCCGAACAGAACATTTATCATATTTTTCCATAGTATAAGATGCACTGGAGTATAAGACCCAGCAAGGTTTTGAAGAGAAAATTTTTTTAAAAAGTTTTTGCAGTCTGTAAACAGCCTTTTTTTCGTGAAAACAGGCCCATTTTTTTTTTCAAAAAAGGGCATGGATAACCTTTAGGAAGCTTATAGAGTGTTGCTGAAGGAGCTTTTTCGTTCATTTCTGTCCTCCCCAACCCCCAGGAACTCTCTAAAAGCTTCCTAGAGGCTCTGCCCGGTCATTTTGGTGAAGGGGCAGCATTTCAGGAGGCAAAAAAAATGCTGTATTCAATGTATAAGACGTACCCAGATTTTCAGCCTCTTTTTTGAGGGAAAAAGGTGTGTTTTATACTACGAAAAATATGGTAAGTACTATATCTTTAAGTCCTCAATTTATAATCTTTCATTTAGAGATTGTTTGATGTTACAACTGCATTGAAAAAAGTGACTCATGACCATTTTTCACACTAATGACTATAGCAGCATCCCCGTGCTCACATGATCAAAATTCAGACGCTTAGCAACTGGCTCATATTTATGACGGTTGCAATGTCCCCGGGTCACGTGATCATCTTTTACAATCTTCTGACAATCAAAGCCCACAAGGAAGCCAGATTCACTTAACAACCGTGTTACTAACTTAAACATTGCAGCGATTGACTTAAACAACTGTGGCAAGAAAGGTCATAAAATAGGACAAAGCTCAACAACGGTATTGCTTAGCAATGGAAGTTTTGGGCTCAATTGTGATTGTAAGTCGAGGACTACCTGTATTTCAGTTAGGTGAAAGTTAAGAGTAAAAAATGGATGCGCTCAAGGTATTCAGAAAATAGAGCCAGAAGGTAGTTTAGTTTAGTTTTAGTTTTATTAAACATTTATAGGCCGCCCTTTTCCCTGAGGGGACTCAGGGCGGCTTACAATAATAGGGGAGGGGAGTGCAGGACAGAACACAAAAAGAAAATGTGAGTAAAAATAATTAGCGGTAAAAACACAACATTCATTCAACATTCGGGAGGGGCGAGAGTAAAGTCTTATCCCCAGGCCTGACGGGATAGCCAGATCTTGAGGGCTGTGTGGAAGGCCTGGATGGTGGTGAGGGTGCGGATCTCCACGGGGAGATTGTTCCATAGCGTCAGAGCTGCAACTGAGAAGGCTCTCCTCCGCGTAGTCGCCAGTCAGCACTGACTGGCGGATGGAATTCGGAGGAGGCCTACTCTATGCGATCTGATGGGACGGAGGGAGGTAATTGGCAGAAGGCGGTCTCTCAAATAGTCAGATCCACTACCATGGAGCGCTTTATGAATGGTAAGTAAGACCTTGAAGTGCACCCGGAGATCAACAGGTAGCCAGCGCAGCTCACGGAGGATCGGTGTTATGTGGGCGAACCGTGGTGCGCCCACAATCACTCGCGCGGCTGCATTCTGGACTAACTGAAGTCGCCGGATGCTCTTCAAGGGCAGCCCCATGTAGAGCACATTGCAGTATTCCAGCCTAGAGATCACAAGGGCTCGGGTGACTGTTGTGAGGGCCTCCCAGTTCAGGTAGGGCCGCAACTGGCGCACCAGGCGAACCTGGGCAAATGCCCCCCTGGTCACAGCTGACAAGTGATGGTCGAAACTCAGCTGTGGGTCCAGGAGGACTCCCAAGTTGCGGACCCTGTCTGAGGGGTATAAATTTTGACCCCCCAGCCTGAGTGATGGAACGTCGGCCAAATTGTTGGGAGGAAAACACAACAGCCACTCGGTCTTGTCCGGGTTGAGTACCAGTTTGTTAGCTCTCATCCAGTCTTTAACAGCCTCAAGACCCCGGTTCATCACGTCCACCGCTTCATTGAGTTGGCACGGGGCGGACAGATACAACTGTGTATCGTCCGCGTATTGATGGTATTTTATCCCGTGCCTCCGAATGATCTCGCCCAGCGGTTTCATGTAAATGTTAAATAGTAGGGGGGATAAGACCGAACCCTGCGGCACCCCATAAGTTAGGGGCCTCGGGGACGATCTCTGCCCCCCCACCAACACCGACTGCAACCTGTCCGAGAGGTAGGAGGAGAACCACTGCAGAACAGTGCCGCCCACCCCCACCTCCCGCAGTCGTCGCAGAAGGATACCATGGTCGATGGTATCGAAAGCCGCTGAGAGGTCAAGGAGAACCAGGATGGACGCGTGGCCTCCATCTCTGGCTCTCCAGAGATCATCGGTCAATGCGACCAAAGCGGTTTCTGTGCTGTAACCGGGCCTGAAGCCGGACTGGAAGGGGTCAAGATAGTTAGCTTCCTCCAAGGTACGCTGAAGCTGGAAGGCCACCACCTTCTCAACAACCTTCCCCACGAAGGGGAGGTTGGAGACTGGGCGGTAGTTATTAAGAACGGCTGGATCCAAGGACGGTTTCTTCAGGAGGGGTCTCACCACCGCCGCCTTGAGTGCGGCGGGGAAGTGCCCCTCCCGAAGAGAGGCGGTAACAACCGCCTGGATCCAGCCTCGTGTCACCTCACTGCTGTTGGCAACCAGCCAGGAGGGACACGGGTCCAGTATACAGGTGGAGGCACTCACAGCTCGCATAGCCTTGTCCACATCCCCGGAGGCAACATCCTGAAACTCAACCCAGAGATGGTCTGCCAAGTCATTCCCTTGTGTCTCGGCTGGATCTGCGGGAATGGAGTCCAGGTCCGACCGAAACCGAGCAACTTTGTCTGCCAAGAACTGAACATACTCCTCAGCCCTACCCTGTAAGGGGTTCCCCGTCTCCCTCCTATTTAGGAGGGAGCGGGTTATCCTAAACAGGGCGGCTGGGCGGGACACGGCGGACGCTACCAAGGTGGCAATGTGTGTTCTTTTAGCTGTTTAGGTTAGATGGTAAAGATTGAAGTAAAATGCTCTTTCTGCAAGACTTAATACTAGTGCCTGAAAACTCCCTGAGGAAAAAAGGAAGAGAATCAGGAAATAAAAGTCCCGATCTTATCTGTGAACATTGACCTTTTTTCTAATGCTCATTAGTTATTATCTAACAGTCCTTTCTTATGGGTTATTTATAATATCCCCGAATGGCCAGAAAAATCTAGGTTTTGCCTTTGTCCAGCTGAGACTGATTCCGTCTCATCTCAGGCCTTGACTTCTATGGCCTTAAGCTTCCTTTTCTCCATTCCTCAAAACAGTTACCAGTCCCAAACCATAGAGGACATGCAAGAGAACCCATCTCTGCTTTTTATTAGTCCAGCAAAGAATAGTTTCCATTAAGAACATTGCAGGGAAATAATTCTAAGAGCCTTTGAGTTAGATGTGCTATTGGTCCCATCTTGGAAGCATCGAGACACTGTGTCATCACAACAAAGGGCACATGGGTGTGCAAGGATGTTTTTACAGCCTTAAAGTGAGGCAAGTTAAGGAAAGAGATTAGTGCAGTGTTTCTTAACCTTGGCTACTTGAATAGGGATGGACTTCAACTCCCAGAGCTCTTTGCTGCCTAGGAGATTCTGGGAGTTGAAGTCCATCTCTCTTCAAGAGGCCAAGGTTGCGAAGCACTGGATTAGAGGATTTCCCTAACAAGATTAGCAATGTTCTGGAGTAGAATTATTCTTTTTTATATATATAAAGTTTTTTTTATTGAACACAAATTAAAACATTGGACACAGTGTAACCGTCCTGGCAAAGTCTTTGCCCTACATACTAAGATATAAAGTTATACATTATAACCACCATGCTTATTTACATTTGGTCTATTCAGTATTTATAAATATAAAAATATCATAATTCCAACCACGTAGCTTTGTTTTTATCTCATACATTTTCACTGTTATAGTTTCATACATAATTCTAATCTCCATTCTATAAATCTTGAGTC
The DNA here is from genome assembly GCF_009769535.1 of Thamnophis elegans. Taxonomy (NCBI): domain Eukaryota; kingdom Metazoa; phylum Chordata; class Lepidosauria; order Squamata; family Natricidae; genus Thamnophis; species Thamnophis elegans. Next base: position 126,145,674 of record NC_045543.1, on the reverse strand, counting down.
ATTGCTTATTTTGGGTCTTTCCTTTTTTTGTTCCAACCATCAATAAATTTCTGCTTGTAGAAATGTAAAGTTATCAAAGGATTTTTTACACACACACACACACACACACACACACACACATCTTCTGTCAGAAGGAGATTACTGCAGAATCTATCAGCCAAGGAATTTCATCTGGTGAGGTGTAAGACAAGAGCAGGAATAGCCATCACCCTAGATGATAGGCTCAAGATCCAATGGATCTTGATACATTTGAACACTGGGCCCTATCTAACAAAATGAAATTCAATGTAGAGAAAAGTAAAGTCTTATACTTAGACAAGAAAAAAACAAAAGTACAGATATAGACTGGGTGAAACCAGGCTTAATTGCAGTGACTATGAGAAGGATCTTGGAGTCTTAGTGAACAACCAGCTAAATATGAGCCAACAGTGTCCAGCGAAAGAAAGCCAATGCAATCCTAAATTGCATTAACAGAGGGATAAAATCAAGATCAATTGAGGTACTAATATCACTCTATAAAGCCCTAGTAAGACCACACCTAGAATACTGCACCCAGTTTTGGTCACCATGATATGTTGAGACTCTAGAAAGAGTGCAGAGAAGAGCAACACATTTAGGAGACTGGAGGCTAAAACATATGAAGAACGGTTAGCAGTGTTCCAATACTCGAGGGGTCAAGGCACCCAAAGGCCAGACAAGGAATAATGGATGGAAACTGATCAAGAAGAGATTCAACCTAGAAATGAGGAGAAATTTTCTGATAATGAGAACAATCAATCAATGGAACAGCTTACCTTCAGAAATTGTGGGAGCTTCATCACTGGAAGCTTTTAAGGAAGAAACTGGATTGCCATCTGTCAGAAATGGTGTAGGGCAGGGGTCAGTGGTGGGTTGCAGGCGGTATGCCCCGGTGTGGGCATACCAATGCCTGCTGGGAGTACCGGGTACCATTCCGATATGGTGCTCCGGAGGGCCTGCCGGCCCGCCCAAACTCCTTTCCTGTATTTGAGCTCTTTGGCACCTCCGCGCAGATGCATGGAATGTACGATGCCTGCATGACACTCCGTTGAGCTGCTGGAGAGTCATGGAGGTAAGGACGCACATGCATGCTGCGCGCATGCATGTAGGAGACACCGGGCCCCATTACACTGTACCGGTTGCAATGGGGTCTGAAACCTACCACTGGCAGGGGTCCTCAAACGTTTTGAACAGGGGATTGATTCACGATCCCTCAGACTGTTGGGAGGCTGGACCGGCAGAGGGGCATGGCTAGGTGGTCATGTGACTTGGTGGTTTATGAAAGGAAATCTAGTTCTTTTAAATGGAGACCAAATGAAATTTGCTACAGAAAGTAGCAATAGTGAAAAGAATTTAGGTAAAGGATTGATTTAAGAACGGTTTGGGATGCAAGTAAATCTTTCATTAGAAGTTACATACAATATACAATAGCAGAGTTGGAAGGGACCTTGGAGGTCTTCTAGTCCAACCCCCAGCCTAGGCAGGAAACCCTAAACCATTTAAGACAAATGGCTATCCAACACCTTCTTAAAGACTTTCAGTGTTGGGGCATTCACAACTTCTGGAGGCAAGCTGTTCCACTGATTAATTGTTCTAACTGTCAGGAATTTTTTTCTCAGTTCTAAGTTGCTTCTGTCCTTGATTAGTTTCCACCCTTTGCTTCTTGTTCTACCCTCAGGTGCCTTGGAGAATATTTGACTCCCTCTTCTTTGTGGCAACCTCTGAGATATTGGAACACTGCTATCATGTCTCCCCTAGTCCTTCTTTTCATTAAACTAGACATGCCCAGTTCCTGCAACCGTTCTTCATATGTTTTAGTCTCCAGTTTCCTAATTGTCTTTGTTGCTCTTCTCTGCACTCTTTCTAGAGTCTCCACATCTTTTCTACATTGTGGCAACCAAAACTGAATGCAGTATTCCAAGTGTAGCCTTACCAAGGCATTATAAAGTGGTATTAACACTTCACATGATCTTGATTCTATCCCTCTGTTTATGTAGCCTAGAACTGTGTTGGGTTTTTTGGCAGCTGCTGCACACTGCTGGCTCATATTTAAATTGTTGTCCACTAGGACTCCCATGATCCCTCTCACAGTTACTACTATACTGTACCTGTGCATTTCGTTTTTCTTGCCTAAATGTAGAACCTATATCATAGTGAAGACCCAAAAGAAGAGCCAAGAGAAAACACAAGCTGTTTTGGATGAGATAAAAAGAGAAGAAGAATTAAAGAAATGTCCAAAGAAGATGAAGTATTTCTGAACAAATTAAGATTTTACAATGACAATTAACTCTGTTAATAGTGAGAGAAATGAAAATAAAATGAATTATGTAATAAAAAATCATTCAGTTTGCAAATAAACCAGAGACGTGGTTGGCATATAAATTATGAAAAGAAAAAAGAAAAGAAAATTGAAATTGCAAGAGGGAAAGAATGACTGTATTAATGGATAACAGCTCTACAAAAAGCATTGCATCAATATTATTCTAACTTGTATAAAGGAAGTGACCTGTCTCTAGAGAAAATAGATGGAAACAAAATTTACTGAGAATTACAGAGGAATAGAGAAAATTATCAATGCACCTGTAACAATAGGGAAATTTTGGAAACTGTAAAACAGATTAAACTGAAAAAGATGTCTGAAGCAGATGGATTATCAGGACAATGGAGATTGTGTTTACCTGGTTTTAAATGGTAGTTTGCAACTTCTTGTTTGGTTTGGATGAAAAAGTGACTCCTGTGCGAAATAGAAAGCTCTTGGAGTTAGAAGGACATGGCCTGAGATTTTGGTGGCATGGTTATTGGTAGTATGACAAAGACCAAGTCAATGTGAATTTTAAAAATCTTTATGTAAGATGTACCACATTGGGAATACGGAACAGCTATAAACACAGGTTCTGCCCCAAAACACCTTTGTGGTTCTTATGTAAAAGAGCAAAAACTGAATTTATGGTTTTGATGGATAAATTATAGAAAGAAGAAAATTATGTTCTATAAGAGTTAGGTATATAAAGAAAAACAAAGTTGGGAGGGGAGAAGAAAATAAATTGCTCCACAAGCTTTTATCACCTTATTCAAATAAACCATTGGTAGTCAAACTTGGCAACTTTAAAATGCGTAGATTTCAACTCCTAGAATCCTTCAGCATGGTTAGGGAATTCTAGGCATTGAATTCCACACATTTTACAGTTGCCAAGTTTGAAAGACCCTGAAATAGATGTTATTCCCAGCAAATCATTTGGGAGAGTGAAGAGAAACATCAACTTGCACATTTTCTTTCTTTCTAAAAGACTGATTGCTATTGTTCAAAACAGCAAGTCAAAGAGGAAAGGAAAGGGTAAATCACAGGGATGAAATGCTCTGAAGTCTGCTACTAGTTTGTTTCATGTGCGCATGCACACCACAGGCGCTACTGTGAAGCACTGGAAAAGCAGATTAAGTAGCCTTTTCTGAGTCTGCAATGGTAAGTAGAACAGACAGGGGAGGAAAACAGCTGTGCCGCGTGATTTAGATTTGCTAGGAAGCAGGACTTTCTAGTGAATATAAATTGCACAGCACAGCTGATTGTCTCAAAGCTGTTGGTCAGAACTACAGGTTCACCCGAACTGGTAGCATTTTTTACTACCGGTTCAGGCAAAGTGGTCTGAACCAGTAGCATTTCACCCCTGGTAAATCACTACCTTATAGATTGGTAACAATGGTGGTATTCAGCTAGTTTGAACCGGTTCGGGCAAACTGGTAGTAACGACCTGTGGATGGGCCACCTGCCCTGGCGCTGTGGTACCCGCTCCGGCACTGTGCCATCCTATTTAGCCACGTTTTCTAAGCCACGCACATGCTTGCAAACATGCACAGAAAGCTGCATGCATTCATGCATGGAAGGAGCACATTCACATTTTCAGTGTGTGGCGAACCGTGGTAAAATTATGTGAAACCCACCTCTGATTGATAGGCCTGTGGAAGGTTACAGGTTGTGTTATGGTTTTCTGGAAGGTTACAAATTGTGTTATGTTTTCCTCCCCTATTCTCCTGTCACCACCAAAGAAATGGTTCAAATCCCAGTTTGCGGCAATGAGAGTGACACTGTGCAAGCTGATTTATTGGTTGGAACCATTTGAGGGATACGCTGGGGTATTCATTAAAACTAGTACTAACAAGAAAGATATACAGGTGAAACTCGAAAAATTAGAATATTGTGCAAAAGTTCATTTATTTCAGTAATGCAACTTAAAAGGTGAAACTAATATATGAGATAGACTCATTACATGCAAAGCAAGATAGTTCAAGCTGTGATTTGTCATAATTGGGATGATTATGGCTTACAGCTCATGAAAACCCCAAATCCACAATCTCAGAAAATTAGAATATTGTGAAAAGGTACACTATTCTAAGCTCAAAGTGTCCCACTCTAATCAGCTAATTAAGCCATAACACCTGCAAAGGGCTCCTGAGCCTTTAAATGGTCTCTCAGTCTGGTTCAGTAGGAATCACAATCATGAGAAAGACTGCTGACCTGACAGTTGTGCAGAAAACCATCATTGACACCCTCCATAAGGAGGGAAAGCCTCAAAAGGTAATTGCAAAATAAGTTGGATGTTCCCAAAATGCTGTATCAAAGCACATTAATAGAAAGTTATGTGGAAGAGAAAAGTGTGGAAGAAAAAGGTGCACAAGCAGCAGGGATAACCGCAGCCTGGAGAGGATTGTCAGGAAAAGGCCATTCAAAAGTGTTGGGGACTTTCACAAGGAGTGGACTGAGGCTGGTGTCAGTGCATCAAGAGCCACCATACACAGATGGATCCTGTCATATTCCTCTTGTCAAGCCTCTCCCGAACAACAAACAATGTCAGAAGCGTCTTACCTGAGTTAAAGAAAAACAGACCTGGTCTGTTGCTCAGTGGTCCAAAGTCCTCTTTTCTGATGAGAACAACTTTTGTATCTCATTTGGAAACCAAGGACCCAGAATATGGGGGAAGAATGGAGAGGCACACACTGCAAGATGCTTGAAGTCCAGTGTGAAGTTTCCACAGCCTTTGTTGATTTGGGAGCCATGTCATCTGCTGGTGTTGGTCCACTGTGCTTCATTAAGTCCAGGGTCAACGCAGCTGTCTACCAGGAGATTTTGGAGCACTTCATGCTTCCTTCCGCAGACAAGCATTATGGAGATGCTGACTTCATTTTCCAGCAGGTCTTGGCACCTGCCCACACTGCCAAAAGCACCAAAACCTGGTTCAATGACCGTGGGATTACTGTGCTTGATTGGCCAGCAAACTCACCTGACCTGAACCCCATAGAGAATGTATGGGGCATTGCCAAGAGAAAGATGACAGACATGAGACCGAACAATGCAGAAGAGCTGAAGGCCTCTATTGAAGCATCCTGGTCTTCCATAACACCTCAGCAGTGCCACAGACTGATAGCTTCCATGTCACGCCACATTGAGGCAGTAATTGCTGCAAAAGGGGCCCAAACCAAGTATTGAGTACATATGCATGCTTATATTTTTCAGAGGTCCGATATTGTCCTATGTACAATCCTTGTTTTATTGATTGCATGTAATATTCTAATTTTCTGAGATTGTGGATTTGGGGTTTTCATGAGCTGTAAGCCATAATCATCACAATTATGACAAATCACGGTTTGAACTATCTTGCTTTGCATGTAATGAGTCTATCTTATATATTAGTTTCACCTTTTATATTGCATTACAGAAGTAAATGAACTTTTGCATGGTATTCTAATTTTTTGAGTTTCACCTGTATACTAAAAATCTGGTTCATTTACAGATTTAAGATGTAATCTGATTCATAAGGTCATTTACTAAGACTCTAGTTGCACAGGGTTGGTCAAGAGCCATTGCATAAAATCTCTAATAACTGGATAAGCAGTATGGGTGAAAATAGCCTGCCTTTGTTTCAATTCTCCAGAAGCAGCTTGGCCTGCCTTACAAGCACAGTAAAACAAATACCTTTTTAAAAAACTATTCAGCAATCTTCAAATAAAAGTTGGATTCAAGTCTTCATTAAACAATGAAGAACAAATAATATTGAAAATTTCACAACACCTTCTGAAAAGAATTAATGCTCTTAATTCTCAGAGTGACAGATGATTGGGTTGAGGTTATATGTGAACGATAAACAAGGAGATCATAACTTTCAAAATTTGCTTCATGCTTCTTTGTTTCCTAGTACTTTTTTTTGGATGGGGAGAGAGCCAAATTCTATATGTTTGACACCTGAGATAAGATTTGCTGCTGTCTTACAAGAGGATGTAATTACTCTTTGGCTGCTCCATGTAACATACAGGTGGTTGTTGACTTATGATTATTTGTTTAATGACAGTTCAAAGTTACAACAGGCCTGGAAAAAGTGATTGATGGCCTGTCCCTGAAGTTATGACCATCTTACCAGCCCACAATCATGTGATCGCAATTCAGATGCTTGGCAACCATTTACAACAGTTGCAACATCTTGCAGTGATGTGGTCACAATTTGCAACCTTCCCTGCTGGCTTCTGACATACAAATTCAATGGGTGGATTCAATTAATGACCATGTGATTCATTTAACCACCACATGGTTTTCTTAACAATCACAATGATTCCCTTAGCAGTAAAATGGTCATAAATTTAAGTCTGGTCATGTGATGACTTGCTTCATGATACCTAATGCATCACTTAGTGGCCAAAATTTTACTGGTTGTGGACATGGTCATAAGTCAAGGACTACCTGTATTGATATTATAACCAATATACAATATGACAAGTAGCCATCATGGCATTTCTTAAAAATTATCTTTTGGCACCTTCTAATCAGTGTTGATTCCTGGGAACTGTATGGATCAGGGGTGTCAAACTGGTGGCCCACGGACCAGATGCGTCATGTGCAGGTCACACCCAGCCCACCTCCACGAATGGGAAAACGTTGCAAAATGTCATGTGACAGCAATGTGATGCCGTGAATTTGACACCCGTGATTTGGACTAATCCCTGCAGCTTTCTTGGGAAGGATTTGGTCTGAGAGAGTGACTGTTAAGGTCACCACCTGGCTTTGTGCCTAAAGTGAGACTAGAATTTAGTTTAGTTTAATAAGATTTGTATGCCGCCCACTCCCTTGGGACTCATCGTCTTCTGGTTTTAACCTGGTGCCTTAACTCCTACACTGAAATGTGATTTTATGGTTTTTCTTCTCTTTTCTGTTGGACTCATTCAGCTGCCTTTGATTTTCCAAACCTCAGGGTCTTCTGAGAAGTTTGGAGTCACTTGATCTAATATTGAAGAATTTGTTTTTCTTGCTAGCTAAGCCATAAGAAAACAATGGCAAGGTCAAAGCACATCTCTGTTATTTATGCCCTTTAATCTTTTGTCTAGATCTGTCATAATCTTTCTCCCAGCTATGGAAAATATATGGTTACAGTTACCATACCTGTGAGTTTTAAAAGTTTTAAGAAGGTCAAGTCTGTTTCTACTGCAACTTCTTTGCCTGTTTGCACTAGGTTAGCATTGCTGTTAACATATATGTGTGGGTGCGTGCGGGTGTGTATATATATTGTGTGTGTGTGTGTGTGTATATATATATATGTATAAATTATATATGTATAAATTATATATATATATATATATATATATATATATATATATATATATATATATATATATATATATATATAATTTATCAGCACAAATGCAACACATACACACACACACACACACACATACATGCACACACACAGAGATTGACATGTACATCCTGTTCCTTAAATGCTCCTCACTTCCAACCATCTAAGTGGTATTAACAATATATCTGAGATTGATGATGATTCTCCTAGCAATTTTAATTCCTACAGGTTTTCTTTTACTCCATTATATTTCTTGCTACATTGTGCAAATAAGCTAAATAAAGTGATTGGACATAAAATTGATGCACTCTTTTGCCATTTGTGAAGAGTTTTTTTCCCCCCAAGTTATGCTCTACATTTTGTTCTATTGTTTCTTGGTCATTTTGTGGCCCCATTCACCCATGTTTTTGGGACTAAGTACAACATATTGTGGTCTGCACACTCAAAAATCTTAATACAGGTTCTCACAATTGAGAACAGAATGTCCATTGCTAACAAAGTAGTTATTGAGTGAGTCATGCCCAATTGTATGAACTAATTTTGCTATTGTTCTTAAGTGAATCTCTGCAGTTGTTAACCACTCTGGATTCCACCTTTGACTTTGCTTTTTGGAAACGAGCTGGGAAGGTCATAAATGGAGCACATGACCCCAGGATACTAAAGGTAAAGGTAAAGGTTCCCCTTGCACACATGTGCTAGTCGTTTCCAGCTGTAGGGGGCGGTACTCTTCTCTGTTTCAAAGCTGAAGAGCCAGCACTGTCCGAAGACATCTCCGTGGTCAAGTGGCCAGCATGACTAAATGCTGAAGGGATACGGAACGCTGTTACCTTCTCACCAAAGGTGGTTCCTATTTTTCTACATGCATTTTTATATGCTTTCAAACTACTAGGTTGGCAGAAGCTGGGACAAGTAATGGGAGCTCACTCTATTATGCGGTGCCAGGGATTCAAACCACCAAACTGCCAACCTGTCTGATCGACAGCATCTTAGCCACTAAGCCACCGCGTCCCAGGGTACTACAACTGTCATAAATATATACTGGTTGCCTGAATTTTGACCACGTAACTGTGTGGTTGGGACAGTCATTGGTGCAAGGAATGATTTTAAGTCACTTTTGTTCAGTGCTGTTGCAATTTCGAATGGTTGTAAGTCAAGGACTACCTTTATAGCCAGTAAAGAAAAAATACCTATCTTTTTGGAACTCCCTTGTTTTTCTCCCATTGTCTATTGAGTGTTAGCAATGGAATTCTTTTTATTCCTATCATTTTAGGAATTCTTTTCTTTTCTTTTCTTTTAGCCAACAGGTGGCTCTTGCATATTTCATGTTTACGATAAATGGATGCTTGCCAGCCAAAGAAAGCACAAGATTTGCATATTATGGACTACATCCTTATTCACCGTGCACCGAAGGAAAAGACAATAATGATTAAATAGCCACCTTTATCACTAAGCTATATTTCCACCTGTACATTTCCTTAATTAATTAAGGATAATGAATTTTATGACCTTTATTTGAAAGAAAGTTCCATTAAAAGTTACTGAAGGTCATGCTCATTATTAATAGCTGGGCAATATATGATTAGTCTGCACGCTTAGAAAGAACTTAATTGGAAATATGGGTTCACCAGAGGTCTTCACCCTAGAGACAACCTAATGCACCCCCCCCCCCCCTCAAATCATTCAGCTCTATAGCACAGGTCTTGTTTACAATGTTAGGAAAGGTTAACCATTTGGGCATATAAAAAGCACAGGTGGACAATAAGCAACAGCAGGAAATACTTTGCTTAAAACTCTTGGAACACACCTCGCTTCATGGACACGTAAAATGGTGCTAGCTAGCAGGAGTTTGCTTCATGTGGCAATGCTGCCGAGACAGAAACATGTTAGACAGTGTTGTGGGTAAGGGAGGAAGGATTTAATTCAAAGAAAACTTTCTACATCCATTCATTTTACCTAATAGAATATCTTAAGGAGGGCTGTGCTTAAAATAACTTCTTTTAAAGAATTTTGAGCTTTTAATATAGGTGGCTTAAACTACAAAATGTAGTTTACATGTAGTTTTGTAGTTTAAACTACAAAAAGAAATGATTTAACAGCCATCTCCAGCTGTTCTTTTGTAACATTTGCTACCTCTCACTGCTTCTGTTTCTTTTAAATCTAATTGACTTATAGAATATCTTTAAAAATAAATATATAAATAAACTACTACATCGAGGAGATACTCTGATCTTTGCTTCCTTTTCCACTCGTCACATTTTTGTATATGAAATTGCCACTGAAGAAGACATATCTGCTCCTTTATTTTTAGCACATTTGCACTGATACACATATTCAGATTGATAACTGACAGCTTGTGCTTCCTTTATAAACGGCTACTTTTCCACTTCTGACTTCAGAATTCAAGGATTTTTCAGTGTGGTTGTCCTGTTTATGGTTTTATGAATAGAACATGGACTTCCATTGTCTCACTGGTAAACTTAAAAACAAAATCATTCGTTCAAAGATGACAATTATGACTACTGCATGACTTAACTGTTTTTCTGAACATAGCAAACTGCATTGCACAAAGGCCCCCAAATGTAAAAAAAAAAAAATCTGCATTAGAAATGACTTACCGTCAGACATATGATGAACTAGGACAATCCCAAATGCGATGAGGATAAGGTGAAACTTCATGTTTCCTCATCCACAGTACAGGAGGTATTGAAAGTGATAGTGAGGGAATTGCCAAGGCTATTACTACCTCCTCTAGATTTACACAGAAACTTTGCTGCCCCACCCCTAGCAAAGTGTAAACATTGGCTAGAGCTCACTAGGGATTTTTGGAGTTTCCAGTAGGAAAGGAATAAGTTGTTATATTCCTCATTACCTCATTGTCCACTTGAAGCATCCTTCTGTGACCTACCAGCAGTCTTCTAGCATCATCCTTTCAACCAGAGATGCTAGGGATTGATGCTACCTTTTCTGGTCAAAGCAAGTATCCTACTGTTGGAAGAAATGTCCTTCTGGGTTCAATTCCAAGTGGGGAAAAAGACACTGGAAATTCGGAGGCTACTTGGAAAGATGGTGTAATGGTGGACAGGATCACATGGCTTGATTTCCTGAACAGAAAAGGTGATCACATGCGTCAAGATGTTGAGTGAAGAAGAAAAGAAAAGACAGAGATGCTGAAAGTCCCTGGTTTTATGCCCTCTCTGGGCTTTGAACCTGAGCTTGTATTCTGATTGATTGTCAGACTGCCATGGGGTCATGCAGGGGCAACTCTGTAGGCTGTGTTTTGAGTCCAAGTTTGGTTGAGCATTGCTTCTTCTCAGATGCCCTGTGAGATGGGTAAAGGGCTAATACTATCATGCCTTAATCCCATTACCCTGGAGCTGAAGGGGGAGATCTGTGTTATGTAGAATAGACTGACTCAGCCCTTTTAATGGCCCATTGACAAAGGTGGGGGCTATTAAGAGTGAGTCTGTTTACTTCCTAAAACATGTTTCTCCATTTCTTGGCCAGGGAAAGATAATATTCTGCCTTTTCAATATTTCCCAGCATATTTCATTTTTCTAGGAGAAGGGTCGGTTTTAACTTCGTATACTACTAGGAATTTCAATCTTCAACCATTTTGCTCTCTTCCAAAGCTCAGTTGGCATCTAAGGTAGAGATTGCTGTGGTAGCTACAAACTCTTCTGGATAGATCAATACAGGACACAATTACCCATTCAGTTACCTGGATTAATTCAGTACTTTAGCTGTAAAGCTTGGAAGCCATTTGGACAAGCAGCTGGAGACATTTGCTTTGTTAGAGAAAAATGTATTGGGAACTAGATACTTTGCAGCTGAGTATATGGGAGTTCAATATGAATCATAGAACTATATGAGGGGGAAAATGAAAAAAATTAGAACAAGTAAGATTGTTTATTTTCAGTCTTTATAGATTTTTATTAACAATATTTGGTCCTACTCCTTGTTTAGTCAACATTTACTAACAGTTTGAATTGCACACAAACATTTATGTAGATTTTTAACTATCATATAAAACTAATAACATTTCTGTATAGTGCTCCATCTTTTTTCATATTACATTGAGCAGATCAAAATTTTTCTTTGTTTCTGGATGGTTGGTTGCAGGGGTGGGTTGCTAATCCCGTTCCAACCGGTTCGGTTGGAACGGGGCCGGCGGCGTCCTCGTGCACGCGTGCAGTTCACGCATGCGTCTTAGCGCCTGCGCGATGCTCCAGCTGCTCGCGGAGACTCGCGCAGGCGCTGTATGTGCCATCCAGCTGCTCGCGGAGAATCGCGCAGGCACTGTATGTGCCATGTGCCTGCGTGGAAGCGCAGAAGCCTTCAAAGACCGGTAAGGAGCGCAGGCGGGCGGGCTGGTTACTTACTTCCGGGTTTGCCGACCAACCGGTTCGCGGGGACCGCCGTGAACCGGTTGAAACCCACCCCTGGTTGGTTGGATCAACACCATCTGGAACTTAATGTGATGGGATGTAGTGGCCAGTTTCCAGGAGGAAGAGCTTATATTCAAGAGGAGTAAGAGACAATTCAGTTCAGATAGTTTGTGTGAGAAAAAGAGGTTAACAGTGCATATAGTAGTATTTCATGTAAGTATAGTCTGTTTCAATTTGGCAAGATTCTGTCTACAGGTATAAAACAATAGAGAAATCTGCTTGAAAGAATCTTTCTGAACAGAATCCTTGAAGCTAAGTCGGTAATGTTCCTTTTACTTTGGTGCTGCTTTGGTTCTATGGCCCCAGTCATCCATAAGCACAGTGATGCCCTAAAATCCCATTCAGTGATAAACATGTAAAAGGCCAGTGCTGTGGTTCAACTGAGATCCTATTTCTGATTATGAATTTCAGCATGGTGCTTATGAGACGTATTACACCAGCATTATGAAAATGCTATGTCTTCTTAGTATAAATATTATCAATATTGGATAAGACAAGAAATCATTATTGACATTATCAAGTTGAAATATCTCCTCATATCCTAGACCAGTGTTTCTCAACCTTGGCAACTTGAAGAAGTCCGGACATCTTCAAGTTGCCAAGGTTGAGAAACACTGTCCTAGACAGTTCTGCTAGACAGTTCTGCTAGAACAGGGGTATCAATCTCAATTTCATCACAGCTGTGGTTTACCTCATGGGGGGGGGCAGTGGGGCACAGACACTGGGTGGATGTGGCTGACTGGGTGGGTCTGGTCAGCTTGATGCCACTCAGCGTGGCCGACTGGGTGGGCGTGGCCAGCTTGACACCACTCCCTAAACTACTGGCATGTTTCCTCTTCGCATTGGGTAGACCGGGCTAAAGCTACACTGGCCCGATGTTTCCTCTTTGCATTCCAGGATGGCCCTGTGGGCTGGATCTGACCACAGGCCTTTTGTCTGACACCCCTGTGCTACAGTAATGGCTGTTTTGAATACCTTGTAAGGGCTTCCAGGTTAACTGAAGGCTGGAAAGCAGCAAAAGGCATCATACAAATAGTCCTTGATTTCTGACCAAAATGGAGCCTGGAATCTTGGTCCTAGGTCACTATGGTCCTAAACTGAGATACCATATCACTTCACCTGATTTTATAATCATTTTTTACAATGGTTTATAACTGGGTAGATAGCCTAGGATTCTTGTTAATTAACAAATAAATAGAAAATAGTTACTACTTTTTAGTAGAAGTGTCCATATCTACTACAAATGGTTGCTTTCCCCCACATGTGGCTTGAGACCCCCCCTTCTCGGTTCTCTTTCAAATGCATCAACATCATCATCATCATCATCATCATCATCCCTGCCACAATTTCCTCCATTTTAGAAACTAAGCAGGTGGAATACAGTGAAGCCTTTTCAGTAAGACTCTGCACACGTGAGGTTCCTTTTCCAAGGAAATCATGTTTATACCTTTCATTATACCTTTCTGGTGCCATGCCAAGATTTTGAAATCTGCCCAGATTTTGAAGGACATTACTTGAGCAAGCTGGAATTGATTGGTATAACCAAGTGTTTTTATTGTTTTATGACCTTTAAGGTTTATCATTTTGTACCACTGTTGTATGTTTCAAATAATGCTAATCTGTTCTGTTGTACTTTTATTGTTTAGAATCTATTGATTTCAGGGAAGATCTTTGATCTGTCGCATTCTTCTTTGAACATTTTTTAAAGTGGAAAGCAGCAGTTTCAAGAAAGAAAATGAAGATACCATAATTTATTGTACTGTTGGAAGAAATATCCATCTGGTTCAGTTCCAACCTAGGAGAAAGGCGTTGGAGACAAAATGGAGGTGGATGGTTGATTGGAAAGAGGGTCCATTTATTAATGAAGCAGAAGCACATGGGTGGTTCTGGGCAGATGACACATGGAGTTGAGAGTGGATGGTATTTATACCTTATCTTGGGCTTTACACTTGAACTTCCTGTTCCTGTGCAAGAAAATATATTCTATTGGCTGTTATCAGACTCCATTGATACCCTGTACAAATCCTAAGAGTTTGTCTGAGCTAGGTTTGGTTGAAGTTTCAACTGCTGGGCTGGTGCAAATGAGATGATGCAATGAAGGGGCTTTGGGCAATTCCTATTGTGGCTGAGGATTAATCCTACCTTTGTTGGATCTTGGGTGACGGTATTTGCTTATGAATAGAGCTAGCTATCACTTTATCTCTTAAGTGCTGACATCTGCTGAGGGCTATTAAGAAAGTTGGGGGCTGCTTTCTATCTGGAAAAATATGTTTCTCCTTTATGTTTCTCCTTTAGGGAAATATAATATTCTGCCTTTTTTAATAGTTCCCAAAATATTTCATTCTTCTAGGAGAGGGGTGGGTGCTAACTTTCTACAGTATTCTCTGACACTATAATCCTGCCCACATTTACTTGGAAGCAAGCTCCACTGAATGCAATGGGACTTAGTTCTGAGGAAACAGTTTCTAAGTAGGTAAATTCACTAAAACTACTATTCTACTACTCTGTTTCCCTGAAAATAAGACCTCCCTGGATAATAAGCCCAATCGGGCTTTTGAGCACAGTGCTAAAATAAGCCCTCCCCCAAAATATTACAACACAGCAGCAGCCATGAGGTGACCACGCTCGCAGCTTCCTGCATCTCAAAAATAATAAGACCTCCCCAAAAATAAAACCAAGCACTTATTTGGGGGGGGGAGTCAAAAGAAAATAAGACCCTGTCTTATTTTCAGGGAAACACGGTAGCAATGATCTCAGTCCAGCATTTTGAATTGTCCAATGTATTGTTTAAAATACTTTAACCCTCCTTTTTCATTCATCACAGTCCTCTAGGATAATTTGTGAGTCTTTTTTACTTATAAACTGCCCATAGTCACTTAGATATTGAGGTGTATAAATTTGATTAATTAATAAATAAATAAATAAGACAGCATCACCCAAGTGCATTGAATCTGTTAGTTCTCCTCCAAAGTCACAATAATGGCAATGAGAAACTTGCTCCATTGTTTGTATGATATCATAACTGGGACCTTCCACTTGTGAGAAATTTCAGTGCATGCCTATGCCAGGGATATGTTCAGAATGTCTCATTACCCAATTAGGTAGCATCATCAGTGATGCATTAAGGATGTTACCTAGTTGGGTAGTGAAATGTCTTCAGGAAAACAACCAAACTCAGAGGGCACCCAGGACCTCACAGCTCAGTCCTGTGCTACAAATATGTTCTTCTACTGATATGTTCAGAATGGAAATATATCACTTTCCTGTGTGCTTGAAGACCTGGTGTTTACATTCACTGAAGTAGATTGTTGACTCAGCTTATCATCTAGGTCCTGGCTTCCAATTTTATTAGCGATCTTGAATTAAAGTTTAATCTGCCATTGTGCCAGCAATATCAGTTTTGATAGCAAGTAAGATTTGCTACCCTGACAAGCAGAGAAATTGGTGAAAGCCTAGCAATTTATTCTCTTGTCTTTTGGGGAAGAGGATACTGGGATGTGTGTGTAGAAAGTTAGAACCCACACCTCTCCTAGAAGATGTTGAGAAATATTAAAAAGGCAGAATATTATATTTCCCTGGCTGAGAAATGGAGAAACATGATCTTGGAAAGCAGCCCCCACTTTCCTTAATAGCCCACAGCAGGTCAGCACTTAAGAGATGAAGAGGTAGATAGCTGTATTCATAAGCAAATACCCGCACCCAAGATCCAACACAAGTAGGATTAGCCCTCAGCCACAATTGGAATTGCCCAACACCCGTTCATTGCATAACCCTCAGAAACCTCAATTAACGTTAGCTCAGACAAACACTCAGGATTTGTAGTTTGCCTATAGAGCCAGCTTTGACCCTACCTAACCCCTACATGGCCCCATGGGGGTCTGACAAAAGCCAATAGAATACATGTTCTTGCACAGAAACAGGAAGCTCAAGTGCAAAGCCCAAGAGAAGATATAAAAAAACCCATGTGGGTTCAGCTGTCCAGAATCACACATGCTTGGTGGTCCTGCTTCATCAATAAATGAACCCTCTTAATAAATCAACCTCCAGCCTCAATTTTGCCTCCAGCAAAAATTCTTGCTGGCAGTAATGCCGATAGCAACCCACCCCTGACATAACCCCTACAGGATCCCATAGGAATCTGACAACAGCCAATAGAATATTAAAGGACATGTTCTTGCACAGGAACAGGAAGCTCAAATACAAAGCCCAAAGAAGGTTTAAAAACCCACACACTCTCAACTCCATTTTGTCAGCTTTCTCTGAATCACCTTGTGATTGGTGGTTCTGCTTCATCAATAAAACTCTCTTTCCAATCAGCCTCCATGTTGTTTCCAGCATCTTTCTCCCAGCTTGGAACTGAACCAGATGGATTTTCCTTCCAACACTGATATTATAAACTATGAGTGAAGAAGAGTCTTGGAATATTTTTTTTTAACAATTGTAAGCTGGTCGTAAGGTGAGGTCTGCTTCTCCTAGAATTTGTCAGTATTCTGGATTATTTATTTGTTTATTTGGATTGTTGCTTTCCTATATTTCCTACATTGATTGATGACTGGAAACCTCTTGTGGACTTGTTGCTTAGTAATAAAAAAGAGAACTTGTGGTTTAGGCTTTTGATGATTAAACAGGATCAGATTACAGAAAGAATAACAATATGATGAACTTTAGAAAGAGAAGTCAAAATATATTTGAACTGCTGCGAAGAATTTCAGAAGCCACTTTTTTTCATTTTCCTTCTTTTCCTTCATTTCTTTCTCTTTTTTTTTGAAAAAGTTTTTATTTTCCATTTTTTCATTTTCATACACTCACATATATACTGTGCATAGCCGGAGCTGTACAACATTAAACAATAATCACAGCAATTCCTCTTGTCAACAATACCCCCCAAAATAGAAACCCAATATACCTCTTCCACTCTCCGTACACCTCTTTCTTCCTCCCCCCTCCAACTTTCTATCTTCCCTCCATCATCCCCCTCTACCCTACTTCCCCTTCCCCTCTACCACTCCTCTCTCCCAATCCACTCCCTCCCTTCCTTCTCACCTTTCTCCCCCCACCCTCTCTCCCATCCCTCTCTACCCATCTTTCTTCTATCCCACTCCTCCTCACCTTGGTGTATTTCCACTATATGTCAATGTACTTAACCTATCCTATTTTAACAGAGAAATTAAAGAAAAACAGTATACATGTGAGGTCACATTACATTGAAGTCTAACACATCGTATCTATCCTAGTATATGTCCCTCCCTCCCCACTCCCCCCCAACACCCCACCTCCCTCACCCCCCCGACTTCCCAGAGCCCATACACGGTATAGATTTTTAACAAACACAGTCTAAAATATATTGAGAAAAAAGAAATTAAAAAAAAAGGGTTAATAACATCTCTACATTGATCTTAGCTTCTTCTTGCTACGCTAACTTTGAACAGTTTAAATCATTCCTGATCTTAAGCATAGGCTATCTGGAATTTCTTAGTCCCATATTTGTTTTGTATATAGTCTTTCTCTTTTTGTGCTTTTTTTCTTTGATTCCTTCTTTTTTTCCCTTTTTTCTTCCTAACTTTCTATTAGTCTGTGTCATCTTTTATCTTCTTGCTAAACTTCACTCCTTTGTCTCTTAGGAAACGATTGCCTTACAGATCAACAGCTCTTTCTCACTTCATTGATCCCGCTTCCCTCATATGCACCAGAAACTTCTCAGCCAGATTTGTGTGTGTGTGTTGGTTGCTATTGGACTATTGATCTTTTAGGAGATCGATAGTCCTAAGGTAGAAAAATAACACAAAGCATAATGAAATCAGTGGAGCTTTCGCAGAGAAGAACAAAGCTCCCTACTGTTTTACCTCACTCCTCTCATATGCGTAAGCAACCCGTCAGCTAGTGGGACAAATGTTTGCTTGTTTGTTTTTTTGGCAGAGGAACAAGGTAGAGGAAGGGCATTTCCTGACTGGCAGATCTACTGTGTGTAAGCCAGATGTCTGGTCTCTTTCTCAGCCCACATCCAAATTGTCATAGAAAGCAGTGCATAGAAAAGTCAATTGAACTGGCCAATTCCTTCTTCTTGACCGGTTCATCATTACACTTGTCACTGTATATTGCAGAGTGCTCATATTGTAAGACCTGTATCAGCAGCAGAAGAAAAACATTACTTCAACAGCAGGACTAGTGCAGATGATATCAAGCTACTGTCATAGCAGGCTGGGGATAGACAGCCAATTCGCACGACCAACTTGCCATGGCCAACTTAGTGCCAACTTACCGTGGTCAATTCACCATGGCCAGCTCATCATGGAAGGAGAGTTACCCTAATATTGAAGAAATGGTGGAATAGAAAGGATGTAAAAGAGGAGACAAAATGAAATGTGAATGACAAAAATTAAAATAATTTTTAAATATTTTAAATAAATGGAATTGTTGAATTGTCCTGCGGTTGCATGGTGAGTTGGCAAAAGAAAGCATAGAGGGTACTAATCTGATAGGCATCTGGGATGCAATCCCAAAACAACTGGAGTGCCACGTGAGCACTGTTGATGCTGACAAAATAATCATCAATCAATTGTGAAAGGCAGTTTTGCTTGAGACAGCTTACATCCTGTGATGATACTTTTAACATTTGCCTATTCCAGGCCAAATACTTTGGCCACCTAATGAGAAGGAAGGAATCACTGGAGAAGAGCTTAATGCTGGGAACGATTGAGGGCAAGAGAAGAAGGGGATGACAGAGAATGAGGTGGCTGGATGGAGTCACCGAAGCAGCAGGCGTGAGCTTAAATGGACTCCAGAGGTTGGTAGAGGACAGGAAGGCCTGGAGGAACATTGTCCATGGAGTTGCGATGGGTCGGACACAACTTCACAACTAACAACAAGAAGTTCCAGGCCTTTGGGAATGACTCGATAGGTGAATTTAAAATGCCAAATCCACTCTAAACAGCTGTCTGACTGTGTGATCAATCATAACATGTTTCTTCTTTTTTGCATCCCTTATTATAAATAGCAGAACCATACCTCTATGAAAAATGAACCCAATGATGTAAAGATAATTATTTTCTCCTGTAATGATCAGAACATAGCCACTTATCCATGACTGGATATTGTGTATGTGAAGACCAAGATTCTTTGAGAAGTCTATAATACTGGAAAAGGTAGAAGGAGAGAGAAGAAGAGAATGACTAACATCAAGGATGACTTGATTAAAGTGGAAATCGATCCAATATTGAAAGATCGAGTGGGCACGGTAGGGGCCCGGTAGGGGGTAAATCATCCTGGTGAAACTCTTTCTATGCCGTTACTAAGTGTCATATGATTGGAAGACACATAATTAAATTATTTGTTTCAGAATGTGTACCTTTGTTTGATAATCCGTTCTTGCTAGGTTTGGGGTGTGTGTTGTCTACCCTTAAGAGAAAAACTATCCGTAAAGGAGATTAAGGAGTAGAGAAGATAGGTGACCAAACTTCACACATCTCTTACACAATTCCTCATTGTAAGGTAAAAGTAAAAGTTCCTCTTGCACATATGTGCTAGTCATTCCCAATTCTAGGGGATGGTGGTGCTCATCTCCGTTTCAAAGCTGAAGAGCCAGTGCTGTCTGAAGACATCTCCATGGTATGTAGCCGGCATGACTAAACGCCAAAGGCGCACGGAACGCTGTTACCGCCCCACCAAAGGTGTTTCCTATTTTTCTACTTGCATTTTTATATGCTTTCATACTGCTAGGTTGGCAGAAGCTGGGACAAGTAACAGGAGCTCACCCCGTTATGCAGCGCTAGGGATTCGAACCGCCAAACTGGTGACCTTTCTGATTAACAAGCTCAGTGTTTTAGCCACTGAGACGTTCTCCTCACTGTAGGACTCATCTTTATTTTCTCTCAACTATGTATGGTTGTCAATCCTTTGAAATGGGCCAGGTCAAGAAACAGATATCACAAGAACTACTGGAACTCTTCTTTATTGTTATAGGGTATAGTAACAGAATCTGGAAAGCTGTTCCCTTCTTATACCAAAGACAAACAAGGGAGGATAATCTTAAATTTATTTCTAATCTCTCCTTACTCAAGGCTAAACTGGTATTTATATAACTGCTCTCACATTCCATTTTCAAGGGTGTCTCCAAATTTCTCTACAGCTAGATTCCTAAAAGACACCAAGTATTGTGTTTGTCTAAAATGATGTGTGATGTACCTACAACCATGGATTATTTGGCTACTCTTGTTAAAACGAACTGTGACTTAGTACAATATTTGGATTCAGCCCATCACTTTTCTTCCACATTTCTTCTGTTATATGCACAGCTCATTTCCCACAGATCTTCCCTTCAAGTGGACCAGCTAGTTCAAAACCATTTTTCCCAATTCAAAAATAGAGGCACAGATAAAATCTGGAAAAGAACATTCTCAATACGGCTATATTTCATTACTAGAATGCATTGACATTTTTTGTAGGTAGGTTGACCATTGAACCTATGGTGTACTTTTAACGAGAGATTTTGCTAACTCTGTACTTTAAACCACAAGCTGCCTTAAATTACGCAGTCTGCAACATACAGGAGAAACATGTCCAGGGAAAGACGGATTTGTACTTAAACAAAGATTATGTAACTACCATACCCTTTGATTTCCTGAAGTCCAAAGTTCAAAGTAATGTTTGTGCCAGGGGTGGGTTCCTGCCAGTTCTAACCTCTTCTATAGAAGAGGTTCCACAAATCTACAGTGCCATTTAGAACCGGTTCCAGCTCCCTCGCCCCGCCCATCTGCACATCATCAAGATGAAGAGCGAGAGGAGGAATTCTGGGAGTTGAAGTCCACAAGTCTTAAAGCTGTCAAATTTGAACCCCCCTGGTATTTTTTTTCTAAAGCGGTAGGGATACAAGGGTCTTGTAACTTGACAGCTTTAAGACTTGCACACTTCAATGCCAGAGTTCCTGAGCCAACATGACTGGAGGAGGAATTCTGGGAGTTGAAGTCCACAAGTCTTAAAGCTGTCAAGTTTGAACACCCCTGGGTTTTTTTTTTCTAAAGGGTTTGGGGTGCAAGGGTATTGTAACTTGACAGCTTTAAGATTTGCATGCTTCAAATGTCAGAGTTTCTGAACCAACATTTTGGTTGCTAAGCAAGAGCGTTGTTAAGTGAGTTTCACCACATTTTACAAGTTGGCCACGCCCATCCAGTCACATGGCCAGCAAGCCACTCCCACTCAGTCACATGGCCAGCAAGCCACTCCCACAAAGCAGTGTGTGGCCTGCTTTAAAACCTCTTCTGTAGGTTTTTTTAAAACCTACAGAAGAGGTTTTAAAATTTTTTGAAATCCACCACTGGTTTGAGCCCTACAAAGAGGCACAGAAGGAGAGAATGGAAAGATGCATGCACGCCCAGACACACACACACACACAGACACAGAGTGAGAGTGAGAGTGAGAGAGACAGAGAGACAGAGAGACAGAGATACACATGGTAGATAGATATTTTAACATTGATTAGTTTTTAACTAGATTCCTTTCTAGTCATAACTTGTCAGAGTAGGGCTGGGGTTCTCACACACCCAGTTCCCACAACAGTTTATCACATGGTTTAGCTTCAAGTCTTCTAATCCTCTTTGCTGTTCTTCTCTGGACTCTTTCTCAACATCTTTTCCGAGTCATGATGACCAAAACTAGATGCAGTATCCCAAGTGTGGCCTCACCAGTGCAGTCTAAAGCAGTAGAAGTAGTCTTCGACTTATGACCACAGTTGAGCTCAACATTTCTGTTCCTAAGTGAGACAGTTGGTGAATTCCTTCCCATTTTAGGGCCTTTCTTGCCACAGTTGTTAGTGAATCACTGCAGTTGTAAAGTTAGTAACACAGCGGTTAAGTGATTCTTGTTTCCCCACTGACTTTGCTTGTCAAAAAGTAGCAAAAGATGAGGACATGATCCCTGGATACTGCAGCTGTTATAAAAGAGTCAGTTGCTAAGCCTTTGAATTTTGGTTGCATGACCATGGGGATGTTGCAATGATTGTAAGTGTGAAAAACAATGTGTCACTTTTTTCAGTGCCTTTGTAACTTTGAACCATCACTAAATGAACTTTATAAGTCAAGGACTACCTGTACTAACACTTCATGTGATCCTGATACTATCCCTCTGCTGATGCAGCCTAGGACTGCATTGGCTTTTTCAGCAGCTGTGAACTAGCTTGCTTAGACATTGAAATCAAGCAATTACAGCCACTCCAAAGAGCAGTTTGTTGCATCTTGAGGACCCAGATTGCTGACTCTGTAAACCGCTTAGAGAGGGCTGTAAAAACACTATGAAGCGGTATATAAATGTCAGGCGTGCCTCACTCAATATCCATCAAGAAAACCCCCAACTCCATTTAATTAGAGAAAAGGTACTTTTACTGGACAATAAATGAAAACAGCGAAAGCAAAGCAGGATCGGAAGCAAAAAAGCGCGAACTTGTACATACCATCAGCATGCACAGAAGATGGCGAGAACAAAACTCCCTTCTTGAGATATCTCCACCTGCACTTTCCCCCTCCCAAATACCATGAGCCCCCACCCTCCCTGTTATTATGGCAGCCGATAGCAAGCATGCAAGGTAGAAGCTGACAATAAGTGTAAGTGCTGTTGCTATTGCTATCTTGTCTATCATTCGGACAAGAACAAAACAAAAAATTCTAGCTCCAGTTCAAAATATGTAATTCAAATACACAAATGCTACAAATAACTCAAGTGTGGTGGCATGATTACTGATGGGAGACCAACGTATTATCCACTTTTATTTTCCTGGTGCTTCAAAATATTTTGCCAGTAGTTGGGAAATTTAATTGAAGTTGTGCAAAATAATATTGGCATGAAAACCAGGGATCCAGGTACACCAACATTCTTGTATTTAATAATATTTGAAGAGTCAAAGGTCCATTTTTTAAAAACCTGTGGCTATATTGAAAATGTAATTGGATTACTAAAAACACAATCTTGAAGTTAATATGTTGCAATACTGTATAAACAATGTTTTTCCCCTGCTTGTGTCCCTGTTTTGTGTGTGTTTATTAAGCAGTGGCTTGGGTTACTGGTATGTGTGCCAACTTCACAGATCAGTTGATATTATCCACCTATAATTGTTGTAGATAAACAGTTAGTTTCCTCAAAATGTAAGTATTTGGTTTGAAATGGCTCTTGATGATGGCGCTGAAACTGTGCCTGTTCACTTGACAGGGTGAGTTGCAAGCTAGCCAACCACATTTAGCTGGGTATGTTGTGTGAATGCAACCTTATGGTGGATGCAACTAGCTAGTTAGGTGAATTGAACAAACCATTCTTAACAGTGTTATATCATGTGAACATGGTGATTCTTTACAGCAGTATCTGTCAAATTCAAACTCAAAAATTACACAGTGAAATCCAATGGAGTCCAATGTTTTATTTGTTTACACCTAATATCAGTAGCACTTAGACTTATACACTGATTCATAGTGCTTTTACAGCCCTCTCTAAGCAGTTTACAGAGACATCATCTTGCCCCCAACAATCTGGGTCCTCATTTTACTGACCTAGAAAGGATGGAAAGCTGAGTCAACCTTGAGCCTATTGAGATTGGAACTGCCAAATTGTAGGCATCTGGCAGTCAGCAGAAGCAGCCTGCAGTACTGCACTCGAACCACTGCAACACCACAGCTCAATAGAGGGAATCTCACCAGACTAAAGCTATAGCCAACTACTACTAATATAATAGATATATTCTGAGATATTTTAGGGTGGGCCTGCCCTAAACCGCTCCTTGCTCCATCCACCTCAGGACAGCATTGTCTGTTAATCTGGGTTTCTCTCTAGAACAAGGGTATCAAATTGGATTTCTTTGAGGGCTGGATCAGCATTGTACTTCTCCTCCTTGGGGAGCGGGGGGGTGGAGGAGAGATGGAACAGACCCTCCTGCAGCACCCTACCAGCCAAAATGGGACATGGGGGCAGCACTCTGCCAGACAAAAATGGTCTGCATGGAGACACCACATGCCGTTCCTTTGATATTTCCAGGCCGGCCCCGTGGGCCAGTTTTAAACATCCCACAGGCTGAGTCCAGCCCGTAGGCCTTGAGTTTAACACCCCTGCTCTAGAATGTTCTGCCTCCTCTATGGTAAACTGTGGTGCTCATGCCAGGATTCTCTCCTCACTCTTTCGCCAAGTGCATATTCCATAATAGCTTCTTACAAAAGGCTACACAATGTTCTTTTCTCCATAATAGTTCTTCAGCTAGTTCTTCAAGGAATACCAGAAGTAGTGGGAACGCCTCTGTTTCTCTAACTTTAAACTAAAGGTGTCAGAGTCTCTTCTACATTCACGTTAAACTTCCATGAATCTGGAGATCCCGATCATGAGGCTTTCTGAGTACAGCTACATGTTACAGAGAGTGATCTCTTTTCTAAATCTCAGTTATGCTCTGATACAGAGAAGTAATGTGTAATGCATGTATGGTGGAAAGCTGAAGTACACAGTCTTGTTCCTAGTTGCTGGATTTGCTTTCATTTCACAGCACTGCGATTTTTCCCATTTGATGAACTGCCTCTTATAAAATGGGAAAACGCATAGTGGAATGACATACTATTCAGCTGACTCAGCCTTCCATCCTTCCGAGGTCGATAAAATGGGGATCCAGATAGGCTGACTCTGTAAACTGCTTAAAAAAGGCTGTAAAACACTGTGAAGCGGTATATAAGTCTAAGTGCTATTGCTATTCTCTGTTCCTCCAGATAGAAAAATCCAGCTCCCATAAGCCTCAGCCGATATGGCCAATGATGAGTGATCAGAAGAGTTACAGGCACATTTCAAGGCCTGGAAAGCCTCGCATTAGTATTTTGTGTCCTTGAGTCATCATATATGTCTTCTTCAATTAAAGAAGGTCTCAATATAGGTAGTCCTTGACTTACAACCAGAATTGGGACCAGAATTTCTATCGCTAAGCCAGGTGGTGGTGAAGTGAGTCACATACTATGTAACGACCTTTTCCCGCCATGGTTGTTAAATGAGTCATTACAATTCTTAAGTGAATTATGGGCTTGCTAAGTGAAGTTGGCTGCCTCCCTTGAATTTGCTTCTCGGACGCTGGTTGGGAAGGTTGCAAATGGTGATCACATGACTAAGGATGTTGCAACTATGTAAATACACACGGGTTGCAAAATGTCTGAGTTTTGAGTATGTGACTGGGGATGCTGTGAAGGTCATAAGTGCAAGGACTCGTCATAAGTCACTTTTTAAAATGCTGTTGTAATTTTAGTCACTAAACAAATGGTTGTAAGTCAAGGACTACCTGAACTCTCTTTGTTGCTAGCCATATTTCATTGTCCAGAATAGCGGTCACCAACAGGTGGTCCATGAGAAAATTTTGGTGGTCCGCTGAAAAATAATTTGCATTTTTTATATTGCACTAAATCAGGGGTCCTCAAACTATGGCCCCTGGGTTGGATACATGCAATGAACATTTGTGTTGCTGCAGAGAGTTTCCTCCTTCGGAGTCTTTTTGTATGGGTCGAAGTGGGGCAGAAATTTTGACTTGGGGTTTGCTTCGGCCTCCTGGTGTGGGGCTCTGGGCGAAGGCTGGAGGGAAGTGCTGCTGGTGGCAAAGAGCCGGAGGGCCTTGTTCCAGTGGGACTGTATCATGGCCTGGAACTGGCTGACCATTTCAGCCCGCTGAGCCTCCAGGCATAGGTACCTGGCCTTGCACTCCCACAGGTCTTCCATCTGCTTGGAAAGCCTATGCTCATAGTCCTCAGCAATGTTCCCTCTAATTTTTTTTCAGTGTGAGCGGAAAAGTATAGTGTTTGAGCGGCACATTTTCATGCCTGAGCACCTGAATTTTTTTCACAGATGTCACCTAAGACAACAACGAAATCAGTATTATTTGAAACTCAAAGTTATGTTTATTCAAGGTACCCGCTTAATTAAAAGTGTTATATAATATCAGTATCACTTAACAACGGTCCTGCTTAGCAACCAAAATGTTGGCTCAGAAACTCTGGCATTTGAAGCATGCAAGTCTTAAAGCTGTCAAGTTACAAGACCCTCGCACCCCTAACCCTTTAGGAAAAAAAACCCAGGGGTCTTCAAACCTGACAGCTTTAAGCCTTGTGGACTTCAACTCCCAGAATTCCTCCTCCAGTCATGTTGCAGCAACGTCATCTGCGTGGATCTGCTCCATCTTCGGTTTTTTCACAGGAGGCAGGGCTGCTGCTGAAGATGCCAACGAGCTCCCGCCGCCACTAGAATATGCATTTGTTTAGCATGACATAGAATAGTCTTTCAACCAGAAGTATGGAATAAAAGAGAGACTGATAAATATTTAAAAAAATAAAACCAAAAAGCAGCTATTTATTTGAGTTCTAGATAAACATTTAGTTCAGAAGAGATTAGAATAGAACAGAGAAAGAATAGAATATAGAGAATACAATAGAAATAGAATTGGAAGGGACCTTGGAGGTCTTCTAGTCCAACTCCCTGCTTAGGCAGGAAACCCTACACCACTTAAGACAAATGGCTATCCCACATCTTCTTAAAGACTTCCAGTGTTGGGGCATTCACAACTTCTGGAGGCAAGCTGTTCCGTTAATTGTTTTAACTGTTAGGAATTTTCTCCTTAGTTCTAAGTTTCTTCTCTCCTTGATTAGTTTCCACCCATTGCTTCTTGTCCTGCCCTCAGGTGCTTTGGAGAATAGCTTGACTCCCTCTTTTTTTGTGGCAACCCCTGAGATATTGGAAGACTGCTATCATGTCTCCCCAATTCCTTCTTTTCATTATACCCAGTTCTTGCAACCATTCTTCATATGTTTTAGCCTCCAGTCCCCTAATCGTAGAATAGAATGACAGAAGGGACCTTGGAGGTCTTCTAGTCCAACCCCCTGCCTAGGCAGGAAACCCTACACTACTTAAGACAAACGGTTATCCAAAATCTTCTTTAAAACTTCCAGTGTTGGAGCATTCCCAACTTCTGGAGGCAAGTTGGTCCATTGGTTAATTGTTCTCACTGTCAGGAAATTTATCCTTAGTTCTAGGTTGCTTCTCTCCTTGATTAGTTTCCATCCATTGCTTCTTGTCCAGCCTTCAGGTGCCTTGGAGAATAGTTTGACTCCCTCTTCTTTGGAGCAACCCTGGGCCCTGAGATATTGGAAGACTGCTATCATGTCTCCCCTAGTCCTTCTTTTCATCAAACTGGACATACCCAGTTCCTACAACCGTTCTTTATATGTCAATATCATTTAGACAAAGTTGATCCCCTTATTCTCCACTCCAGAACCTTGGAGTTTGAAGTTCTTTGGTTCTCTTCTCCCACCCTCTGTGTTCCCACGAGGGGATTAGCATCATAGCTCAACTGCCCCCCTCCCACCCATAAAGACCAGGAGAGCATCGCTGCGCATAGCCAAATGCTACCATAGCAACTATGGCGTTGTCTGATGTCTTTCTTGCACGCTAAGATGGACTGACGGGGTGAAGCATAGCTTGCATTGTCCCTAGTGCGGATTCTTTTCCCAGCCTTGGTCACTTTACGAGGGGTGGACTTCAGTTCCCAGAATTCTTCAGCCAGGGAAATTCTGGGAGCTGAAGTCCTCTGTCCCTCCCTTATTCCTGTTTCCTTTTCCTTCATTATATTCAACTGTTTCAATATTAAGTGTAATTCTTCCTTCCTAACATTTTTCCATTTTTTTCCTTATATTCTTTTCCATTTCAACATTGTCTTTGTTCCTTCCATTCTTTCTTCCTTCTTTCAATCCTTCCAATATTTTTTCCTTCATTCCCTTGTCTGTTTCAATATTAAGT
Organism: Thamnophis elegans; assembly: GCF_009769535.1. NCBI lineage: Eukaryota > Metazoa > Chordata > Lepidosauria > Squamata > Natricidae > Thamnophis > Thamnophis elegans. Next base: position 126,117,818 of record NC_045543.1, on the reverse strand, counting down.
ACATTTCTTCCTTTCTTCCTATACTTTTTTCCATTTTCTTCCTTATATTCTTTTCCATTTCAACATTGTCTTCCTTTTTTCCTTCCTTCCTTCCTATACGTCTTTCCATTTTCTTCCTTATATTATCTTTTCTGTTTCAACAGTCTTTGTTTCTTTCTTTCTTCCTTCCTTCCTTCCCTTCCTATACTTCTTCTTTCATTCATTATATTTTCTTTTCCATTTCAATATTAAGTGTAATTCTTTGTTCCTCCTTCCTTCTTTCAATCCTTCCAATACTTTTTCCTTCATTCTCTTTTCCTTCAATATTAAGTGCAATTCCTTCCTTCCTTCCTTCCTTCCTTCCTTCCTTCCTTCCTTCCTTCCTAAGTTATTTCCATTTTCTTCCTTATATAATATTTTCTGTTTCAACATAAAGTGCCTTCCTTCCTTCCCTCCCTCCCATCCCTTTCTTTATGTTTTCTTCATGCTTTCTTTTCTTTTTCCTCTGCTCTTTTTAAATCCCCCCCCCTTCTTCTCCTCCTCTACATTTAGGTTGGATTAGTTTGTACAACGGTCATCAAACTTCTGAAGTAAAAATAAATAAATAAATCATATTTAAGAAGAAGAAGAAAAAGGAAGACGTTTTTAGTTAAGTCAAACATTTTAATAAAAGTTTCATCTTTTAAGATTTGTCCAACACATCCAATTATAACCTTAACAGTAAAGAATATCACCCCAGCTGCTAAAGGTTCAACCAGTCTGAGAACCATTGAAAAGACAACAGTGCAAAATCCAAAAGACACAACTTCCTCACCGCCATTGCTTTGGTACCAAATCTTTGAGGAAGGGGCTCCAGAAAGAAGGAGGAGGAGGAGGGAACCAAAGAGAGGCTTTTACCGAGTCTGCGCCCCACAGCCAGGACCGTCCTTGCGCCTCAAGCTGCGTTTCTTCCTGCAAAGCCCTTCTGGCGTCAAGCGGAACTCTCGGGTTGCCCGAAGGGCTTTGCGGGAAGAAACGCGGCTTGAGGCGCAAGGACGGTCCTGGCTGTGGGGCGCAGACTCGGTAAAAGCTCTCTTTGTTTCCCTCCTCCTCCCCCTCCTTCCACAGTTTGTGTGACGCTGCCGCCAGGCTGAGAGCTGCCGCTGAAACAAGTTTGGGGAGGTCCTTTGCAGGCGGCCAGTTCTAGCCGCCTGCAAAGGACTTCCCCACGTTTGCTTTGAAAGAAACCTCTGCGCGGGAGTTAGAAACCTCTGCGTGGGGGTTTCTTGCCATGTGCGCGGCCGCGCGGCCGCGCACCTTAGAGGGAACAGTGGTCCTCAGTGAGGTGCTTCTACTGAGATGAGGTGCTTCTACTGAGCCTCCTTCTCAGTCAGATCCAATTTGAACTGACAAACTCTTTCTCATGGTGGCTGCTTATCTCCAACAACTGCTTCCTGTTAGGGGCCAAAGGAGCCCAGGAGAGGAGGCAAGGAGTGCTGGGAGGGAGGGGTGAGTAGAGGCCACACCCACCCAGTCACATGACTACCTAGCCATCCCACTCAGCCGATCATTAGGCAAATCATATCAGTGGATTTAAAATTATGAATTTAGTGATCCCTGAGGTCCGAAAGGTTGATGACCCTGCTCCAGAACATAGTCCCCTTTACATTTTTTAAATCTAGAATGGATAAATATAGTGCTCCTGATGTTTCACATGAATGGGAAATTCAAGATATTTTATAACTTTTACTTGTCATTCAGAATGGTGGGGGGAGAGCGGAAGTATCTCAGCAAGACAAGTTCTTGATTGCTATTTTAATTGCTACCAGTAAATGACTATCAGGAAAACAAATCTGAAGTGTTCACCAATTGTAGGGAAGTTGTTTAACAAGTAGAACTAGATAATCCAGCAAATCTCTCAACTTTCCAATAAAACAATTTTTTCCCTGATACTTTGCCTTTACAGAAATTCTCTTTTGACAAAGCGTTTACAAACCAGAAATCTCAGGCAATAATTTTGTTGTACTGGATCAAAATGAAGATAACTAAATAAAACTAGATGTAACATTCCTCACTAAGCTTCAGTTGGTTAATATGAAATACTAGTTAATAACCTTGCATTGCCTGGGTATTTATTTATAGGGGGGAAATGTCCGAACCAAACCTAATTTCTATTGTTGGATTTTCCCCCTTACCAGAGGGAGCCCCTTTGTGGAGTACTGTGAAGCCGTTACCATGGCAACTCCATGGTTCTCCAACTCCAGCAGAAGCCATTTTACGGCAGTACAGTAGAAACCATTTTAAGGCACAACAGTGTATCTTAACAAAACACATACCATGAGGGGTGTTAGGAGCGTTTTACAGTATTTTTTTCCCCAGAGAGTAAGTCATTTGTGTACCAAGTTTGGTTGAAACACACACAGAAAGCCATTTACATATATTAGAACCAACTGGAGTATCAAAACAGTTAGATTTGAGTTTCCTCTAATTTTTTGCTCAAGACCAAGGGGAAAAGGAGGCAAAGTGATAAAGCTAGGCATCATGGGGAAGCTAAATACTAAGATATGGTATTTCATGATAGCAATCCTGTGCTGAAATCTTTCTTACAATTGCTTAGCAGTTGTTTTTGCCTGTGAAATAGTTTTGTTTTTCTACCTTATTCTCAGTGTACTTTAAAATTTCTTCAACTTTTCATTTGGTTGTGTTTTTAAAATTTGTGTATGTATATGCTTAAATTGGTGTTTTCTTACATGCAATTTAATCATTCTGAGGCAATAAAATAAAGTACAATTATAATTGCATGATAGCGAACTATAAGCAATCTCAACAATTACAGTACCAAAAAACATAGCTGATAGATAGATGTAAATATAACAATATAACAGCCTATACATGTGTGTATATGTGTCTGTACACACACACACACATACACACACACAGTTATTTATCTATATCTATATCTATATCTATATCTATATCTATATCTATATCTATATCTATATCTATATCTATATCTATATCTATATCTATATCTATATCTATATCTATATCTATATCTATATCTATATCTATATCTATATCTATCTACCTACCTACCTATACATCCAGAGAGAGATGATAGATGATAGATAATAGATAGGTAGATAGATATAAATATATTGATATAATAGCCTATGTAGCTATGTGTGTGTATGTGTGTGTACACACACAAACAGACATACAGAGGCTATTCTATCTATCTATCTGTCATCTATCTATCTATCTATCTATCTATCTATCTATCTATCTATCCATCTATCCATCCATCCATCCATCCTGACAGGCAGGCAGGCAGGCAGGCAGGCAGGCAGGCAGACAGACAGACAGACAGACAGACAGACAGACAGACAGACAGAGGCATGGGTTGAGTTAAGAGAGCGACTGGCCCACAGTAACCCAGCTGGCTTTCATGGCTAAGCCAGATTTGATATACACCAGGTTCAGCGGGTTCTGACCAGTTCTGGAGAACCAGTAGTGGAAATTTTGAGTAGTTCGGAGAATCGGTAAATGCCACCTCCAACTGCCCCTGCCCCCATCTATTCTCTGCCACCTGAGTCCCAGCTGATTGGGAGGAAATGGGGCTTTTACACTATCCTTCCCCTGCCACTCCCACCAAGTCACGCTCACAGAACCGGTAGTACAATATTTTGAATCCCACCATTACTGAAATCGGATTTGAACTCCCAGTCTCCTGCTTTGTAGCCTAATGCCTTACACTAGACCAAACTGGTTTTAATTTAATCTGGCTTTTAATTTAATTTAAACTGGTTCTTAATTTAAGATTTAAGATTCATTTATAGATGTTGAGATACACCTTAGCCATGAAAGCCGGCTGGATTACTTTGGGCTAGTCGCTCTCTTAGTCTAAACCATTTTGTTGCAGAAAATGACAGGCTTTAGACTTCTCAGGATGCAGGAAAGGTTTATTTGGCAGCCAGGTTCAGAAAGTTAGCGAAACGGCTAACATTGCAAATTCTGAACAACCTTTATCATCAAAGCACTTGTTCCTATTACATTCTCAAAAGCATCGCAACACGGAAATACTTAACTCATTTCTTATTGGTTATTTTGGGGGGAAAGCCTTATAAGTAGATGAGGGTCTTACTTCTCCTTTTGTTACAGGTATGGACCATGTGTCATTAACAAACTTTATCTGAATCTTGTGGTTTGGACTTTTGACATAGGGACATTGGCTAGAACATCTTGTGGTTAGAGGCTGATGACATTTCCTTTAAGCAAACTTCTAACTGTCCCTTTTATGCCACGTCTTCATTCTTATATTTTTAATCCATATTTTATTCTACTTTAATTTCACAGGCTGGTTATTGTGGGGAAAACAGGAGGAAGATGTGTTGGATATGTGCATCATTAATGAGTTATTTGTAAAAGTAATAAAGACAGATAAATAAATACAAATAAAAAATAAAATGTACGATTCTGCTTTTAAAAGTTTTCTGAAGCCTAATCATGTAGGGGCTGATCAAATTTCAGGAAACAAATTCCAGCTGCCAGCTCTAGCCCAGTCTTAGTCTTTAATCTGCAAATGATGTAACATTTAAAATCTCACATCAAAGTCAGCCAAAAATAATTAGCACAAAACTTTATGGCTAATGTAACTGTACCATTAATAAAGTATACACGTTTAGATTTTATGTTTGTGCGAGTGCTGTACTTGTGACAGGGAAGGAGCCAAAGTTCAAAAAGCCAAGCACTTGGCACAATTTCAGGTTGTTACTTATACAATACAGGTAACACAAGATTTTTTCAAGTTCTCCAGTGTTCCAAGACTGGGAGAAATACACATCTTAAAAATAACTTCCTTATTCTCTAGAACTGAATGTTTGAAGAGTTGTAACATGCAAAAAAGCTGCATTAAGTATGTAAATGTTATCTCGCGTATCCAACCAACAAAATATTGTACCAGTAAATGAACATTTTAAACTAGTATCCCTTTTATGATGAAAACTTGTTAATCTTTCAAAATGGCTTGGTAGAAAACAATCCAGATCTTGTCTTTCCTGAAGCAGAAGGTTTTGATTTGGTGGAATAGTTTTGCAGGCAGAGGCAGGGGTGGGATTCAAAAATTTTAGCAACAGTTCTCTGCCCGATTGCTGGGTGGGCATGGCCATGTTGGATGTAGCCTACTCAGCCTCCTGCACCATGGGGAGGGGGTTTAACCCTCCCCGGGCTCTGGAGACTTTCCTTGAGCCTCCGTGAGGATGAACATGGCCTCCCCTGGGCTCTGGAACTTCTGGGAGGCCTGTTTGTCGCCCATCCCAGGCTCTGGAGGCTTTCCTCAAGCCTCTGAGAGGGTGAAAACAGCCTCACCAGGGCTCTGGAGGCCCCCCAGGGGGTAGAAATGGGGCCATTTCCAGATTTCCAGAGCTTTGGGGAGCCCCATTTTTCACCCTCCCGAGCTCTGCACAGGACCTGCAGTTACTTGGCATCCAAAACGGGCTGCATGGAGACTCCTGGGAGGGGAGGGGAGGGGAGGGGTGAGTGAAGCCAGCCAGTCCTTGCAACTACCAGTTTGGCGAACCAGATGTAAAATTAGCATCCGGTTTGCCCGAAGTCGTCTGAACTGGCTGAATCCCACCCCTGGGCAGAGGTGATGATTTTTGTAGGCCTCTTCTTCTACCAATCTGTTTGCAGCCTTTATGATTAACAAGTCTGGGAGCCATCAGGAACAGTGGAACAGAGTGCTTGGTGCCGTAGGAAGAAGTGAGAATTCTGAAAATCATTTTTCCCAGCAGATGAAAGTTTCATAAGTGTTCCTGATTGAGAGAGCCTACTTGAGATCCAGTGCACTGGATTCAAGCTTCTGGTGATTTATTTCCTGATTGTTTTTGTTGGAGTTCCAAATGCAACTGCAAACATTTATACAATTCTGAAGGTAGTTTTTAAGAATTAAATAACAACTTACACATTAATAATACTGTAGTTGCTTGTTCTATTGGACAATGTCTATTTGTTCTATTTTTGATTGATTGTTTGGCTTGGAAAGCTCAGCCTAGATTGACTAATACAAGAATACAGTAGTAAGCAGTGTGAGTTGAAAAGCTATGTTAGAATAATAAATAACACTAATAAAATAAAATCCATACAGACATATATAAAATCCAGACCAGTCACCATACAATGTGGGGGGGGGGAGGGAGGAGAGGGGGAGAGAGAGAGAATTTCCAGAATTGGTGCTGTTCCTTAGAAGGCCCTGCTGTTATTTGCTTCTATTTGCCTTTTCTTTCCAGATAGAATTCATAATATACTCATACGGGATCAAGAGATCTCCCAATTGATGTGAACATGTGAAAGTCTCTCCTCTAGTTAGGCAGGCAGAATCCACTATATTAAGAAATGTATAAGTTAACAGGAGGCGTTCTATGTTACTACATTTCATAATGAAATTTCATAACTTTTTATTTCATGACTCCAGTGTATTACCCAGACAATTCTGAATTATTTTATGTGAAATATTTCTATCAGACCAATACCATTTCAGAAATTTTGTTATATTGCCTATAAAATTCAACATGCCCTGATTGCTTTGTAGTTCTAGTTGCAGTATGTTTCTCTTTTAGTTTAAATAGAAACTACTGTATTTAATCACTTGGTTAGCTTTCATAACTCTATCAATGACCTGAACTTTGAATTTGGCTTTGAGAGTTACAAGTAGCAAGTTCTACAGAGGTGGGAGAGATGTCAAATGCCCTGAAGCCTGACTCCCATGTTCTTGACCTTCTGTAGTCCCTGGGTTTCCTTTGAAGGGATCTCCATACAATGGCATTATGATAAACTATTGGAGAGGAAATCAGCAGGTTGTTTATCTATAATAGCAGACACTCTTAATAGCAATAGCATTTAGACTTATATATCGCTTCACAGTGCTTTACAGCCCTAAGTGGTTTACGGAGTCAGCATCTTGCCCCCAACAATCTGAGTCCTCATTTTACCGACCATGGAAGGATGGAAGGCTGAGTCAACTTTGAGCCTGGTGAGATTCGAACTGCCAAATTGCAGGCAGCCGGCAGTCAAGTTAACTTCTGAGTGCATTGTTTCAAAATATCCTACAATATGTCAATGGTTAAATTATTTTTAAAGTTCTCTCTTGTGTCTAACCTTCAAAGTCTGATCGTATATTTAACAATTTTCTTGCTCAAGTTTGAAGGAAATTCATCCTTTGCTATAAGCATCTTATCCATTCAAAGGTTGCTAATCGCTGAATAGCAGTTAAGAAACAATTTCAAAAAGTCATGAGGAAATGAAACTTGATGGACCTTATTTTTTATATAAGCTGCATTATAGCTGTGAGCTTGGTTGAAGTCTTTTGAATTTCAGCCACTCAATTCACAATTTGACCATTAAAAACTTCCATTCTTTAAATCTGCTCCTAAGGAGTAGCTGCCCAGGGTACAAATACAATTTCATGAGCTCCTCTTTTCTGGAGTGACTTTGCCAGCCAGAATTCACTATCTGGCTGCTGATCTGTGCTGCAATGCTGTCACCACCCCTTCAGTGGCATCTACTTTGTCATAAATCTTCATTGGAAGTCAAACACCTCACTATTCATGGAGCAATGGAGCTTCACTCTTACCAAATGGAGCTTGCCATCAAGGTAGGAACCAGAGGTGGTATTCAGCCAGTTCTGACCGATAGTGGAAATTTTGAGTAGTTCGGAGAACTGGCAAATACCACTTCTGGCTGGCTCTGCCCCCATCTATTTGCTGCCTCCCGAGCACCAGCTGATTGGCTGGGTATTCTGCCCTGCACAGAAGAACGGAGCTGGAAAGCAGGTTAGTGGGGTGGAGAGGGAATGCGGATTTTGCAGTATCCTTCCCCCAGGAGTGTGGAGGGAATAGGGATTTTGCAGTATCCTTTCTCTGCCATGTCCACCAAGCCACACCACGCCCACAGAACTGGCACTAATTTTTTTGGAATCCCACCACTGGTAGGAACAGAGCAATGATGAACCCATGACTCTAACCTCCAATTTTCTCAAGTGGTCAAGGAGGCGAGGCTACCACCAAAAGCCTCAAAAGAGAGGTACAGTAGCACAAGGAAAGCAAAAATAACCCTGCTGAACCTCTTCAGCAAATTGTCAGGAAGATCAAAGTCATCTCAGTGCTATGTTCTAATCTAAAGCTGTACTGAAATCATTATCCAGAAGTGCTTGGAGCTGCTCAGCTATTATCCATTCAATCAATATCACTAAGAATGGTAGAAACTGCATTGTAATGGTTAAAACACAAGAATTTAAAAAATATTTTTGAACAGGAGGCACGTTATTTAAAAAAAAAAGATGGCATCAGCTCTGGAGAAGGAGAGGCATTAACAACAGTATCAAACATTTCCCTCAATGGGCCTTTCCCAGACAGAAGTAGCCAAGAGGAAGCAAAGGGCAGTGGATTAACAGTAACTTGAAATTGTCTGGTCTACCCAAATTAACAAGGGAAACAAATTGATCCAACAAAAATTAATCCAACAAAATTTGAAAAAAAAAAGATGTGCTGGCATTATCCTATTTTCATCAGAATGTGTGTCTTCAATCTGCCTGAGAAAATGTTTGCAAAGCCGTCACAGCATGAGAAGACCTCCCCTAACCTTAGCAAGATGCATTCGCTCCTGTACCACTCAACCTTTTCCCCCTCTATTCTCAAAGCCATGGTAAAAATATTCAAGTGTTCTTTGTGTTCGGTCGTTTTCACTTTTAGATTTCCATCACCCGAATTCCAGACTTCTATTTGCTTTGTAGGCCAAAATTTCTTAGTCAACAAAAGAAACCTAAATGCTTGATAAGCAGCCAGAGATCACTTGGGAAACTAATGTTTTATGGCCTGAGAAAGCTGGATGTTCCAGGCCACTGACAAGGTTCCACTGAAAGGTTTGGTAATACAGCAAACTGACTCTGAAATGAATTCTGGAGGTTCACCAGATCCAGAAGATGTTATGAGTGGGTTCTTGCAATGAGCCTGCATGTCTGAAAGGGGTGGGGGGAGAAGGAGGAAACCAATTGAAGCTCCTTAACCAAATATGAATTGTTCACTTCTGGCTGCCACGGATTCTACCGGTTCGGAACAGTTCGGGTGAACCGGTAGCACCAACAATTATCTGGGAGTGAATCGGTTCTCCCCGATGATCAAATAGGCCCACCCGCGCTATTTTCCTACCTTTAACTTCTCAGCTGATTCACGTGGCAGAGCAGATTGTCGTGTGAATCAGCTTGTTACTACTTCGAAGAAACCCGGAAGTGAAGATTTCTTCCAAATGTGTGCGCAGCACGCGTCAGGTGTGGGTGCGCACGCAAATTATGCGATCACCGAACTGGTTGTTAAACTGGGAGGATCCCACCACTGCACACAACATCTACCTCAGTGCAAAATAAAATAAAATAAAATTGAAACAATCTTAGTTGATTAATAAAGGATGATAACAAATGCAGTAGGCCCATGGTGGTCATGAATTCCTGAGCTGATTCTGGAAGGTGGGTATCAGCATGGAGTTTTAATTCCCCAAGGACCCAAATCCAGAGGCTCTCAACAGCAAATCATCACAAATTCTATTGATGTGTATATAGGAACACATCTTCAAACAGAAACAATGTGTCAACCCTGAAGCTGATCTGGCTGAAGCCATCTTGGAGTCTCAATGCTGCCACAATGGAGATGAGGGCTAGGGAGAACGGATTAGAGCAGTGGTGGGATTCAAATAATTTAACAACGGGTTCTCCGCCCTTATGATTTCTTCCAACAACCAGCTCACCAAACTGTTCAGAAGGTTAACAACTGGTTCTCCCAAAGTGGTGCGAACTGCTGAATCCCACCACTGGATTAGAGATAGCTGGGGTTGTGTAGTGAAAATAAAACACTCTCCCCTGGAAACCAAGGATGCTCTCACACCTGGCCAGAGGAAGGAGGTATGATGTCACCAGACCTGCGGACCCCGCCAGGATTAGGCTATAGGATTGATTGTTTGGAGTTGAGAGATGAACTTTTTAATTAGGTGAAAACCATTGGAACCTTCAGAGTTGGTTTTCACCAGATATGTGCCAATATGATATTTCCGATAAAGCTATTCTTTGAGGAATTCACCTACCTGCCTTGGAGTTTTTGCTTGCAATGGATCTATTACTTGGAACCCTGACATAATGCTATTTCTGCAAGATTTCCTGAGTTTTAGAAAATAATTTCTAATCATGTCCATGTCTATGTATGTATGCACCAGTGACGTGCGGTGAGGTTTATGGCTGGTGAGGCAGCAATTTTTTTAGACTTGTGGATTTCAACTCCCAGAATTCCACAGCCAGGCATGCTCAGTTCCAATTTAAAGTGACAGCCTTTGTTTTTCTCTTTGCTAAATAAGTTTCCTTCTTTCTTTTTCTTTTTCTTCTCCCTTCCCCTCCTTCCTCCCTCCCTCTCTCCCTCCCTCCCCCCTCTCTCAAACACACACACACACACACACACAAAGTTGCACCAGGAGGTTGAAGTTTGAATTCCTCCCCCTCCCTCCGACCCATACGTACCTTTTCCAGATGTTTCATAGAGGATTCCAACTCTGCTCTTGCCTTCCATCATGAAAAGAAAAAAAAATGTAAAAGGAGAAAGGCAAGAGCTGAGGTCAGGCTGAGCTAGTTGCTGCCAGAGTCACCATGGATGACTCTGCTTAGTGCTTAACTGTTTTAAAAAGCCTCTAAAAAGCACCCTCTACAGGAGGAGGCAGGAGAACGACGTGCCTCATCTACATCAGGAATTTTTAGGCTTTTAACCCTTGCTTAACTCTGCTTGAGTGATCATAAAACACCAGACTAGATGAGGCACGTCATTATCCTGCCGCCTCCTGTAGAGGGCACTTTTTAAAAGGTTTTTTTAAACAGTTAAGCATGGTGACTCTGGCAGCAACTAGCTCAGCCTGACCTCAGCTCTTGCCATTTTCCTTTTACATTTTTTTTCTTTTCATGATGACAGTGGTGAGGCTTTGCCTCCCCTGCCTCCCCTGACTGCACGTCCCTGGTATGCACATATGAATTACTTCTTTTTGATAACTGACCTGTCAACTTCAAAACATAATTCCAAAGTGAATGGCTGTTTGATTGTAACTAATTAAAGTTAAATACTATAGGTATGTTAACTACACTTACAATGAAATTCTGACTACTATCAGCATATTTAACAACCGAAACAACAATATTTGAGTTAAGTTACAATGAATAGGTACCGTATTTTTCAGAGTATAAGATGCACCTTCCCCCCCCCCTCAAAAGAGGGTGAAAATGTGGGTGCATCTTACAGCATTTTTGGCTTACAGAAACCCCATCCTCTTTGCAAAAATGGATGTGCAGAGAGTTTGGGAGACCTGCAAAGTGCTCCTGGGGGCTGGAGAGGGCAAAAACCCGTTTTTGCCTCCACCCAGCCCCCAGGAGCACTCTACAAGCTCCCCAAAGCTCTGCATGCTTTTTTTTTTTTTTTTGCAAAAAACGGGCCATTTTTTACTTGTTTTTGCCCTCCCAACCCCCAGGAGCATTCTACAAGCCTCCCAAAGCTCTGCATGCCCCCACTTTTTTTGCAAAAAATGAGTCGTGCAGAGGGTTTGGGAGGCTTGCAGAGTGCGAAAACTTTTTAAAAAAATTTTACCTCTTCAAAATCATGGTGCGTCTTATACTTCGGTGCGTCTTATAGTCCGAAAAATATGGTATGTACAGTACTGGTCTTCTTGGCAATAAGTTTTAATGCTGCTTTGGGTAAACAATAGCATAATATACAGAAGTTATGGTACAGAAATAACATAAAATATTAATGTAGATCGATCTATTAAAAGAAAGATGATAACATTCTTGTTCCAATTCTGTTTAGGGAGTGAAGGGCAAAGAGCTGGTTGCTAACATTTTTCAATCCCACCCCTGTATTGAATGCTTGAAAGCATCATTAAGTTTCAATCATGGTTTAATCCAGATAACTGTTGTCTTGAATCTATTTGCAGGACTGATCTCTCTCTAAAAATTGTACTGCAGGTAAATGAACAAGCTTCTAAAACAAGTACTGCTATATAAGCTATATGGCATCATCTACAAAATGTAAGCAGCTGAATACATTTATTACATTTTCTAAAGGGAATGTTGTATCTTTTCAGAGAATGTCAATTGCAATTTCTTTTAAAATAAGAAAATGCGAGAGGTGGGAGTGGGAGGCACTGTCCTACGGTGGTTCTCCTCCTACCTCTCGGACAGGTCACAGTCAGTGTTGGTTAGAGGGCAGAGATCGACCCCTAGGCCCCTCAATGGGGTGTTGCAGGGCTCGGTCCTGTCCCCCCTCCTATTTAACATCTACATGAAGCTGCTGGGTGAGATCAGACGCCGGCACGGGATTAAATACCACCAATACGCGGACGATACTCAACTGTATCTGTCCGCCCCGTGCCAACTCAGCGAAACAGTAGAAGTGATGTGCCAGTGCCTGGAGGCTGTCAGGGTCTGGATGGGAGCGAACAAGCTTGCACTCAATCCTGACAAAACTGAGTGGCTATTGATGCTCCCTCCCAAGGATGGTCCAGACATTCCATCTCTTAGCCTGGGGGGTGAAATTATACACCCCTCAGAGAGGGTCCGCAACTTGGGGGTCCTCCTGGATCCGCAGCTAACATTAGAACATCATCTGTCGGCTGTGACCAGTGGGGGCTTTGCCCAGGTTCGCCTGGTGCACCAGTTACGACCATATCTGGACCGGGAGGCCCTTTGGATGGTCACTCACGCCCTTGTCACCTCAAGACTGGATTACTGTAACGCACTCTACATAGGGCTTCCCCTGAAGAGTGTTCGAAGACTGCAGTTGGTCCAGAATGTAGCCGCGCGAGCGATAATGGGTGTACCTAGGTACACCCATGTTACACCTATCATCCGCGAGCTGCACTGGCTCCCCATTGGTCTCCAGACACGCTTCAAGGTGCTAGTCGTTACTTTTAAAGCCCTACATGGTTTAGGACCTGGCTATCTGAGAGACCGCCTCCTGCCATTTTACTTCCCAAAGACCGATAAGATCGCACAGATTGGGCCTCCTCTGGGTGCCATCGGCCAGTCAATGTCGGTTGGCGGCTCCCCGGGGGAGGGCCTTCTCTGTTGCTGGAACGATCTCCCCGTAGAGATCCGGACCCTTACTAATCTTCCGGCCTTCCGTAAAGCTACGAAGACCTGGCTGTTCCGGCAGGCCTGGGGCTGTTGATTAGTATCCAGCCCCACTCTAAGGAGTATGCATGAAGTGTAATTTTTAAAAAATTTATTTTTATTTTTAATTTTATATGCCCCTTTGTCTTGTCTGTAAGCCGCCCAGAGTCCCTAGGGAGTGGGCGGCATACAAATGTCAATAAACCTAAACCTAAACCTAAAATGCATTCCCCAAAATATGATTTTTATACAGAACTGTTTCTTTTCCTATTAGGGCTAGTAGAAAAAAATTACTTTTTCATAGTTAAAGCACTGCAGCGTTTTGAATTTGTTTCAATCATTCCTTTTTAAAGAAAAATGAGGCAGGACAGACCGGTGCACTGAACTGAGAGGAAAATGCAGCTCCTTTGCAAAATTTTATTTAGAAAACACCTTTTTTTCTTTGTTGCTTAAAGAGGGAGAAAATAAATTCTGGCTTGTGTTAAACTTCAAACAAAGCTCTGATTCAGCATCAAAAAGATAACTTTGTATTAATTCTGCCTGTTACTTGTGACAATCACCTACACTGTTAGCAACCCAGGATAGGACTGATATATAGCATTAACAATAAAACAAAAAATAGGTGAACCATTGTTGCAACAGAGATTAAAAGTTAATCCTACATAGCTGTGATGGCAGGTGTGCCACAGGGCATGCAGAGTCCTCTCTACGAGCATGCTAGATATTGCCCCAGCCCAGCTCCACTGCGCATGCCTCCCACCAGCTAGCTGATTTTCAGATCTCTGCTGTGCGTAGGGTGCTCGCATTACATTTTGCGGTTGTGTGCACACACTTTGGGCACTCAGTACCCAAAAGGTTAACCATCACTGCTATATAGCAATGGATAGCAGCCTCTGTACTGAGTTTGCAGGAATGCACAAAGGAATTTTAACTAGTAAAATAGTTTCTAAAAGGAAAAATCATTTATCAAGAATTTTGAAACCGGATAAAATTTATAATACAACGTCAAGCTGCCCACATCCACTTAGGTTGCATTCTAATACCATATATAAGAAATATGGAAGATTCTCAGGCCGGGGGGCTCTCGAAATATCCAGGCCCTCGGAAATTGTGACTGTTGTATATTTTAATATGTTGTTTGTGTATTATCCCCCCTCCCTTGTTTTATTGTAAGCCGCCCGAGGTCCTTCGGGAGTGGGCGGCATACTAATCAATAAAACTCTAACTCTAACTCTAACTCTCACAAAGTGGACAAGGTAACTGTACCACAGAAGGTACATCATCCAAGCCCATTTCTTTGCATTAACCGGCATCATATATTATTTAGCAGACTTTACAAACAATTGGGGTGCATTTATGTTTGTTAAAGAATAGCTACAGAAATGCATTGCTCCTGTCAGTTTTCCCAGCACATAATTTACATTTAAGACATAATGAACACCTACTTACAAAGTTTTCCCTGCAAACCAGTTTGCTCTATTTAATGGTTCCACCTACATTTCGGATAATGCTTATATTATATCCTAAGAGTTTATAGGTGTGCACCTAAAATGTAACATGAATCAAAAAAGACATTTTCGGGAACAAGGTCACATGTTAAAGAGACTGATAGAATTTAATAGAATCCACCAATTCGTGATCAAAAAATATTCCAGGTTGAAATTTGAGTGCCAGGATTTTTGGGGTAAAAATAAATTGGTGTCCTAAAGTTTTGTCTCTTATGTTTTTCTAAGCTTGGGTCAAAAAGGTACCATTGATTCCATGTTCTGTGTTTCAACACTTGTAATTATCTCATTGAAAAAAGAATCCTGCAGGCTATGGAGGACTTGAAAGAGCATTAGCCAGCCAGTAAAACCAAAATAGTGTATAGTGCTATTGCTGTCATTATTCTGTTCATGTGCATCGGAAGAAATCATTGTGTTGTTTCTTTATCTTGATAGCTATGCTATGCAAACTGGAAATGCTTGTTTGTTTTTAAAAAATCCCCTTGGCGATTTTTCCTGCAAATTGCATAGTAGGTAGCATTTAGTGTGGATTACTATATTATGTAGGTAAAAAAAAAAACAAGGAAGTAAGAGTTATTTCAACTTCCCATTGTTCCTTGTGATGAAATTATTAAAACATTTTTGAAATGTATTCATTCAAAACACAATGTACTTGAAATTATTTGCTAAAAAGTAGCTGCAAAAGCACATTGTTCCTTTCAGTTTTTCTAGCACATAATTTACCTTTATGGCATAAGAAACACACACTGACAAGATTTATCCCTGTACACCAGTTAGTTCAAAATAATGGTTCTGCCTACTTTTCAGGTAATTCTTACAATTATATATTAAGAGTTTTTAAGTGTGCACCTAAAATGTAATTATTGCAGAAAATGACAGGTTTAGATGTCTCGGGATGCAAGGAGAAGTTTATTGGCAGCCAGGTTCAGAAAACTAGCCAAAGACTAATAACAACCTTCATTATCAGAACATTCTTATACATTCTCAAAAGTGGCACAACACGGGAACACTTAACTTATTTTTTATTGGTTACCTTGAGGAAAAAGCCTTTTAAGTAAATAGGGTCTAACTTCTCCTTTTGTCTTGGGCCATAGGTACTGACTATGTGTCTCTATGCGAACCTTAGCTGAATGACCGTTGGCTTATCTGAATGGTCATTCTCTAAGCGCTACAGGAGTGTCCAAGCATGGGTTAACTTCAGCTTGCTGCCCATGGACTGAGATCAAATTTTGTGTAGCCACACCTCCTGCTCCCCACAGAGGTTCAGTTTTAAAAATGAAGGTATCTGATCCAAAGGTTGCTGTATGGAAACGTCCGTGTTATATAGGTGCTAAGTCATGCACCCTCACAAAAAAGTGCCAGGGCGGGGTTGGACACTCCTGCAGCACCTAGAGAATGACCATTCAGGTAAGCCAACGGTCATTCTCCTAGGGGCTGCTGGCGTGTCCAAGCATGGGACATACCCAAGCTATGTGGTCCCAGGGTGGGAAGAAGGAATGTCCTGGTTAGCAGGGGCTGCAAGGACCCATTGCAATACCCTCCTTCCAAATGAGGTCTCAGCCAAGGCAAAGGAGTCCAGTCTTAAATTCAAATGAACAGAGACGGCAAGGACCAAGTAGCTGCCCGACAGATCTCCTCAATAGGTGCTTGAGTGGCTGTTGTTGCGGCGCTCCTCGTAGAGTGTGCTGTTACACAAGGAGGAACAGGCTTGGCTTGTTGTTCGTAGGCCAATTTGATGCATGTGCGCAGCCAACGACCTATGGTGGAAGATGACACTTTCCTGCCCATTGAAGTGGGCTGGAATGAAATGAAGAACAATTCCGACTTGCGAAAGCCGGCCGTCCTCTTTTTGTACACCCACACAATGTGGTGCACATCCAGTTTGTGCCAGACACGCTCCCTGGGATGGCTAGGGTCCGGGCAAAAGTTGGGGAGGATCACCTCCTGTTTCTGTGGAATAAGCTGTTAATTTTTGGTAAAAAGGCTGCATCCAATCTCAGAATGACCCTGTCCGAATGTATGATACGAAGGTCCTCCCTAACAGAAAGCACAGCCAGCTCTGAGATTCTGCGCGCCAAGGTAATGGCTATGAGGAAGGCAGTTTTGAGCGACAAATGCCGTAGACTAGCTGATCGAATAGGTTCGAATGGTGGTGATGTTAGGGTCTGCAAGACAATTGACAAGTCCCAAGTTGGGTAACGGTGCACCGTCGAAAGGCATAAGTTGGTAACCCCCTTCAGGAAGCTGCGAACCCTTGGGTGTCTTCTGAGCGGTTGAGAATCATCTCTGACAAGATGGTGGCCAGGGCTGTTGTCTGCCTCCTAAGTGTGTTGAGGGCAAGGCCCTTGTCCAAGCCCTCCTGTAGAAAGTCCAGGATTTGTGGAATTGTTGCAGCTGTGGCAATGATTTGATGGGAGTGACACCAGGAAGAAAAACTGGTCCATGTTGCATCATAGATCCGCACAGTAGAAAGTCTCCTGGATGCCTGGATGGTGCGGATGATCTTGTCAGAGAAGTTGTCCTGCCTCAGGAGCTCCCCCTCAAATGCCACATGGCCAATTGAAGCCATTGAGGGTCCGGGTGAGGAATGGCCCCCTGGCAGAGGGAGATCTGCTCCTGAGGAATGCGCCAATGTTTGGTCACTGACAGACTGACAAGGTCAGCGAACCAGGACCTCCTTGGCCAGTGCGGAGCCACGAGCAGTACCTCGGCCCCCTCCAGCAGGATCTTTCTTTTTTTTTTTGCAGATTTTTAAATTATTTTTTCCCTTCTACAACACCTTACAGTCATTACATCAACGTTGTTATGTCATCATACCTGTACATGTATATAATATTTCGCTTCTATATTTACACACCTTTATACACAGTTCTATATATATTTATATATAGTTTTTTGGCTTAATTAATTTTATTCTTGTTTTGCAGCCATTTGTACCAATTGTTCCAAATTTCATAATATTCCGACTCTTCTTTATCTTTTAATATCAGTGTTAATTTATCCACCTCTGCACAATCCAAAGTTTTTTTTATCACTAATTCGTCCGAGAGGGTATTATTTTGTTTCCAGCATTGGGCAAATGCTATTCTAGCTGTAGTTAGCAGATTTATTAATATGTAGTTTCTTGCACCCATTTCCAAATTTTTGCACCTTTTAAAAATATTAATGTAATATTTGCTTCCCTCCATAAGTCCGGTATTTTTGCTTTCATCAGTGCCTCATTATACATTTCCAGCATCAAGGATTCTATCAATTCGTTCAATTCATCTATTATTTTGTACCATTCTGCTGGGAATCCATCTGGGCTTGGCGTTTTATTATTTTTCTGTTTCTGAATCTCCTGTTTCAATTCTAGTTTTGTTATTTTTTTTGACATTTCTTTCATATCTTCTGCTATTGTCGGGGTTTCTTCTCCATTTAAATATTATTTTATTTGTTTTCCATCTACTTGTTCCCCTTTCTACAGATTCTCAAAGTACTTGTATGCAATCTTTTTCTTCCCTTCTATTGTATGTTGTAGTTCACCAGTTTCCTCTTGAAGTTGACATATTAATCTTTTTTCCTCTTTCTTTTCTCAATCTATATGACAGCCACCTCCCTGGTTTATTTGCTTGCTCAAATAAGTTTTGTTTTGTTAGTTTTAGGCCCTTTACCATTTCTTCCTGGTCTAATATATTTAATTTATGTTTTGCTAACATCCAATCCTTTCTGATTTTGTCACTTTGTGGCTTATTTTGTAATTCTATTTCTAAATTTTTGGTTTCCTCCTCTAATATCTTCTGTTGTGCCCATTTTTCTTTATTTCTTTTTCCTGAATACACTATAATAATTCCACGGGAATAAGTTTTCATGGTGTCCCATAAATTTTGCCAGCAGGATCTTTCTGATCACCTGAGGTATCAGTGGGAGGGGCGGGAACACGTATAGCAGTCCCAGGGGCCAGCAGCACCAAAGAGCATCCGTTCCTTCCGCGTCGGGGCATTGGAACCTTGAAATGAACTGGGGAAGCTGAGCGTTCTCGGGACTGGCAAACAGGTCTAGAACCGGGAGACCGAACCTCTGCGTCAGCTGATGGAAGAGAGATGGATGTAGCTGCCACTGCGAGTTGCTGATGGTCATTCTGCTCAGCCAGTCCACTGTCATGTTGTCTTCCCCGGAGATGTGGTCCACCCTGAAGGACTTGAGGTGGCATCCCGCCCACCGCCCCAAAGCCTGAGCCTCCGAATCAGGGCAGTTGATCGAGTGCTACCCTGATGATTGACATAAGCCTTGGTGGCGATGTTATCCATCAGAATAAGGACACGATGGCCCTCTATGAATTGATGGAAGTGGCGCAGGGCTAGTCTGGCGGCTCTGAGCTCCAGCCAGTTTATGTTGTGGGCGAGCTCCGCCTGCGTCCCCCTGCCTTGCATCACATGAGTCTGTAGGTGGGCACCCCAGCCATATAAGCTGGTGTCACCCCAGCCATATAAGCTAGGTGCTCTGGTTCCTTGAATAGGGACCCTCTCGCTAGTGCTGAGGATTGCCATCACCTGAGTGACCGAATCACTCTTGGGGGAATGGTGACCACCCTCTTGGAGTTGCTGGCTTTGCGTCACTGTATGGGGAGAAGGAACCAGTTCTCGTGCATGCAGCCGTGCCCACGGAACTACAGCGATGCACGAAATCAGCTTCCCCAGCAGCTGAGATAGTCACTAAAGGTGCTGACCTGGATTTCCTGATCTGGCGTACGAGGGATGTGATGCTGTCCCTTCACTCCTGTGTGAGGAAAACCCTGCAGGTTCTGGAGTCAATCAAAGTGCCCAAGTGTTGAATCCTGGAGGTCGGCTCCAAATGGCTCTTCTCCAAATTGACGGAGAACCCGTGTTGCTGTAGTGCGTGATGATAGCATTGAGATCCTGGCACATCCTCTGTCTGGACGCCGACATTAACAGGATGTCGTCCAGGTAACAAACGATCCTCACTGGATGAGTTCTGAGTGTGCAGCGACAGCAGCCAGGAGTTTGGTGAAATCCTGGGGGCCAATGATAGGCCAAAGGGAAGATCCTTGTATTGATAATGCTGGTTTGCAAACTGGAACCTCAGGAACTTGTGATGCGCTGGATGAATGGGGACATGCAGGTACGCTTCCTTCAGGTCGATTGAAGTCAGGAAATCGCCCTGCCTGATGCAACCCAAGATGGTCTGGAGCAGGGGTGGGTTCCTACCGGTCCTTGCCAGTCCTTGCGGACCGGTTGGTCGGTGAACCCGGAAGTAATTAACTTCCGGGAATGCCGATACCAGTCCTGGCTCCAATCGCTGCAAAGTGCCCTTGCCGACAAGGCAGCACGATCCGCTCGGCATGTAGAAGCAGCAAAAGAAGGAACAGGGGAGGAGTTCCAAGCGGGGCTTTTCAAACAGCTGAACTCCTCTCCTGTCCCTTCTTTTGTTGTTTGAACAAGCCATGTGGGTTGCGCTCACTTTTCTTTCATAGCCAGCTTGTTTCCAATTGGGGGAGGGGGGAAGAAATTGATTTTTTCCATCCCTCTCCATGGATCCCCACCCCAATTGGAAACGAGCTGGCTATGAAAGACAAGGGAATGCGACCTGCATTGCATGTAGAAACAGCAAAAGAAGGAACAGGGGAGGAGTTCCAAGCGGCGCTTTTCAAACAGCCGAACTCCTCTCCTGTCCCTTCTTTTGCTGTTTGAACAAGCCATGCGGGTTGTGCTCCCTTGTCTTTCATAGCCAGCTCGTTTCCAATTGGGGTGGGGACCCTCCTCGAAAGGACCTGTGGTTCCCCTGCTGTCTGGATTTGTCCCTGAAGGATACCCTATCCTGGGTGCAGTCCTGTGATTGGGAATAGGACCTGGTAAAACTCCCCGAAGTGGAAGGGGAATCATTGTTGCGAAAGGGCTGCCTATGAAAATAGGAGCGGCCTTTGCGGTCCGGTTTCTTGGTGACTGCCGATAAGATCTTTAGTTTGTCCTTGGACTCAATCAAGACAGAGTCCAAGACCTCCCCAAATAGCTTGTTACCCTTGAAGGGAGCCGGAGCCAACTTCCATTTAGCCTTCATGTCTGCCTGCCATTGGTGTAGCCACAGCAAGTGGCAAGTGGTCATATTAGAAGCTATAGCCCTTGATGAAAATTTGGTGGTGTTAATTGAAGCGTCAGCCAAGTATTCGACTGCTGCAATAATCTTGTTCATGTCTTGGCATGAAGGTTAGCTAAGAGCTTGAGAAGCCAAAATAGGGCTGCCCTGCTGAAGTAGGAAGAGGAGGAGGAAGCTTTCATGGCCCACGCAATGGCCATGTGAGTTTTATGACAGTTTTATGAAACCTTCCAGTAGGTCGGCTGGGAGAACCAATTTGGAAGTTAGCGCCACTATGGGATCATCCACTTGCAGCAGCTTCAAGAGCTCCTCCATGGTGGTCTCCACAGAGTAGAGCTTTTTATCCACCCCACTAGGATTGGCCATTGACCCAGGTTGAACCCATTTTCACTGGATGACATCCAGGAACAGCTGTGGCACCGGAACCAACCCCCGAGGGGGAGAGATTTCCTTAAAGAGGTCTGCACCTGGATCCCCTGGTCCTATAGTCTCCTTGTTACCCTGATCAGTGGTAGTCTTGTCAGATTGGGCGGGAAGTCCCATTTGAATGGACGAAGCTCTAGCCTTGGTCAGAATGGCCTTGAACATTGTAGGCTTAAATAAGCCAGAGAATGTGGGGGCGCCGGGGGTCAGGTTCTCGTCCTCCGACAGATCAGGGGCATCCTGTCCACCCTCTTCCTCATCAGACACCTCGCTGACAGCTGAGGAAACAGGAGGGGAGGCCCCGGAAGGTTGAGGGAGAACCCCAGTGTTTTGTCCTCTGGGCTTGGCTTTGCTCAAGAGGGGCAAGAATAAACCATTGTTGGATGCCATTAGCAATCCCCTGCGATATTGCCCGTTGAACAACCTCCTGCATCATTGGGACAACTCAGGAGCCTCCCCAGAAATAGGGCCAGTGGGAGGAGCCTCCTCCCCCATTAGAGAACAAGCCTCTTCCATGTCTACCTCCTCCAGAGAGGAAATAGGAGATCTGGGGGATGCCGTGGAAGAGTTGGGAGAAAATCCAAAATCCCCTTCGTCCACCAGAGATGGAGACCCCTCTCGTGGAGTCTCCACCAAGGGAATGTCCGTAGGGACTGGTGGTGGAGGTGGTTCCCTGGCTTGCATAGTTTGTGCCTGGGCACTAACTGCCTTTTGAAACTGTCTCTCCAGGGTCTTCTGTCTCCTTTCAGCCAACCTTTCTGCAGATTTTGAGACCTTCTTGGCTTGGGGCTGTTTCCCTTTTGCAGGGCAGCCTGCACTGTTCCCCTTAGCAGCAGGGTTGGGACTGCTGCGCTTGTGAGCGGGAGGTTCAGCTTGATCCCAGGCTTCAGACACAATCTTGCTGGCCATGGCACACTTCTATCACAGTCACAGCTTAGTTGTAATATTCCCAGTATATGAAATAGTTCTGGAAGTATGCCCCTTTAATTCAGTCCAGGTTCTGAGGAACCGGGGCTTGGCAGGGATCAGTAACAGTCAGCAATATTTTTGGCGCCGAAATTGGAAGTCCCAAGGCGCTGCAGATCTGTGCTGTGATAAAGCAAGGAATGGCCTGAGAAAGCCAAACTCCTTGCAGCCGCTCTCAATAGTCTTCCTAGGGAAGGGGGGTCCTGCCTGGAGCCCCAGAGCGAAATCCCAAATTAATAAGCCCTCCTAGTGGCGATCTGCTATGGAAAACAGGTTACGGCAAAGCAAACAGCTTGAGAATAAAGTGCACCACTTTTTTTCTGTCCAAAATGGCCACCACAAGCTTTGGAGCGCACCCTGGAGCTGTCGGCAGTTTGGAGAGCTCAGTAGAGCCTCCGGTCTAAAATTAGACCACCGACAGCAATCTTGGGGGGTCCCTAACCTACCTGCCTGCCCCCAAAGCTCTCCAGCCGCCGCTGACGAGCCTCCCGGTAGTGCCTCAACCGTGGTGGTCGCGAAAGGCAGCCACACTCCAAGCCCCTGTTCCGCGCTTTAATTAGGAGGGAACTTCATTCAGAGGGAAAATAACAAATCCTAACCTATGTGTTAAACACAAAAATAAGAAAAAAGGCTACACTAACTGCTTGAAGAGTCCAACTTGCTGTTCAAGGACTGGAGCTCTCCAACTGCATCCTTTTAGGGCGACTGAGTTTTTAAAACTGAGCCTCTGTGGGGAGGAGGCGTGGCTACACAAAATTTGAACTCAGTCCTTGGGCAGCAAGCTGAAGTTAACCCATGCTTGGACACTCCAAGCAGTGCCTAGGAGAACCTTGTGGTTTTGGGCTTTTGACATAAGGACATTTACTGGAACTTTTACTGGAATTCTGTGGTTGAAGGCTGATGACATTTTCCTGTCTTTTTACAAGCAAGCTTTTTTATCTGTCCCTTTTGCCATGTCTTATTCTTATATTTTAATTCACATTTTATCCTGCTTTATTATAAAACTTGAATTGTTCTAAGGGAGTATTCTGAGTTGGTCTATTTTTTGTTTTGTTTAGGACAAAATATCTTTTGTTTAATGCAATTTTGTATTGTTAACATGTAATGTGTGGGAAAGAGAACAAATGAAACCTATGAAATCTTTGGTTGCGTCTCTCTCAGTCCAACCCACTTCATGGATAGTTATGCAAAAAGCAAGATGCAGGTGTAGATAGTGCTCTCAACTTACCTATAATTGAGTCCACAATTTTGATTGCTAAGTTGGGGGATGAGACCGTGCCCTATTTTACTTTTTTTCCCCCCAGAGGTCATTAAGCAAACATGGCAATCATTAAGTGAACATGCTGGCTGTTAAGCATGGGGCAGTTTTTGCTAGAAACTGGAAGTAAATCACTGTTTCTGATGAAAATATCGTAAATTGTGGTCATGTGAATATGTAGCACTGCAGACAGCCCTAAATGTGGGCTGAATGCTAATTGCCCAAATTGGGTCATGTGACTGCAGGAAGGGAGATCCTCCTACACATTGGAACTATGAATCTGGATCATGAGTCTCATTTTTGGGGTCCGTCATAATTTGGAATGTTTGCTAAGTGTCCGGCCACAAGCCAAGAACTACCTGTATTAAGTATACTTGCTGCCTTGAGTTGAAAGAAAGGCTATTTCAACAGCAGGTATTTAAAGCAGTTTTAATGCAAAAGGAGTATTATTGTAAAACATTCACAGGAATTACTGTTCCCGATTCCACTTTCTTATGTATTTTGCAAGACAGGCAAATATGTGTGCATTTATATAAATAAAACAACAGAAGCAAACAGCAAAACAACAACAAAAGACAATGAGCAGTTGTGGATGCTCCATTACTGGAGGTTTTTAAGAAGAGACTGGACTGAGCAGGGAGTTAGACTAGAAGACCTCCACAATCCCTTCCAACTGTTATTCTGTTAGAAACTATTTATCAAGATTGCTTAGAAGTTCTTGATAATTTGCAATATTGCACATTTCAATATTCTTTTGCAAACAAAAAGGAATACTAACATTCAATAAAAGCAGAAAATATTTTAATTGGCACCAACTCTTCCAGGAATGTTAATTCTGTTATGATTTCAGTGAAAATCCTGAAAGCAAATGCATTTGTGTTCATACCAGAATGTTACAGGCAATACAATACATTCTTCATTTTAGCTGTTTTATATTCTTTATAAAATGGAAACCATTTCATTTCAAAATGAGAACATCTCTCCAGTGTTCTGAATGTTAAACAACCTCTCTGCAAGTGGCAAAATAATATTCTGCCTGTTACTACATAATATTCCACTCATCTACCCCAACTTATATCACTCGTACTTAAGAAATTAGAGGCATAAAGGAGGACAGTACAAAATATTCAAAGTCAGTAATAGTTTGCATGTTGTGTCATTCATGAGAACATGAATGAAGCACCATTCTTCAAACTGCTAAGGTAGCTGCGTCTTTTGCAATATAGATGCAGCCACTTTAAAACCTGTTCCTGGTTATTCTCCAAATGTATCTGCATGCCCAGCCACTTTGCTCACTATTACGTTGTTTTTCCCAAAATAAGACCCTTTCTTATATATATTTTTTTGCACCAAAAAAGGCACCAGGTCTTCTTTTGGGGGGGGGGGGGTGTCGTCCACAGACTCACCTGACTTGCGGGCAGCAAGGCTTTCCTGAAGGCTTATGCAGCCAATAACAGAGCTCAGAATCGATCCAGAACTCTATTATCAGCTGCAGAGGCCTTCAGGAAACCCTTGCTGGCTGCAGAAGAAATGGGCCAGCAAGGCAGGTGCCAGACTGTGCAAGGCCTGGCAGCAACTGTCCCAAGGTAAGTAGTAGGGCAGCTCCACCCCCCACCCTAGCTTAATCTTTACCTGTGCACCCTGGAGTGGGTGGAGTCTTAATCAGGGCTCATTGTGGGGGATAGGGCTTATATTGACCACACGTGTAAAAATCAAGCTAGGATTTACTTTCATGGTAGGTCGTATTTTCAGGGAAACACGGTAGTATTGTCTGTAAATGCATATAGACACACAGAAATACCGTAGCTTTTGATGTACAAGCCTTGCAAAACATGTGACTGTTTTCATGATATTTTTTTAATCCCTTCTTTTGTATACCTACCTGTTGGCAAATAATTTCTTCTGATTACTTTGCACAACCCAACCAAAATATAGATTTTTAGGGAGCTGGCATTAACTCCAAAGACCCCTATTTCTTGCCATTTCTTAAAGTGCAGTGTCACTACTGTTATATTTTCCTAAATAATGTACAGTGTTGAATTTTAAACTTTTTATCAGTGATGTTGTTCATATATTAAAAATGGTGGATACAGCTGACAATATCTATGGCAAATACCTAAAGCAGAAGATACAGGAGAACATCTAAGTAATGCTGAGATAGATAGCATTTTATCCATTTTTCCCCATCTTTCAAGGGAAGCAGAGGGCGTCAGCTGTCTAGAAATCTCCAGTAACAGCTTCTATACAGTAAGCCCTTTAGTCCCGATATTAAACAGATGCCGAATCAGAGGAAATGTATTTTGTTTGCTTTCTGAAACTAGAATCCATTTATTAAAAGGGGTTTTAGCCACTATGTTCAGGCAAGAAAAACAATGATTGGGACCAGCATCTATTTACAGACACTTAAAACAGATAACAATAAAATCTAAAAAAAAGGAGCTACCAATAAATAAAATGTCCCCTACCAGTCACACAAATACCTTGTGCAGCAGTGACTGCAGGAAATCAACGTCATTTCATTAGGCTATGCAACATTAACTTTGACCTAATTCAATAATCAGGAAAAAAATATTTTCAAGAACAGAACCATCTTCAATACCTTTACACATCAATATGAATCCCATGTTTTATTGACATCAGTTCTCTTGTTCCGGTTAAATACAAAAGAAAAGAACAGAGATGAGGTAAAGTTGCGGTGATGGCCACATAAAGCCAGTAAGGCAGGGGAACAGTCTTTCCAAAGGGGCAGAGCCACAGGCCATGGCGTATTCCATCTCGAACATGGTGCGAAGTCCAGGAGATGAACATCATCCAAGGAAGAAAGCACCAGGAATCCTTCAGCTTGAGGAGATGCATAACAAACTTTAACATCAGACACACAACTGGAATCACAGTAGAACAGTGAAGAAATGGTCTATGTGGGAGAGTCAGGGCAGCCTGAGAGGGAGAAGAAAAAAAAAGGTACAAAAGCTAACATAACATAACAGCTGCACCAAATTACTTGATTTTCATTTTATGCCCAGGATTATCAAAAGACAATAAAAAACGAGTGTATTAAAAACTTGCTCCTTCTGGGTTTTTTAAGCAGATTGTCCTTAAAGCTCCAGTTCTGGACCAGATGGATATTTTCCTTTATTAAATAAGGCAACTACTATATTTAGTCTGTTTCACCTGTAGTTGGTATCTTATGTGAACCAGAAGTGAGGAGTATAAATTATGATGATCAGAATGAATGGATAAGCCTTCAGTACTTCCATCTATCTATCAAACTTAAAAAACCAAGTTACTTAAATACAACATTAAACCTACTGAATCAAAATTTGTAAATAAGAGTTAAATGAGAATTAGAAATCCTACATACAAAATCAATATATTCAAATTCTTTTTCAAGTATGCCATCTACTGGAAAGGTGTAATAAAACAACTTGATTACTACCTGTTTTAAAATGTTGGAGGGCAGATCTTTAAAAAAATATCAAAATTGAATGCTAAGTTATTTCCCTATGCTCTGTGGTGATAATTGTTATTTCAAATATATCTTTTCCTCTTAAATACACTATCCAAAAAGAGGGAATACAAACCACAAACTAAATCTTCTTGTGATGGAATTTTAAATTCTTTCAACTATATTTTAACTGGGCACACTTTAATAATAGTTTTCTATCAGGCATTCTTAATAAACTATAATTTTACTATAGCAGTATATTTTTTTACCTATGGAAATTACAAGATTAAAAAGACTGCATATTAAGCCTGATTTTGTGGTTGGCCAATCTGCCTATTAAACAGCATAACAATCCTTGCCATTATTCCAAGGATCTTGAAGTACCTGAAGTGTGTGGAATGGGACAAACAGAGCAGCATTATCAGAAGATTATGCTTGGTTGATTACAGAGTTCTTATATCGAATGTCATGTCAGTTTCCCCCTATTAGCTAAGGAACCAACCAACCTGCCAACCACAACACTGAACCAAGGTGTTTAAGGTCAAATAGTGTTTGGCTTAAGGTATTTACGGTCAAATAAGGACAAGGGTGTCACTCACAAAACAAAAGCAATATAATGCACAGTTTTTGCAAACAATCAGATTGGACTGTTTTTATGGATTCTCAATCTTAATATCCCCACCACTTTTTAGAAAGCTTTCCATTTTTTAAGCTATGGCATTCAACTTGGAAGATGGAAAAGTTGATAAACAATGAGCTTTCATCCTCTCCAGTTTAAATACAGGTGATAATGAAGATATGGTAGTTCTGGAGAATAAAATCCTTTACAGCAGGAGTCTCCAACTTTGGCAACTTTAAGACTTGGACTTCAACTCTGGGAGTTGAAGTCCACAAATCTTAAAGTTGCCAAGATTGGAAACCCCTGTTTTTACAGTTATCCCTTGCCCCCAATTTCACTGTGAATTTTTTTTATTGTTTGTTCACCTATGGATTCCTCCACATAATGTACTAAGGCAGGATAAAAGAAAGATATCTAATTAATAAATAAACAAATAAACAAACAAACAAAGCATAATGTTTTTTGTGCAAAGCCAACCAATGTGGTATGAAATTTTAACCGTTGCTTAGCATTATGACTGAACCAGGCAATTCAATAAACTACTATGAAAAATAATCGAGGTTAATGTGTGCTTTCCATGAAACAAATATAAACTCCAGAATTTCCTCTAGAAAAACCTGGGAAGATCTGCCTCTGGGATTAGACAAGCTATGCTATTTCTTTTCATAGAAAATACATCTAATAAAGCTATAAAACTTTGTATATCTATCAATAATATGAATGAGAGATTTCACCCTAAAATCAAATGTAAATTGCTCCCTAGCCTTGGACAGCAAACAACATGAAAAGCTGCCCAAGTTTCTCTTTAATCAAATTCAACACAGGCAAGAAATGTCATATCAAGGTGGCCCCCCAAAAATACTATTTTATTATGCAATAAAAGTTGTAATTTAGTCTACTAAATAGATTTGCTAAAACTTGAATTCATGATATTAATGAAGTTGTAAACTAATTTTTGCAACATTTATTCTTTAAAGTATCTTCAGATTTATTTTCTCATAAATATACTGGAAATTTCAGGTGAATAAACTTATGTTTACTTACCTTTAGTGAAAAGGAGCCAGCTAGAATAAAGTGATCCATATCAATCACGGAGGACAGGAAGCCAGCTAAAATTACTTCTGTAAAGTCACTTTTTTTCTTGAGTCCAATCACTATGGCCCATGACCACAGTCCTATAATACCATGCACCATATTATCGGACAATGCCCGCAGCCAGTAAGTTTGCTGAATGAAAGGAAATTGCAGAAGTCTATCTGCTAAATAGCAGAAAATCCCCAGTCCTAGACTTGAAATAACAGACGCTGTGCTGAACAACTGGAGAAGAGCATTGGCTTTTTCAGTCTCAGACGCCATAGCAAGCAACATGTCTCCATGCACAAAATCTCATTAGGGTATACACAGCCCATTTTCTGTAAAATCTTCAGGCATTCTGTAATTATCACAAAGAAAGCTTAATGAGAAGCCTTACCAATTCTGATACTCTTCTTCCTTAAATAAGCAAAAATATAACAGAAATCAGTGAACTAATTGTAAATTTTTTAGGTCACACTCCCATAGAAAGAAAACTATGCACCCTGGATACAGTTTGTAACATTTTTCATGTTTTGACATCACCGTATTATTTTCAAAAGTAGGCAATTATATTATTTTCAAATATTGGTAATGAAACATCTCAGAGAGCATCAAACCCCCTCGTCTCATTTTTATTTTACTTTTCTCTCTTAAGCCCTCTTAAATATCTTTAAATGTTTGTTTGTCTAACCTTCCTCTCCTAGCAAAAGGACATATGGTTATATACACGTATTTGCAATTGATAAATTTATCTTCAAAAGGAAAAAAACCCACTTTTCAATTATTCTTTTGAAGATAAACACAACATATGTGGATGAATTCTTAAACAGAATTGCAAGACTAGTTATAAAGGGAACAATAATTATTAAAATAACATTAATATATTATTATTGAATTATATTTAATAGTATTTGTAAATTTTATAACATGTTTATAATGTCCATATTCACATTATCCAGGCCTTGTCACAAAATGGGATAATACTTTCTGAATGCTGGGTACAAACTACATTTCAGGAGGAAATGATTTTGAAATTTGATTTTATCCTGCATTTAGCATTGGATGATGATATTAAAATAATTATAGTTGCTCTTCTGGAAAGTTCATTTGGCCATAATTAGAAAATGAGGAATCTACAGAATATGGCAAAGTAAAGTTTTAAAAATGAAGGGTTGCTGTGCTTGTGCTTTGGTTAGGAAATTTGATATCTTAGGTAAAAAAAAGTAATTAAAGATCCATTTAGAATCATGCAACTAAATCTAACATAGATTGTCATACAAATTTTTAAATTTAAGTGGAAACAGTAACAGAAGGAAACATGAGACTCTGTAAAAAAAACCAGAATTATAGAACAGTACGATCTAATATGTTACTGCTTATTCAGAGTTTTTCATGTACCCCATCTTCCAGCACTCTCAACTGGAGGATGGGGGTCAATCAATTCAATGTATTTATAATTGTGATTTTTATACGAATTCATAAAATAGTTTACCAGTTACACTAAATTGCTAGATTATATAAAACATTTAAAAAGCCAAGCTTACTGATTTATTCATAGAAACTTTCTCTTTATAGCCATAGTTTAAAAAGTGGCTATTACCACTGTAGCATTAAGTGTTTTTATCTGAGAGCAAAATTTTAACATACTGATAATATGTTGGCCTGTTCTAACTTTCAAAAGAATTGCGTTTTAGTGAATTTAAGAACTATAGCAAATGTACATCTCCAAGGAAAGCTTAACACTATACTTCAAAAACACAGTGTACCTGATAACTGTTATGATAACAGCTTAACTAAAAAGTATGTTTTACTACTGAACAATCACTCACAATAAAAGCAAATTTTCAACTTATGTTCACTTTTCAAATTGCGATATTCCGCTATGCTGATTTTTTTTAAAAGTTATGTAACTACTTTAGATACCTGTTGCTGTCTAATAGCACAAACTGAACCTGAGATTTTATAGAAGCTGTAAATATCTACAGGATGGGATGCAAAAACCATCATTTTTAAAGATAGCATTTTGATTTTTTTTTATGACTAAAACCAGAAAAAATTACATGCAAACTTCAGCCTAAAAATGTGTGGACTTATTTGTATGGCTATTCTATTCTTTCCAATCTTCCTTTTTACTTCTCTCAATTGTGTTTAGTTATATAATTACTGCTATATATAATCTGTGATCTACCTTAAAACCCAATCCTATTATTGTTAAAACATATTCCTGTTTTTTGCTACCTTCATTTCTACCCATTAAATCATTTTATACTGTATATACTGTATTTTCTCCTCCTATGCAATAATTGTATTGTTTCTAAATTTAAAAAGTAGTTACCTTTCATCATGACTGTTTACATCAGTGTCTTTATCTATGTAAAATACCTCCCCAAATGTCTTTTCCAGTTCCTGTTACATGTTAACTTTTATCAATTTCTGCTGTTGGTAGCTTCCATTTCCTTTAATGTTGCTCTTACCCATTGATTAATCTCATAGTAATCATACATGCCAATGATTTTCAAACTTTGCAGCTTTAAGACATCAACTCCCTTGTGTGGATTTCATTTCTGGGAGTTGAAGTCCCAGTATCTTAAAACTGTCAAGTTTGGGAAAACACTGCTTTACACAATACAATAAATGAGTTTGAGAACTTATGATGCTCATCATCTAAAATTTGACAGGAGAGAAGGTAAGATAGGAATCCATAGCAGAATTAAACATCCTTTCACTTATGCTGGAAGCACTCATCACATTGCCTTCCAGATGTTGTATATCCCATCCAGTGGTTGGCCCGGGGGCGTCCACATGGACATGCCCAGCGCGCGCATGCGTCTTAGAGCCTCCATGATGCTCCACAGAGCGTCGCACAGGCGCTGTATGTGCCATGTGTGTCGCGGAAGCCTTCAAATACAGGTCAGGAGCTCAAGCGGGTGGGTGGGCCCTCTGGAGCACCCTACTGGAACAGTATCCGGTGCTCCGAGCAGGCTCCGGTATGCCTGTTCGGGGCATACCGCCTGTAACCCACCATTGATCCCATCTCACCCATTCCCATGCTGGCTGTGAATTGAAATCCAAGAAATCCGCAGAGCAAATATATATAACAGAAATAGCAGAGTTGGAAGGGGCCTTGGAGGTCTTCTAGTCCAACCCCCTGCTCAGGCAGGAAAGCCTATATACCATTTCAGATAAATTTTATCTAATCTCTTCTTAAAAACATCCAGTGTTGGAGCATTCACAACTTCTGGGGGCCAGTCGTTCCGCGGATTAATTATTCTATCAATTTACTGCATTCTTGGGCCAAGCTGGACTCCTGTGACTTTACGATTATTGTCCAGGTAGCTTTTGTGGCAAACCATTCAAATGGTTTTTGCTTTTGCCTTTTATTTTCTTTTTAAAGCTTTCCAATCTAGTCCAGAGCCCCGGAGACCACTGTCTTCAGTTGTGGGAGCTTCATCACTTGAGACTTTCAAGAAGAGATTGGGCTGCAATGTGTCAGTAATGGTGTAGGTAGGGCCTTCTGCTTGAGGGGGCTGTGTGGGTTGGACTAGATGACCTACAGAGTTAACCAACTCTGTTAATCCGTTAAATCCCACCTCGCTGCATCCATGATTTAGTTCCAAGATGAAACCGAATCAATCACAGCCGGCTGGCTGCTCTTCCCATGCTTCCCCCTAAGATGTAAACAGCCACACCATTAACCCCACACAGCCTTAATCACTCTTCCCCGAAGGCCTCGCCTGCCAGAACGGCAGCCGGTCCACAAAGGAGGCTTAGCTGCCCAGGCTTTATCCAAGTGCCGAAGATGCAGGGATGGAGAGGGGGTGGGCGGACTTCGTAGCCATGGCTGACCGTTGCCCGTCTGTCTACGCTCTCTTGCCGTTGAGCGCAGCGAGGACTTCGTTCCCCTGTTGAATTTCTGCTTGGGGAAAAAAAAGGCAGGGACCTCCCCCTCCCATCTTCTCCTGTCACCCCCGGCATGTGAGAGCCGAGCTCCACACTGGCGATGCTCCTCGCATCCCACCCTCTCGCCCACGAGGCGCTCCTCCGTTGTCAGCCGCTTCTGCCCCAGCGCCCTTCCGGATGGCCCCAAAAGGGATAACGGCTTCAGGGGATTTGGGAAGGGGGTGGGGAAGGCGTTCTTTGGCCCCGCAGCCGCGGCACCCACCCCCCTCCTCTGGCCCAGACGCTTCGCTCACCTCACACCGGCCCCAGCTGAGGCGCCCATTGACCGGCAACGCGCGCGCGGAGCATTCTGGGACGGCCGCCGGGCTGCGGAGATCACAAGTCCCGCCCATCCACCTTCACTCCATCACTGGTGTTTCCCCATCCCCGCCCGCTGGCATCAAGCATCCGTGTGCGGCAAGTTGGGGCTAGCTGAAAAATGAGGCGTGTTTTTAAAAGGCCCGGGAACTAACAGGGATACTCGCTGTTGTTAAGTCTATTGGGCTTCGTGTTTAGTTTTACGAAAAATTCGTTTTTTAAAAACAAGAGATATGAAAAATCGAGATTTTTAGATGGAAATGGGCAGTAGCTGCCAACACAGTTCTAGGCTGCATAAACAGAGGGATAGAATCAAGATCACGTGAAGTGTTAATACCACTTTATAATGCCTTGGTAAGGCCACACTTGGAATACTGCATTCAGTTTTGGTCGCCACGATGTAGAAAAGATGTGGAGACTCTAGAAAGAGTGCAGAGGAGAGCAACAAAGATGATTAGGGGACTGGAGACTAAAACATATGAAGAACAGTTGCAGGAACTGGGTATGTCTAGTTTAATGAAAAGAAGAACTAGGAGAGAAAAGATAGCAGTCTTCCAATATCTCAGGGGTTGCCACAAAGAAAGAGGGAGTCAAACTATTCTCCAAAGCACCTGAGGGCAGGACAAGAAGCAATGGGTGGAAACTAATCAAGGAGAGAAGCAACTTAGAACTAAGGAGAAATTTCCTGAGTTACAATTATTAAGTGGAACAACTTGTCTCCAGAAGTTTTGAATGCTTCAACACTGGAAGTTTTTAAGATGTCGGATAACCATTTGTCTGAAATGGTATAGGGTTTCCTGCCTGAGCAGGGGGTTGGACTAGAAGACCTCCAAAGTCCCTTCCAACTCTGCTATTGTAAATTGTCATGCAGCTTTCTTGGCAATGTTATTGAAGGGATTTGGCGTAGCCTTTTAACAGGATGTAAGGGGTTTTTTGGTCTTATTTTCAAGGCAAACTTGCAACCCTGGGATTTCCTTGTGGTTTCCCATCCAAGGACCAATCCAGCCTGACTGTGCTTAGCTCCACCAGAAAACTTGTTGTGCCACCTGAGACCAGAGGCTATTTGACAAAGACAGTAGGCACCATAGTCTGGGACCTGATTGACTAATTAACATGCCATCAAGACTTTTAGTAACCCCATACATTTCCCCCCATGCTTCAGCTACTCCAACCGTGAACCCATCCACCTTGTTGCTAACCATCCGCTTCTCTTTCCTTCCACCTTTCCCAGCATGACAGACTTCTTAAGAGAGCAAGGTCTTCAGATATCTGAAGTAGGATAATTTGAGCCTGGTCAGTTGTGTCTTCAATTAGAGTTCTGGGTTTATTTTTCTTGCCAGTTGCTGGTTTTCTTTGTTATTCATGTTCAAAAGCTTTAATATGTTCCTATTCTGCTTCTTCAGCGACCAACTTTCACTTCCATAATGTCACAGGGAAAACCATTTCCAGAACAATTCGGTGTTTGCAGGTTTAGATATATTCCGGCATTCTCTAAGGATGTTTCCTAATATAATGTAAAATCTGTGTGTTCCTTGTAACTACCAGTACCAACTAATACTAATATGACTGCAGTTTACTTCTCAAACAATAAAGTACTGTGCCAATTTGATTAGAACATATTGGTTAGGCCTTTTTGTGGACTTTGAAAAATATTGCAAAAATTATTTTAAAAAACCAAGTCAATAGTGTTAGATATCCAACTGTGGTAAATTTTATTTGGGCATCTCAGTGAAGCCACATTTCACATTTCTTTGTAATTTAATATTTAATCTTTAAAAAATAAATTATGATTTGTCATAATTTATATAAATTTTATACAATCATCTGTATAATGCAGCTCATGGCAGCTCTACTGAATTCTGGTCTGAGGGGTATTTCTTGACTGCTGATTTCTTTATGTTGATGGTTGATCCTTACCACTTCTTTTTGAATCTATTATGATTAATTACAGGTAGATCTTATCTATATTTAACTTTAGTCCCATTTCCCAATGCCATCTATCCATCCCATCCATTTCACCTAAGCGATTCACAGTGGTTTAGAGGAAAGTGATAGTGCAACATTAATAAAGGCACAGGCCATTAATAAGGCTTTGCTCCTATTTAGATCATTTATTTACTTAAAACATAGTTCAGGAATATATTTTGGATAGTTTATTCAAGAAAAAGGGCCATCAAACCGGTAGGGTTGGAACGGGTCCCAGCGTCCTCCACATGAATGCATGCGGTGTGCGTGCACATGCACGCGTATGCGTCTTACCATCCAGTGACGCCTCCGCAACGTTCCAGCTCCTCGGCAGAGCATCCCGCAGGTGCTGTACGCGCCATGTGTCTAAGCGCCGAAGGGAAGGAGTGTGGGAGGGCCCTCCGGAGCACCGGAACGGTACCCGGTGCTCCGGGCAGGCTCCGGTATGCCCGTACCAGTGTGTACCGCCTGCAACCCACCACTGCATCAAATCTATTAAGTCTGAATATAACATTCATTGAAATGCTAAACATCCTAAGGATGTTTCCTAATATAATGTAAAATCTGTGTGTTCCTTGTAACTACCAGTACCAACTAATACTAATATGACTGCAGTTTACTTCTCAAACAATAAAGTACTGTGCCAATTTGATTAGAACATATTGGTTAGGCCTTTTTGTGGACTTTGAAAAATATTGCAAAAATTATTTTAAAAAACCAAGTCAATAGTGTTAGATATCCATATGTGGTAAATTTTATTTGGGCATCTCAGTGAAGCCACATTTCACATTTCTTTGTAATTTAATATTTAATCTTTAAAAAATAAATTATGATTTGTCATAATTTATATAAATTTTATACAATCATCTGTGAAGTTAGCGACCTTTACTTTTTCAGTCAAATTAAAGACGGACAACCTTCCTTGAAATATTTTTGACTCCAGGATTTTTTGTGGAAGAAGCCAGAAGAGAGTCAATATCATTTATAACTTTTGAAGTTTTTTCCAGAGACTCAGTTATGTTCTTGATACTGATATCCTCTGCCAAAAAGACTTCTTTCTGTACACTTTCTGTATCTAGGCCAGATGACAATTTTCTTCCCACAGTTGAAAACCTACCTGGAATATTGCTGTTGTCGACTAAAACTATAGTAGGTAGTTAAGGAGAAACAAGATACTAAAAACAGCCACTTCTCACTTTTCTTACTCAAATTAGAAGGAACTTGTTGAGTTGCTTTTCACTGTATCCTATTCTGCAATGTGATATATACAAGTATATACAATTTTACAAAAACTTCCCTTTGACTGTGTCTCTGTGATCTTAGAACACAACTAAACATGCACATCACAATTTAGAATTTTCTTTGGAGTATTTCATTACATAAGAATGCAAATCCAGTTAATGATAACTATGGCATAACAAACATTGTCACAAGAAAGTCTGTACCATATGGATGTTATTGTTCCCAGCTATTTTACTGATGCTTTGACTGGAAAACTGAATTAGAGTTCCCAATAGGGCAATTATTGGATGTCTCAAACCAAGAATTATCTATTTTAAGAAGTGTTGTGGGGATTGAAAAGGTATAGAAAAGGATACAATTGAATCGTCTTATTTTTTCAAGCTCAGCCTCAACTGACCTGGGGGAAAAAAGAGAAGCTTAATTAAAACAAACATTTGTTTTATTGGTTAGTATAATATTAGCAAAATCTGGTAGAATAGAATGTCCCTCTAGAAACATTAAAAGTTTGTTTCATTGCTTCCCTTTAATATACTTCGGGGTGGGGGTGGGGATTACTGAAAAGTGAATGTATGTTTTGCTACTAATTTGCAGAACAAACTATACTTTTAATTAAAATGGGGAAAAAAAGATCCTTGAGATATCAAGGCCAAGATAATAAATCCAATGAATGGCTTTTACAAAGCATCACTACAGATTTGAGAATATTCAGGATTGTTTTAGTTAAGAATACCAGCTTTGTTCTTGAATGGATACTTTTGTATTGGTACATGTCCCTCTGTCCTTGTTCAGGCTTTGGCACCATTCCACCACTGTTGTGATATATCTGCATTAAAGAAAAAGGTTTTGTTACATCTGGTGTAAATGGGAAGCAGCTTTTCAGGAGTCCCGTCAAATGTGGAGCATCTTATGAGCACCAATTAAGTTAGTAAAAAGTAATAAAAAATAAAGAGCAGAACAAAAGTGCAGGACAGTCAGTAACTTCGATGGGCTTATCAGCAGAATGGATGAGTGTTGCATGTAAGTGATGATGATATAAGAGATAGGAGGGACTTGAGTTTTTAATCATGGAAACCATTTTGGCAGCAGTAGGACATATTCTTCTTTAAAAAAATGTTTTTTAATTGAATAAACATTAAAAACATTGGACATAGAGTGATCTTTCTGGCTTTGTCATCCCAAACATATTTTAACACAACAACAAATACACTTTCTACTTATTGTACATAACTACATTAATCTTATTAACACATTCCCTATCCTCCTTTATATATTTATCTATGTATTATCCAGTTCCAATTTTACAGTCCTCATAATGTTGTGGTCCAACTCCTTTTCCTCATTTCCAACCATTGTTACATTTTGTTCCAAATTTCATAATATTCTGTCTCATCTCCATTTTTGATTTCTAGTGTCAATCTGTCCATTTCTGAACAGATCAAACTTTTATTTATTACCTCTTTTTCGGTTGGCCGTCTCTGCTTTTCCAATTTTGTGCATATACCAATCTTGCTGCGGTTATCACATGCAGCATTAAATATGTAGAGGGACATATTCCTTGTACCGCTGCATATAATCATTTTTCCTGTGGTTATCAGCTAACTTAAAAGATTGCATACATTTTAATAGTTGTGTCATGACACACAGAATTCAGGAGAAAAAAAATGTAATTCTTGAAAAACTACTCCAGCCATCTATCAACCAACAACTATACAGCTACTTTTAACATCTGCTGTATTTTAAAAAAGGCTTTTTTGCTAAAAGTAATTTATAAAACAACTTCCACCATCTTGGTTTTAGAGAAGTTGAACTGGAGCAAGGCTCCTAAAATTCTCCACAAGTACCTCTCATAGGGCCCAGGATGATCAATCTGGAACAGCTGCTGTGCTCCTCCAGGACAAGTCAGTTTATACCAACCTGCGTTGTTCTGTTGAGGATTCTTGAACAAAAAATAAAATAGGAAAGAATGTCTACTATCTCCGTCCACCGTAATTTATTTTAGGTCATGTTGATTTCCTAGTCTAAACTAGGAGACCAGGTAGCTTTCTGGATCTTCTGCAAGATGGAAGAGTTAAAGACACTAAACCTCACATGAGAAGACACTACTACTCGCTCAAGACTGAAAACGCTTGCTGTCTGACATGCTATTGGCATGGGAGGAATCCAGAGATGGGATTCAGCTAGTTCGGATTGGTTCGGGTGAACCGGTAGCTCTGATAATCAGCTGAGAGCAAACCAGTTTGCTCCAATGATCCGCTGGCATGCACTCTCTACTGACCTATATTTCCTTTGTTTGAAGCCCAGCTGATAGGCGTGGCAGAGTGGATTGCTATGCCTCAGTTTTTTTACTCACCAGAACTGCAGAAGGTAAGTTTTTGAGATGTTTTCAAATGTACTGCGCACATGTGGAGTGAAGCGCACTTAGCGAACTGGTTTTTACACCAGTTGAATCCCACCACTGGAAGGATCTAATGCTAATGCTAACCTTCTGTTAAAACTATTTTTGTGTATTTACAGTGTTCCTGCAACATGCATGTGTGTATAAATAAAACATAAAATAAAATCATCACTGGAGGCTTTCAAGAAGAGATTGGACTGCCACATGTCAGAAGTGGTGTAGGGTCTCCTGCTTGGGTGGGGTTGGACTAGATGACCTACAAGACTCCTTCCAACTTTGTTAATCTAATCTTATCTAAAAAAATCTATCCTGGCAGTGTTGAACACAGGGCAAGCATTGGACTTTTTTATGTGTCCATCCAGTCCCCTCTCCACCCCCCTCCATTAGTTTCCATCCATGCATCTTAAAGTTGCCAAGGTTGAGAAACACTGTTTTACAATGTCATATGTTAAATAGCCAATCTTAAAAGTTGTCAAGGATTGTTTATAGTATGGGCACTTGGGGACTTATTCTGATCTGATTGAGTTTATCCATATTTCTTTAAATGATATGTCTTTAAATATGAAATAAACATAATTAACTTTACCTATTGCTCACCTGTGATCTTCCAGAGTGAGTACTGAAATCCCATTCCATATTCAGGACTATCCCATCACAAAATACAGCATGTATTTTCTTATCTGAATACGCAAAGAATCTTCCTACATTAGGAACAAATGTTTCAGCCACAGGGAATGGTAAAACTTCTCTTCCACCTGTCTCAGAAGACTATTGAAAAACAAGTGAAATCAAATAAGATACATTTTAGTTGTATTAACTTATCTTATGCTAGTATTTGATTATCACATTCATACCTACCAATTTCCAGCAGCAAACATTATAA
The DNA here is from genome assembly GCF_009769535.1 of Thamnophis elegans. Taxonomy (NCBI): domain Eukaryota; kingdom Metazoa; phylum Chordata; class Lepidosauria; order Squamata; family Natricidae; genus Thamnophis; species Thamnophis elegans. The sequence goes on along the minus strand of NC_045543.1, from coordinate 126,078,549 downwards.
TTATGTGTCAAGGAAAGCATATTCTCAAGATCATGTTGAAGAACTCTAATTAGAAAAATAAAAAAGACCCAAATTTCATTTTATGTTGCAAGCCTTTAAAACATTTAAATGTATTATTCATACTGTCCATTGCTGTTAATTATTGCATATTAACTTGATCTTAATAATGTTTTGAAGTTCTAAATCAACAGAATATTTTACTACATGTTAACTCACTAACTTTGAAAAAATATTTATTGTTATAATGCTTCTAACCCTCTACCCTATTTATTTTTAGTTTTCCATTTTTTTCTGGTTTTCTTGTTGACTGTTGACTTTCTTGTTATCTGATGAAATAAAAATGCTTGGGAAAAAATAATAGCTACCATTTATGCCCAGCGCCTTATGCTAGAACAGTGTTTCTCAACCTTGGCAACTTGAAGATGTCCGGACTTCAACTCCCAGAATTCCCCAGCCAGCATTCGCTGGCTGGGGAATTCTGGGAGTTGAAATCCAGACATCTTCAAGTTGCTAAGGTTGAGAAACACTGTGCTAGAATGAGCAGTAGGAGGAGGGGTCTATCGCACAATTGCTTGATGATTTATATTAAAGCTTGGCAACATTTTAAAATTCCTAGCTATTCTTCTTTAGAATCAAGATAGATTTATTTTATATGTCATTCATACACAGGTAGTCCTCGTCCAGCAAGCATTCATTTAGTGACTGTTCAGTTACAATGACACTGAAAAAAGTGACTTATGACCAGTTTTTGCACTTATGACTGTCACAGCATGCCCAGAATTAATCTAGGTCCGTGATGGCGAACTTATGGCTTGCGTGCCAGAGGTGGCACGCAGCGTCCTCTCTGATGGCACTCAAGACATCAGCTCTGCCTCCCACACCTGCACACCTCCCGCCAGCCAGCTGGTCTTTGGATCTCTGCCACGCATGAGCGAGGGTGTGTGTGTGTGTAGCGTGTGCATGGGGGCATGTGCATGCACAGGGGGAGGCGTGCAAATGCACGGGGGTGTGGTGCATGCGCAGGGCACATTCGTCTGGAAAAGGTTAGCCATCACTGATCTAGGTTCATGGATTTTGGTACTTTGAACAGTTTTCATTAACTGTTGTCCTTTTCTCAATGTTACTGAAAGTGATTAAACGTTATTTCAAATTACCTAGAAAACTGAGTGGTATAAGCTAAATAAATGAACAAATACTTAAAAGAAAGCAAAGTACCTCACCTTACTGACTGTGTTATTATTGCCCCTAGAGAGTAGAGACTCCCGGGGACATCTGGTGGTAGGCTGCTTACAGAATACATAGTTTCTTCTATCTAAAAGATGAATGTAAAAGAAAAAAAATAACTATTTACAAAAGCGCTAACCAACAAAGTAAGTGCAACAGATCATTAAACTACTGGACTCCAAGTCAACAGTTGTTCATTATACAGTTTAAAAGCAGTTTGTTCCTTTGGTGTTAAATTGATCTCATCTCTTGTTTTTCTGACATATGCCACAGATAATTGTAAGTCTGATGCAGCTCTGTCAAAACTAAAAACTGAAAGTGCAATACTGCCTATAAGACTGTTGATAGGTGTAGGGATTTCAACATGAACATAAAGCATCTCGGTTCTTACAGTAAATCCAGGAATTAATGTGGAAGTAGGATTATCTGCTTGGAAAAAAAACCTGATATTCTAGGAAGATGGGAAGATGGATAATGTAAGAAGGAACCATATTAACTGTTTCCTGTTTTTTTGGAAAAGGTGTTTGGTCACAGACTATGGATAAACACGTTTCTTAAGATAAGAGTTAAGGTTCATCATTTTAGAAGCAGCCAGGAGAACTTGCTCTTTGTTATTTTCTGTTTCATGAAAGGGTTTAAACCATGATTGCAGATCTAGACATCAAAAATCTCACATCTGATTTAAATAATTGTAAGAACCTAGGAACAAAGAATTTGATATACAGTATATGAATAAATAAGTTTTAAAAAATCAGTAAATGCACTAACAGTCTATACCTGTGATGGCAAACTTATGGCACGTGTGCCAGAGGTGGCTATGCAGCGCCCTCTCTATGGGCCTGCAAACCATTGCCCCAGCTCAGCTCCACCACGCATGCGCACCTCCCGCCAGCCAGCTGGTCTTTGGGTCTCTGCCGCACAAATGCCAGGCTCATGCGTGGGCCCCATGTGTGCATGGGCGTGGCGCATGCTGGGCCCGCGTGCTTATGCATGGGGGCCGCATGCACATTGTATTTTGGGGTTTGGGGTATGCATGCTTGCATACGCACGCTTTGGGCGCTCGGTCGGTCTGCCATCACTGGTCTATACATTCTCCTCTTTGTTATCTGCAAAGGGGCAAGAAAAGTACACTGTGTGGTTGCGTGTGCACGCGCCCACACACACACACAGTCCCTCTCCTTCCCTCTCTTTCTCTCACTAATTTGTTAGCCATGATTCTTAATCTATCACAATCCTCATTTTAAATGGGCTAGTTTTACAGCATTCCTGAAAAACAGCTATCATAAAATATCCAAGAAAAGGGTTACTTGCAGTTATTTACCTGTTTGGTTTGTGGGTTAATACAATAACGAGTGAAGTATTTCCCCAAAAAGAAACCTTCCGATTTAAGAAGTGATCCATCACCAGGATAAATTTCTATGCTTCTAAGTCCAAGAGAAAACCTAATAGAAAATATGGGTCATTAGCTCCACTATGTTTTGATTATCTCAATAGGCTATGTAGATTAATTGTAAACAAATCTAAGATCTGATACTGGAAGAAGGCTAACAGATTTTAAAAAATTTCTCATAGTCTATCGAGCCATGGAAGAAAGAATTACAATCTACAATTAAATACTGAAATTAAAGAAACCTTAAAAAGTTAAGCAAGTTTTTCCGTTCTCCTGAACAATTAATTAATAAATTAAAGTATTGCAAAAAAAACAGGGTTAAGAATAGGAAAAATGTATGCTAAATGTTTTAAACTAGTGGTTGCCAACCTTTTGGGCACCCGGAGCCAATTCCGTGGGGAGAGGTTTTTTGGGTTGGGCACCGTGGCTGGTTCCGTGGTTTCATGTGCTACCTGTACCCCATGGATGGGGCTTTGCTTCTTTGTGCAGCCCACTTGCTGGCATGCTGTGGCCCAGTGCTGGTCCACAGACCAGAGGTGTGGGAGGCATGTTTTAAACCATGAGATCTTAATTTGAAGTGATGGTTTCAGATGGTATTCTAAAGTGTGATATGTTGTAGGTATAAGATTTCAGATATATTTATTTAAATAAAGTTTTTTTTTAAAAAAAGAAATACTGTATTTTTCGGAGTATAAGATGCACTTTTTTCCCTCAAAAAGGAGTGTGTCTTATACACTGAATGCAGCATTTTTTGCCTCCCAAAACCCCGCCTCTTCACCAAAATGGCCGTACATAGCCTCTAGAGAGCTTTTAGAAGGCCTGTTTTTTTGCTCAATTTTAACCCCCCACCCCCAGCCTCCAGGAGCACTCTATAAGCTTCCTAAAGGCTATCCATGCTTTTCTCCCCCCAGAAAATGGGACATTTTTTGCTCATTTTGCCTCCCCATCCCCCAGGAGCACTCTGCAAGCCCCCTTAAGACTATTCATGACTTTTTTGGGGGGGGGGGGGGCATTTTTGCAAAAAATGGGTCATTTTCAGGAGGTTTGCAGAGTGCAAAAACTTTTTTTTTAATTTGCCTCTTCAAAATCTTGGTGCGTCTTAACTCTGGTGCGTCTTATACTCTGAAAAATACGGTACTATTGTTGTGCCTCGCCAGCGGCCTGCGGAGGTGGCAGCAGAGTCGGACAGTGAGGAGGTTGGGGAGGAACATGGGCCAGTCCTGGGGACTGAGGAAAGCTCAGAGGAGCTACATTGTAGGTAGAGAGGGAGCTAGACAGCAGTGAGGCAGAGGAACAGCTGGAGCCTGTTCCCAGTATGCTAATGCGCAGAGCTGCCAGAACACAAGAACAACTAAGAAAGCAGGGTTGACTTAAGAGTAAAGCTACCCCTTGGAGGTGATTGGCCCCTCGCATAGGAAACAAAAGAGGTCGTAGGCTTTTGCAGGAAACCATTTGTTCCTTTGGTTGTTTCAAGAGTGGAAAGTTCTGTTTGTGACTGTAAGAGATTCTGTGCCAAATGTTGCATTGCCTGCATTTGGAAACTAGTTATCTGGCAACTCTCCGAGCAAGATAACGTTTGTGTTGATAACTATTCCTCTGAAAGACTGTTTGCCGAGGGTAAAACCCTGCCAAACCAAACCATACCTGACAGGGTCTCAAGACCTTCTTACCCCAAGCCTGGGAAAATTACCAAGTTTTCAATGATTTTCCAGAATGTTATCGGGGTGGACAATGGGAAATAGTTGTCCAGCTAGTCCCCATTGCCATCATAATCCAAGATATGTGGATCATTAAGCGGGAAGTGGATAAGATCCAAGTAAACAGCAGGGGTGCTGCCAGGGGCTAGGGGAAGGCCTGGTGTAGACACTGTGTAAGTGGAGTAGGGGGTGCTGTGATGTGGCAGCTCGAGGAGGAAGCAGGTGTGTTTAAGCAGAGGGAAGAGGAGGGAAGCCAGATATGCCATGCAGGAAGGCCTGAGATGCTTGTGTGTGGGAGGTGTTTCCTGTTCTGACCTAGGCTTCCTAAGAGCTTGAAGCAAACTCCTTGTCCAGACAAAAAACCCTTTTAATAATTTACTGTGAATTCTGCTCATTCACATCCAATAAAGTCTTTCAAGGGAGGATTTACAGTCACAGACCTTATCTGGCTTGGAGAGCTGACAAGCCGATATCTGCAAAACTTGGCAAAACTCGTAGAGTCACGAACCAATTAAGCAAACTAATTGTCTCCTGCTCCTGTTGTGGGCCTCCAGCTCTGCTGGCTGGCCACAACATTTCCAGAACAACTGGTGACTTTCTCTTCTGGCTTCCCCATTAGCTTTGCTTGTGGGAAGCCAACAGGGCAGGTTGCAAATACTGATCATGTGACCATGGGATGCCTCAACCATCGTTAAATGCAAGCTGTTTGCCAAGCTACTGAATCATGAGCACATGGCCATAGATCTATGATGTCAGAACTTTGAGTGTTCACCCTAATTAGCACTCGTTCAGTGCCATCATAACTTCAAACAATTGCTCAATGAGTGGTTGATAAGTGAGGGCTGCCTGCTCATTACACTGGAACACCGATGCTCATTAAAAATCTATCCTTATTATTTTGCATATTCTTCAGTACCAGTCTTCTTACCATTAAGTAAGAATACAGATTTATTAGTCTTTAAATCTCCTTTCATAAACACACATACACTTACAGTACCTGTAAGTAATACCCTTGCTCCAAAGTATTTTGATAGGTTGTGAGTATGAGTGATATCCATCCTCCTCCTGTTTTTGTTCAAAAATATCAGTGAAGGTCCACCTATGGATCAAATCAATTATGTTTTTAAAAACTATTTTAAAAACTATTATATTAGGCATATGTTAGGGATATAATTCTAACGGTTGGGTTGACAATATATAACTCATGTAACAATGTTATACCTGTTTCTTTAAAACATACTGTAAAATGTGATTGGTTGCTGTTTTCCTCAATCGGCCATAAGAGGGAGCCAGAATGATTGTTTGTTAGATGCTGGGCTGATCTGATCTGAATGTTTTGGAAGTTGGCTGTTAGAAAGTGCCATGAGCTATTGTAAGTTTTGAAACTGCTAGCAAACTTTGAGTACTGAACTGATTATATGATACTGGACTATGTTATTTGGATTATCCCTTAACTGAAAGACATTGATGACTGACTGTCTTATCCTTGTATGACTTGGATTGTTTGATGGACTCTGATACCTCTATTTCCACCAAAGTAAAAGCCTATTTAAACTGCAGTGTCTCTGTATGCTGGTTTGTGTGTTCTCCAACACAACTCTAACAATGCTTCTCTGAACGTACTCGCTTTCCCAATGGGGAGCTTACCTAACAGCATACATAACACCAGACATACATATACAGTGTTGACAAGAGATTATGAAAGCTCTAATGTTTAGAGATGACTTAGACTTTTAAAGATAGGAAAAAATGTAAATAGAAGAGAATTAATTATGATTTGAATTTTTGATGTTAATAAATATAATAATAAACCAGCCTGCTTTCCATTGAGGACCTGTATACTGTGCGAGCCATAAGGAGGAGCTGAGAAAATATCTTACAGACCCCTCACATCCTGGAGATAAACTGTTTCAATTGCTCCCCTCAGGATGCTGCTACAGGACATTGCATGCCAAAACAACTAGACATAAAGATAGTTTTCGCCCTATGCCATCTCTCTGCTAAACACATAATTTCCACAGCACTGTCTATGCCTAAGGAGATCTAACCATGTGGCAGGACTGTATTACTATTATCCTTTTCACCTTTCCTATTACAGAGTCCTATTGATATCTTATGACTATCACTTTGTTGATTGTATCTTATGATTTATGGACATCTTATGATTTATGATTGTTTTTATGTATACTGAGAGTTTATGCACCAGAGACAAATTCCTTGTGTGTCCAATAAACACTTGGCCAATAAAGAATATTCTACTCTATGCTACTTAGATTTTACCATCCAAAGCTGAATGTAATGTAATAAACAGCTGCAAATTATTTGTTTTACAATAACAGTTTTGGCCTTAAAGGGAATATTTAATATTAAGATCTCAAAAATCAAAGTTTGATTAGAATCCTTAAAGGAACTTCTCTCATTTGGTCCTTTCCAGATACTTGGAGACAATGACTTCCATTGTTTATATTAGTATGGATGTTGGTAGGATTTTAAACAGATTTTTAGCTATTTAATAGGAAGTTTTTAAAAAGATGGAAATAAATGATATAGACGTTTTAATGTATAAAACTAGTTTACCTGTGTAGAAATGGAGCATGACAACTGAGAGGTAACGCTGAAGGTAGACAAGTAACTGTGTCAGCCATTCTGCATTCATTAGCAAGATCCAGGCTTGGGCAATCTTTTTCATTCTTTCCTTTATTAGAGCCAGCTTCATTTCCACTATGTGACTGATGGATTCTTAATGCTAATGACAAAGGGTACTTCCATTCTTCAGGACAGGATGACACTGATATATGCTGTATAACCCTACAGTATTCAAATAAACTCTTCTGGGAAGACTGAGATATCTTATCTTCTTTTTGCACAGCCCTTGAACTGTTCTCTTGAGCACAATTTTCTATAACTACATTGCCCTTCATTTTTGTTCCTAGCAACCTTGAATGCGTTTTTAAGTCAGAGCTTTGACTGGAACTTTCATAACTTGCTTCGGTTGACTTACAGGAGCTCCTCTTTGAAAACGATGACGGGATTCTTAGCCCCTCGCTTACTTTGCATAAAAACTCCACCGTAAATTCTTGCTGAAGCTCTGGTAAAGAAAGAGAAGCATGTCCATCTAAAGATGTGACTTTCGCATTGCCATTTAGCAGACACATTTCCTCCTTAGCCGTATGAAGGCCAGGCCATTTGGCTTCAGTGACATCTGTGAAAATAACCTGCAGAAGAGATTGAGTTTTAAAGTTCTGATAGCTTAGACCAGGCATCGGCAACCTTACACTCAAAGAGCCATTTGGATCCGTTTCCCACAGAAAAGAAAACACCGGGAGCCACAAAACCCTTCCCGTACCCGACTATTTCCTGAGCACCCACAAAACTAGCATATGTATTTGAATTAAAGGTTCTGTTTTCTTTTCGTCGCCCATTGGTGCTTGTGACACATATTTTGAGCGACAGAGAGCCGCAGCAGAGGGATGAAAGAGCCACATGCGGCTCCAAGAGCTGCGGGTTGCTGACCCCTGGCTTAGACTTTCCTAAAACCCTGCCAACGGCAGATCAAAACCTTTGTTCTTCTCTGTTCATATCCTTGTGGGTAATAGGAAAGAATACATTTAGATTAACTCGAGGTGTTCTTTCTGAACTGAGGAAAAGGACAGGACCCTATCTAACCCCACTTCTTCTGGCGTAATGCAAATTCCACCACAACTCTATTTCTTTCTCTTTTTTTTTTTTCCCGGGACGAATTTTCTGATCTTAGAAACAGCCAGTTACCAAGATGGTATAGAGGTGCTGTGGGAATCTCAAGTCACAGCTTCTTCCTCTTTGGAGGTCAACACCCTGAGTTCAATTTTAGAGAAGGAAATTCACCATCCTATGGAACTTGGTAAAACTCAGAGAGTCATTGTCTCCTGCAAACTCTACTCCCCCTTCGTTGCTCTTTTATTTCCTCTGGGAGGACCATTCATCATCCACCTCTGGCCTTACTCCCAAGTTGACACCTATTCTTTAGCTGTTCCCTTTGTCTGGCAACTCTGCGTATGCGCACACTGGGAACAGGCTCCAGCTGTTTGTCTGCCTCACTGATGTCTGACTTTGAAGGCAGCTGATAACCGGCATATGGCTCTGGCCCCCTCTCTTCCTCCAACACAGAGCCCTTATCAGAGCCTTCCCCAGACTCCAGGACTGGCCCACATTTCTCCCCAAACTCCTCACTGTCCGAATCTGCTGCTAGCTCCGTTGGCTGCTGGCAGGCCACAACAAAAGCAACTACATGAGAAAAGTGTGTTGTGCAAACACAGATAATGTGTACTAATGTTTTTTTATCTTTACTTCCCAATGAATCAGTATAATTATACATTAGTGTCTAATAATCTAAGAAGATAACACATATTAGCCAATTAAATATTTCATTAGAATCTATGTTTGTTTCAAAACGTATACTCAAAACTTACATTTTTCCTTTCTGGAGGAATAATGTCTGAAGGTAAATAGGGTAGATCAGAGTATTGATTTCGGAAATCTATTGCCCGCAAGAGTTGTTCCTTAAAAAAAAGTAAAGAAAATTTGATTTCATATATTGGCAAAATCACTAACTTCTTACTCTTTAGCATTATTGCTATACAAAAAGCTCTTTTAAAATGCCATCCAGCATAATTTCTGATTTTAAAAGAAAAGAAGATTTTAAAGTGTATTGGAAAGTAAGCAAAATCCATTTGCTCAATCTTCTCAAGTAATTTACTGGCATTCAGGTCTGTATCACACACAGCTAAAGCTGCACCCTACCAAGGAAGATTTATTCATCAATACCATTTTTCCCGATGAGGAATCCTAGAAACAGAACAAGAATCTAATTATTTGGGTCAGCCCAAAGAATTCCTTAGTCCAGCTTTCTGTTCTTGTAAAACAGATGTACCTAGACACTTAAGGGCTGCCTAGAATTAGGACATGTGTAGGACAGATCATAATCACTATCTAATAAAATGAAATTCAATGGTGAAAAGAGTAAGGTTCTACATTTAGGCAACAAAAACGAAATGCACAGGTACAGTATAAGTGGTACCTTGCTCAACAGTAGTAACTGTGAAAGGGATCTTGGAGTCCTAGTGGACAACCATTTAAATATTAGCCAGCAGTGTGCAGCAACTGCCAAAAAGCCAACACAGTTCTAGGCTGCATAAACAGAGGGATAGAATCAAGATCACGTGAAGTGTTAATACCACTTTATAATGCCTTGGAATACTGCATTCAGTTTTGGTCACCACGATGTAGAAAAGATGTGGAGACTCTAGAAAGAGTGCAGAGAAGAGCAACAAAGATGATTAGGGGACTGGAGACTAAAACATATGAAGAACAGTTGCAGGAACTGGATATGTCTAGTTTAATGAAAAGAAGGACTAGGAGAGACATGATAGCAGTCTTCCAATATCTCAGGGGTTGCCACAAAGAAGAGGGAATCAAACTATTCTCCAAAGCACCTGAGGGTAGAACAAGAAGCAATGGGTGAAAACTAATCAAGGAGAGAAGCAACTTAGAACTGAGGAGAAATTTCCTGACAGTTAGGAACAATTAATCAGTGGAACAACTTGCCTCCAGAAGTTGTGAATGCCCCAACATTAGACGTCTTTAAGAAGATGTTGGATAGCCATTTCTCTGAAATGGTATAGGGTTTCCTGCCTAGGCAGGGGGTTGGACTAGAAGACCTCCAAGGTCCCTTCCAACTCTGCTATTGTATTGCATTGCATTGCATTGTATGAGTTTGAGCCAAAAAAAATCTCAAGAACACAATTTTAAATCTGGGACCAATACAATCCACAAGAACATTTTACGCTTTGGGGTACTACTGTTTAAAATTCTGGCTATTGCCCTTTTACTACTATTTTACAAACTCAAAACGTGCAACTCTTTAATTGGATTGTCTTCACTGAATATCTTTTAAGCCTCCTTATACTAGTAGGCCTCGATTTACAAAAGTCCATTTAGTGACATTCAAGGTTACATTGGCATTGAAAAAAGTGACATGACCATTTTTCACAATTTAACCTTTGTAGCATCCCCATGGTCAAGTGATCAAAATTCAGATGCTTGGCAACTGGTTCATATTTATGACCTTTGCTGTATCCCAAAGTCATGTGATCGCCTTTTGCAACCTTTTGACAAGCAAAGACAACGGCGAAGATAGATTCACTTAACAACTGGAAGACAACCGCAGGGATTCACTTAACAACTGTGGCAAGGAAGGTCGTAAAACTGGGCGAAACTCACGTAACAAATATCTCCCTTAACAATATAAATTTTAGGTTCAATTGTGGTTGTACATTGAGGCCTGCCTGTTTGTGAATGGTTATGTTTTTTTTTTAATGGTTGTGTTTATGATTTGGTTATAGTAGCACTTATATGATAATCACTGGGATTGTGATAGAAAGAATTGGGTTATATGGACTCTTAGTCTGCTGGTATGTCAGTGATGAATTTGCCTTCTTTGCTGACTTTTCAGAATTGCCAAACTTTTGCTTAGTCCCAGGGGTGAAATTTAGCAGGTTCTGGAGAACCGGTAGCAGAAATTTTGAGTAGTTCGGAGAACGGGCAAATACCACCTCTGGCTGGCCCCAAAGTGGGCTGGGAATGGAGATTTTGCAATATCCTTCCCCTGGAGTGGGGTGGGAATGGAGATTTTGCACCACCCTTCCCCTGCCACGCCCACAGAATGGTAGTAAAAATATTTGAATTTTACCACTGCTTAGTCCTTTTCTTTAGACTTTAAGCAAAATATTTTCTACTACAATCCTATTATCCCAGAACAGGCTATCTTTTTCTCCTGCTTAGAGGGAAAAAAAAGGTTTGGTTTACCCGATAGAGACTAATAGCAAACGGTGTCCTCTGGCGAACTCTTTCCGGTGGCTGTATTGGATGCGCAGAGGGAGGAATCGCCTTTTCAAATAAGAACTCTGACCCACACGGAGAAAGGAGCAATCTGGAGCCATCTGCATAGTGGATTTCCACTGAATTATCTTCATAAAGGATCATGAGACTTTCTGACCCCATCACAACCACAAAAAACACATACAGTGTTTTTACAAAGTGAATCTGTGAAGGAATCACAATTGATTATTTTAGCATATAGGTGTGGATTAGAAATGGTGCAAATATCAGTAATGTTACAGATAGCCTTCACTTACCAACTATATGTTCAGTCACAGTTCAAAGTTACCATGGTGTAGAAAAAGGAGATTTATGACCAATCCTTAAAAATTTTAGTCACACAGCATTCCCTTGATCATGTGATCGCAATTTTGGTACTTTGCAAGAGGTCTGCATTTAACCGCAGTGCTCTGCGATCACTATTTGCAACTTTCTCAGCTGGCTTCTCACAATCAAACTCAATGGGAAACTAGAAAATTGTGGTCATGTGATATTGCACTTAAGCAACCGTGGGTGATTCACTTAACAACTGTAGCTGAAACTGATGAACTTATGTCGTAAGTCAGGCACAGTCATGCCATGTTTCACTTTACAACTGTCACTTAGCAATAGAATTGCTGAAAGAATTGTGGTTAGTAAGTAAGGACTATGTACAAATGTGTACTACACTTTTGTTCAGCACTATGAACTTTACGAAAGTCTTCAGCAAGTAGCACAATCTCAAGCTCTATACAGCCCCCAAATGGCTGAGTTCATCCCCAAAGCAGTTGTCAGATTACTGCTATATATGGAAATGCATTGATGAATTTATTATATTAAATCAGTTTCAATTTCTATCCTAGATTCATTCTTTTTTTAAAATCTGGCTCCACCTATTTGTTGCTGCTCTTAGTCTAAAAAAGTTAAGACATCCTTATCCTTTTCACCATGATATTAGGTGAAAAGAATGACTTTTGGGGCATTGCAGTGTTTCTTCTTGCTTTCTAAAGCATTCATTCCTAGATGGGATGGTATATGGGAATGTGAAAGTAGATAATTAAATAAATGCTATTAATTTTGAATGGAAATTTAAACAATGTTGGGAATTTAAAATGTTAATGATTGGGGAAGGGGAATTTGTGAGATATTTTCTGGGAAGAAAAAATAGGGTAAATAACTGGAAAAACTGCAAAAAAGGTGAAATACAGGACATACAGTGATATTAACTATGTGTAAAAATGGAATAGTAAATGATAAAGAATTATGAAAACAATAATATTGTGGAAGTTGGAATAGCAAAGCTATGTTAAAAATGTTTAATTTGTAAAGATTAATTAATAATAGTTGAAGACAAAAAGAAAAGGGTGTTTAATAATGATATGTAAGCTTAAATGAATTAATAGAAAAAAGATAAAGGGTTATACAAAAGAGATGAAAATTGATAAAAGTGGGAAGATTAGAATATACTGTAACTATGATTATGAATATGATGAATAAGATGTGACCTGGACCACACTCTGTCTATAAAGTATGTATGATGGAGAAAAAATGCAATAAAACTTGTCTAAAAAAATAAAATAAAGCATTCATTCCTCCTATTATTGAGTTTATGCAAAAGTTGAAGGTCTAGGTGTATCCATGATATCAACAGGAGCCCACTGTCTTGTAGACTGTATTTTTACTACATTTATAATTAAGATTGTGGATCAACACTAGAAATAGAACCTATACTTTCGTGGGGCTCTTCAGCAGTTGAACTAACGGATAAAAGCCTTCTGTCTTTCCTTAGGAAGGCCTTCCTAAGATATTTATTTGAAATAAAAGTAAATTGCTAGGATAGCTACACACATAACTATTTTGATCAGAATTTGAGCACCGTGGAATCTGTTCTAGTACAATTTCCTGCAAAAATTGGATCACCACAGAACAAAATGTGATTTCACATGCTCAATAAACCCCTGCCTATATTTGCAGTTATATCCACCTTAATTAAACTATTTTATTAATAATTTACTTGGAACAGCTTACCTCATGCAATGAAGCCTGTAACACCATCAACCAGCATCTTCCTATCTCAAGTCCTTGTGAAGAGCTTGCTAGGTGGATAAAATGCCAAATCTTGTCTAAATATCTGCCTGACTGTGCATTGAACCATAGTAGCAATAGCAATAGCAATAGCAGTAGACTTATATACCGCTTCATAGGCCTTTCAGGCCTCTCTAAGCGGTTTACAGAGAGTCAGCATATTGCCCCCAACAATCTGGGTCCTCATTTTACCCACCTCGGAAGGATGGAAGGCTGAGTCAACCCTGAGCCGGTGAGATTTGAACCGCTGACCTGCTGATCTAGCAGTAGCCTGCAGTGCTGCATTTAACCACTGCGCCACCTTGGCTCTAGTAACTTGGTCCCAGGGGTTATTGACACACTAGGTACCATATCAAAAAATCTTGCAGGGCACTTAGAAAATACACACATTGACAACAAAATTTCCATCTGGCAATCACCAAAGGTTGCTGGGATTCACAGATATACTACATCAATAGCTATCCTAAGTTCTCGTGAATAAAGAACTAGCAGCTGTGACATCACATTGTGGTCAGAGAATAATAATTTATTGAAATTACCTGTCACCCAACTCTCAACGACTCTGGGAGGCTTACAACAAAGACATTAAACAATAAAATCAATTAAAAAAATAAAGATAAAAAGATAGCAAGCGCTATGAGGCCAGGTGTGCTTAAATTACTACTACTACTATTTAAAACTACTACTGTCCCCACTTATTCGCATCCATTTCCTGTGTTCATAATCATGTTTATACTTATATCTGTTATCTTATACATGCTTAAAAATTAAATTAAACCTCCAAAATAAAACGGTGCAAACATTTTCAGGGGGAAAGGCTAATCGTACATTAGCTCTTACTAGCTAGAAGTTCGTTTGCCTGGACCTCTCGCGCAACACGTTCGGAGGACACCAGAGGCGGGAGAAGTAACTAAAACTGAATCAACTGTTTGCTCACACTCTAATGTGTATTTCTTCTCCAGCAATCCGCCGAGACGAGAGCCTTCCAACACTCCTTGCGTACTCAGCCTCGGGAAGCAACGCAGCGCCAGTTGATCTTCCCCTGGTGCAAACAGGGAAACTCAGGTTTAAACAACGTACCTCGTTTAAGGGCAGAATCAACTCCACTAAAGTCCTCGTTCCTGGGTATACGAGGAGCCGGGAAACCGACCAAGGAGCGCGGGGGCAAAAGACTCAAAGGGGCGGCGCTAAAGAGGAGGAGGTCAGGATTCAAACGGACTAAGGCGCCTCTTTAGGGAAGGCGGAGCTTGGGAGGGACCCAGAAGAGTAGGATTTTTTTTCGGATTTGTGGTGGCTTTCTCTGAGTTAACCAGTTTCTTTGAACGGTAGGCGCTTCTCGCTGCTAGTCCTTCCTGGATCAGAAAGGCTATGGGATTCTTCCCCCAAGGTTGAAGGGGTTGGAGATCTACTATGATTTTGTATGGAGCCATGGTGCGCATCCCCGGGGAATCAGCTTGTGCGTTTTGAATAAAGCAAAAGGCACCTCCATGCTTGTCAGCGGATGCAATGCTTGGAAGCACCGTCTAGGGCAGGGGTCCCCAAACTTGGCAACTTTTAAGACTTGTGGACTTCAACTCCCAGAATTCTCCAGCCAGCTATGTCCACAAGTCTTAAAGTTGCCAAGTTTGAAGACCTCTGATCTAGGGCTACAGGTCCAATTGTTTATACAGTAGGGTAAAGATCCTCGCACATATGTGCTGGTCCTTCCCGATTCTAGGGGGCGGTGCTCATCTTTTATTTATACGGTAGTCACTGTCATTTACTGTAAAATGAACAAATAACAAATAATCAACACTTGAGGGACAAATAATTCCCTCACCACTGTCTAACTATTCACTAAGGCTGCATTACTATTAGTCTTCTCATCGTTCCTATCACTCATCTCTTCCCACTTATGACTGCATGACTGTAACTTGGTTGCTTGTATCTTCATATTTTATGTTTACATTTATATTAGATTTATACTGAGTTTTCTGATTGCTTATTTGTACCCTATGACTATCATTAAGTGTTGTACCTTGATTCTTGATGAATGTATTTTATTCTTATGTAACAAAGAGCATATGCACCAAAGGTAAATTCCTTGTGTGTCCAATCACACTTGGCAATAAAGAATTCTGTTCTGTTCTGTAGTCTCTGATGGACAATAAGTGAGATATCGAGTGTTCTTCCTTTCTCATAAGGCAAACTACACCCCCCCCCACCTGAAACTTTTTCACTGCTAAAGATTTGGGATTCCATCTCCCAACATTTATTTCCTCTGTCTTCCGTTATGTAATTTTTGTATTATAAAATTTGGTAAGCCATAATGGCTGAGTTCAAACCACACATTAAATGATGTATCCAATTAACTTTGTTAGATTGTGTAATATACTAACCATACGGTCCTTAATATAAGACTTAATAATATAAGAGCCAAGATGCCGCAGTGGTTAGAGTGTAGCAATGTAGGCTACTTCAGCTGACTGCTAGTTGCAGTTCGGCAGTTCAAATCTCACCAGACTCAAGGTTGACACAGCCTTCCAGCATTCCAAGGTGGGTAAAATGAGGACCCAGATTGTTGGAGGCAATATGCTGACTCTGTAAAGTTTAGAGAGGGCTGTAAAAGCACTATGGAGCAGCATACAAGTCTAGGTGCTATTGCTAATATACTAACCAGTTCACACCATACACTAGATGACATGATGGCGGCTAGTTTGTGGTTGAAGTATGTTGTATAAATACTGTTCCTTGAAGAGGATTTACTATTTTGTACTGTTGGAACTAAAACACATACATACAGGGAGAGATCCATGTGGTCCTCAGTCTTTCATTTTTTAAAAAAAAAATGTTATCTCCTGAGGATGAAGAGTCTGAAGTCCTGAAAAGCAGGTGCAATGTAGCTGTTTCTGACCTTGATTTTGAAAAGGGCGAACAAGGCTGAATCCAGTTAATATTTCAGCAGGAAACTATCAAGAAATGTACATTGGGCCTTAGGCTAGTCAGGGAGATTACAATTGGAAAAAAAACCACATCCTGGCAGAAGGCAATGTAAAAACACACACACACAAACGTACACACATGTCAAGAAAATATGGATATATACATGTAGTCATCAGGCCTTAAATGAGACTTCACCAGCAACTCTAAAGATATTACTCATCAGGACAGAAGAAAACAAGGAAGATTTAATATTCTTTCTTAATAAAAATGAAAGCACTAAAAAAGTAAATAAAACGTATCCAACAACAACAAACTGTTTATTTTTATTTTTTGCAAAATATGGTGTTAACTAAATGCTAAACAACCAGAAGATGTAATTTTATACTAACTCATTTAACAGACACAAATTGTACCAAGTTATAACAGTGCAATATTAAACAGCACTATTTACATACATATTTACAACTTATGTCTTTATATAAGTTATTTAGCCTACTGCTCAGGAAGTT
Organism: Thamnophis elegans; assembly: GCF_009769535.1. Classification (NCBI taxonomy): domain Eukaryota; kingdom Metazoa; phylum Chordata; class Lepidosauria; order Squamata; family Natricidae; genus Thamnophis; species Thamnophis elegans. The sequence continues at coordinate 126,061,828 of NC_045543.1, read as the reverse complement.
CAACACATTTGGTGTTAGGAAATAAGATTCTAGGTAATATAAAATAGTGAATAAAATGTTAAAAGTATTCTGGACACAATTTTAGAGAGAAAAAAACCCAGATGATTTAAAGGGAAGACATAATCAGTAGACAAATTTCTTTGTAAACAATTTACTTGTTAAATGTGATGGAAACTAAAAAGAGACACGAGTGCTTTCTTTTTAGTATGCATTTCAAAGACACAAATTATGAACTTCGAACTAAAAAAATAGCTTCTTTAAAATTTCAAAGTGAAAATCAACAGAAATGGCTGAATTCAGACATATTCTATTTTGAAACCTCTAAAACAGCAAGTCCTCAACTTAGGGCCCAATGTTGCTGGTGTAAAAAATTAATTATTCTCTGCAAACATGAGCAAAGGTCAGAATTTCTAGGCTGCTATCTGTGGATCAGGATTTAGAAAGCATCCTAAACCATTTTGGGAGACTTTGCAATCTTCTCCTTTACCTGATGAACCAGATTTTTAAACCAACATTTTAAAGTAATCCTGATTAGCATTAATCATTGTTTTGTCTGACAATAAACAATGGCTAAATCAGGAAGTATTAATATGAAAGTGGGTAAAGGAATAAACATGACACATTTCTGATCATCTAAAACCATACTTCAGAAGATGACCAATATGACATCTAAAACACAGTAATGTTGAAGACAGATTTGATGAACTGAAACATTAATTGACAATGTAACTGTTTGAAAATTCAATTTTTGTGCCCAGCTCCAAATTGTCCTTGGCTGGTTACAATTTTAATGATTTGTAAAATATTAAGTAAATAATTTGGCAACTTCATGAGCCTAAAAATGTGGGGTGAATGCTACAAGCTATCCAAAGGAAAGAATGTACAAATCCATTCCAAAAGCAAGTCAAAATGCATTACTATTGAAAGGATTTTACTTCAGAAAAGTGTGAATTTTTAATACAAATTTAATCTAACTTGAACTTTTAGATTAATGCGACGCGCCAAATAAATTTGTTACAGCAAAAACACTGCTTATTTAACTGTACATAAAATAAACTATAATATTTACATATTATTCAAGATAAAGAATTTCACTTTACAATTGCTTCTTTTTGGCAGATTCTGTTTAACAAGAGGGAAATTGCATACTTGGAAAAACTTAATTTCCTTTGATATGGATTGCAGGATTTTCCATTTGTTTCCTTATTGTCCATTCTATGCTGTTTTATTTTTTTCAAAAAACAAACTTTATGTAAAACTTATTGTTTCCTCTTGCGTTCAGATTCTAAGCAAAATTTTTCAAACGCTTCTTCAATTTCTGGATCCATCTCATCATCTTTTTCATCATCGTCATCATCATCATAGTATCTGCAATAAAATTCAGGTTAAATACACATTTTTCAAAATTCAACTTTTAAAAATATTAATTAAAAATACCAATAATAATGTTATGGATATATATTTGTATAAGTTGAACACTGGCAAGCTCTCATTGCACACCAAGTTTAAATTTCTTAGGTGCAAAGAAGTTCACATTTATAAATGTTAGCATCACTTATGAGCAAGAATGGTCAATATAAATTCCTAAGTACAAAACAAGTATTCTTTCCAACAGGAAACCATCTACATTCCAGCTGCTAAGGTCTACGCTGCACATTCAAATACAAACAGAGGAATTTATAGGATCCAAAAAACAGATCAGATAAGGAACTGAACAGAAGGACAGAAATAATAATCTTAAAGTAGCTTTTTTGCTGTAGGGCCTAAAATATTATGAAAATATTCTTTTAAAAAGCAACAATTAGTAAAAAGAGCTCTGTAGATCTCTTAAGGTATTTATTAATGTTACCATTTAGTAGAATATCAGTAAATAAAACTGAAAGAAGCAGTTCGAATTCTAAAGTATTTTCAAAATGATAAATTTTGACAAAAATATTCCTGAAAAGTAGTGACCAATTAGGAATGTTAGCGATCATGCTAAAACGATTCTGTCTGCATCACAAGTTAGACTAAAATAAGAACTTACTGGTCTCCAGCTCCTGTTCCATTTTCTTCATATCCTTGAAACAAATCTTGCCTTTCAAGAAGTTCTTGATATTTCTCTTGGTAATCTATAATATCAACATTTTATGAAGTACCCTATCCAAGCTTATTATTATTACAGATATGTATTCGATAATTTGGGTAAGCTCTTAATAACACATTGATTTTGCTTAAACGTATCATTTTATTGTACTTCATCATGCATATCCTGAGCTTTCTCTTCCCCTGCTTTTCTTCAAATAATGTTTGCACTCAAGCAGCATAGGTCTCACTAAAGAACTCACAATATACTGTACTGTAGCAAGGTTTTCTTACTGCCAACAAAAGTAAATGTCTGCAATGCACAATAAAGTGGAAAGACACGTTCTGTGCTTTAAACCATTAGTCAAAAGCAACTAAGTGCTAAACAGTACAATTATAAAAAGTCACACGAAGAAAAAAAGGGTTCCAAGACTGTGGATGTAGGATGCAGGTATGGAATAAAGCATGACTGATAGCAATCATTGATTGATTAACTGTCATCAAGTACTCTTAGCAATTCCATACAAATAGTTCTTGCTTAGCGACCTTTTGGTGGTGCAGTGGTTAGAATGCAGCATTGCAAGCTACCTCTGCTGGCTGCAGTCAGCAGTTTAATTCCCACTGGTTCAAGATTGACTCAACCTTTCATCCTTCCGAGGTCAGTAAAATGAGGACTCAGATTGTTTGGGGGGACTCTGTAAACCGCTCAGAGAGGGCTGTAAAGCACTATGGAGCAGAACATAAGTCTAAGTGCTATTGCCAATCTTCACATTTAAGACCTTTACAGGTCTGTAAAATAAAGGAAAACTGAAGTAAGATTGTAAGAATGGTTGTAATAGCTTTGTTTAACAACCAAGTTGCTAGTTCCAATTGTGGTTCCTAAATGAGGATTACCTATAGATGGATTTTCTCCATAACTATCTGTCACAAAACTTTGTATCTCTAGGTTTATTTATCTTTGTTAATAATTTGTCTACAAATGACAGAAACAGCAATGGATTCAATATGCTGCTGCTGTGACTGCAGACAATGAAACTAGCATGACACTTAGGATTCCATCTGAATAGATAGAAAGCATTTTCTGGAACTTTTAATAAAGCTCTATCTATTTTTGTCTGCCTTCTTTGAGAGCTATAACATTTAGATTTAATTAACTTCTACTTTAGGTATTATTTGCAGAGCAAATAGAACATACCTGGATCTGCTGCAGTGAAAGGCACACCCTCTGATGTGTAAAATGTTGGTTCATTCTAGAATTAAAATATACTTTATTTATTTTTGTTTCTATTTTTTAATTTTGTGTGCTTTAACATTTTTATATTTATTTCAGTAAAGCTATCTCAGGGATAATCTACGGAAGAAGAATACCAGTGTACTTTACCATGAAGTAGTTAGGATCGTTTTCTGGAGTTGCTTCCCTGTATGTTGAAGCAATATGTACCCTTCCCCAATTACTTGACCGCAGTTCTACTAATTTTAATAGCATTTGCTTTACATCTCTGTAACAGAAAAGTAGAAAATAAAAATTAGTGTTTACCGTTAGAATACACCCAATTTATTATAGCTTCTCAAAATGTAAATAAAATTTAATGCTAATGCATTGTCAAAGAACAACTTTTATTATCAGTATTCTCATACATTAAATATAGATATTAAATGACACATGGCTTTGAAGAATCTACAGCCCTCTCTGAGCGGTTGGTTGGTTAAACAAAAGTTATTTAAATTTAGCACTTCTGTTGATTTTGTCCTTTCTGCTGCGTTCAAGGACTCCATCCAGCCTCTTTCCTTATTACTCTTTAAGTGTACTGTCTTCTCTGAAATGGTTGTGTAAGCATTTTCTTAACTCTATTAGTAATGAGAAAAGCAGTTCTGGTCTTTCCCTAATATCTATTACAGGCGATAATTCATACACCAGAAGTAGCCTAATGATCTAGGCACGGTCTAGGCAAGCAATAGATTGTGCAGACATGTGCTGATGTCCACGACAAATAAGAAAGAAGGGGATATCATGGACACCCTGATCACTGCAAGACTAACGACAAATGAAGTTTCTTTAAGGGTATAATTCAGGGCTAGTAAAAATCATATCCTGTAGAGAATAACACATAAGGCTTTGCTAGGAAGCACAGGACAGTTCATTTTGGTCTACCTGATTCTTACTCTGCTTAAGCATAGAAATGAAAGAATAAAGAATAAACATAGAATTAGAATGTAGAATTATTTAGGGAATATATGAAAATCACAGGTTATTATTTGCTTTATTTATTGATCCAGAGGTTACCTAACTTTGTCATTTTGTGGCACCCTTCTGATGCAAAGATAGGTGCTGCAAAATTACAGAACTACAAAAATTAAAATATCCTACAATGCCATGTGAGCTCACTGCAGTCTTCTATTAGTCTTAAAAATTACACATAATATTATGTCACTATTCAAAGTAACTGCAAGGAGATTTTAAAGACGGCAAAATATACCTATTTCCTAGGATCCTCTAAACATTTTTTACTCCGTACATTTATTGAAAGATGTGTTATTTAAAAATGACATATATTTTAACACACACTTCACAGTCCATTTTTTATTACAATGATAATTTTTGCAGGAAATGAGCAAGACAGCTACAAACTGAACTGTACTTTTTATTACATTAGAAATGACACAAAATGGTTTTACATTACAAGATAACTGGGAAACGATTGAATTTTCTTACTACCTGCTGCAATTTGCATCTAAGACAACATTTTCAATTTTCTGTATTATATTATCCATATAAGTACTTCCTTTTTCTTTCCATGCATCTTCAAGGACAGATCCTGTCAACTGGGAAACAAATAAAAGCAATGACTGAGAACACATCAGATTAAAATAATTTGAAAAAGCGAGTTGCATTCAGAATTGGATAAGAACTATGCTTTCTAACCTTTTTTCGATTACAGTCGATGCTTCTTGCAAAGCTACTTTTATTTATATATTTATAAAATGCATAATGCTGCCCAATTCAAACAAAAAGTTAACAACAAATAACACCCCCCCCCAAAATAAAAAACAAGCAGCTCAATACATTTTTAAAAAAACTGAAGCAATAAAATGCAACCAGGTTAAACTGCACTGCAACTCTACTAATTGATGCTCCACTCATCTGGACTCAAATGCCGGGGAAAAGAGTCAGGTCTTGACAGACATTCCAAAAATGTGAAGGGCCGCCAGTTGTCCGCCAGGTATCAGGGCAATTTGTTTCAACAGTAAGGGGCCCAACTCAGAAAGCACATCGCTAAAGTCCTAAAAGGTGTCGGGAGTGAGAATGGGCCTTACTGGAGCATCTGGGACAACCCTAGAGAAGGCAACCCTGCCTATAACCATGTCCTATATCATGGAGGGCTTTATAGATGATGTACAGAATCTTGAAGCCTTTTAGAAGCTATTGCAGCTTGTGGAGTAGAGGAGTATTCAGAGCCTATAACTACTTGAGCCACCACATTCTGGACCAAGAGAAACCCTCCAGATCTTCATCAAGGGAAGCCCCATGTACAGTGCATTGTAGTAACCCTAATGGGAGTCAAGGTATGAGCAAGGCCCCCTAGTCCAGCAACTGGCACAGAAGACAAAGTTGTTCAATAGCCTCCCTGGCTGTAGCTGTTGCCACTCTTCTGGCAGGAGTTGTGACCTGAGCAGATGCACACTGAAATCTTGAGCCTAGTTCAAAAGTAAAAAATGTAAACTCTCAAATTCTTAGACAAGGGGGGTCTCAAGACCTACCATCAGCCCTTCAAGGTAGATTAACCTAGGAAAGTAAAGTTATGAATGCTAATACTACTTTTATTATAAGGTACAGAATCTTCCAAGTCTGAATACTTTATGAGAACTATGAAAAACTTTTATTTTTGTGAGAACTAGGGAAAATCCTGTCTCAAACACTTTGTCCAATTACATCTCTGTCCTGGGTTCGGGTTTCTTTTGTCTTCTGAGTGTTGTCTTGGTTGTGATTCTCCTGTTCCAAGGTTACTCCTTCTGGTCATTATGCCTACAGCCATTAATATTTGGAAGGGTTGGCTGAAGCCTATTCTTCCACATCCAGATACGGGAACAGAATTTTGGCAGCTTCGCTTGGACAGCCATGGGTAGAGATGTGGCTGGATTATCAACAGCATTTTGAATGCTAGGATATCCTGTAATAGGACAGGCTGTCCATGGACTAAATGTAATGTTCAACCCCCCATTTTGCCAGGAGAGATGAATATATTTCCACCGGTTAAAGAAACACTTAGTCACACTTCAGTATTTATATTAATATTAATAAACACCCAAAGAGGCTCTTTGATAAAGAGGCTCTTTAATTGCGTTAATAATTAACACAATTGTTTTTTAAAAAATCTCAGAATAAAAATGTCTTACCTTCAATAGTTTTACTGCACAAATTAAATTGCTGTCCAGAGGATTTGAAAAAAGGGTATTTAATAGCTCATGAAGTCCAGTTTGAAGAATGTCAGCTCGAGTTACTAGTCCTTTACTTCCTTTTACCTATAAATATGTAAAAATAATATTTGCAAAATTAATATTGAAAATTAAAAACTATTCCAAGTTCTTATTACTCAGGTATTTGGTATTTTTCTATATTAATTGAATAGCTGATTATATAATAGAATACTTCACCTCAAGGGGCTAGCTATTTTCCTCAGTTCAAATTTTTTTAGCTGCCACTGGTAACCCGGCAAAATATTTTATTTATTAAGAATCACTCTCGATAGTGAAATCAGCAGCATGTAAATTTAATAAACAAATACAATTTAACTACCTGTTGGATTTAATTGAATGAGAGGACTCACAATTTTATACCAAAGAGGATATAAAATGCCTACAGTAAGTAGTATGTTGCAACTGAGTCTAGTGAAATAGAAAAGCTTGATTCATGACTGTTGTACTGAAAGGTATCGCTCTAGCAATAAAATGATCACGACAATATGTACAAGCATACTACCACTTCATTTTTATAACAACATCTCCGGCACTTCTTCTGAACGGTTATGTTAGGAAATAATAAAAATCTCCATAAATACATTTTATTTTTGGAAATATAATGGAAAATATGCTCTCAGCATTTTATTCAATTGTTCATTTAAAATAATAATGTGCAAATTAGTGCAAGAACACCTAGTGTTTTTTTTTATAAGGATGCAAGCATATGACAATTAAGAACAAAATTAAATAAGAAAGAGTCTAATAAAAATTTAAATTTGTCCAGAGTTTTCTGATTTGCATTGAGTTACAATGCTCTACAGATGAATTCTTCAGCCATTTTCCTTGCAAATGTCTGGCCAGAATTATAGATTGAAAGAAGCAATTCAATCTGAAAGAAATATTTTTTTTTACCTCTAGATTTAGATAAAGTTCAGCCAAAAACAGCACAAATGCATGAAATCTTTTCCTTACAGCATCATCCCCTTTGGCAGCTCCATCTCTATTTTCAAATTCTTTTTGACACCTAAAAGATACATTTTTGTACTTATTGGTAAAATTCATAAAATGTGATTTAAAAACTGAGGCATATATGATGTTAAAGGATGACAGGAAAAAGATTTAACATTTATACAATAAAGTATCTTTGGTTGCAAAGTAACAAAACATTAAAATAGATTATGCAGCTTGATTATATACTTTATTGTTGCTTGGGCTGTCATTTCTGAACTCTGTTTATTCCTGATGATGTGGTCAAAGTTTAAGAATCATCGTAACTATCATCCAACACCATGAGTGTCAATAGTCTGCTTTAACATGACCAAAAAGGGACTCCAAGGAGAAGTAACACATTTAGGGGATGATTCTATTCTCAAAGTCTTCCACTTCCTACATAACACAGTAAAAAAAAAAGGCACTATGTAGGATAAAGTTGTGAAAAAGTATTTCAACGGAGTCCCTGAACAATACTAAAATATATAAACAATGATGGCTCCATGTAAAACTTCAATCTGATGTATTTAGAGGCAACAGTATTTCACCCCAGAATATCTGGTATGGCTTTCACTCAGGAACAAATCTGGACGTGGGTTTTCAATACTAGGTAAAGAATCGTTCCTTTTCTCCCTCTCCCAGGTAGCTTATTCTGCTCTCTGTGGCTGATCTTTCATCAGAGGTTTTCCCCAGACCTATCAGTAACTTCTCCAAAGAAAGAACAGGAAGCTGGTGGTTGCAGAAAACAGTATTGTAGTAGTTTTTCTCACTTATTCAAAATAAAACCTGGCATTCATGACTTTCAACAAACTGCTAGAAACTGTTCTGACCGAGGCTTCCCAAGATCATGAAGCAAACACCTTGTCCCAACAAAAAACCCTTTTATTAATTTACTGCGAATTCTGCTCATTCACGTCCAGCAAAGTCTTTCAAGGGAGGATCTACAGTCACAGACCTTATCTGGCAGGCTGCTATCTCCGAAACTTGGCAAGGAGTCTCGGGGAGTCATGAACTAATTAAGTGAACTAATTGTCTCCTGCAAACGCCACAACAGAAACCTGTTTGTCCTCCCAAATGTTGATTTAGGATGATGTCTGACCCCTTTTAGTTTGGGCTTTTTAAAAATTCTGTCTCCTTTTTCTTACAATACTTGTTTTAATGTTTTATCTGTAAACTGCCTAGAGTTGTTATGGAGTTAAGCAGCCTCAAAACTGAAAATAAACCAATGTTTATAGACAAACTCAGGCTTTATTTTCTTGATTTGATGATGTCCTCAAAGGCAACATTCTTGACCTCAGGGGGGAACAAAGGAGCTTCACCTAGTTTATCTGCAAGATTAGTCAGAGTATCTGTTTATTCTGAAAGAAGTAAACAGTCTGAATATCATCTTACTTTCATTAATATTCATTTATAAAGTTTGTTTACCTTTGAGAATATAAAAGCAAACAGCACAACATCATTGACATTCAAAGTCTCAGTCTCCTATGTTTTGCTTGTTCTTCCACACTTTCACTCAAAATTCAGGTCTGTGGCAAGCAAACCTCCTCATTGCTTACAATAATTGAAACAAATAATGTCAGATATCACAAAAGCTAAAGATTTTTCCCTCTGAAATTTGCAGATGTTTTGATTCATTTTTAGTTAAGATATTTTATTCACTTTGATATTTCAAATAATATTTTTGAAAGAAGCAAGTTGTTCATTTTTAACAAAACAAGAAATGATTTTAAAAGTTGAAACAATAGTTCTGAGCAATGCAAATCTAGCACACTGTATTACCATTCAATTTTTTTCTAGCTTTTTAAATAAGCTTGGAAACTGATTCTGCTGCTTTAAAGTATTTTATTAATAATGAACATCTTAAAGCAGAAACATTTTTCTTCATGCTTGATTGGAAGTCTGGAAAAAATGGACTGCTTTAATTAATAGTTGAAAGGGCTTGCGTTAGCAAGTTCTTTGAATCGTTTTTAAAGTATGCAGAGCTCTAATGTAGGATATGCACAGAATCAAGATTGACAGTTTTGTTTCTGTCAATGGCAGCTTCTTTCAATATAACAACATCTGCAAACTTCCATTTCAACCTCATACAAGTATCTTACGAATTAAAGCTAGTAACAATGCATAGAGAATTAATTTTGGAATAAAAAATGTTCTGAAAAGTTCCTGGGAAATATTGAATCAGAGGGTTTTTTTTGTTAAAATTCACACACATATACACATACACACATGTACTGACCTGGAAAGGAGTAATTTTCTAAAGTTGTCATTTTGTGGATTAATCGTGAGGTGATGAGAGAGATAATTGCATAGCCGTGCCCCGATATAGGAAAAATTGGGGACAGATGTAGCCTTTCAAAATAATCAGAAAAACAACCAGAATTAGACATTTTCAAAAGTTCTGTGGTGGTTCTATATTTTCTACTTATTTCAAATATAGGTAATATTCTCAATAGCGTTTCAGGAATTTTAGGTGGCAAACCTCTTTGGATTTTTGCTAAAACTTGACATCACAATAAAAACTGGATAGTCATTAATAGAACATTAAGATTGTATTTGACTTCAGAATTGAATTTTAAGGATGGGACTTGAAAGGGTTTCTCAAAGATTTAGGAGTTCTTACTCTCTCATAAAGAGACTGGAACGAAAAGATTGCTTAAAAGTTAGGCAATCCTTCCTTTAAACACACATGAATTCTCCCAAATTATTAGTTCACTTCTTTAAGAGAACCAGTTAGGTATAATGATTAAGGCTCCAGGGTAGAAATCAGGAAACCATGGGTTCTAGATCTGCTTTAGCCACAAAGACAGATGACTTAAGCCAGTCACCCTCTCTCAGGCTTAGGAAGCAGGCAAGCAGAAGCCCCTTCTGAAATCTTGAAGGGACTTGTCCAGGAAGTAGCAAAGAGTCAAATCAACTCAAAGGCATATGAACATTACTAGCATCACCTAATCTTTTATTTAATAACAATTGTGAAGACACATTATACAACATGTACATCAATCTGTTGAATTATGAATTCCTGAACCATTTCATTTTTTTACGGATACACAGCTTCCTTTCCCTGAATGTCAATGTTTTTTAAAATTGAGAAACAAAATTGCCCTTGCTAGTTTCACTTTCCCTTAACAGATAACAATTAAAGTCCTTGCTAAAACGAAACAGAAACCAAATGCACTTAACATAACATACCACAGAATATTTACAAACAAATGCTGCTTTGTAATCAAATGCTGAGTTCCCTAGTGGATTCATGTTCTCAATTCATATCCTTTGTCCTCATTTTCAAAATATACAGACGGCCTTAACTTTGGTAATTACCGTAACTGTTCTTTTTCTACAATTACTATCTTTGACAGTATTATTTTGCTACATTTATGCAGCAGATGTTTTCCAAGATGGAAAAACCAATTCCTTAAATTATGAACATATATAAGATAAATATATGTCTACAAATAGTCCTTGACTTATGACTACTCACTTAACAAGTACTTGAAATTCTAATGGATCTACCTAGAGGATACTTACAAACTGAATTCAGAATTTCAACATTTTCCCTCATGGACACATGCCTAAACTTTGGGCACTTGGCTACTAGGCTGCATTTATGGCCATCTGCAGCATTCCATGCATGACCGGGGATTATGACAGTTTTGCTGAAAATCAGCATGTCCTGTTTGTGGCAAAACCTTTGCAAACCTTTGATTTATTCAATGGCCACTACAAAAAAGGTCCTATAATTGGTTTGACCAAACCATTTTATCACGGTCATGAGTTATGACTGTGATTGGCAGGCTCCATTACGGTCATAATCTGAGGACTACCTTTATAGTAAAAGGATAGAGAGAATGTTTAGAATATTATTTTAAAATTTATCCATAAAAAAACAATCTATTTCTAGTTTGATTAGATAAACAATGAGACAATATTAACAAACATCAGGGTTTATTATTATTATAAGGTACACCAAATCAAGAAACCAAGACTGACTGTCCTAATAGCTGCTATTTATTATGAAAGCATTGTAGAAAACCAACCTATTGCTCTTTTATATCTAGAGTTTTCATAAATTTATATTGAATTAGCTATATACTCCTACCTAACTCTCCTCACAGAAACAAGGTTCAAAGGGGGCATTTAAGCTATTGAGTACAACCTCTGCTTAGGTCAAGAATCCAAATTAAAGCGTCCTTGACAGATGGCTGTCTAAATTCTGTCTGATCATATCCAGAGAAAGCAGCTTAGGTCTCCCTAGATAATCTGCTCTGGTCAAATTATTTCCTACCATTCAATCAGAACCTGTTTTATTTTAACAGAAGACTATTATTCCATAGATAACAGATCCAATAGAAGAGAATATATGTAGTTCAGGGTTGAACTGTGGAATCTCTGAGCATGGCTGTTTGCTTGCAGATGTTTCATCGCATTACTAGATAATGTAAACCACTTAGAGAGAGGTATAAAGCACAGTAAAGCAGTATATAAGTCTAAGTGCTATTGCTATTGCTAATATCATGATCTCCCATCATGATCCTAATATTAGCTAGCTGATGATAAAACATATGCAAGCAAACGAAGAGCACCTAGGCCTCCAGAGAACAGATTTTTGCTGCCTTCTGTATAACACATCTTGATAATTTTCACTATTTTTATTTGCTCAGTCTCAGTTTACTCACATTTTTCTTAGGAGTCTAGAGCCCAGAATAGGACATTCTACTGAAAATGAGACAGTGAAATGATTATTTTGTCTGACTGAAAATTATATTACTGTTGGTGCTTCTTTTTTCTCAGCAAAGTACTTTAGATCTTTATTGAATTCAATTTGTTTACAGCCCATTTCCCTACATTATAAGATTGCCTTGGACACTGGCAATAATTTTCTCTGGAATTTGGCACATTCACAAGAAACATAGAACCTGATTTGAATGAGTAAAATTCTGTTACTGCAATCATAGCATTCTAAATGGGATGAAGCTTCTAGCAGCCTAAAGATTCCAATGATATATTTATTAAATTTATTGCGATCTATCTCACTGTTGAAGTGATTCTGGGAGGTTTATAAACTGTTAAAATCTGATATAAAACCATTAAGATTAAATAGAAATTAAAAATCAAGAGGTTAGATGACACAGGAAAGAACAGGGGTGGATCTTTTACCAATCCTTTCAGTCATTCCCAGCAGACTGCACCAGCGCTATTAGGACCCAGATCAGCTTGCAAAGCCAGGTTTTAAGGCTCTTCCAGAAGGCCAGGAAGGTGGGTCTTGACTTCACCTCTGGTGGGGGAATATTTCAGAGGGCAGGGCCCACAAAAGGATGTTCTCCTGGACCCTGAGAGCCAAAATTCTTTGATATACAGGATCTAAAATAGGCTTCTTTTGCTGGAGTAGGACAGGTCAATCCCATTGGGGTGAGATGGCTCCTCAGATACCTTGGACATAAAGGGCTTTGCAGGCATTAACCAACACCTTGAACTGGAGCTGCAATAGTGCAGCTCACTCAGTGCTACATGTGCTACCGAGGGGCATCTAGAACTGTTTGTGCTGCTGTGTTCTGCACCAGTGATAAATTTCCAAATACTCTTCAATGTAGAGTGAGTTGCGGTCAACCAAGTGAGAGATGACAGGGCACACAGAGCCTCATAATACTGGAAAAAGATATAATGCTGGATTCAGTCCTGGGTTTCTTTCTCCTGCCCTTTCATAAAGAACTGGCCTTTCCCTCTTCTTAACTCTAAGTTTAATCCTGGCATTGCTCTATCAATATGATCTTGTATTTTGTTTCCACCTATTGAAGCTTTAGCTTTCGTAGTTTTTATACCATTCAAAAATTTGAAAAAAAAAAACCCTTTCTCTCTTTATCTGAGTCATCAGGGAATATATTTAATGACCAAACTATATGGAGGTTCATTTGAAAAATACTCCCTCAAAACAATTATTAACATTCTTTGTAAACCTTTCAAGTCACCAAAGGATCCAACTAATATTCCATCCCATCTTCAACTTGTTTGCCAATAAGAATATCACAGGATATTTTGTCAAATGCTTAGCTGAAGTCCTGATGCATTAAAGTCCATCCCTTTTCCATCATGTACTAAGAAGTTATTAACCCACCCACCCCCAACACACAAAAGGATTTGCCTAGCACATTGCTGCACTATTTTCAAGACACTAACATACTGGTTTAATATTTGAATTAGAATCTTCCGAAATATTGATACCCCCCCCCTTTTGAAAACAGAAATTTCATGGCTTTCCAGTCGTCTGACAATTTACATGCTTACCAGAATTTCTCAGACACTAATGAGAGGTTTAGACAGATCATCATCCAGGTATTTTATGACACTAAGATGCAATACACATGGGCTAAAAATCTGAACATAATTCAGAACCAGTAGGTATCCCTTAATTCAAATTGAAATGTGCCCCCTTTACTGATTCTTTACAATTGCCTAATGGAATCCATATCCTTTTTTTCAAAAACAAGACAAAATAAATGATGAATTTTGCTACTCTTTTGTCATTTCCATTGAGGGAATGATAAATTGTTTTCTTCTCTATTTATTTTGAATATATTAATAGAAGCTCTTTTTATTATTGTTAGCATCCTTCACTTAATTCAGATAATTTTTGTACTTTAGCCTCCTGGACAACATCGCTACAAGATTGGACTATCTCTGTGCACTCTTGATGGTCCATTCCTTCTATCTACATATCCTTGTGATTTTCAGATTCTGTAAAAAGCATTCTGAGCACTTTAATGTCTTCAACTATCTTTCTTATTTTTGTTGTTGGAACTATTTGCAATTTAATTTTAATAACTCAAATTGTAGTAGGATTTCTCAGTCATCTTAAGTTCTATTTTCACATTACCTTCTCCATAATAAATGTTATTATTATTTCCCTATTATAATCTGTTTTCTTGACATCCTAAATATAAATGTGAGAGCCTTCAGCTTTAATTTCCTTTAAAATCAATAATTTGCAAGATAGATGCCAGTTTCCATGCATGTTTCTATTACTTCTGCTTTATATATGAAAACTTTCCTTTGGTGAGATTCTAATAAAAAAACAGCTGATTTGCTGCTGGTTTTTCCCCTAAAAATAAAGCCTAGAAGTTTACTATACGCTCTTTCCATTTATTTCCTTGAACAAAAAAATTTGGTAAACATTTCTCTCTTATGCTAGATTGCAAGGTTCTTTCATATCAGGTGTTAAAGCAGATAAAGCACACAATTAATTTGCTATTAATCAATATTCAAAAGGAATGCTTCCCTCTATTCTTTTTATATTGCATAGCAAACCTTTTTTTTAATCTCAAAATCTCCAATTGGTCTAAGCTTTTAATGATTTGAGGTAAAGATTTTATAGCATTACACGTTTACTTATTTTAAAGATTTATATGACTACCCAATTTGCAAAAAAATGGACTCTCAGAGGCATACATCAACATCAAAAATCACAATAACCATTAAAAGGTTACATAGTTGTCATACACCTGTTACATCTGCAAGATGAAGCCCATTCTGCCCCTAATGCCTGAGAAAAAACCTCAGGGGGGGGGGGGAGGAGAGAAGGAATCACTATGCAGGTGAAAGCAGAGAAGGTCTACCTCCTAAATCCCGTGAGATGACAATGTTTCAAGGAAGGGACCTGGAGCACATGCACTCTGCTGAGGCATGTTTGGACAGGCAGAAAGAGGCTCCTCAAATAACTTGGTCCTGGGCCATGTACTCCCTTGCTTTATTTACACAAATTTCTAATGCCATAGCTACCCAACACTTTACCTGTTGATATATGAGTTCAACAAGTTCTTGTAAAGCTTCGTATGTAGTCACACAACCATTTAGAATTTCTGCAAAATGTGCTATTTCAGTTTCAAAACAGGCTGGTTGCTCTGCAAGATGATTCAGAAAATCCTGCACATATTCTGTTGAAGTTGGATATCCAGCATAGTCATCTTCTAAAGAAGATCCCTAAAAATAATAATCAATATGAATTGGTTTGCTATCATTAATTTATACTTAAAATGTCTCTGTATGTTCAGTTTACTATTCAAGGAATAGTAAGTGAATAACATTTATTATTTTTTTAAACATCTTCATTTTTTAAATCTACATCAAAAGGAAGATTTTGGAATGAAATAGATGCATTCACAATAGAGTGAATGTATTTCCTATTTTTTTAAAAAATAAACTTATAAATTTCTTTATTTAGGTGGAAGAGGTGGAGATAAATTCTTAATACTTACAGTGTGATTTTGGGTGTATCCTGATGGGTAAAATTCAGGAGCATTTACTGACAGCTTTGACATTACCACTGGAGCCACAACCACATGAGGTTTAGTTACTGCTGAGCCTGGATTATTTTTTTCTGGTAACGATGAAGGTCTTGCTGGCTCTGAAAAAATATACAAAGCCTAATTAAATAGCTTTCATATGCTGCGCTATATGTCAGTTTAAAACTACCATTATCTATTCTGGCAGCAGACAAATACAATCTGCCATTATAAATTACTAGCTCAGAAAATAATTAGGAGATATGTAATAAAAGACTATATAAATAAACCAGTAAAATATATTAAGAACATTTATTGAACAGGTGAACCTTCACATATGACAGGATGTTTGCCTTCCCCCTTTATATACCCTCAAAATCCACCATAGAGCTATTTTAAGGAACCTAAAACTAATGGAAACTGCTTCTGTAAACAGATAGTGAGATGGATTTCACTCACTATTTTTCTGTTTAACTATGGATATGTCATCCTTAGTGATAAATTCCTTCACAGATACTTTACAATATTAGACTCAATTATCAGTAAAAAGCAATTAAAAACCAAGAATTGTTGCCTGCCCTAGGCAATATCTGAACCACTAGGAAGTCAGTAGGCAGAAAGTTTTCTGGAACAAGAGATGGCTTAATAATAATACATCTAAAAGAAGCAAGAATGCTCTGTGACACTGGAACTACTGCTGAAAAAGTGGTTATCTAGTACCCTCTTAACTGATCTTATCTAATGAAGTTATATATGCATGTGACACCAGAGTCTACTTTATGTGAATGGCGAGGCATTCCTACTTCTCTACTCTTTATTGTGTTGGCAGCCTTTTCCTAGTATATTTGTTTAATTTACTGATTCTGTATCTCTAAAATCTGAGGGTGAGGAAACAATCTTTAATTTTTTAAACATAACTTTGAACATTTATAAAATGCTCAACTATATGGGAATTGATCGTCACCACCTTCCTTTTTCTATGAAGTGCCACACTGCGATGATACTCTGAATGATGTCGGTTCTAATACTTAAGTGGAAGTAGTGGCAGTGGAATCTGTATACACATATTTTTTTAACTTAAGCTGCATTACTTGATAATATTCTCTGCTTAAAAAAGTTCTACTAACTCTGCACAAAACGAGACCAATCAGGTGTATTAAAGAAGATCATGACAGAGTAGGGAAGATCTGTTGAAGAAGGAGGTGGTGGTGGCTGCCTTCACTGCCCAGGCCCAGGCAGCTGCTTGATGCTGCTTGAGGGTGAGGTCCGCCTTCCTGTCCTCCAACTTCAGAGCCTCCTCTGGTTCCCCTGGCAGAGTAGGGGGGGGGGCGGTATGTAGTACCAATACTGGAGCATCAGTGGAGGGCTGAGATAGCACCCCAGCCATGTCTTTGTCCACATTGAAGAAAGTCTTGTCTGTGGATGTGGGCATGGGCCCCGCTGTGGGTGCAGCCCATTGGCGCTTGACCGACTCAAAAAAGGCCTTGGGAGTTGGCAACGTGTCGGTCTCAATGGCCTGCTCATCAAAGATGGTTTCTGCAGAAAACCGCTGGTGCTGAGGTGGTGCTTCTGCTGCTCTGTTTCCGACCTTGGCGGCTGCTTTGGCCTTGAACAGGAGTAACTTATACAATGAAGGGTAGAACAACCCAGTGAAGGCCGGCTTAAGAGGGGGTGTGCCTTCATCTTTGGATAGTTTATCCTCCCTAACTTCCCTCTCCCCGCAATCCAGGTCACTGTCCTCTTGTGATGAGGCTGAGGAACTAGAGCTGTCTTCCCCCTGGGTTTCCAGGCCCTCTGGTATCCTGGGAGAGATGCCACTTGAGGTTGCATTTGTGGCTGCTGAAATGCCGCTGTCATGCATTGCTAGAAGGCCCACATCACCAGGTCCTGAAAATTGGGGAGCCCTGTGGGGGGTTGCTGGCTAGAACACATGCCCATCTGTGTGTGGGGACAACCCAGAGGTGGCAGCCCCGTGGGCTGGGCTGAACCCCAGGAACCCGTATGTGGGGGGGGATTGCCACCCCTGAGGAAGACCCCAAAGACCTGATGTGTCAATAGGGATCCTTGCTTGCAATGTGGGTGCCTCCCCTGTAGCCCCACCTATTGTAGGGACTCCAGGGGCCTTCCCCTTCTGTCCCAGGCCTGGGATGGACTTAAGGCCACTTGCCTTTTTGTAGAGTTGCTCCAGCTTCTTGTCCCTTCGCCTCTCATACTTAGAGGGTTTGGAAGGCTTCTAACCACCCTCTGCCTCCAGCTCTGCCCTGGGGGAAAGGTGCTTTTTCTTGTCTCTAGCCTTTGTCCCCCCCTCCTTTCTGGGCAGCCTCTGGGGTGGTCACTAACCTTGGTTGATCCTCTGCCCCTCTGGTGAGGCTGCTGGCTATTGCTGCAGGTACTTGAGTCCTGCCAGTCTCCTCGTTGCTGATGGGTGCCGCCATCTTGGAACACGTGGCTCCTCCCGGCTTCAAAATGGCGCCCGTGCCAGGAGAACAAAGGGCGCCTCTTTTAAATCTCCTGTTCTGGCGGCTTGTGTTCCAAAGAGCTGCCGTGCACCTCTGCCGCTGGTTTTTCTTTCTTTTGCGTCTTTCTGGTGCTGCAAGAGGCTGGGCTCTGCCTGTGGACCCCCTCCAATGAAGTGGGCCATGTGGACAATGGCGCAGGCGCTCTGTGGCATTTGGGAAGCCGCGGTTCGCTGCTCAACCCAGCGGGGAGCAGCGGAGCACACCGGTGCCTGGCAGAGTTCCCGCGGCGAGGCTTACCTTCTGGGCGGGAATTGAGCGCCGCCCTCACTTGCTGGTGGCCCGATTCGCGCCCCATGGCACTTGAGGAAGCCACAGCCCACTATTCGACCCTGTGGGAAGCGGAGGAGCGCTCCGGCGCCGCTGGTGCCTACGCAGCAGGGCTTGCCTTTGGAAGGCTTGTGCCCTTTGTTTTCTGTTTGCCTAGCAGATTTCCTGTTCTGAGTGATACTTGTCTCAGATGCCTGGGCAGCGTGCCGCCCCCAAGGGGGCTTTTGGCAGAGTTTTCTTCCGCTCGGGGAGCTGTCTAGCTCGCTTGCAGCTGCTGCTCTAGAGAGATGAATATCCTTTTTCTTCCTTTAAAATTCCTCAAAATTATTGGAGATCCAGGATGGCAAACCGCCCAGTTGAGGGACTGAGTCGATAACTGGGCAGTGCCTAGTGGACCACGGGCGTATACCAAGAGCTTATATGATTCAGTCCAATCAACGAGAGGATAAGTCAAGCCATCCTGTATACTCCTCCCCTCACTATGGAGAATAACAGGAAATTTGGTGCTTACAAAAATACCCGATTTGGTCGTGATCAAAAGTGTTTGTGAACAGAGGTTCTAATGTACAAATAAAGTAAGAAGTGGTTCCTGATAGGATAAAAATGGCCAATAGCAATGGAAACGGTTGATAAGAGCCGAGGTGGAGGAGTGGTTAAATGCAGCACTGCAGGCTACTTCAGCTGACTGCAGTTTGGCTGTTCAAATCTCAACGGCTCAAGGTTGACTCAGCCTTCTATCCTTCCGAGGTGGGTGAAATGAAGACCCAGACTGTGGGGGCAATATGCTGACTCTGTAAACCGCTTAGAGAGGGCCGAAAGCCCTATGAAGCGGTGTATAAGTCTAACTGCTAACTGCTATTGCTATAACTTTTCTAGGTAATTCTGTTCAAAGACAGCTGTCTGCAAGAATACACGTGATGGGGCTGTAAGAATCTCGCATGCAACCATTTTCTAGATGCATGCCAGTTATGCCCATTTTTGGACCTTCTCAGAGTTACCCACAACCTGATCACCTCCCACCTGACTTATTATAATGCAATCTACATCGGGATGCCTTTGGAGTGTGTGTCCGGAAGCTTTGGTTGGCTTAGAATGGAGTAGTCTGCAATTTTGCCTTGGGGACCATGAATGGACATGGAGCCAATCAAGGGGTTGGTTTATGTTGCTGCTGCTATGTGGATGGGAGTATGGGTTTTTATGTTTGGATTTTTAATGTTGGAAGCAGCCTGGGGTCACCTAAATAAATACATTTGATTATAAATAAGGTTTTTTTTTTGCATTTTTAGAATTCAGTATTAGAATTTGTGGTAATTTAAATGTAAATTACTATCAATCAGAGGAAAAGTTGTATCAATCTTATATTCCAAGATTTTTCTAAATATTCCTAAGAGAAAATGTTTGTTTGCAATTTTCAAATCAATGGAGTAGAATAAACCTAGTGACCTGAACATCTATAGCAGATTTCAACCTTAAGAAAATTATTGAGTCAGTGTGAAATCTGTAAGTCTCATAGAAAAATACCATTTTTAAATACCAAGTAATAACTGACCTTATATTATCATCATTAATTCTGTTCACATACTGTTAAAGTACTTAAAGTACATAAAGTACAGTGTCACTTCAAAACTGCAATATAAAATTATAGTGCATAATGATTTATGTCTGTATAGTACAGCAAGCTAATGCAGCTCTTTTCCAACAGCATCCCAAAGACAGAACTGAGGAATTATTGGATAGGTAGACTATCTGGCTGATTACCTGAATCAAAAAACCTTGTCCTTCTTATCTCCTCCAGAATGCTGATTGAGAATTCTGGAGCTGTAATGGCAATCAAAGAGCACTAATCTAGGAAGGCTGTTTACACTGCTGTACAATTTTTTAAAGGCAGTAATACCCAAGGGACTTCTCTGCCCTAAAGACTTCAATCTGTGTACATCTGATGTGGAGCCAGAAAACAAAAGTTGTGTTAGTTACTAACTGGCCTGAGTGGAGAATAGCATCATACATTTCTGCCAGCAACAGTGTGTGTGGACCATTCTTACACTAGAGTACTGATGATATTACCAAGCAACAATGCAAATGTTAATATGCACTGCCCTCCTTATTACAACCAGTCCAGGTTGTAATATAAGGTATAATCACAGGATGGAAGAGGTAACATTTTAAAACTAAAATGTTACCTCTTCCATCCCAGTACAGATCCTTATACTGTCTGGCTTTAAATATTATTTAAAATATACAGAGATCTTTCAATGTTGGAAGAAAGGAAGCCAAACATTGAGCATCCTTCCAATACCCAAAAAGATATGACTATCAAAATGAAAGGTAAAGAGTACAGATAGGATGGATCAAGAGCAATACTGTATTTTATTTATTTATTAGATTTGTGTGCCACCCATTAAAACATTAAAATGATAAAACAAATAATAATAATAATAATAAGCAAAGGTTGTATAGATACTATTTTCTGAAAAAAATAGCAATCAATTTGTTTTAACAGTATTTTAAAAAGCACATTATATCATGATTATTTTAATAGTGCCATAAATATTTATGGTATTTGACAGAATTGAATAAACTATCCTTCCCCAAGGAATAGATTTTTCCCCACAGCAGGCATTTATTGAAAACACACATTCTTCTCTTTTTTTCCACACATTTATAGCTTGATAATATCCTTGTAAAGGATAAAAATGGGGAAGACCTAGAGATGGGAACGCCTGGGAAAAAAACAGAAAAATTTGGGAAAAAACACGGTTTCCCCCATTTTTTCCATTAGTCTAGAGTCTGAACTGTTGAGAGCTATGAAAGTTGGTTTGGAACATTTTCAAGTAAGTGAAAGTCAAATTTATTTAGAAATAAGCTAACGATTTTAATAGAATTTGCTTCTCAAGCAGAGTGCAACATGTAAACATGGTTTACACAGGTTTTAGATTACTATTTATTCTTAGTGTCCTATTGTGCATTGTAAATTGCTTTAAACATAATTTCAATTTATGTTTTTTACATGCCTAGAACAGAACTACTTGAATATCTTAATTTTTTATTAGGATTGATTAAATATAGTTGTATTAAGTTTAATTCATCCCTAAAAACTTGAGTATTCAGAATTAAGGTTTTTTTTTTTGTATTTTTATTCACGTTTAGGATTTCACAGAGCCAACAATATACAAATTTGGAACTGAATTCTACTGATTGAGCAAAACAATGTCCAATTGGCATAAAATTTAGCACCAGGAAGGCAAAAATAAAAAAATGAATTATTTATTTATAATAAATCTCTTATTAAAAGAGTACTGTCTTCATATTCATATTCCCAAGAGATACAGGTACGAATGGATTCATGCATTGAAAGGTCAAATTATACATACCTCACTATGTAATACCAGAAGTTACACAAATATAGATCAATGACACATTGTTACAACCTTAAATATCTATTCCAGGGCATTTTAAAGGGCAATCACAGGAAGCAGTATATTCAAGGAATAGGACTGCCAAATGCAGCTGAAGCTAGTCAGCCCCAGAAATATTTTTTCTACAACATGCATATTCTCACACTACTCATGAGTCCAAATAGCCTTTCGTAAGTTAATAATTCGATTTCTTGAAACCTTCGAAGTAATGGAAGGATGATTAAAGACCTGGAGACTAAAACATTTGAAGAACATTTATATTGACATTGTTTCCTGATTGCTTATTTGTGCCCTATGACTATCATTAAGTGTTGTACCTTATGATTCTTGACAAATGTCAAGAATCCACTAGCATTTAAACAAAAGCGAACCGCTATATAGATTTCCCCCCCTAACATTTGCAAATAAACATTCAAAGCTTACGTTTGGATCTCATCTAACGAAAAAGGCCACATTTCACTTAAATTGCACACCGAAACACAACCCCCCCCCCAAAAAAAACTTAAATGCCCGTAGAAGGACTACAGCAAAAGCCGGGGCTTAAATTAGGGAGGCTGCGTGTTTATTTGGGGAAAAAAAACTCAGTATATTTGCCACAAAAACTGCAGAGCTCCCAAACGACTTGGAAACCCAGGAATGTGGCGAGCAAGTTAACAGGGGACGTTGGGAGACATTTGGTAGCGGGGTGGGAAGAAAGCGAGAATCCATGCAACCTCCGCCCCCCCCTCATGGTGCATTAAGGAGGGGACGAGGTTAGAGAGGAGTGTGGGACGGCCTTTTTCCTCACCAGGCTCGCCTCCTCCTGTAAAGAGAGGGAGAGGCAACGCGGGGAACGGTCCCCAGCGGCCCAGCCTGGAGGCCAGAGCCCCCCCCATTTCCTCCACCCAAAGGGGAGCGAAGGGGATCCTTTGCAGGGGGCGACGGAGTGCAGTACCTGAGGCGGCGTTGGTGCCCGGAGGCGCCGTCTTGGGCGGCCGGAGAGGCTCCTGAGGACGCGCGAAGCCCTGCTTCAGGAGCTGCTCGGGAGTCCCGAAAGTGCCGCCGCCGCCGCCGCCGCTCCCCAAGCGAGCCCCGCTTTCTGGGGCTAATGGGGCACCACCCCCTCGGCCTCGACCAGCGCCGGGAGCCCGGTCGAAGCCGTTGTCGGACATATCCGCTCTCCGCAGCCGTTGCTTCTTCTTCTTCCGAGTGGGGAGGAGGGGGGGCAGCAGCAGGGTCCGGGCCGCCGGCCGCCCTCGCCCCGCCGCTCTTAGTCCTCCCCACTCCGCTTCTGGTCGCAGGGCACGCCGACAAACGAGAAGCAGAGCGCCTCTAAGCCATCCCTCCGCTTTTGCCCACAGCGCCTCCCAGCGCTCCGGAGGGTCTCTGTCAAGATGTCGCCAGAACAATCCAGGATTAGCGACCCGGCAACTATATTACTGTACAGCAAGAGGTCCCTAAACTTGGCAACTTTAAGACTTCAACTCCCAGAATTCTCCAGCCAGCATAGCTATTCTGGCAGCATAGCTATTCCTAGCATAAAGAATTCTGGGAGTTGAAGTCCACGAGTCTTAAAGCTGCCTCTGCTTTACAGTACTGTACACACAAGCGAATTTCCTCCAGGCAAGCGGCTGAGCTCGCAGCGCCCTCTGTTGGTACAGCGGGAAGAGCTTCTTCCGGTCGCGAGGCTGCCGCTGGGCAAGCCAATGTTTTCTGAATGCGCTATAGGGGCCGGTCCCGGCGGGAGGCTTAGACGCTCTTTGTCAAGATTAAGCCAAAACAAAAGAAAAGCCTTTGCTTAAAACGTTTTGCTAAATTTTCGGTGTGCTGAGTTTATTACATCGACCTGCCAATGCAAGCACTACAGCTTGTTCGGTAAAGACAAGTGGGAGGGTAGAAGAAAACAAAGGAGAAGATAAAGGCACATTTAGATTTTTAGTATGTGTGAGACAGCCAGGGATATCAATGCAACACGTCTCTACCACCTTTACAAAGTGCCCCTTCAAAAGCATGTAGCTAAAAAGTGCTAGGCTTGATTAATACACATTCTTCACTGGCACTTGGAATTCCATTTCCTCTTGTTATTGCTTGATCAACAAAACGTTATGAAAACAATTGTTTGTACACAAGGAAAGATGTCTTTCAAGCAATTTGATAAACTCCTTGCTTTTTTTTCATGCAACCTCCCCCCCCAAGCCATTTCTTTTGTTTTCATCATCTTTTCAATGTCATAATATAGGTATATGTTCACACAGCATTAAACAACATGTACATTGGTTTTTATATTCACATATTTTTGTCAAAGAAACAAAAACCAGAAAATGTAATATCTGAATCCAGTGGGTTAATAGATTAATGCTGATTAGTCAGAGCAGCAGAGAGCAGAATCAATTATCTCCTGCTCTTTGCAACCTATGTGCTACAAACCTAACTTTTAAGGTGTTGGAAGAAATGTCCTTCTGGGTTCGACTTCAAGTGGGGAAAAAGACACTGGAGACATGGAGGTTGCTTGGAAAGATGGTATTAATGATGGACAGGACCACATGACTAGAGTCCTGAACAGAAAAGGTGATCACATGCTTCAATGTTGTTGGAGAAGAGAAGGGCCAACTGAAATGCTGAGTCCCTGGTTTTATGCCCTTTCTGGCCTTTGATCTTGAGCTTGTATTCTGATTGTCAGACTCCCATGGGCCCATGCAGGGGCAACTATCTAGGCTGCGTTTTGAATTCAGGTTTGGTTGAGTTCTCAGATGCCATGTGGCGAGTTGAGTAAAGGGCCAATATTATCATTCCTTAATCCCATCACTCTGGAGTTGAAGGGGAGAACTCTATTATGTAAAGTGGACTAGCTCAGGCTTTAATGGCTCATTGACAAAGTGGGGATGGGCAGAAAGCTGCAGGCAGCTATTCTGTCTTTTAAAACATGTTTCTTTCTTTTCACATCCAGAGAAATATTCTGCCCTTTCAATATTTCCTAGGATATTTCATTTTTCTGGGAGAGGGCTGGGTGATAACTTCCTACAAAGGTATTACAGTACATGGATTCTAATATAGCACAAAAGCTCAAAAAGCAGCCATTTATCTTCAACCCTTACCAATCCTTGCCAAGTGGATCCTGATATCATTACTGAACTATTCCAATGGTCTTCCAATGTTCTCACAGCACTCCTTCTTAAAAGACTTGGGCTGCTATCCTTCTCAAAAACTTAAAAGGGATTGGTCTGGTTATGCTCAGAAGAGAGACCACCAGGAAAACTAGAGTATGAAATAGGCAAAAAGCTCATGATGCAAACTACTTTTTCACATTCTTGCCAACTAAACTAGTCCTTGTTTTACCACATTTGTTTAGAGATTGTTTTGTAGGAAGTTAGCCCTCTCCCAGAAAAATGAAATATCCTAGGAAATATTGAAAAGGCAGAATAGGAAGAAACATGTTTTAAATTGAGAATAGCTCCCTGTAGCTTCCTGCCTCCACCCACTTTGTCAATGGGCCATTAAGAAGGCCAAGCCAGCCCCTTTACATAATAAAGAATTCTCCCCTTCAGATCCAGGGGATGGGATTAAGGCATGATAATATTGGCCCTTTACCCAACTCACCACATGGCATCTGAGAACTCAACCAAACCTGGATTCAAAACGCAGCCTAGAGTGTTGCCCCTGCATGGCCCCATGGGAGTCTGACAACCAAACAGAATACAAGCTCAAGATCAAAGGCCAGAGAGGGCATAAAACCAGGGACTCAGCATCTCAGCCCTTCCTTCTCTTTTCCTCCACCAACGTTGAAGCATGTGATCACCTTTTCTGTTCAGGACTCAAGCCATGTGGTCCTGTCCACCAATAAACCATCTTTCCAAGCAGCCTCCATGTCTCCAGTGTCTTTTTCCCCACTTGGAACCGAACCCAGAAGGATATTTCTTTCAACAGTTTGAAGTTCTAACAGTACTAAAAAAAAGTGACTTACAACCATCATAGCACCCAATGTAATCAAAATTTGGATGCTTGGCCACTAGCATGCATTTATAATAATGGGAGCGTCCTGGGTCATGTGATCACTTTCCCAGCCAGCTTACAAGCAAAGTCAATGGGGGGGGGGAGGGGACAGATTCCCTAACAACTGCATGATTCACGTAACTGCATGATTTGTTGAACTACGGTGGCCAAAAGGCCATTAAATCTGGCATGTATGTATGTATGTATGTATGTATGTATGTATGTATACACACACACACACACACAAACATACAGAGAGAGTAATTTGGATATTTTAACATTTATCTTAAATCTATATTTTGATATGTATCATCCCTCTCCCAGAAAATGAAATATCCTAGGAAATATTGAAAAGGTAGAATATTTCCCTGGATGTGAAAAGGAAGAAACATGTTTTAAACAGAGAATAGCTCCCTGAAGCTTCCTGCCCCCACCACTTTGTCAATGGGCCATTAAGATGTCCAAGCCAGTCCCTTTACATAATAAAGAGTTCTCCCCTTCAGCTCCAGGGGATGGGATTAAGGCATGATAATATTGGCCCTTTACCCAACTCACCACTTGGCAAATGAGAACTCAACCAAACCTGGATTCAAAACGCAGCCTAGAGAGTTGCCCCTGCATGGCTCCATGGGAGTCTGACAACCAATCTGAATATATTTCTTACACAGGAACAGGAAGCAGAGGTGGGACTGAACAGGTTATAAAAAGGCTAGCAAGCCCCTGCTTCGACCCCTTCTCTTCTCCACCAACATTGAAGCATGTGATCACCTTTTTCTGTTCAGGACTCAAGCCATGTGGTCCTGTCCACCATTAAACCA
The DNA here is from genome assembly GCF_009769535.1 of Thamnophis elegans. NCBI lineage: Eukaryota > Metazoa > Chordata > Lepidosauria > Squamata > Natricidae > Thamnophis > Thamnophis elegans. The sequence goes on along the minus strand of NC_045543.1, from coordinate 126,035,054 downwards.
TCTTTCCAAGCAGCCTCCATGTCTCCAGTGTCCTTTTCCCCACTTGGAGCTGAACCGAGAAAGGTATTTCTTTCAACAGATATTTAAAAAGCAAGAAACAATTGTGTTTCTATCTGCGCTTGTTTAAAGCTAAAGTCAATTGTGACTAGCAATAATTTCTTCAAGTGACAGTGTTAATAAGCCTAAGCATGTTCCATCTTTACTAAAACAAGTCTTTGTCTCATCATGTTCAGAGATACTCCTAGCAAATATGCAACTAGGAAGCAATCCTATCATCTTTAAGGAAAAACAAACCCTACTATGCCCCATTAAGACTATTCCACAAAAGCATTCAGAGGATTATCCTTTGCAAGTATATATCCTTTGTAGTTTCAACACACAGGATGGGTTTACGGATTGCCCTATATATCACAACATGTTGTGTTTTTGATGCAATCTCTTGTATGAATCTGGTTGTATTCGACTGCAACAACCAAAGCTGACTCGTGGATTAAGCTCTGTATTATCCTAAAGCAAGCAAGCAAGCAAGCAAACAAACCAGCTTCCAGCGGCCCATAAAAAAATCTGGCTTTTATTTCAGATACCTGATGATCCCATTCTTTTGCTTTCTACCTCTGTCATTTCAATGGCAAGGAGTTTCAATTTTGTTTTAAATTTTTCATAGGGCTAGTGTGTGTTTTGTTCCCTTATGCCTGACTCACATCTGCAACTAGGTTTACAATGTGAGCACGCACACACACACACACACATTGTGTGTGTGTGTTACAACTGGGCCCACATATACTTTGCTACATGTATTCTGTGTACTAGAATTCAGATTCCAGGATGATGATGTATCTCAGAATGATTTCATTACTGACAATATGTAAGCAAAAGGATCATTTATATACTGCTTTTCATATAAATTAGAAAAAAATTTATCCAGGCACTATTATTTGCCATTTTATATCCTATCTTTTAGGCAGATTATTATGGTATTATTTTATAAAGAACTTTTGAAATAAGTTTACCGTAATAGATATTTGAAAGACATTATTTTAGAATAATATAATTCTTGCCTCAGTTTTATAATCTCTAAAACAGGGACATGAATGGGGAGACAGGTGGAAACAGATATAGATATCATTTTAAAAAAACTGCCAAGTTCTTACAACAAGCTCAGTTCAGGGATAGGAGCCATTTTTATTCCTATTTAGAATTTTATCCATTTTTTTGCATTTCTAATCCAATAATAGCTCAGAATGCTCAGTACTGCATTTTTCTTGATTTTGTGATTATAATCTATTCATAGAATTACAACATTGGAAGGTACTCTAGATGCCAGTTCTTCACTGAGAGCAAGTTTCATTTAAGCATTTCTAGCAGATGAGCATCTAACCTCTGAAAGTCTCCAGGGAAGATTTTATCTCTTCATATTCTACCCTGTTTCATTGGCTGACAGATTGTAATATCAGGAAGTTCTTCCTGATGGCTACTGGTTTTGGTCTTGTTTCCTGGGGCAAATAAAGAATAAATCAACTTCCCCTTTTATATGACAGATATTTAAAGATGGTTATCATATTTTAATCTCTTGTATTGAAGAGCTTTAACTGTTCCTGATAGGATTTGTTTCTAGGCCATTCAGGTTTCTAGGCCTCTTGGTAACCCGCTTTTGAACTCACTCTAATATATCACTCCCTTTTCTGAACTTTACTGCCAAGAACCAGTATTGCAAGTAAGGTCTGACTAGAGCAAAGTAGAATTGCACAATTACTTTCAATGAGCCAAATTCTATGTCGCTTATGTACCTCAAGATAGTAGCTGCATCATACTGCTGGCCCACAGTTCACATTTTTCCTACCCAGATGCAGAACTTTACAAATCTCTTGTATCCTGTCAATTTCAATTGCTGAAGCCTGACTAGTAGTAGTCCTTGACTTACAATTATTCATTTAGCAACCATTTGAAATTACAATGGCACTGAAAAAATTGACTTAATGGCTAGTCCTTAACCATCATAGCATTCCCCACAATCCTGTGATCAAAATTCAGGGCCTTGGCAACCAGGGTGCATTTATTATAGTTGCAGCTTCCTGGGGCTACCCGATTGTTATTTGTGACATTCCCAGCAGCCTTCTGATAAGCCAACTCAAACGGGAAAATCAGATTTGCTTAATGACTGCATGTTTCATTTAACAACCGAGTGGCTGCTTAATAACCATGGCTAAAAAAAAGGATCATAAAATTGGGTGTGAATCACTGAACAGCTGCCTTCCATAGCCATGGAAATAAATGGTCCCAGTTGTGGTTGTAAGTCAAGGCCTACCACTTTGTCGAGTTTAAAAAGAGCTAACCCCTCTCTTCTGAAGTACAGGTAGTTCTTCAGTTACAACCAGAATTGTTCCCAACAGTTATGTTGCTGAGTGAGACATTGGGTAAGTGAGTTTTGCCCCATTTTACCTTTCTTCCCACAGTCGTTAAGTTGTTAAGAGCTTTGGCAGCACAGTGGTCAGAGTGCAGTACTGCAGGATACTTCTGCTGCCTGCTGGCTGCCTGCAATTTGGCAGTTCAAATCCCACTAGGCTCAAGGGTTGACTCAGTCTTCTATTCTTTCGAGGTGGGTAAGGACCCAGATGGTTGGAGGCAATAGGCTGGCTCTCTAAACTGTAAAGTACTGTAAAGCGGTATATAAATCTAAGTGCTATTGCTAGCAACATGGTTGTTAAGTGAATCTCTTGAGCCGAGGTGGCGCAGTGGTTAGGGTGCAGTACTGCAGGCCACGGTTCAAATCTCACCGGCTCAAGGTTGACTCAGCCTTCCATCCTTCCGAGGTGGGTGAAATGAGGACCCAGACTGTGGGGGCGATATGCTGACTCTGTAAACCACTTAGAGAGGGCTGAAAGCCCTATGAAGCGGTATATAAGTCTAACTGCTATTGCTATTGCTAATCTCACTTCTCCATTGATTTTGCTTGTCAGAAAGTCGCAGAAGGGGATCCCGGGATATTGCAAGTGTCATAAATATGAGCCAGTTGCCAAGCGGCTGAATTTTGATCATGTGACCCTGGGGATGTTGCAACGGTCATAAGTGTGAAAAACCAGGCATAAGTCACTTTTCTCAGTGCTAATGTAACTGTAAACGGTCACTAAATGAACTGTGAACTGTTGTAAGTTAAGGATTACTTGTATTAGTCACCCCTCTCAGCTTTATGTCTAGTATAAGGAAGCTGCCAAGCGTCTGAATTTTGATCATGTGACCCTGGGGATGTTGCAACGGTCATAAGTGTGAAAAACCAGGCATAAGTCACTTTTCTCAGTGCTAATGTAACTGTAAACGGTCACTAAATGAACTGTTGTAAGTTGAGGATTACTTGTATTAGTCACCCCTCTCAGCTTTATGTCTAGTATAAGGAAGAACTCCTGCAGTAGCCTTTGGTTAAGGGCTTACAAATTAAGGCTATTTTCTCCCTAGTGGAAGGAATATTCAGCTATCACTGAACAGAGGTATCAGGCGTTCTAGTTCCAACATGAGGATTGGGTCAGGTCCTACCAGCTGATCCTGTAAACCACTAGTGAGGAAATGGGCAAAAAAAGAGAGAAAGAAACAATGTAGTTTCACTTAGCATATTACTTGTTACAGCGATTGGAATTTGTAATTCACGGTTGATGGCATGTGTAAAAAGCAAAATAATGTGGTTTATATGAACTGTTTTTGTTTTTCATTTTGGGTTCATTTTATCAGTTCCATGGCTGACAGTTTTAGAGGCTTTTTATTTTTAGTTCTTAACTAAAGCTAGGACTTCATAATGTCAATTCCTGAACACATTAACATAGGAAAGGGAGGGACTCATCGAATGGGATCGTACCCATCATAGGAAAATGATTTTTTTTTTTAAAAAAGAGACTTTCAACTCGGGTTTCACTTTCAGGTGAGGGAAGCTTCTTGGGTGAGAAACGAAACTTCTTCAAGCTTCTTGGGTGAGAAACGAAACTTCTTCAAAACAAAGATGTGTCCTGTAACATGAGATCTGGAAGCTTTCAAGAAGAGACTGGACTGCCCTCTGTCAGGAACAGGGTCTCCTGCTTGGGCGGGGTTGGACTAGATGACCTACAAGGTCCCTTCTAACTCTTGTTATTCTGTTAAAAACCTGAAAGTCCAGTTGCCTCTTGGGGAAAAAAAAAGCACCTTTGGGACAACCCTGACTGGCTGGCTGGGAATCTCCATAGACATCCATGAATTTTTGATACTCTTTTTCGAAGAGTATTATTTTTTACGCGGGGGTGGCGGTTCTGTCCTAAATCAACTCTTTTCCAACCTGCATCCCTCAGTAGCCGGGTAAACGAACGGAACGATCCCCCCCCCGTTCCCAAGGAGGGGTGTTCCCGGTTCCCACACAGCCCTTCCTGCTAAACTAGAAAACAAGCCCCATTGAAAAGCGCTGGAGCGAAAAAACACAAACCTCAAGGATTTCAAATCCAGCCGGGTTTGCAGGAAGGGGAGTGATTGTTTTCCCGCCCCCTCCACTCCCTGCCTTACCCGGAGAAGTCTTCCTCCTTTAAAGTCTCCCCCGGAGAAGCCACCTCCTCCTCTTCCCCTCCCGCAAAGAGACGGTGACAGAACCTAAAAGGCTCCCCTTCTTCCCGTTTTGCAGAGGGGAAAGCATATGCGCACTCGGGCGGGTGCAAAAAAAAGAGAGCGAGAGAGAGATAGAGCAGTGTTTCTCAACCTTGGCAACTTGAAGACGTCTGGACTTCAACTCCCAGAATTCCCCAGCCAGCATTCGCTGGCTGGGGAATTCTGGGAGTTGAAGTCCAGACGTCTTCAAGTTGCCAAGGTTGAGAAACACTGAGATAGAGCAAGCCGCGCCATCACGTGCCCTCAGAGACCCTTCGCCCCCCCCTCGCTTTGAAAAAAAGCGTGACGTCGCCTCCCGCCCTTCCTTGCTAGCTCGCCCGCTCGGCCGGCAGAGGTTGGGCTCCCCCGCTCCTTTCACAGCCTTTGAGTTGCCGAAGCCCGGGAGGCTCGCGCTCGCCCGGCCGCCCCGCCCTCTTGGCCCTGGACCTCGCGCTGGCGCGCGGCTCTCCGGCTTTCCCGTCTCGAGCCGGCTAGGAGATCGTCGGCGCAGCTGCCGCCGCCGCGTTTTGCAAGGCTGGGCGCGGAGGCGGTAGGTCGCTTTGCTCTGGTCTCTTGTCTGCTTTTCTGCCTCCGGGAATGGAGGGGAGAGGAGGGAAGGGGAGGGGAAGGCGGCCTGGGGCAAACCGGGGCTCGCTGCGGATGCCCCACGGCTGCAGGAGTGGGGTGGGGAGGCGAAAGCGGGACGATTCCGCCCTTTCGTTCCCTTTCGCGCGAGGGCCATCCCTGTTAGCAAAGCAGCCGCGAGGCTTTCCAGAGGCTTTCTCTGCTTGCATCTCCCACCCGTGCAGCCCAGCGCCCACGAGAGAGGTAACGGGCCGGGTGAGTGGGGAGGAATTGGGGGATCGTGCAGGAAAAAAAAAATCCCATCCATCTCCTGGCTGTGACGAAGCGCAGGACAAAGAGGTTAGTTGTCCCGTTGCCGGCCAGTCGTCGTTCATGCGCATAGCAACGCGGGTTTGGGGAAAGGAGGGGTCGCAACCTGCGGTGACTCTGCCTTCCCTCCCCCCCCCCCCCCCCAAGTTGCAGACGGAGGTAAAACGGCTTCTTCCCCCAACGCTTGTTGGATGCTGCGGGCCCTGAGTCGGGGATCGGTCTTCTCTCGAGGAGGTGCAAGAAGCGGAACTTGTCCTGCCTGCTAAGAAGCCCTGTGGAAAAAAACAATCTCGGTGGGGATCTCTGGGGCGCGTCTGGCTTCGTAGCTGGGCTGGAGGGTGGAAAGGTCTGGCATCCCAACGACGCCTGCAAGAAACTAGGAACGTGCGCGGGTAGCCACTATAGGAATATATCTATAAAAACAGCGTGCCTTCTAAGGAGAGAAAAGTTATTTTTTTATGGGAAGCGGGAGAAGAAAACCAAAGGTAGCAGACGAATGCTGCAGGTGGCAAACCAACAACAACCACCCACCCTCGAGAAAGTCGTGAGAAAGTCACGAGTTTTTCTCCCTGACAGAGGGCAACTAAAGTCAAACGCGGTTGTGTTTGGTGGAGGTCAAACATGCAGTGGGAATGGTGGTAATGACCTTGGTTGAGTTTCCAGACTCTGCCAAACCAATATTTACCTTTACCTATTTAGTGAGTAGAAGAGGCCGTGTAGGAAGAGGCTTTGAAAGGACAACTTGGGGATTCTTCAAGAACTTTTGAGTTTAGGGAGTTCACACCCTTTAATGTTTTGAGATGAATGCTGGAGGGTGGCCATTACATATATTAGGAGGACCTCTTTTGAAATCTTGCTTTAATGAATGCTGTCTGTGAATCTGTCCTGACTTCAAAAGTGGGACAACTTTCAAAGTGTCTTGGAAGGTCTTGAAAGGTTTTAGTTGGGCTTGTACCTCCATGCATAATACTTGGGTGGATGCTTTTGTAGAGGTGTGTGTGTGTATCTTGGATTGAATGTAGATACTATATCTACATTTCTACATGTAAATATAGGTACTCCGAGCTAGTGCAGACAGCCCTGTGTACCCCAATAAAACAGGAAAAGGAAATATGTGCCTTCATGCTATCAGAAATGCAAACCAGGAAAGTGTAATAGGGTATATTTCTGCCAGTACTTCTTTGTGGATAACCAGGAATTTGTGATATAAAAATTTACACTAATTGCTGTCTCCATTCCTATCTCTTAATTGCAATGTTCAGAACTGACTTTAAAAATACAACATATAAAAATGTTGCCCTAAAGCCTTTAGATAGTCGTTGTGAAATCTACTTGTCAACTTTTTAAAAATACTGTTCACAAATTCATGAAGATGAGCTTTAGATGGTATTCTTAACTAGGCTTTTGAAGTAAACACAATGCTTTACATATTTAGGCCCCATAAATGGAAGACTAATTTTAAATTTGCAAGTGCATTCCAAATAATCCCCCAAAATAGTGATAGAATCATTGTTTTTTTAAAATAAAAAAAATCATTGGATGGTTTAAAGATTAAAGCAGGCTGAAACTTCTGTTTCAAGCTTCTGTTTAAAAAATTGGGGAAAATTGAATGAGATTAGACAATGAATGACTGCAAATGGTGTAAGTTAATAGTTCGCAAGCTAAGGCAGCTTTTACAAGTCAATGAATGAACTTGACACCAGTTGGGGATTGACAGGAGCTGTATCCAATCATCTGTGCCTAGGCAGATTATGCACATCCTTGTCTTTAGCAACCAGCCCCCGTGGAGTTTCCTTTGAATGAAGAATTTAGCTTCCTGCATTTGCTGAAGATTTGGTAATGCCTCGTTAGTCAGGACACTAATGTAGGTTATTGATTTAAGAGAATTCTTTTATCTGCCAGCATGTCACTCTTGAGGGCATAGAGGACCACAAATGATCTTAGTTTTCTCTTTGCTGGCAAGAATATCTGTTCTGAATGTGTGAGTACGTGGCAGAAGTCTGTTTCACAGTGTTAGTGTTTTCTATTTATAGCAGTTTCCTTAGAAACTGTTCGTGTTGGTGTTGGAAATGGTTACACATGTATTTCTAGTTGAAATACTATTACTGTCTCTCATTGTTGGGTAGCTATATAATAGCCAGCTTACAATGAATTTATTTCTTAAATAGAAATGTTGTCCATGATTTGATTTGTTTTGAAAGTTTAGAATAATCATGCATTTTCAATGCACAAGCATTTTTATTAGGATTTTTAATAAATTTGAAAATAGATGTGGTAAGTGCATGTTGTATATTGCTAAATATGCAGTATTGTTGATATATAAGTTATCAAGTTATTCTATTCACTATTGTGCTGGCTTTTTATTGCTTGAATTTCTTGTGGGTATGAATACACTGGAATGCTAGATTCCCCTTTAAATCTTTTGAATGTTTATATGGTTAGATTTATGTATTAACCATGCCAACAGTGAAGATTATAATTAGTTTATCTATTATAAAATGCTTGCATTGGCAGTTGTGTAATCGTACTTTAGAATAGCTCAACAGATCTGTACCATTGGCTACCAGCTATGTATGGTTTGTGGTTGTTTTTTTTTTTTTTAAAATTCTTCCTTGCTGTTTGTTTTCACTGTTGTAATTTGTTTAATCTAGCTAACTTGTTTTGGGTTATATACAGTCCAAGTAGATAACCAGAAATATACAGCTGAAGGTTAATAAAGGGATGAAATTTTATCCCTTTTCTAACACAAATAAAATACAGTTTGAAATACATATGTCATGTATTGATAATGTACTATTCCATTTTATCCATACTGTATTTGTTTATTTCAACTAAACCAACAAATACCGTAGTCTTTTGATACTTTAAATTATTGCACTTGCTTTTGAGGAGCAGCTGTTTAAGTAATTTAAATATGAAAATTCAGTCCTAATCTCTGAAATAGTACTATTTCATACACATGCTTATATTTAAATTATCATGAACAACTCTTGGTTTATCTACTGAAAATTAGGAGGAAATCCCAAAGGGCTCAGATACTCTTTTCTACTTTTATTTGACAATGGTACTTTGTACTTTGTACTTGGAATATGTCCTCTATCAACTCTCCTATTGGAATTAGATGGAATTATAGTTACATAATTTTGTATGTTAGCTTACATTTTAACATTGCATCAAAGTAATGATGAAATGCAGTCTTCGTTGTGCTTTGGCGGTCATGTTCTGCACACTTTCTCAAGGTGTGTATTTAAAACAATTGCTAAACTACGTATTCATGGAGAAAAGATCATTTATTTGTCTTGTAAAATTTGCCAAACACATTTTAAAGTCTAAGTCTATTTTGTAACCTTAACCTGGGCTTCTTTATAGCAATGGCACATACTTTTCAAGTTTCATGTGTTATTATTTGCTAGATTGAAAATGGTGTTTTTTTTTTATATAGAGCAGAGCAGCTGTGTGGCATCCTAACGTGTGATCTCCTTGCTGGATTTGGGCAATATGGCAGGCATCCTGCGTACAGTTAGTAATTTCTCCGTTCCCCTTTTCAACAATGTGATATGCCACAAGGTGAAGACTGTGAAGACGCCAAGGGTGAGGCCATTCCTTACCCACCAGGTTCTCTGGTGTAAAGCAGCTACCAAATCAGGTATGTAAACTGGTTCACATGATTTCGGTTCAATTCTGTCTGGTGTTAAAATGTATAAAGGCCAGTCCCAATTTGTTTTTTCTGGTCTCCCAGCATTTATCACGCTAATAATATAAGAAAAAGAATCCAGGATACCGCTGTATTCTGCAAGAATCATAGTTCTTTATCTAAAGATAAGCAGCAGACTTTGACTATGTTCTAATAGAGTTTTTGAAACTTGGTTCACTCATTACAGTAGAGTAGTAGGATGTGAAAGGCCTAGACATTTACGCCTTAAAGAGAACATTTCTGTGTTCCATTTGCGTAAGCCAACTATAGACATTTCTTTAGTATCACACCTTTATTATTTTTACAAATAACTCAAGGCAGTGAACATATCCAACACATCTTCCTCCTTCTATTTTCTTCACAAGAACAACCCTGTGAAGTGGATTGGACAGAGAGTAAACGACTGGCCCAAGATCATCCAGCTGGCTTTCGGGACCTGAACTCAAATAATTGAATAATAGGCATTAGTAATCTGCAGTGCACCATATCTCAGAAAGTTATCGTGTAGCAAGGGGGGAGGAATTAATTTTCCCAAGGGGCCCTGAGAAATTAGGACTGTTGTGGAGGGCCGAACCAATAGGGCTGTGAAGGTCCATAGATATGCATGCACGTAAACCCTGTTTCCCTGAAAATAAGACCTCCCGGATAATAAGCCCAATCAGGCTTTTGAGTGCGTGCGCCAAAAAATAAGCCCTCCCCAAAAGTATTGCAACACAGCAGCAGCCATGAGGTGACCACGCTTGCCACCACCTGCACCTCAAAATCAATAAGATTTCCCCAAAAATAAGGCCAAGTGCTTATTTCAAGGATCAAAAGAAAACAAGACCCTGTCTTATTTTTGGAGAAACACGGCATATATGAATTGAAAACAGTCTCCTTCAAAATAAAAGCAATGCAGTTGCTCACCGATTTCTAATTTGTGATTGACCTCTCACAGGCTGGATAGGAACAAAGGGCCAGATGTGATCCCAGGGCTGTCAAATGCCTAAGTCTGGCTTGATAGTGATGTACTTTCAAAGGAAAACAAAAGACTGCATTTCAGAATTAGCATGTTGAACTTATTCAAGAGCTCCAGTCCACATTATGTCCTTCAGATGTTCTTTGTACTACATTAGCCCTTGTTCTTTGATTGTAACAACTAATACTTTGTTAACAAAGACAATGGTTCTCCTTGAAAGTATGGAATTGTGCTTTAGAAATGTCTTTGTGAATTAACTGATCTGTTAGTTATCCAATTATCTAGAACAGTTCCTAGATGAATGGGTTGTTAGATACATTACACAATGCAGTTTTATTACAAACTGGAGAAATGATAGACTGATAAGACTATCTCCTGAATTAATGTAATGGGTATATGTCGGTGCATGTTTTATAATTTAGCCTGCAGTGGCGGAATTTCCAGAGCGCATTTTTCCACACGTGTGTTTTGAAATGATTTACACAGTTTGGCGTGGGACCTAGAAAAGCATTCATTCATTTTTCTACTCTCGTTTTGTTGCTTCTGCAATTTATTATACTAGATGTATTGCAACTGTATCTCTCACTGTTTGGTTGGGATTCAAAGGGAAATGGCACCATAGATAGTCCTCGATTTAAAAGCATTCATTTAGCAACTGTTTGATATTATAACAGCACTGGAAAAGAGAAGCTGGCCTTAGCATTTATGATGGTTGCAGCCTCCCAAGGTCGGCAATTGCTTTCCCAGCTTACAAGCAAAATCAATGCGGGAAGCCAGATTTGGTTATGATTCACATAACCATGTCAAAAGTCATAAAATTGGGCACAATTCACGTAACCATGTTGATTAGCAACAAAAACTCTGGTCTAAATTGTGGTCATATGTCGAGAACTACCTATACAATCAACACGTGTCTCTTTGACCTTTCTCCCATCCTTATTTTGCAATAGGAGGTATGAAACTTGTATTAGTATATTCTGCAAGTGCTCTTATAGTGTTGTTAATGAAACAGTACAGGGCAGGGGTGTCAAACTCAAGGCCTGTGGGCCAGATCCGGCCTGGAAAAAGCAAAGGACTAGCCTCTGGCAGGCAAAACAGGGTTTGGGGGGCCATGCGCACGCTCCCCACACCCCATTTTTGTCCTGGATCCTGCAGCACTCTGCCAGCCAAAATTGGGCACGTTGGCGATGTGTGACACTCCCCACATTCCAATTTGGCCAGCAGGGTGCTGCAGGAGGCTGTCCAGGCTGAAAACGGGGCACCCCGATGCCCCATTTTGGCCAGCAGGGTGCTGCATCCATCCCATTTCCCCTACCCTGGCTGGCCTGTGGAGGAGAACAACAATGCTGATTTGGCTCTCGAAAAAATCAAGTTTGACACCCCTGGTATAGGGATACACTAATACATCCAGTCTGAATGCACATAAGAAAAATTATATGTTATTTCTTTTATTGTGTTATTTTTTGAGAAAGTAAATTGGAAGGAATCTGAAAACTGTCTTGAATGAGAAGGATTGCCTCTTGGCTATGAAAACTCCATGCTAACTAAATTGCAAGCTGTCAACATGTTTATTAAATCAGTGATGCCTTAAGAGATTACATTTTTCCCCAATACAGAATATATTCAGTTAGGTACTAAGAAGTCTTTCCTTGGTATTTTTAAAATAATAGTAGCTCCATCTGAAATATAACAAGAGCCTTGATTAATATGACTATACCAGCCTGCTTTTAAAAATTCATTAAGTTACATAAGTGGGACAAAAAAAATTACAGTCCTACCTATCAACATTTTTGTAGAATTTATAGGAGCTTTGCAAACTTGAATCTACAAAGTTAAAGCATATTAGTGAATATTTTAGATCTTATCTGAGTAATGTGATTCTCTTGAAGATATTGCATGAAAGAGAACTGTATGGAAATGAATGTTCTTAATGTGACTATATAACTTATTACTTAGAATGGACTTCTAAGTACCATAAAGTTGCATCTTACTACCAGTTTTCTTCCAATCAGATATATATTTGATTATTTTTGATAGTCCAATATTGGTGTTGGGTTTGGTGGCAGAAATTGATGATGAGTATCATCATATTTTGTGTATTTAAGTGTTTATTAAATTTATATATTGCCCTTTACACTGAGGAGACTCTGGGAAGACTTTTGATATAATATAGTTATAATTCATTTTTAAAGGAAGCCAGAGGTTTTAGGGATCAGGGTTAACTAAGGAATTTTGGTCATTGTTTTGGTTTCAAAATCTTTTTTCAGTCTATAAGAATGATTTTGTTTTGGCCATGGTGACCAAACCAAAACTTATCCCACCAAAATTTTGAAGCCTCTGTTAATGTGAATCTGTGTAGACCTGTGTGTTTGTTTCATTCATGGGGATTAAAGGATAGTGATAAGTATTTGTATCTTAAAGAACTTTACCTCTGTATTTTGTCTCTTACTATAAAATGCATAAGAAATAATAGCATGAGTGAAAATCAGTTGGTTTGCCATAAGTTGGCAACATAACCTAGAAATAGAAGGAACAAGAAATTGTAGTATTTCTTATGCAAACTGCAAAAAAGAGAGACTCCCCTCCCCCAAGCTGAGACATTGGTGATGTTTTCTGCAGAAAATAATGGTGAGAAATTTTGGCAGATTGATAAAGAGTGTGCCTAAAAATGATGTTTTAATGAGAAAAAGAATTCTGAAGAAACCCTATTACTGAAGAGTCAGCATGTTTTCCTAGTTATAGTGCATTGAGGAATGCAACTTGTAGTCCTAAAAAAAGCTGAGCTGGTGAAATTGCTGGGGAATAATTTGGTATTGACTACCAGCAGGTAAATACAGAATTCCAGAAAACAATTCAGCAAAACCCACTTTTAATTACTCAGTACATAATTTTATAACTATAATAGCAACTTCAGTCGCTGGAGCTTTGTTAAAGGAAATTGTTTTCTTTGAAGAACATTTAGACTCAGTAGCCAGAAAAAAAAGAGTGGTATTTTCTTCTGATTAAATCACTGAAAGACATGTTTATACACATGCTTAGAACGCCTGGAAGCATGCCTGTCTGGAGATCTCTTGAAGTTTGACACATGGCAGGAGGAGGCGGGATGGTGGTTCTCATTGACTAAGGCTAGCTCTAATAAAAGACTTGGAGAATAAAATGAACATGAAAATTACTGGAATACTAGTATTTTGAAATGGATCCTCTGCTGCTGCTTCTTTTTTTAGTAAAAAAAAGGAGAAACTCAGGATTTTCATTAATTTAATGGTGAGAATTTAATTTAATTTAATGGTGAAAGATATTGAGCTTGTCGATCAGAAAGCTCGGCAGTTTGGTGGCTCGAATCCCTAGCGCCGGGTAATGGAGTGAACTCCTGTTACTTGTCCCTGCTTCTGCCAACCTAGCAGTTCGAAAGCATGTAAAATTGCAAGTAGAAAAATAGGGACCGCCTTTGGTGGGAAGGTAACAACGTTCTGTGCGCCTTCAGCATTTAGTCATGCCGGCCATATGACCACGGAGATGTCTTTGGACAGCGCTGGCTCTTTGGCTTTGAAACGGAGATGAGCACCTCCCTCTAGAGTTGGGAACGACTAGCACATATATGCAAGGAAAACCTTTACCTTTACCTTAATGGTGCAGGAAATATGGATCCTTCACTTTTGCCAGTGGCTAATATGAAAAACTTAAGATCAGGAAAGTGAATTATTCACATGCTAAAAAAAAACCTTTGTACACTAAAAGTTTAATTTAGAATTAATTACCTTTTACACTAAAAAGTTTAATTCGGAATTTTGAGACCATTTAGTGGGTACAGGTAATCCTTGACTGACCACCACAATTGGGATTGCGACTTCCATCAGTAAGCAGTGTGGTTAAATGAGTCACACCAGATTTTATTACTTTTTTTTACCATGGTCTTTAAGCGAATCACATAGTTGCTAAGCAAATCATATTGACTTTGCTTGTTGGAAGCCCTCCAGGAAGATTATAATGGCAATCAACTGAACCCAAGGTGCTGCAAGTGTTGTGAATATATGCTGGTTGCCAAGTGCCTGAATTTTGATAACATGACACTGGGGAATGCTGCAATGGTTGTAAATGTGAGGACTGGTCATAAGTCACTTTAGATAACACTGTTTTCAAAACTTTGAACATTTAATGAATAATTTTGAACATTTAATGAATGTTTGTAAATCTAGAATAGGGTGTCAAACTCAAAGCCTAGCAGCTGAATACAGCCCTTGGGGTGCTTAGATCTGGCCTGTGGGGCTGCCCTGAAAATAATGAAGGATTGGCCCGCAGAGCCTCTGCCAGTGAAAACGGAGCTGTGTTTTTATTGGCAGCGGGTTGTAGGAGGCTGGCGCAGCCGAAAACGGAGCTCAGGAGCCTATTTTCACTGGCAGAGCACTCGGGCCAACACGAGTGATGTCAAGCTGACCACGTCCATCCTGGCCACACCCAGCCCAGTCCCCCAAGGTCAAACACAACCCTGATGTGGCCCTCAATGAAATTTCGATTGACACCCCTGATCTAGGACTACCTGTACAGTAATCAAAATGACTTCTTGGAAGACTTACATCTTAAACTAGATCTCCTGAATTTTTTGTCCTTTTCCTTAAGGGTATTTTACAAATAAATATGTTGTTAGTAATTAGTGTTTTTTTTTAGAATGCTAGCTTTTACGTATGTACATACGTATGTATGTATGTACGTACGTACGTACATACATACATACATACATACATACATGCACAGACATTCAATTATGAGATTACAGGTAGTCCTCAATTTACAACAGTTCATTTAGTGACCAACTTATAATGTCACTGAAAAAAGTGACTTATCACCATTTTCACATGACCGTTAGGATTATCCCCGTGGTCACGTGATCAAAATTCATATTTATGATAGCTGCAGTGTTCTGGGATCATGCGATAACCTTTGGCGACCTTCTGACAAGCAGTCAATGGGGAAGCCAGATTCACTTAACAATTGCAGTGATTCACTTAACAACTGTGGCAAGAAAGCTCATCAAATGGGGAAAAATTCACTTAATTGTGCCACTTAGCAACATAAATTTTGGATTCAATTGTAAGTTGAATCAGAATAATCAATGGTTCTATTGCCTGGCATAATGAGAGTTACATTCTGGCTCATCTTAAAGTTATTGTGTTGGAGGAACTGTGGTTAAAATTAGTGTTCTAATTAACCAATGCATGAAATCCATATTTTTATTTGTTACTAGCTGATAACCGGTTACTGCATGTTTATTTATTTATCCCAATCTTCCTTCCATGAACATTGCTGCAATTTCTAATATTAGATTCCCCCCCCCCCCCTTACCAGAGGGAACTTCCTAGTGGAGTACTGTGAAGCCGCGTGGCAACTTCACAGCGCTGTACAGTAGAAGCCATTTTAAGGCAATACAGTAGAATCCGTTTTAAGCCACAACAAGGCTCTTAACAGAACTCCCTCCCCCCAGCGTGTTAGGGGTGTCTTACCCCCAGAGTATTTGTTTCCAGAGGTTAAGTCATCTGTGTACCAAGTTTGGTTGAAATTTAGCCTTCAGGATCTACGATTACTTTTGGAATTTCTCTAAGCCTCCCACTCATCTAATGGTTGATTACCAGCTTTCACATCTTAAATTTTCTTCTCTCTTTTGTTTCATTTTTGTATTTCTTTTCTTTTCTGTTGCTTCATCTCTCTAATGTAATATGCACTGTATTGAAAGTTGTGTGCTTGTGCATTTTTTATAAGTCTGTTTCCTTTGAAATACAGGTAAATTTGATTGCAAGGATTTCTGTTTTCTCCGTGTTATTCATTGCATTCTTTTGTCTTCATTTCATTTTGCCCTATTAGGCTCTTTGCTCCTCTTCCTGCAGAACTCTGAATAAAGGTGAGCAGCTTCTAGAGCTGTTGATAGAGTAAACCAGTCACGAGGTACCAATTTTGCAGTTTTATACCCCACCTTAGCTTTAGCGAGTAATCTCTGCAACAATTTCTTTTGTAGAGCTCTTAGTTTAGAATGTCCATCACTGATATAAGTGATTATGTGATTTGGTTAGTCTGTCTGCTTTTCTCTTGTGGAAGACCACTAAGGGTCTCACAATGAAGGGCCAACAAAGCCACCTACAGGTAGTCCTCAACTTACGACCACAATTGACCCCAGAAATTCTGTTGTTAAGTGAGTTTTGCCCCATTTTATGATCTTTCTTGCCACGGTTGTTAACTGCACTTGATAAGTTGGTAACCCGGTTGTAAAGTGAATCTGGCTTCCCCATTGATTTTGCTTGTCCAAAGGTTGCAAAAGGGGATCGCATGAGCTTACAACAGTGCCATGGTCATAAAGTAGGAGCCAAGCAACCCTGCTAAACACCTGAATTTTGATAACATGATCATGGGGATGTGACAAAGGTTGTAACTGAAAAATGATTATACATCACTTTTTTTCAGTGCCGTTGTAACTTTGAATGGTCGCTAAATGAACTGTTGTAAGTTGAGAACTACTTGTATTTGCCTGCCTTCAGTTCTGTATTTCTGCTTAATTGTGGGATTTTTTAAGAGTACCTGAAGCTTATTAATTGGGCTGATTCCCAGAAAAAAATGTTTTCATCTTTATTTTTAATAGCTGTGGTTTTTATATCACTTTAATAATACCGTATATACTCGAGTATAACCCGAGTTTTTCAGCCCACTTTTTGGGCTGAAAAAAGCCGCCTCGGCTTATACTCGAGTCTACAACTGGATCCGGCAGTGCTGTTGCCTGTTGGAGGAGGAGGAGGCGAAGCAGCCTGCCATCGCCAGCCACCGCTAGCCCTGCTGCTCTTCCCACCCCCTTCCAAGCCCCACAGTCCAGCGGATGGAGCAGCGAAGCCCCGGGGCTTCGCTACTGCTCCCCGCATTTTCTGCACGGGGATCCCTTGGAGAGGGGATTCCAGCCTGCCATCGCCAGCCACCGCTAGCCCTGCCGCTCTTCCCACCCCCTTCCAAGCCCCACAGTCCAGCGGATGGAGCAGCGAAGCACCGGGGCTTCGCTACTGTTCCCCGCATTTTCTGCACGGGGATCCCTTGGAGAGGGGATTCCAGCCTGCCATCGCCAGCCACCGCTAGCCCCGCCGCTCTTCCCACCCCCTTCCAAGCCCCACAGTCCAGCGGATGGAGCAGAAGCAGCTCCGGGGCTTCGCTGCTCCATCCGCTGGACTGTGGGGCTTGGAAGGGGGTGGGAAGAGCGGCGGGGCTAGCGGTGGCTGGCGATGGCAGGCTGGAATCCCCTCTCCAAGGGATCCCCGTGCAGCAAATGCGGGGAGCAGCAGCGAAGCCCCCGAGCTGCTTCTGCTCCATCCGCTGGACTGTGGGGCTTGGAAGGGGGTGGGAAGAGCGGCGGGGCTAGCGGTGGCCGGCGATGGCAGGCTGGTACGCCTCCTCCTCCTCCAACAGCACTGCCGGATATCCGCCCAACGCTGCGGGGGCGCCAGCGGGAGCTTTGGCGGCTTCACCTCAGCCGCAGCGCTGGGCAGCAAATGTGCTGGTGCTGTTGGAGGAGGAGGAGGCGGCGGCAGCAATAGCACCTGAGGACAGGACAAGAAGCAATGGAAACTTGTCAGAAGGAGACTCAAGCTGGAAATAACGAGAAATCTGACAGTAAGAACAATTAAAATCCTAGGAAAATGTCCTTTCATGAAAAATTACTTTTTCAGTTAACTCTGCCTGACATTAGTTGGGTGAACAGAAATATTAGTTGGCCAATTCTAAAAGGGAGCACCAGAAAGAACTTAAAATATTTTTTAAGAGAGCTGGGTTTTTCATTTATATTATATGTATGAACAGAATTAACACAAATTGCAGATACCAATCAAACATAAAGAAAAAAAGGATGAAATAATGCTCATTTTAAAAAACTCAGTGAAAATAAAAACAATATACCAAGAAGGTGGCATACTGGTTGTGATTTGATCTCTTCGGGGGATCCCGGGGATCCCCTATACAAGTATTTTAATATTGCAGACTTGCAGTATTATAAGTCATACTGATATTATAGAACACTTTAATTAAGCGGGTCCCTTGAATAAACATAACTTTGAGTTTCAAATAACACTGATTTTTTATTTTTGAAATTTACCGTAGCTGCTGCATTTCCCACCCTAGGCTTATACTCAAGTCAATAACTTTTCCAGCTTTTTGGGGTAAAATTAGGTGCCTCGGCTTATATTCGGGTCGGCTTATACTCGAGTATATACGGTAGTTAGCTTTGTAAATAATGCTACACAGTTAAAGGGTTTTCCTGATGAAACAAATGGGAATAACTTCCCATATCTTTTTTTTTTTGACTTGTTATATATCAGAATTATTGCCTTTGTTGCTTGTTTTGCCTTCAGAGAAATAAATTTCAGGTTGTTTTTCTTTCTTTTCCTGATAGGACAGAAGAAGTTAACTATGTGGTTGAATAGAAAGTTTGAGTGATTATAAAATATTGTATGAGTTCCATTTTTTTTTGTTTTCAGGACTGTAACTAATTCTTTATTATGCACAAATGGGAATGGATTACAATAGAAAAGACTAATAAAAGTATGCATCAGCCATATTTTGAGAAAATATTAATGAAGATGGCATACTTAAAAGTTCATTATCTACACAGAACACTTGTATTACAGTAGTTGTCTTCTCCAACAGGTGTCTTCCAGAAATTTTGCCATACTAAGAAAAATATCCATAGGGAAGATGTAGTATTAAGAATCTACATAGTAACATCTTTAGTATGTATAATATTGCTGCTTGAATTTTGGAATGAACTTAAATTGTGTGGGAAAGTGAACTTGTGTGTGCTTTTTCAACTAATAAATGCATGGTTGAACTTCTTCCTAAGAGGTAGTCAATTCTTCTTGTTTAATTACAGGTCCTCCTTGACTTACAACTAGTTAGTTAGTGACCCTTCAAAATTATGATAGACTTCCGCAGAGGTACTTATGACCCAGTTCTGTATTTCCGATGGTTGCTGCCCACCCATATGCCCCCACAGTCAGATGACCCCCTTTACAACTGTAACTGCAGATTCCATTACAGTTGTAAGTGGAGGACTGCCTATGGCTAGTAATGCTTAATGTATCAACATGTGATTAAAAAAAAGTATAATAGCAGTATTAGTAGGGTTTGGGTGCTTCTATGGATACAGAAAGGGACATTGTGGCTCAGTGGCTAAGACGTTGAACTTGTTGATCAGAAGGTTAGCAATTCAGTGGTTCGAATTCCTAGCGCCACGTAATGGACTCAACTCCCGTTACTTGTTCCAGTTTCTGCCCACCTAGAAGTTTAAAAGCACCTAAAAAAATGCAAGTAGATAATTAGGGACCACCTTTGGTGGGAAGTAACAGTGTTCCGTGCATTTAGTCATGCCGGCCACATGACCATGGAGACGTCTTCAGACAGTGCTGGTTCTTCAGCTTGGAAGCAGAGAGGAGTACCGCTCCCTAGAATCGAGAATGACTAGCACATATGTATCTTTACCTTATGGATATAGACTGATGGTTGTTTCAGCAAAGTGAATGCTAAATAGTTAGTATAGGTATTGAGTAAGTTCTGTCCCATGATATGTCATTTTTTTGCCCCAGCTGTTAAAAGCAAATCACTGCAAGTTGCTAAGTGAATCATGCAGTGGTTAAGTGACTCATGCGGTATTTAAGTGAGTTACATGATTGTTAAGTGAATCTGGTTTCCCCCATTGACTTTGCTTGTGGGAAGCCAGTTGGGAAGATTATAAACGTGATCAGATAACCCCAGGACAGTGCATCCATCATAAATACAAACCAGTTGCCAATGGTAGCAAATGGTACTCTGCGATGGCACCATTATTATAGGCTGGATCCCTACATATGTGATAGCCGCAGTTCCCACTATTGTTTTCTATTCTGCTTATGCTTATCCAACACAGAATTTGTGCTGGAACTTTCCTTTTGAGGAAAGATAAAGGAATGAGGGGAACTATGCAATTGGCTTCTTCAATAGAAACGGCTATTGTTAAGCATCCGCCTTTTGAAAGGTGGCAGAGTAGAAATTAGTGTTCTGTCAGCAGTGCTGATAAGTAGATATTGATTCACAACCATTCCTCCCTCACCTCTAATCATGGGTATGTAGTTGGATTGTCTGATGCCTCTGTTGTCTTCAAGGCATGCTTAACCTTTCTCATACTCATAGAAGGTTATTTCCACAGTATGTATACAGAAGAATTTTAATATGTGTCATTCGTATTGCTAGAAGTTAACTTGAACCTTCACAGAGTTGTACATAAAACAGAATCTTTATCGCCAGCAGGGAACTAATGCCTCTCAAGCCCCATTTTTTGTGGTTTCCAGAACCTCTTGACTTTATGCTGAAAACTGACCTCTTGAGATGGAAACATGGAATATTTAGTGTAAACTAAAAAACCCCAAACTGTCAATGCCAGTTATAAACCACTATTCTGGCTTTTGCTCAAAGCACGCATTATGGATCTCCCCCCTCTCTCCCTCCCTCCCCCCCTCCCTCAAATGAATGAACCTCTCAGCTACTAAATAATTGTCTATGCTTGCCTGGGATATTATATTACCTATGTGAATCCAGAATAGCTTTCACATATTGGGGCTACATTGATATTGATGGAATCTCAGATGAACTATGACAACACTTTTAGGCCTTTTAGTCTTCTAGAGCAGTGGTCCCCAACCTTTTTATCGCCGCGGACCAGTCAGACGAGCCTCCCTCGGCCTTCCGGACCGGCGGGTGGGAAGGCGGCCATCCTGGGCGCGCGTTCCGCAGGGCTTCCTTCACGCCAAGGCCGACAGCCCGCGAGGCCGCCCCGCCTCCTCCTCCTCGGCTGCCGGGGGAAGGGAGGGGGAACCGACCCCGCGATCCGCTCGCTCGGGCAGCCCTTTTTCCTCGCTGCAGTTCGGCGGGGGAAAAAGATGGCCCTGTGTCCTACTTCGGGCGGGCGGGCGGCTGGCGCGGCGGAGGCCGGCTGCTTCCGAGGGGGTGGGCCTCCGTGCCGCGCTCCATGAAGGGAAGAGGGGGAGAAGGCGGGCTGCGGCCGAAGGGCCCCCGAGAGCCCCGCCGGCCTGACACAAAAAGCGCTTCGGCGGAGCGGCGGGGGGGAGGGGCGGGAGGCAGGTGACACTCCAGGAGGGGGGGCAGAGCTGCGCCGCGAGTCTTACGTAAAGCCCCCCCTCCCCGGCGGAGGAAAACATCTCCCACCTGGGTGGGGCTGCGCGCGAAGTGCCTCTCGGAACGGCGAAGCTCCCCAAGTTCCCCCGAAACGGCCGCGCTACGCCCCTCCCCCCCGCAACCTTAGTTTCTCCTTGGGAGGAAAATGCAGCGCCGCCGCCCCCTCCTGCCCCCCCCTCGTCATTCCACGGGGCAGGCAGGCCGGGTGAGTCTGCGGACAAAGTTTCGTCTCCCAGGCAGCCTCCGCCAGCAGCATCCCAAGTTCGGGCCGAGGCCGCCGCCGCCCCCTCCCTCCCGGGGCGAGCAGAGCAAGAGGGCGGGGGAGAGATCGGGCCTCCCCTCGCCCCCCCAGCCCCGCACATCTGGGGCGGCGGGGGGGGGCAGAGAAAGGGCGCGTTCATGAGGACTACAAAGTTGCAAATATGGCCCCCGGCCGCTGCAGCGATCATGGCCCCCGGCCGCTGCGCGGCCCGGTGCCAGGTACTCCACGGCCCGGCACCGGTCCGCGGACCGGGGGTTGGGGACCACTGTTCTAGAGGGCTGGGAAGACCTGGTTCTTCCCTCAAGCATTGGGCTAGGATGGGGGTTGAGCCAGGAAGTAATTGGAAGTAGTTGGATCAGTCCAGCCCTTGGTGGGAAAGGATGTCCTGTTTTTATAGATTTTTGTCAGCTATCTAGGATCACTGGGCAGTCATAAAAATCATGCAAATAAATAAATAAATAAACAATAAATAAACAATAAACAAACAAACAAACAAATACTGGTAGTGAATTATGGCTTCAGATGTACTTTATACAGTGATGCACTAATTTGGCCTTAGAAGATGAACTGTGATATTTGTGTTCGTGGAATAAGAGAATAGCCCAAGAAATGGAGATTATAAATGCCATCAAACTTAAATTGCTATGCTGGTGGACGCAAAATAATGCAAATTCACTCTTACACAATATCCACTTGGCTGTGGTCTCTCACAATTATGGGAGTTAGAGACCCAATACATTTGAATTTGCCAGGTAGGGGAAGGCTGGAATAATAAAATTGTACCATGTTATTTTGTGCATGACTTCTGGGCTGTGTTCCTAAAATTTACCATGTTTGAAATAAGAATGCTTTAAATGCTTTTTAAAAATTGATTTACGGTACGTGCAAATAATACTTTGCATAGGATATTATGATATATGTTCAGGCTTTTAACTGTTAGTTCCGACATTGTTTGTATTTCTGCCTTTATAGGTATTCCATATAAGGAATTGACTATAGGTGTTCCAAAGGAGATCTTTCAAAATGAGAAAAGGATTGCCTTGTCACCAGCTGGAGTTCAAGCACTGGTTAAGCAGGGTTTTAATGTTATTGTGGAGTCAAGTGCAGGAGAAGCTGCTAAGTTCTCTGATGACCATTATAGAGAGGCCGGAGCACAGATCCAGGGCACCAAGGAAGTATTGGCCTCTGACATAGTCCTCAAGGTAATAATTATCTGTTTACTATTACTCCTCTGAGATCAGTTTTTCTTAAAAAATAAAGTGTTTTTCCACTTTGTTGTTCCTGATGTGTTGGGGGTTATTGCTCTTTTATTATTATTATTTTTTGTTTAATCCTTGTAAGCAGCCTGGAGTCACTGAAAATGAGTTAGGCAGTCATGTAAGTTTTCTGAAATAAATAAATAAAATTTGAAGACTAAATAATAAGGGTGCACAAAGTGTTTCAAATTCAAAAAGGTAAAATGTATGGATGAAGTCTGTCTTAATGTAAAAGAGTTGCAGGGATCCCAGAAACAAAATCTTAGCATAATTTAAAATCATGATGGTCAGGTATTGCTTATCTACAAGAGACTCGTTTAAGGAAATGGGATAAATCTCTATGAATGAAGGATTAGATGGGACAGATTTGTTTCATAGATATTTCGACTGCATTTTTGGAATTGATAGGAACGCACAGGCACTGGTAGGAGACAAAGCAGCATCAGCTTCCTAAAGGTAAAAAGATAGAAGTCTACAGATGTTTAATGTAAAAAACCAGATATGTGAAAGAGGAATTTCAAGAAAATTCAGTTGAACTCAGAGAGCCTACATATGTAGTAGACCTGGGATAAAGAATACTGTGTTTCCCTGAAATTTGACCCCTGAAATAAGCTCTTGGCCTTATTTTTGGGGAGGTCTTATTATTTTTAAGGTGCAGGAGGCTCCTTAACCTCAACCCGCGGCCCGCGGATCAGCTGACCCAGAGAGAGCTGAACTTCTGTCTCTATTTCTGGCACACTCTTGCCATCCCTAGCGTCGTGGGGCCTACAGCTCTTTGTGGCCGCCAAGAAGAGAAGGGGCGTGGTGGTTAGGGTTTGCAGGAACAGCCTCTGTGAGGCCGTTTCGCATGGATGGCAGGTGCATGTGGGGCGCGTGGGACATGTTTCCCCCTTCCCCCAGGAAATGGTGGGGACCGGCTGCCACATGCGTTCAAATATTTTAGGGGAGGGCTTATTTTAGTGCATGTGCTCAAAAGCCGATTGGGGTTATTATTTGGGGAGGTCTTATTTTTGGGGAAACAGGGTATTAAAGGAAGCCACTGCCACTTTGTCATCAGTTTAGGTGACCCTCACTTTATTGAACATTCAGAGTTATGATGGCACTGAAAAGGTAAAGGTATAATTGGTCCTCACACTTACAACCATTGTAATGTTCCCATAGTCAAGGCATTGCCATTGCCATTCACGGTTGGCTTCCAATGTGCAAAGTTAGTGGAGAAGCAAACAGTAAAATCACAGATCATGATCACATGATGTTTCACTTAACGATGTGATCTAGTTGTGGTTGTTAAGTGAGGACTACCTGTATATGCATTATGGAAAACATTTTGAATTCAAATTGTTTAAACAAAATTAAGGTTAAAGCAAATGGTTTGCATTTGAAATGAATCGTTCTGATCATTTTGGAAGCATTTCAAGCTCAAAGCACCTCCCAAGTGGTGGAAACAGTCATTTCAAATGTGAAGCAACTGTTTCAGGCGTCCAAAGCCATTTTGAACTCAGGAAGCAGGCATGTTGAATTCAAAAGTTTTATTTTGAGAAATTTTCACATACCATATACCATTCAAGGTGGCAAGCATACCTAATGCTCCTGCTTCTTATTTTCCTCATAACAACCCAGTGAGGTAGATTGGGTGGAGAAAGAGGGATTGGGCCACAGTCAGCTTTCACACTTAAGGTAGGACTAGAACTCAGAATCTCCTGGTTTCTAGGTCAACACCTTAACCACAACGCCTTATTGGCTTTCTGTGTAAGAGAATTTCTACCAGTACATAATTGCTGTGGATCTTCATGTAGGACTTACTATGCTGCTAGCTATCAGGAATTGTGGGCCTATCCTAATTCTTCAAACATCAGCTTAAAATACTATTTGCATAGTACACAGTATATATTTGATCTATGGTGGTACTTTGAATATGAATCATAGTGTCTGAGTTACCAAATTCAATCACTTTTACTAGCTAGCTTCATTATTTGGAATCTTTCACAGGCAATGCATTTTAAAAACACACACAGCATTATAAATTTTAACACAGGTTTCTTTGGAACTAGGACAAAGCACATCTGATAAAGTTTTGTCTTGCAGAGAGAGCAAACTTCAGTTGCTGTAGAGCAGATGCAGTTTATCAGGCAAACTGTTGACTGAGCAAAGTCCATTTTGCTGTTACTTTTCAAGGGCAACATTGTACCAACATTTTACTTCCACAAACTGAATCTTTAATGATAATTGTTTGTCCTTTCCCACCCTTCTGTCTACATTTACAGCAGAAATGCTGGTTTTGAGTGAAAATAAATGCTTCAGAACGAGGAATCAAGTTGGTGAAAGCTTTTTTATCTAATAAAATTATTTTATTTGATATATCTAGTCTATGTTTCTCAAGCAACTTGTAAGATAGGTGGATATAAACACATAGATTTCCCTAGCCAGCATGGGTGGCTGGAAAATTCTGGGAGTTGAAGTGTACCCATCTTAAATTTGCTTAAGTTGAGAAACACTAAATAACATCAAATACAATAATAAATTATCTAACTAGGTAGCTTTCGTAAACTTGATTCTTCCCTAATAATCTATTTTCACTCAAAACAGTTTAACCCTGCTTGAGAAATACTGAACAGTATTCTTCTTAAAGTAGGGGTAATTACCCAAAGGATAATTTGAGCCTATCCTAGTAGTAATGGAGCAATTTGTAATTTGCTTGTTGGTGAGTTGAGGATCCAGTTTGCAAGTTGCTTTTATAAAAAAACAGTGTGTGTTAGTGTGATTTTTTTGGCTGTGTGTGTGTGAGGTTTATGATGTTATTCAAGATTGGGAGAAGTGTACGAATTATGCAGCTAGGATGCCCCAACTTAAAAAGTATGTAAGTCATTCATGTCCTCCAAAACAATACAAGGTCATTTCTGAAATATTTTGTGTGAGAGTTATAGCTCTAAGGGGAGAGTTCAGTACGAATCATGAATTATTCACTAAAATGTTATGTTCCATTAACTAAAGGAATTTCCTATTGTAAAGACAATAAATTAAATCTTCCACACCATTAGCAAGGGTATAGATTCTGGATTCTTCTTTTTCAATACCTTTTTGCATTGGAAAAATATTTCTAGATAACCAAATTAGGCTCCTCCTCCCTCTCAGTACAATTATCAAATGCCACTTCTTGTGTTGCTTCTTTTTTAGACAAGAAATTGAGGCATTTGCCAATTGCTATTTTGAATGTCAGTCTTATTTATGTGTTAATATAATAATTTATACATTGCAAATGTTAATAAACTCTATATAATAATGTAACTTTTAAGTACAAAATTATTAAATGGCATTTCATTTATTAATTTTCCATGTTTGTGAAGCTATTCTACTTAAAGTTCACAAAATAAACACACCAAATAAAGCAAAAGCATGACATGCTTTTAAAAATTAATATGATTAGAATATTGTTTGTTTTGCTTCATTTCCACTCTTGCCTTATGAATTTTTGTGATTTACTCTTTTTCTACTCCTCTCTAGGTGAGGGCTCCAATGTTTAATTCTGTACTTGGCATCCACGAGATTGAGCTTTTTAAACCACATGGTACTCTGATCAGTTTTATCTATCCAGCTCAAAACCCAGATCTGCTGAACAAACTAGCAGAAAAAAACACCACTGTCTTGGCTATGGATCAGGTTCCCCGTGTGACCATTGCTCAGGGATATGATGCTCTCAGCTCTATGGCCAACATTGCTGGGTATGATACCACATACTGTTTTTACTCATTTGCAGAATTCTAAAAAATTGAATTTGATATAGTGTAGAAGTCATATTTCAGACCAATCCTTGCTTTCCTCTTTAGTGAGCAGAACAAATTCATTGCCCTTAAGCTGGTCCAGACAGAGAACAAAAAAATTCCAGTTTCTAACAAGTTCTCAGAATGCAGTGCCTACAGATAATCCTCAACGTATGACCATGGTTGAGCCCAAAATTTCTGTTGCTAAGCAAGGCAGTTAAGAAAGTTTAGCCCCATTTTATGACCCTTCTTGCCACAGTTGTTAAGTGAATCATTGCAGTTGTTAAGTGAGTCTGGGTCCTCCATTGACTCTGCTTTTCGGAAGATCACAAAAAGTGATCCTATGATCCCAGGACATTGAAATTGTCATGAATACATCCAGTTGCCAAGCATCTGAATTTTGATCACCTGACCCTGGGGATGCTATAACAGGGATAAATGTGATAAATGGTCATAAATCACTTTTTTCAGTGCTGTTGTAACTTTGAATGGTTATCATATAATGGTTGTAAGTGAGGACTACCTGTATGAGCCATGGTGGTACAGTGGTTAGAATGCAGTACTGCAGGCTACTTCTGCTGACTGCCGGCTGCCTGCAGTTTGGCAGTTCAAATCTCACCAGGCTCAAGGTTGACTCAGCCTTTCATCCTTCTGAGGTGGGTGAAATGAGGACACAAATTGTTGGGGGCAATATGCTGACTCTGTAAACTACTTAGAGAGGGCTGTAAAGCGGTATATAAGTTTAAGTGCTATTGCAAACACTACGCCCCTCAGACAGGGTCCGCAACTTGGGAGTCCTCCTGGATCCACAGCTGACTTTCGAACATCACTTGTCAGCTGTGACCAGGGGGGCATTTGCCCAGGTTCGCCTGGTTCACCAGTTGCGCCCCTACCTGAACCGGGAGGCTCTCACAACAGTCACTCGTGCCCTTGTGACCTCTAGGCTGGAATACTGCAATGTGCTCTACATGGGGCTGCCCTTGAAGAGTATTCGGCGACTTCAGCTAGTCCAGAATGCGGCCGCGCGAGCGATTGTGGGTGCACCTCGCTTCACCCACATAACACCTATCCTCCGCGAGCTGCACTGGCTACCTGTCGATCTCCGGGTACGCTTCAAGGTGCTACTTGCCACCCATAAAGCCCTCCATGGTAGTGGATCTGGGTACTTGAGAGACTGCCTACTGCCAATTACCTCCACACGACCTATTAGATCTCACCGACTAGGCCTCCTCCGAGTTCCATCTGCCGGTCAATGTCAACTGGCAACTACGCGGAGGAGAGCCTTCTCGGTGGCAGCTCTGACCATGTGGAACGATCTCCCCGTGGAAATTCGTACCCTCACCACCCTCCAGACCTTCCGCACAGCCCTTAGAACCTGGCTATCCCGTCAGGCCTGGGGTTAAGACTACAACCCGCCCGAATAGTATGAATGTTGTGTTTTAATTATGTATTGTTTTATATGTCAAAAGTTTGTCTCCCCCCCCCCTTTTTAAGTTGTGAGCCGCCCTGAGTCCCCCCAGGGAAAAGGGCGGCATATAAATAAACTTTAAACTAAACTAAAACTAAACTAAACTATTTTAGTTAAAGGAAAGAACAAAAATTTGAACCTAACATTTATTATTCATTAATCAAATTTATATAATGTCCCATCTCAGAAGATGCTCATATTCATTAATTGAAGAAGGAATTCTCTGTGATCAGGAAATCTGAAACAGAAGAAAGAGACATGCTATAAGAGAAGCAGAAAAATAAAAACCGCATAGTAACTATAAACAAATCGGTTTATGTTAGATTAACATCCATCTTGTCCTCCAGGCGTTCAAGGTGGCTTCTCAGCATTTCCTCAAAGCTACCATCTGAGGCTGAGCTCAAAATAGTAGTTATCTTGAAGTTTTGCTGTGAACTTCTGTAGCTGATGGTGTGTTTCCATGGACGTGTATGGGAATTGCTTTGTCAGGCTGACTGAAGCAGTACTCGTATTTTGATATTGGGAGCAACTGAAGCATACAAAATTGATGGCAAACAGATTGATACAATAGTGCCGATGACAACTTATTGTTCACAGTTAGTAGCTGTGCTTTAGCATGATTCTCTCATTCCATGATTTGTATTGTGTCCAGCTTTCTGATGACCAGTTGTGACTCATTGTTACTTTCAGTTATCACATTCATTTGAACTATGCTTTATACTATGTTGGTTACATGAATGGGAACAGAAGATAGATGGGTGGATCAGCAAAAGCTACTCTCTGAAGCCACACACAGAAACCATACTGTATCTATGGAAAAATGTAAATGCAATTATACTGATGACTGCTTTTCTTTCTTTTAACAGTTACAAGGCAGTTATACTCGCAGCTAATAATTTTGGTCGTTTTTTCACTGGTCAGATCACGGCAGCTGGCAAAGTTCCTCCAGCTAAGGTATGTGTGGGAAAAAGCTGGGATGAATCAATCATAAGCAGGTTAGCAATGCTCTTTGTGCCTTCATGTGTTGATTACAATCTCTTCTAGTGAGTTTTCTTCTCCAGAGACTTTCTAGCCTTTCCCTAGTAAATCAAATGTAATTTATTTTGATGTTGGCAGTATTTGTTAAATTGTAACGAATACTGAGTAATTTACAAATTAATGTCTCTCAAACTAAAGCTTAAGATACGCAGATTATAAAATTAATATAAAATCTGGCTTACTGTTGCTGGCAAACAGTAAAATGTCTGTCACTTCTACGTGTTAACAACTTTATTCTGATGACCTGCTATTACGGAGAGGGTAATCCTGTAATTTTAATCTTGACTTCAGGCTAAATAACATGATTATTCCAGTCATTAGTATCATAACTGAAATAACTTTCTAAAATGATATGTTTCATTGCAGTCCTGTATAGAGTCATGCAATCTTTTGCAACATTTGTGTTCTATTACTACAACACAAAACATAATCTGCTAATACAGTTTGGTGGATTTCTTACATTACCTCTTACAAAGTGGAAAACTATTACATCCATTCCACACCACACTTTTTAAAAATATTAAATGATTTTCTCATGTGTTGCAGCATTTTCAGTATTACTATAAAAGTTCAGGCAGTAGCACCAAATTCTTCTGAAGGAGGAAGAGTAAATTCCGTTCTTCCCAGCTAACAGAGAAACTAGTACCCTGGCACTTAGAAATGAACTGATGTCTGTTAATGATAACAGAATTCTTGCCAAGAATGCTGAAAATTCTTCTCCAGGTTATACAAACAGTTCCTTGCAAAACATGTATTGAAAGCATGACTCGGTATCTGAAAGAATCTTTTGAAGGCAAGCTTTCATTCTTTATAGTGTTGATAAATAAACTTGAGATTTGTGAGCAAAGTCTGGCAAAATCTCATTAGTCTAAAGCTAAGCCCAATCAAAGTGATGTTTTCTCTCTGTGTCAAGCAGGAGGATAAATTATGCAAACAGAGCTACAATGAAACATAGCATGATGTGATGTTCTATAGAATTAAAGCAATTTTCCTTCTGTTTTCTTTTTTTCTCCTAATTATTGCTTAGTGTTCCACAATTGCTAAGTGCAATCAAACTGCACTGGGCTTTTAAAAAGGTTTTCCTTCATGAAATTCTTTTCTAAATACATGTTTGTAGTTTTGAAAACATCGTGGTTCCTATGAGTATGCTTGCATTTCTTATTGTGTAACCCAGGAATGCTGTGTTTATAATGGCACTGACATAGTCATGCTGTTTGTCTTTCAAGCAAAGTTGTGTAGGGGAAGAAACAGAACCTGGAGATGGAGTTAAGAGACAACTCAGCGTAGAATTGTTACGTGTCCACAAATGCTCCAATTCCATTGACACTTGCCTAGTGCCAATTTAGCGCTGAGAATTAGTTGACTAGATTCTGGTATAGAGGTGTGAGCAATAAAATCTACTTAACTGGAAGTTAACATGTGATCCTGATTCCTTGCACTTGACAAGTGCAGTCTGGAAATTGTTTTGGCTGTTTCTGCATGTGACTGAACAAAATTAGATTTTTAAACCACTGCTATTTACTGCTCTTGTATGGAATCTGGAAATCAGACATTCCACTATGGAAGAATTCAACAGTACTTGCAGTGATTGCTAATTCCATTGATTGGTTAATATTTTCCTTTTCAAGAAGCTTTATGTTCTTAGACAAACAACTGCTGTTGGGTGCTACTTAAAACCATCCTATATCTTCACTTTATGTTGATTCATATTGGTCATTTAGTGTTTACAGTTTAGATTGATAAAAGTTATTATAATTCTTTGCTTGGATGTAGGTTCTGATCATTGGAGGTGGAGTTGCTGGATTAGCATCTGCAGGAGCAGCTAAATCAATGGGAGCTGTAGTTCGTGGATTTGATACCAGGTAGACATATATGGATCTTTAAAATTTATTTATTTTGTTTCTTCCTGTCACTGTTGGCTCCTGGCAATGGTCAGGACTAATCCCTGCAATGTTCTTGACAAAGTTTTTCAGAAGTGTTTGTGGTTGATAACTTCCTGGGTCTGTCACTGGCCAAAGATTACCCAGATGCTTTTGGGACCAACGGCAGAAGTAGAACTCCCACTCCCCCAGTTTCTAACCTGGTTTATTAATCACTACATCAAAGTGGTTCTCAAAATTTATTACTTAATAATTCATTTGTATTCTATTGTTCCTTAAGAATAAACAGAACAGCTTGCAAAGAGTTTATTTCCTTTTCTTCTTAAAAATAACCAGAATTATTGAATAGCCCAAGTAGGCTGCATGACAGAACACCACTATTATACTACATAGTGTAAGGAATAATTCAGTTTTTTACATTTTTCTGTAAGATGGATTACTACAAGAGCCAAGGTGGCGCAGTGGTTAAATGCAGCACTGCAGGCTACTTCAGCTGACTGCAGTTCAGCAGTTCGGCTGTTCAAATCTCACTGGCTCAGGGTTGACTCAGCCTTCCATCCTTCCGAGGTGGGTAAAATGAAGACCCGGATTGTTGGGGGCAATATGCTGACTCTGTAAACTGCTTAGAGAGGGCTGAAAGCCCTATGAAGCGGTATATAAGTCTAACTGCTATTGCTATTGCTAATTCACCTTAGTAATTCACATAAGATTTTGGAGTAAAGGAAAGCACCTTGACTTACTTTTGAAATACAAACACATTCATGTAGTTGGTTGCTACTATTTTCTTTAATTATTATTATTATTTTTCCACTTCACAAAGTTGCCTATAATTCTGGGGATTCCTGAGGGCTTCTCCTTAAGGTATTAATTAGCTCTAACCATTTTTAACTCCTTTTGAGAAGAGTGAAGATTGGCTAAGCGGTGCCACCTGCTTAGACAAGACAGACTTGGACTTCTTGCCGTCGTCTGGTGGCTCCTCGGGGGAGGGCCTTCTCTGTAGCTGCCCCGGGCCTATGGAATGATCTACCCCCAGAGATCCGGATCCTCCCCACTCTCTCAGCCTTCCGAAAGTCTACTAAGACCTGGCTGTTCCGGCAGGCCTGGGGCTGTTGACCTTGTAACGAGGTCCAGCCACACTAAGGTTGAGTGCATGATGTGTTTTTTTAATTTGCTTTCTCTCTATTTTAAATGTTTTAGTACTCTTTTAGAATTGTTTTATGTAAGCCGCCCGGAGTCCTTCGGGATTGGGCGGCATATAAATTTAATAAACCTTGAAACCTTGAAACTTTCTTTGATTTTTTTTATTATAGTATTTCTCTCAAAGAAATAAAGCCATTTTAATATTTGTTTATAAACGTAAGGTATTGCATTGTTGTTATAGAGGTAGTCCTTACCAGCTACTTGTTCAGCAACTCCTGAAGGTGCAATGGCACTGAGCAATGTGGTATTTACAACCAATCCTTGATGTTTCAGTTGTCTCAGAGCTCCATGGTCACATCATCCTGATTTGGGCTGTTAGCAACCAGTTTGCAATTATGATGGTTGCAGTAATTGCCATGTAATTGCCATTTAGCCAGCCTTCCCTGATGGCATCCCGTGATCAAAGTCACAAGTTTCTCCCAATGGCTCTTTTGAGCCATTTCCCTTTATGTATTCAGGAATAGGCAGGATGAGCAGAATGCATTTTAGCCATTCATTCATCGGGAAGATGAAGAAATGAACAGGGATCTGTAAAGCTTGAACATAATAGTAGTTGTCAGGCCGGGAAGCCATCTTTTACATTGGGCCTTCGGGAGAGGGAATTATAGGGAGTAAAGGAGATATATAGTCAAAATAACATTCCTTTCTCAGAGAGTCAAGGACATCCTGCTTTGTACCTGGAGAGGTAGGACTGGGAGGCATCTCCAGTTCGGACGCTAACTGATTGGACCATGTGATGGACATGTGGGTGCTGGGCAGGGGCTTGGACTTTCATTTGGGTGGGGAAAACCTGGAAGCTTTCAGATTCGGATTTTCCTAGAGGTGCCAATAGGAAATGTCTAATAAAATGGAACTTTGAAGAACTTCAGGCCTCGGAGTCTTCTTTCATTGGGAGTGTTACTTGGAAACCTGATAGTTGTTCTCAATTAAGTGTGGTAATTGGGTCCGGCAACTCCATCTCTAACTGATTGTGGTCATAAAGCATGCCACCATGCAACCATGCTGGCTTACAATGGCCCCTTCTAGTCATTAGGCAAAGATCGCCATTTGTAGCCTCTTGCTGGCTTCCCTATTGACTTTGCTTGTTGGAAGCCAATGAAGGTCACAAACAGCAGTCATGATTGTGACACATTCCAATGTAATGGGCCAAATGCCAGGCACCCAAATCACTATCACATGACTGTGGGACTACTGAAATGGCTGCAACTATGATGACTATTTGTAACTCTCCTTGTTTGCTGCTGTCGCAACTTTGAATAGTTGCTGAACAGGTAGTCAGTGAATGAGGACTATCGGTATTTGAAATTGTAGTCTCAAATTCGATTGATTCCCTTCTTATATTCTGGCCATTCAGTGCGATAACCCTATCCCCATCACTACCTTGCATGTTTATATTATTATTTTGTTCTTATGCTGCTTCTCCTCATAAACAAGGCCACAGTGATACAACATAAATTACGATGAGAGTTATCAACAATAAAACAAGAGGGTAGAACAAGAAGCAATGATTGAAAATTAATCAAGGAGAGAAGCAACTTAGAAATATTGGGGAAATTTCCTTACAATTAGAACAAACAATTAATTAGTGGAACAACTTGCTTCCAGAAGTTGTGAATGCTCCAATGCTGGATGTTTTAAAGAAGAGATTAGATAACCATTTGTCTGAAGTGGTGTAGGGTTTCCTGCCTAAGCAGGGAGTTGGACTAGAAGACCTCCAAGGTCCCTTCCAACTCTGTTAAATTAAAAAAAAATTAAAACCTTTTATCATAATATCAAGTCAGTAAAAACAATAAAATAACACAAAATAAAATAAAGTTTCTTTAGTAAACAGGTAGGGATATTCATTCATTCATTCATTTGTTCATCTCATAGAAAAGGGAAGGATATTTATGTGAACGTCCTTTTATCTTACTGTTTTCACATGGTGACTACCACTTTTGTTCAACCTCCAGGCTTCCTGAAAATTTCAATTTTTAGTACATCCCTGCAAGATTAAGAATGCAAGTAATTGCAGACATTATTTCTATACTGAAATAATTCTTATTTGACAAACTCATCACTTTAGTAACACATCTGAATTCATTCTACGCTTCTATTGGAGGTCATTTTTAAGGGGAGAATATCATTTTCTGGTTTGAAGACTCCTGCAGAAACTTATTTTCTGGTATTAGGTTCTGTATATTATTTGCTCTTTTCCTTGTTATTAAGAGTTTGCTTTATTTTCTACTTGGTAGAGCTGCTGCATTAGAACAATTTAAATCATTAGGTGCTGAGCCTTTGGAAGTTGACCTAAAGGAATCTGGAGAAGGCCAAGGAGGGTATGCAAAGGAGATGTCGAAAGAGTTTATTGAAGCTGAAATGAAACTCTTTGCTAAACAATGTCAAGAAGTTGATATCATTATTACAACAGCACTTATTCCCGGTAAGTATTCCGTAGAATATACATGAGTTTTTCACTAGAATGTTTGGAGTAATAATCTTTGCTTCAACTCATATTGTGACCTTGGTCTGAGGGGTAACGACATCATACCCCTGTCGTGGTCAGACCACTGCCTACTGAGGCTCGACTTCCGGAGACCAAACCCCCACTGTAGGGAGGAGGAACCGACCAGGTGGTTCCGCCCCAGGCGACTTATGGAACCGTTAAGGTTCCAGACGGAGCTTGGGGTCATTCCTGATACTTTCGCCCACAGTCCGGTAGAGACTCTGGTTGCTGCTTGGCACTCGGCAGCATCGGAGGCCCTCGACTGGATTGCGCCACTACGGCCCCTCCGAGGCGGCGGATCCCGGAGACCTCCTTGGTTCACCGAGGAACTCCGGGAGATGAAGCGCCGGAGGAGATGCCTACAGCACCGATGGAGGTCCGATAAGTCCGAATCGAACCGAGCAATGGTAACCACCAGCACCAAGGAATACACCAGGGCACTTAGGGCAGCGAAAAGATCTCACATAGCCACCTTGGTTGCGTCCGCTGAGTCTCGCCCAGCCGCCCTGTTTAAGATAACCCGCTCCCTACTAAATAAAAGGGAAGCGGGGGAACCCTTGCAGGGCAGAGCTGAGGATTATGCCCAATTCTTAGCGGACAAAATTGCTCGGTTTCGGTCGGACTTGGACTCCATCCCCGCAGTTCCAGCCGAGGCACAAGAGGATCAAGTAGACCATCTCTGGGTTGAGTTTTAAGATGTTACCCCCGGGGATGTGGACAAGGCCATGAGGGCTGTAAGTGCCTCCACCTGCGTACTGGACCCGTGTCCCTCATGGCTGGTTACTAACAGCAGTGAGGTGACACGAGGCTGGATCCAGGTGGTTGTTACCACCTCTCTTCGGGAGGGGAACTTCCCCGCCGCACTGAAAGCGGCGGTGGTGAGACCCCTCCTAAAGAAGCCATCTCTGGATCCAGCTGTTCTTAATAACTATCGCCCAGTCTCCAACCTTCCCTTCCTTGGGAAGGTTGTTGAGAAGGTGGTGGCCTTCCAGCTCCAACGGTCCTTGGAGGAAGCAAACTATCTTGACCCCTTCCAGTCAGGCTTCAGACCCGGTTACAGCACAGAAACTGCTTTGGTCGCATTGACCGATGATCTCTGGAGAGCCAGAGATGGAGGACATTCCTCCATCCTGGTCCTCCTTGACCTCTCAGCGGCTTTCGATACCATCGACCATGGTATCCTTCTGTGACGACTGCGGGAGGTGGGAGTGGGAGGCACCGTGTTGTGGTGGTTCTCCTCCTACCTCTCGGACAGGTCGCAGTCGGTGTTAGTGGGGGGGCAGAGATCGTCCCCTAGGCCCCTAACATATGGGGTGCCTCAGGGCTCAGTCTTATCCCCCCTACTATTCAACATCTACATGAAACCGCTGGGAGAGATCATCCGCAGGCACGGGATCAGATACCATCAATATGCGGACGATACCCAGTTGTATCTGTCCGCCCCGTGCCAACTCAATGAAGCAGCAGACGTGATGAACCGAGGCCTTGAGGCCGTTATGGACTGGATGAGGGTTAACAAGCTTGTACTCAACCCAGAAAAGACCGAGTGGCTGTTGTGCTTCCCTCCCAAAGATTCGACCAATATTCCATCACTCAGGCTGGGGGGTCAAATTTTATACCCCTCAGAGAGGGTTCGCAACTTGGGAGTCCTCCTGGATCCACAGCTATCGTTTGACCACCACCTGACGGCTGTGACCAGGGGGGCATTCGCCCAGGTTCGCCTGGTGCGCCAGTTGCGACCCTACCTGAATCGGGAGGCTCTCACAACAGTCACTCGGGCCCTTGTGACCTCTAGGCTGGAATACTGCAATGTGCTCTACATGGGGCTGCCCTTGAAGAGCATCCGGCGACTTCAGCTAGTGCAGAACGCGGCCGTGCGAGTGATTGTGGGTGCACCTCGGTTCACCCACATAACACCTATCCTCCGCGAGCTGCGCTGGCTACCTGTCGATCTCCGGATGCGCTTCAAGGTGCTATTAGTCACCCATAAAGCCCTGCATGGTAGTGGATCTGGGTACTTGAGAGACCGCCTTCTGCCAATTACCTCCCTGCGACCAATTAGATCTCATAGATTGGGCCTCCTCCGTATTCCATCGGCCAGCCAGTGCCGGCTGGCAACTACAAGGAGGAGGGCCTTCTCAGTAGTAGCCCCGACCCTTTGGAACGAGCTCCCCGTGGAGATTCGTACCCTCACCACCGTCCAGGCCTTCCGCACAGCCCTTAAGAACTGGCTAGCCCGTCAGGCCTGGGGACAAGGATAGCCGCCCCTCCCGAATGATGAATGAATGTTGCTTATTACTTTTATTATATGTGTCTACGTCATTGTTTGTATTCCCCCTTCCTGATTTTATGTGAGCTGCCCTGAGTCCCCTCAGGGAAAATGGCGGCCTACAAATGTTAATAAACATTTAAACATTTAAACATATTGAGAAAGTAAGTTAAAGGCCAAGAATTTATTGTAGCTCTGGAGTGGTGACGTGAATTTGATATTCAACAACGTGGTGATTTTTGCACTGTGTAGCAGGTTTGTGGTCTAAATGGCCCCTTCCAAGTTTATACAGGTAGTCCATGAGTTACAACATAATGGAGCCTGCCCATCACAGTTGCACTCATGTCAGTTGCAAAATGAGTTTGTTTTTTTACAGTTGTTAATCCACACAGTCCTTAAGTGATTCCGCTAGCATTAACCAAACACTGTGGTTGTTAAGCAAACCAATGGTTCACTATGGGCACTTTATTACTGAAAAGCAGAACTATCGTATTTTTGGAGTATAAGACGCATATTTTTTGGAGTATAAGACGCATCTTTTTCCCTCAAAAAAAAAAAGGCTGATAATCTGGGTGTGTCTTATATACTGAATACAGCATTTTTTGCCTCTTGAAACTCCGTCCCTTCACCAAAATGGCTGTGCATAGCTTGTAGGAGGTTTTCAGAGAGCTCCTGGGGGTTGGGGAGGGCAGAAATGAGCCAAAAATGGGCTGTTTTTTTGCTCAATTTTGCCCTCCCCCCAGCCCCCAGGAGTACTCTATAAGCTTCCTAATGTGCTTTTTTGACAAGAAATGGCCTCGTTTTTGCCCCCTCCCAGGAACTAAGGGCTATTTATGCCCCCCCTTTTTAAAAAAAAACCAGGCCCATTTTTGCAAAAAATGGGCCATTTTTGGGAGGTTTGCAGTGTGCAAAAACTTTTTTTAAAAAATTTGCCCCTTCAAAACCTTGATGTGTCTTATACTCTGGTGTGTCTTATACTCTGAAAAATACGGTAAATACTGATTTTTTTCAGAAAACTGTGGTAAAATGCAGTGATTTACATGCAGCCTGGCTGCCCCATGTCCAAAATAAGGTCACGTAACTGACTGTTGACACTTTGAATCCATAAGTACATCTCAGGTAGGTTTGTCAAAGCTTGAAATAGTTACTAAATGACCAGTTCTAAGTCTAGGACTATCTATACGTTTATGTAAGACTGATTCTCTGGAAATTTACAGAACTGAAAAAGCTTAATTGTTCTTTTTTATCTAGAGAAAAATGAAAGAGCAGGTTATTTGTGTTAAGTACAGATTACAACTTTAGAATATTGTGGTGGCTTTCTTTTCCCCCCTTAGGTAAAAAAGCACCGATCCTCTTTCGAAAAGATATGATTGAATTGATGAAGGAAGGATCAGTGGTCGTAGATCTAGCTGCTGAAGCAGGGGGGAATATTGAAACTACAAAGCCAGGGGAACTCTATGTTCACAAGGTAGCTTCATCAGGTTCTTTATAGCTGTACTTTTTAAGTATAAAGTAAGACGTTTCTAGCCTAACTGCTCCTACCTAGTGCTCTATAAAGTGGTTATTTCCTAATATTTCTTGTCTCCAGATATTTAGGATTTTGAATATGGTAGGTATCTCATACTTAAACAATTTACACAGTAAGTTTCCTTACTTTGTTTACTCACAGTTAAGTGGAACAAATGTGCAGACAGACTTGTTTTAGTCAATATTGGCAAAATGCTGATCATTGATATATTTAGGGTTTTGTAGGCAGATATATGTGATATAACCACTTGGGTCTGCTAACAGGTCATCCTTATTCTATGACCATTACATTCAGCAACCTTTCAAAGTTATGACAATAAATGTTGGTTATGATCCCTTGAAGTTCCCGCTGTCCCAGCACACTATGGTCACCAGTTCACTCTTATGATTGGTTGCAGTGCCCTATGATCACCATTTGCAAACTTCCCTGCTGGCTTCCCCAGAACATCAATGGGAAAGACAGTGGGGAAGGTTGCAAGTCACTGGGCTAAGTCTCCACAACCTGTGCATCCTCCCCCAGCCCTCTGCATTTGCACCATGCTGGCCACTTGCATATCTCTGTGCACTCTCTTCAACCCGCCTCTCTCATAGCTTTGCACATTGTCCCTGACCCTTGCTGCACCCTTGTATGCCTTCTATGAGGCACAACTGTAGTGCACTCTTGGTCACCCTCCCCAACCCACACCACACTCTCCCTGATTCTCACCTCACACTCTGACCCACCCTGCATCGCTCCCCATCTCCGTGCACCATTCTGGTCCTCTGCTTGACCTGCATCACTTATCAGTCTGGGTCTTGCAGTTTCCTGCTGGTTTTCCTTCTCACTGACTGTGGGAACCCACCAGGAAATTGGCTCACCTAATGAACTGTGGGATTCAGTTAACAACAATTTAATAAATTAAATTGAAGCTGAATATATTGATAGATAGTAGAAATACACCGAAGGGAGGAGCAGAGGGAAAGAAGAAAGAGGGGTAGAGAGGGTGGGAGAGAGGATCGGAAGGAGGGTGAGATGGAAGGGAGGGAGTGTATTGGGAGAAAGGAGTGATAGAGGGGGAGGGGAAGTAGGAGAGGGGAATGTTGTAGGGGAGAAAGGAAAGTTGGAGGGGGGTGAAAGAAAGGGTGTATGGAGGGTTGAAGTGGTATATTGGGTTTGTATTTTGGGGAGTATTTTTGACAAGGATGGCTGTGTTTATTGCTCAATGTTATATGGCCCCGGTCATGCACAGTATATATGTGACTGTATGAAATGAAAATGAAAATGAAAATAAAACATATTTGAAACAACAATTTGGACTGCAGCAGTTGCCTTCACTAAGCGATATAGTCATCCTTAGCTATGGAACTTCTGGTCCCAATTGTCATTACGAGTTGAGGACTACCTTTATTTCCTTGTAATTCTCCCCCCCCCCCAATAAATTGTGCTATAAAAAAAATAGGCCCATGAAAATAGATAAATTTAGCCTTTTCTAATTTAATGAATAACACTTTAAACACAAAAAATAAACTCAAGGTTTCCTAACTGAGCTCCTAAACTAGGTTTGATAGAAGACTTTCAGACATGGCTAGATTACAATCTTGATTGTAAGCAAGAAAAAAGCCATTCACGACAGTTAATTGCCTGAAGATATAAATTCCTTTTATAGCTTCAGTATTTCAACTTAATAGCTGCTTCCTCCTGGGTTTTTTGAAATAATAGATACTTGTTGTTCTTGGAGGCCTTGAAACCAAGTTGCTCTGTGTTTACTTAACAGTCACCTTCATCCTAAGAATCACAGGTTCGCACTTTAACCCTTACATTTGTTAATCAAGGCAGGCCTATCGACATGGAAGATGCCCCATATAAACTCAGAAATTGCTTTCAAAAAAGTTAATATGTAGGAAAACACTTGCTTTATTTACTGCCATGACAAGATTTAGATTTTGAAAAATTGGATTTTTTCCCCTTTCCGCCCACAAATTATTTATTTATTTATTAAGTTTATTTAGTCATATGTACAAATGTATAACAAAGGACATATAGAACATTAGTATCTTTTGGAAAAGTTAGATAAGTTAGACCTGTAACCCTGAAAATTGGCAATGTTTGACAAGCTAAATAAATAATCTGACTTGCATAAAGCAGTTTCTTTTGTTCTTTCATCTATATTTTTGTTGTCTACAGGGGATCACACATATAGGTTACTCAGATCTGCCCAGCAGAATGGCGACCCAAGCTAGTACCTTGTATTCAAATAACATCACAAAGCTCCTGAAAGCCATCAGCCCAGACAAAGAAAACTTTTACTTTCACATAAAGGATGAATTTGATTATGGCACCCTTGACCATGTTGTTAGAGGAACAGTGGTAATGAAGGTAAAGGGTCTCTCTCCTCCATCCTAAAGCTTGAATATGTATATTTTATTTAAGTAATCATATTTATAGCTCTATATTTGAATTTCCTGTGAGTGAAATATACTCATAGCCATTTTGAAATGTATTTTGCAAGGAAAGTAACTTATTTCTCATTTATTATTTAAAATCAATAGTATTTCCCATTCAACATTTTTGGTTACATATTTCTCCTGTCCTTTTAATCCATTTGGATAAGAAAAAGAAAGCCCAAGGATATGATAGGCATAAAGAGTTAGGGCATGGAAGGAAAAGAAAATCTGTGTGCATCTGGGTATCAAACAAAATTAATGAGAAAAATATACGGCTATGATGAAAGTGGTTAAAGTTTAATTGGGAAATATAAATGCCACTCTGCCCATGGAGAGGAAGATCTCTAGGATGCCCAAGTATGAGACCGATAATATTGACAGTCTACTGAAATACTCATGAGTAGCTGCCACTAGTAGTGGTGGGGAAAATGTACTTTGAAGGCCCTGGATCAAAATATTGGTTCCTCTGACATCCTCATAGCATCAGCCTGAAATTGCTTCAACCTTGGAGTTGATTTACTTTCTGCCAACCAAATTCAGCAGAACAGGAGTCAGTGTATTGTCTTCTGCAATAAGAAAAAATTGTATGTGTATTAATTACTCTGGAATCCATTCCTAAAAGACAAATTGCCTTGTGCTATTGCTTTGTCTGTTATCTTAATTTATCCAGCCATGTGCTTCTTGATGTGTTAGGATTGCAAATCAGATTATTCTAGTCAGTAGTTTTGAAGAAGTATGAGAGTTGAAGCCTTTTCAGGGTGCTCTGTTACTAAAGGCTGCTCTAACTTAATCAAAAAGTAAAAAAAAAACCTGCTGTAGATATTAAAGTCACCGCTCCCTTTATATTTTCCTTTTTGTTTGTCTATTGCAATTTTGAAGATAACAGGGCCTCTGGAAGGTTTCGTTGATTCAGAGACTGTGGTTTTAGATTCATTAATGTAAACCACTTGATCTTTTAATTAAGCCCTTAGTTATTTTTTCTTAGGATGGGAAAGTGATTTTCCCAGCACCGCCTCCCAAGAACATTCCTCAGGCAGCGCCTGTGAAGCAGAAGACAGTGGCAGAGCTAGAAGCAGAGAAAGCTGCTACTATTACACCTTTCAGAAAAACAATGACCTCTGCGTCTGCCTATTCAGCAGGTGAGAAATGAGTACCACTCTTCAGCTTCTTCTCTGGAATTTGCTGACACAGTTAAGGGTTGGCTTTGCCCAATCCAAGAAAATGCAACCTTCTCCATTCTTGGCATCGTTCAGATGTGTGGATATCAATTCCTGGAATTTTCTTCAGAGATCATGTTGGCTGGAGAATTCTTGGAGTTAGACAATCCGAGATGATAGACTCAGTCATTCAAATCCAGTAGCATGACCTTAAAGCTGGCAGACTGTCAAGTGGGGCATCTGTTGAGCAAGATAGAATTCCCGTAGACCACATTCTTTACCATCTAATCTTGTCAGACAGAAGCAGGCAGAGAGTTTGACTCTTCTCCTCTCTGTTAGTTCAGCCAAGACTTAGTGATTTATAGCATGTCAGCATTTTCATGCAAAATTAACTCCTAGATCATAGGTGTTTTCCAACAATTTACATGGGCGTATACAACAGGAATTTTAGATACAAGGGATTGTCACTGCTACCATTTTCTGACTATACTGCAAACTGTATTTTTTCCCCTTGCAATTGCTAATTTGCACCATAGTGTAGTATTTATTGTCATTGTACAAAATAAATACAACGAAATTGGTTGTATCCGTATCCCCCTCTGCTCTTCATTGCATCAGTATTTGCCCCCTGGCCATTTTTTAAATTTTCCATTCACCTACATCAGGGATGTCAAACTTGTGGTCCACGGGCTGGATGTGTCATGTGCTGGCTACGCCCATTCCCAGTTCAGCAAAGGGGGGAAAATATGCAATATGTCACGTGACGACACAATGATGATGCAAGTTCAATACCCCTGAGCTACATTTTCCTGGGACAATTCTTAACATCATGCCGTCGTAGTTCAGACTTCTTCTAGCATCAGTAAAAATTAAAATGGGGTGCCCTTTACCTGGACCAGGGGTGTCAAACTCAAGGCCTGGGGGCCGGATCCTGCCTGCAGGGTGCTTAGATCTGGCCTGTCGGGCCGCCCTGGAGACAGTGAAGGGCTGGCCTGTGGGACCTCTGCCAGAGCTCTGTTTTTGCTGGAAGAGAGTTGCAGGAGGCTGTCGCAGCCAAAAACGGAGCTTGCATGGGGCACACGTGGCCCTCCCGAGCTCCGTTTTCTCTGGCAGAGGTTTGTAGGAGGCTGTTTTTGCTGGCAGAGCATTCAGGCCACCACAAGTGCCCCCCAATATGAGTGACTTTGAGGCCCACCCCAGCCACACCCACTGCGGCCCCTCGAAGTCAAACACAACCCTGATGCGGCCCTCAATGAAATTGAGTTTGACACCCCTGACCTAGACGCTTTCCTAAGTGTATATTAAGTGATATACCCCTTTAGAGTCATGCCTTTGGCACGTTTGCTTGGGGTGGTGACCTCATTTATTCAGGGCACTTTAGACAAGGCCGTGGAAACTGATGCAAAACTGAGTGGACTCAACAATCAACGGTTTAAGGGAGCTGTTTTCCATAGATAGCCAGCCTGTTAGTTAATATATACTTTCTGCCTCTAGCACCCCTACCTGAGACAAGCAATGGTCATCTTAGCCTCCTCCATTCACAGGAAGGCGATTGCAGTATTCCAAAAGGCTGAATATGTTTTCTTTTGTTTTACAGGAATTGCTAGCTTGCTTGGGCTGGGTATTGCCTCTCCAAATTCAGCTTTCACTCAGATGGTGACAACCTTTGGCTTGGCTGGGATTGTTGGATATCATACTGTGTGGGGTGTGACTCCTGCCCTTCATTCACCACTCATGTCAGTGACGAATGCCATCTCAGGTATGACGATTAATTTATTGATTTGATTTGATTTGGTACTGAGGTGATTTTGGGTGGCTAGAATAAAAAACAGACCTACTGTGTAACAAAAACGAGAACTAGCAAAGAAGAAGTTAGCAAATTCAGTAATAATGCAAACATTCCACAACTTCCAGCAGTTCACAGGCCAAGGTCTGGGATATCAATCAGGTCATTATGGCCCTGCAGAATGGCAGCAGGGTGGGAGCCACATGGATACCAGAGAGAACCTTCTTCCAGAGGGCAGGCACTGCTTCCTGAGTCTTCTTTGATTGAAAGAACCTGGTATACCCCAACTCCTGTCAGCTGAAATCAATTGAACACACTCTGTAGCAGATAGTAAAGGTAAAGGTTCCCCTGCACATGTGTGCTACTTATTTCCAGCTCTAGAGCCAGTGCTCATCTCCATTTCTAAACTGAAGAGACAGCGCTGTCTGAAGACTTTCCCGTGGTCATGTGGGCAGCATAACTAAAAAGCGAAGGTA
This sequence comes from Thamnophis elegans, assembly GCF_009769535.1. NCBI lineage: Eukaryota > Metazoa > Chordata > Lepidosauria > Squamata > Natricidae > Thamnophis > Thamnophis elegans. The sequence continues at coordinate 125,990,742 of NC_045543.1, read as the reverse complement.
ACAGCATGGAGTGCTGTCACCTTTCCACCAAGGTGGCCCCTATTTTTTTACTTGCATTTTTTATGTGCTTTCGAACTGTCAGGGTGGCAGAAGCTGGGACAAGTAACGGGAGCTCTTTCCGTTACATGGTGCTAGGGATTCGAACTGCTGAATTGTTGACTTTCTGATCGACACTGAGCCACTGCGTCCCTATAGCAGATAGGCAGTCCCTCAAATAAGAAGCCCTATGCCATTTAGGGAGACTCTCTGCCGGAAGACTCTGTGTCTGGAAGACTCTCTGTCCAGCAGCTGGCCCACAACCATAGAGCTCACTCCTAGAGTGGCCGCTGCTGGAAGACTCGGCAGCCGAGTTTTGGAGTTTGGAAGCTGGAGAAGAAGTTATGCTTGGAGCGTGGTGGCAGCGGTGCTGGCACCCTGGCCCTGCAGGGAGAGCTGGGTCAGGGCATGGTGAGGCTGGGAGGCATGCTTGCTGGGGGTGGAACAAGCACTTGTGCAACCCCCTTCTCCAGCTGGGCAGAGCTCCATGCACTGACCTAGGAGAGATCGCTAATGGGCCAAGCCACGGAAGCTGGGGAGCAGGCAGAGCGCCATGCGCATTGGTGCCTTAGGGATACCCCCTAGGTCAGTGAATGGCGCTCTGCCTGGCTGGAGAGGGGGTTTGCTGGGTGGTTGCTCGTGAGCGTGGTCACCTCATGGCTCCTTCGCCCCTGAGGCTGTTCCTGGTTCTTCGGGAGCCCGCTCACAAGGGAGCAGCTGCCCGGCAATCCCAAAACAATAAGCCCCCCCCCCCTATAATAAGCCCAAGACCATATTTTGTGGGGCAAAAGAAAATAAGACCCTGTCTTATTTTCAGGGAAACACAGTACTGAAGAACTTTCAATTCTTATCTCCTAGAAGCCTAACTCTCCTAATTCTTTCAATTCTTATCTCCTAAAAGCCTAATTTTTGCACTGTTTGTGGCAAGGGTTATCACTTGAGAAGCAGACTAAGTAGGCTAAAATCTTTGTACCAATCCTTAATTTGGTCCAAAGGATGGATTGCCATATTTACTAATAAGTTTCTAACTCTGCATTCCACCCATGGTTGCTCTTCAGGTATATTTAATGTTACAGGACTATGCCACGTTCCAACTACTGATTGGCCAAGATGTTGCCAAAACATCATGGCGATCTTTGAATCATCAACTCTTTGAGTAGACCAGGCATGGAAATGGACTGCAAGTTCTAGTTCTTGACTTAGATATGAAAGCTGGCTGGGTGACTTGGGGCCAGTCACGCTCAGCTCAACCCATTGATGTGTGGAAAATAGGTAGAGGAAGGAATTGTAGATATGTTTGCTGATTATTTATAGATTGTATTTTTTGGAGTATAAGACGCACCGGAGTATAAGTCGCACCAAGATTTTGAAGAGGTAAATGAAAAAAAAGTTTTTGCACTCTGCAGACCTCCCAAAAATGGCCCGTTTTTTGTCAAAAAAAAAAAGGCCTGTATAGCTTTTAGGAGGCTTGCAGAGGGGAGGGGGGGGCAAAATTGAGCAAAAAACAACCCATTTTTCGCTCATTTCTGCCCTCCCCAGCCCCCAGGAGCACTCTGCAAGCCTCCTAAAAGCTATGCACGGGCATTTTGGTGAAGGGGGTGGGATTTCAGGTTGCAGAAAATGCTGTTTTCAGTGTATAAGACTCACCCAGATTTTCAGCCTCTTTTCTGAGGGAAAAAGATATGTCTTATACTCTGAAAAATACGGTATATATAAAAATAAAGACAGAATAAGAACTGGCTAATAGTGTAACAGAATCTTGAAAAACTGACAATATTTCCCCTTCTCTCCCTCCTAAAAGCCGAACAGTTTTAAGTTCTTTCTCATTTTGTTTGACTTTCCTGGACTGAGTTCATCTTTTGCTAATAGCCTCTGCATATTCTCTTTGCTTTGCTCTCTAGCAATACAGCATAGATTTTCATAATACAATAATACAGTACAATACAATAGCAGAGTTGAAAGGGACCTTGGTGGTCTTCTAATCCAACCCCCTGCCTAGGCAGGAAACCCTATACCATTTCAGACAAATGGCTATCCATATCTTCTTAAAGACTTCCAGTGTTGGAGCATTCACAACTTCTGGAGGCAAGCTGTTCCACTGATTTATTGTTCTAACTGTCAGGAAATTTCTCCTCAGTTCTATAAGAAGGAATACGAAGGAATGCTTTGGGTAGATGTTTATAGGCAACACATTTCTTAATATGATAACCTTTTGTTGACTAACTGCAGGCATATGATGTTCTTAAAACAAAGGTGTGGTAGAGAAACATTAGTTGCATGTTGCTAATCCATGAAAAGATCTGAAGGTACAAAATCAAGCCTTTAAGACTATGTATAGCAAAGGCCTTTGAACTGTGGTGCTGGAGAAGACTCCTGTGAGTCCCTTGGACTACAAGGTGATCAAACAGAGGAGATCAATCCTGGCTGCTCTTTAGAAGTTCAGATCCTGAAGATGAAACTCAAATACTTTGGCCACCAAATGAGAAGGAAGGACTCACTGGAGAAGAGCCTAATCCTGGGAAAGATTGAGGGCAAAAGAAGAAGGGGACGATAGAGAATGAGGTGGCTGGCTGGAGTCACCGAAGCAGTAGGCATGAGGCAGTGTGGGATTCAACCAGTTCGCACCTATTCGGGAGAACCGGTTGTGTTAAGTTTGAATCCAGCTGAATAGTTCAGAGAACCGGTTGTTGGAAGAAATCTCCTTTTGTTTTTTCCCACTTTACAGGGCTACTTCTGTAAGGAAGGCAGGAAGGGAGCATTCTGGTGTTGTTTCTAGCCTAATCTTTATTACCCTGCTTACAAAAACTGCCTCTCCCGTTAACCCTCATTACATTGTAACAGCTAAGGCGAAGCGCCCATTGACCTGAGTGATGTTGAGTTGGCCACGCCCACACGGTCACATGACCACCGAGGCACGTCTACCCAGCTGATCATTAGGGCAGAGAACCGGTTGTTAAATTATTTGAATCCCAACACTGGCGTGAGGTTAAATGGACTCCGGAGGATGGTAGAGGACGGGAAGGCCTGGAGGAACCTTGTCTATGGGGTTGTGATGAGTCAGACAACTTCACAACTAACAACAACAATAGCAAATAGCTACAGGTAGTCCTTGATCTATGACCAGAATTGGCATCAGTATTTCTGTTGCCAACCAATAAGGTTGTTAAGTGAGTCATGTCTGATTTTACAACCTTTTTGCTAGAGGAAGGTTTATTTAGTGAATCACTGCAGTTAAGTGGATCTGGATACTTGAGAGACCGCCTCCTGCCAATCACCTCCCTGCGACCAATTAGATCACACAGATTGGGCCTCCTCCGTATTCCATCAGCCAGCCAGTGCCGGCTGGCAACTACAAGGAGGAGGGCCTTCTCAGTAGTTGCCCCGACCCTTTGGAACGAACTCCCCGTGGAGATTCGTACCCTCACCACCGTCCAGGCCTTCCGCACAGCCCTCAAGAACTGGCTAGCCCGTCAGGCCTGGGGACAAGGATAGTTGCCCCTCCCGAATGATGAATGTATATTGCTTATTACTTTTATTATATGTGTCTATGTTACTGTTTGTACTTCCCCTCCCTGATTTTATGTGAGCCGCCCTGAGTCCCCTCAGGGAAAAGGGCGGCCTACAAATGTTAATAAAATCTAAATCTAAATCTAAAGTGAATTGTGCAGTTGTTAAGCAAATACGGCTTCCCCCATTGGCTTTGCTTGCCATTTGGGAACATTGCAGATGATGATCCGATGACCCCAGGATGCTGCAAACATCCTAAGACCTGGTTCTGCCAGTGGGCCTGGGGAACGCAGAGCGGGATGGCGCCCATTAAATAGCTCATGTGATGTGTTGTCTCCGGGGCAGGGGGTTATTTTATTCAATGATTTTATTAATTTGTTATACGATTCTCTTATTAGTTTTATTGGTTTTTATATCAGGTTTTTATATTCTTGTAAGCCGCCTTGGGTCGCCATGTGCAAATAGGCGGCACTATAAATTTCCTAAATAAAAAAAAAAAACTGGTTGTCAAGCAACCAAATTTTGATCATGGGACTGAGGGAGATGCTGTGACGGATGAAGGATTGCCTGTCAGTCACTTTTTTCATTGTCACTGTAATTTTGAACAGTCTGTCAATGAATGATTGTAAGTTGATGGCCACCTGAACTTACAGATAATCCTTGATTTACAACAATTCATTTAGTGACCATTTGAAGTTACAACAGCCCTGAAAAAAATGACTTATGACCATTTTTTTCATATTGGTGAGCATTGGAATATTTCCATGGTCGTGTGATTTACATTTGGATGCTTGACAGCTGACTCACATTTATGATGGTTGCAGCGTCCTGGAGTCATGTGATCCCCTTTTGTTGACCTGACAAAGTCAATGGGGAAACCAGACTCACTTAACAACCGTGGTACTAATTTAAGAATTGCAGCGATTTTACTTAAACAAATCTGGCAAGAAGAGTCGTAAAATGGGACAAAGCTCACCCAACAAATTTCTCACCTAACAACATAAATTTTGGGCTCAATTGTAGTCATAATTTGAGGACTACCTGAGTACCAAATAATTGCACACAGTGAAATAATTTTGATCTAGGCATTCTTTGTTCAATTGCATTGCATTTTATATAGTCTTTATAAGGGATAGGGTTAAAGGGAGGTTAAGGCTAAAGTTAGTAATGCTTTGGAGAAGGTTCTTTTGATCAGTCAGCACCAGTGGTGGATTCTGGATTCCGTTCCAACTGGTACGGTTGGAACGGCCCAGCATCACTCACATGCATGCGCACGGTGTGCGCATGCATTGTAGCTGGAAACGATGCTTCCGCAAGCCTCCGTGATGTTCCAGCTGCTCAGCGGAGCATCGTGCAGATGCTGTACATGCCATGCCCGTGCGCGGAAACGCCAACAGCTTTAAAACACAGTAAGGAGCGCAGGCGGGCGGGTGGGTCCTCTGGAGCACTGTATCGGAACGGTACCTGGTGCTCCGGGCAGACTCCGGTATGCCTGTACCGGGGTGTACCAGCTGCAACCCACCACTGCCGTACACCCACAAAGCTCCCTTGAAAAGTACAAGAGCTACTTTTATAACAGGAATAGAAAGTGAAGGAAAGCAAAAAAATTCTGGACAAAAATGCATATTTTGTTACAAAGAAGACTGCATCTAGATTTAAGTCAGAACTAATTTTGTTAGCTATAGTACCAGAAAAATATGATAAAGGGAATGTATATTTGATGTTGCATGTTTTAACAGCAGCAAGAATTGTATTTGCACAACACTGGAAAAACAAGGAAACACCTAGGGAAGAAGATTATAATTTAAAAAATATTGAACTATGCAGAAATGGACAGATTAACACTGAAGATGAAAGAAGACACATAATATTTTTGAACTCGGAACTTGTTTTATTAATGGTTGGATAAAAGGGATAGAAATTAGGAAATTAATAAGTATTATTAATTTATTGTTTATTAATTAATTATTAATTAATAAATGAATTGAACCAGACAGTATGCTATTCACTAAGCACTGATTGTATGTAAAGAGAAAACAAACTTTACATACATACATACATACGGAATGGAAAGCAAAGGAGAGTTCAACAGACAGAAGGACTGAGGAAATGAAAGAACATACTTTGGCATCAGTACCGTGAGGAGTCCACCTATGTAATTAAAGACTTAAAATGCATTTTGTGAAGGATATGTTGGTACTAATTAGTCAGGATAATCAGAATTATGTCCTGCAAACAGAAGCACTTCTCTTTTGCTACAAGGATTTCAGTGCTGTTGATGTTTTCTTTTTGAACAGGACTGACTGCTGTTGGCGGATTAGCGCTGATGGGAGGGGAATACTTACCTGGAACTCTGCCTCAGGGCCTTGCTGTCCTTGCTGCTTTTATTTCCTCTGTCAACATTGCAGGTACCAAACAGTTCCTAGCTTTCCTACTTCCTATCTTCAGGAAACCTGTGCCTTCAAAAGTGGTGCTGAATAGAATAGAATAGAATAGAATAGAATAGAATAGAATAGCTCAAAAGGTCCAATTTTCTTGAGCGGTAGGAGAGCTTGAGAGATTCTAGCCAAAAAAGTGTGTTTAAAGCTTTTGGGCAACAGCCACAAAATACATCACATGTTGTAAATGGACTGTCTTCCATTCTAGATCTGACCTGGCTTCTTTGCATGTTTTTTGGTATAATTTATAGCCAGTGCTTCAAGGTTTTCCAATAATCTTCAGCTTAAAGGTTTCTTGAGCTACTCCATTGTTTTCATGTAATTGATGGTATATGTCAAATGTTCCAATAATAATAATTGGTCTGAATTATTCCTTGCTTTTCTTGCCTGCATCGAAATGTTGCATAGCCAGATAATAGTCCTTCATAGGGAAGACTTGACAATTTCCTATTTGGAAATTGGACAGTTTCAAGGTTGACTCAGCCTTCCATCCTTCCGAGGTGGGTAAAATGAGGACCCAAATTTTTGGGGGCAATATGTTGACTCTGTAAACCGCTTAAAGAGGGCTGTAAAAGCATTATGAAGTGGTATATAAGTCTAAGTGCTATTTAATTGAATTTAAATTAGCCCATGTTTTAAAGCACTTCTTACTTTTCAGAACCTAATTATTATTTATTTATTTATTTATTTATTGGTATGTGAAATAGGTGGTTTCCTGGTCACTCAGAGAATGCTGGATATGTTCAAGCGGCCTACTGACCCTCCTGAATTCAACTATTTATATTTGTTGCCTGCTGCTTTGTTTATAGGAGGTTATGGAACAGCACTGCAAAGTGGTTATAACATTGAACAGGTACGAAAGTTGCTCAGGCATCCATAGATCCATTTTGTATACACGCCTACAGTCTTGTGAACAGGTTTTTAAAAGATCATCTGATGTTGATTTGCTAAGATGTAGTCAATCTTATCCTTGTCTGATGTCTTTCTATGCTTGCTAAGATGAAAAGGGAGCCCAGCACATGTAGGATAAGGTTTATAGTACCTCATATATAAGTACTGATCGTCCTTGACTTACAACCATTTTTTTAGTAAACATTCAAAGTTACAATGGTGCTGAAACAAGCGACTTGCAACCTGTCCTCACACTTCTGACCACTGCAGCACCTCCAATATCACATTATAAAAATTCGGTCATTTGGCAACTGGCATGTATTTATGATGGTTGCAATGTCCTGTGCAGTCGCATGTTTGCTATTTGCAAACTTCCCAGACAATTTTGCTAGCAATCAGTGGGGAAAATCCAGAATAGCTTAATGATCATGTGATTTACTTCATGTCTATAACAAAAAGCTTGCAAAAACCACACAATCAATTTAATGATCACCTTGCTTAGTGACAGAAGTCCTGGTTCCAATTGTGGTTGTAAGTTGAGGACTTGCAAGAACTGTAGCCTTGCAAATGGATCGGAGGCTGATGATAATTTGTGTTTCTTGTTTTGATGTGTGTTTTAAGTTAATTGTTTAAGTAAAACACTAAATAGATCAGCTATAGTTTCCTTTACTGAGATGAAATTGGAATTGGCAGTGCCCAATATAATACTTACAAAATTAGCAGCTGTGCCACAATGATATAGCTAGCGAAATATAACTCCTTGGTATTATCTTGGTAGGAAGAAAGAAGAAAGCTATTTAAGAATATCTTTACTTTCAAAACTTAATTTTCTATGTTAATACAATCCTTTAGATTGGAATGATAGTGACCTCAGTGGACAGAATTGGAAGTTGGTAGCCTCAAAAGTTCTTACCATATTTTTTTGGAGCATAAGACGGACCTTTTTCCCTCAAGAAAGAGGCTGAAAATCTGGATGCATCTTATACACTGAATACAGCATTTTTTCCTCCTGAAAACCCGCCCCCTTCGCCAAAATGCCTGTGCAGAGCCTGTAGAAGGCTTTCAGAGAGCCCCTGTGGCTGGGGAGGGCAGAAATGAGTGAAAAACGGGCTGTTTTTTTGCTCAATTTTGCCCCCCCCCCAGGCCCCAGGAGCACTCTATAAGTCTCCGAAAGGCTATGCATGCAATTTTTTTGACAAAAGACAGGCCCATTTTTTGCTCATTTGCGGGGGGGCACCCCCCAGGAGCACTCTACAAGACTCCTAAAGGCTATTCGTGCCTTTTTTTTAAAAGGGCCCATTTTTGTGAAAAATGGGCTGTTTTTGGGAGGTTTGCAGAGTGCAAAAAGTTTTTTTTTTAATTTGCTTCTTCAAAACCTTGGTGTGTTTTATACTCTGGTGCATCTTATACTCCGAAAAATATGGTATACTCTTTGTAGCAATTTCAGAAGTCTGTTGTTACTATGCTTGAATATAAGAAGCCATCTTCAGAAAAGGCTTTCAGGTTACAAGGAAGTCTTGGTTACCTTTAACTGTGGTTTGTGTTTTTTCAGATAGGGATTTGGCTTCAAGGTGAAGTTGTACAGAAGAAAGTACACATTTCTTAGAATATTTCTTTGTCCCCAAATCAAATTAGTACCAGCATTATCCTAATGACAACTTCCATTGAGTAGAACACATTCTTTTTCAGTTGCATTGGATGACAAAGCTTGATCTAGCAAAGGCAAAAAAACTGTATTGATACTAAAAAAAAAGCTGTGATCACTAATGAGCATGTTTCTTTTCCTTTGCAGCCAATCGTTATGTAAAATGTATTATGTTGAGAATTAATTTGATTGTCCAGAGGTCTTCTGTATAAATTTTATAATCAGCTCTGCCTTTTCTTGGCATTGATAATATTGGAATAATTTTGAACAAGCAGAACGAACTTCCTTCGGGCATTAGTCCACTCCATTGCAAACTGGCAGATTTGCTTAAAATCTCAGTTGGGCAGAAATATATTTGAAGAGAAAGCAGCACGAGCGCAGTATCTGCTGTGAGGATTTTGAAACCCAACTAAGCAGTGCTTTTGTACCCCAGTCAAATCTACAATTTTAAGTCCTTTCTAAAAAAAATATGTCTATATTATTTTCATCTTTTAAAGATGATGTACCTGGGTTCAGGATTGTGCTGTGTTGGTGCCCTGGCTGGCCTTTCTACCCAAGGAACAGCTCGACTTGGCAATGCTTTGGGTATGATAGGTGTTGCTGGAGGTTTGGCAGCTACCCTGGGAAGTCTAAAACCATCAGTTGAGCTTCTGGCCCAGATGTCGGGTGCGATGGCCCTTGGTGGCACCATAGGTAAGTGCAAAGCAAAAGGATTTGCATTATTTGGAAGAGTTACCTAATTCAGTCGTGGCATTTGCAGTTAGGTGATGGGAAAGGAGGTCCCCTTGAAAAGGTTGTAGGACTGTTAGAATGTGATAGAAACCTGCTACTTAGCTTTTTGTGTTTAGACCCTCAGATTCCTCAGAATATATTTCTGATTAAATATAATTAAAGGACAAAATACCAATCGCAGAGATTAAAAATCATGCTGAGGTTGAACCAGTATTTGCTCCTGTGATCTGAATTATTGATCTTAATTATTGAGCGGTGTTATCCCCTTTCACAGTTAACATGCAGCTGTTTTTTTGTTTCTGCAGGTCTGACAATTGCTAAACGTATCCAGATTTCAGATTTACCTCAGCTAGTGGCTGCTTTCCATAGCTTGGTTGGCTTGGCTGCTGTTCTCACTTGTGTCGCAGAATACATGATTGAGTTTCCCCATTTTGCAACTGATCCAGCTGCAGGCCTCACAATGATTGTGGCCTATCTTGGCACATACATAGGAGGTGTAACCTTCAGTGGCTCTCTTGTTGCTTATGGAAAACTACAGGGTAAATTCCCCTTTCTCTTCCATAGTGTGCTCTCTTTTTAGAAGAGTGTGTGTGCGTGCGTATGTGTGACATATATTCACTATCTATTTTCTTTGGCTTAAATTACACTAAGATGCTAAACAATATTTCACAGATTGGTGACTTTAGAGACATTATATTTCAGATACCATAATTATCATTAGAGTGTGTATGAAGATCGTTACATTGAAAATCTGTAATTGATCCAGGGGTGGGCCTCCTGCACTATGATGGGGGTGGTGGGGCTTTTTTACCCTCCCCAGCAGTGGTGGGATATGACCGTACACCCCTGTACAGGCGTACCAGTGCCTGCTGGGAGCACCAGGTACCCGTTCCGGTACGGTACTCTGGAGGGCCCACCTGCCTGCCTGCTCTCCTTACCTCTATTTGAGCCACTGGGGCATTCGCGCACGCGCACGGAGCATACGGCACCTGCGTGACGCTCCGTTGAGCAGCTGGAGCATCACAGGCAGTGGGTATGCTTGTGCATGCTGCGCATGTGTGCAAGGTGGACGCCCAGCCCCATTGTAGCAGACTGGTTGCAACGGGATCCGGAACTCACCACTACTCCCCAGGCTCTGGAGGCTTTCCTCAAGCCTCGGGGGGGGGGGAACAGCCTCCCCAAACTCCGAATACCATCTGGAAGCCGCAAATGAACTTCTGATAGGCCTATTTATCGCCTTCCCCAAGCCTCCACACGTGCCCTGCACTTACCTGCATTCACAATGGGGACTCCTGGGAGGGGTGGGGTGGACGGGGCCAGCCAGGAGTGGGATTTGGGAATCTTAGCTAGAGGTTCTCCTGAATGGCTGTTTTTGTGCTGTCGCAGCAGTGCAACACAACAGCCATGAAGTGACCACGGTCATGAGCAACCACCCGGCAAACCCCCTTTCCAGCCGGGCACAGCGCCATTCACTGACCTAGGGGTATCGCCAAGCCGTGTGAGCGTCTGTTCGCCGCTGCCCGGTTCCCGCGGCTTGGCGCCATCGAAATGCCAGTGAATGGCGCTCTGCATGGCTGGAAAGGGGGGGTTGTGTGAGCGGGTATTCCGCTCCCGCTTACGCACCTCCAAGCCTCATGATGCCCTGGCCCAACTCTCCCTGCAGAGCCAGGGCACCTTTGCTGCCACCGCCACCACCATCCCAGCATGCCTTTTTTGGCAGCTTCCAAACCGAATCTTCCAGCAGTGGCCACTCTGGGCGTATGCTCTATGGTTGTACGCTCAGCTGGAAGCTGGCCCAGGAGCATACTTGAGCTCCTGTAAGGATATAAATGTATTAAATAAAGGTTTGTTATACGTTCAGGTACTTTTGTGTTGAGTTTACGTTTACCGACAAAGAAATAAAGTATGTAAACGTAAATGCAACACAAAAATAGTTTGTTGCAAAAGTGACTGCCTGAGAAGGCTCCTAGATTGGGGGTGAAAGGCAAAAACGGAAGCAGTATGTTTCTGTCCCACAATTGGGTAAACCAGGATGCCCTGATAGACTGGTCTCATGAGAAAAACATTTCAGGTGTTTTGGTTGACTCTCTTGACCGCTTTGCATTCTGTTTCATATGGCCGATCTCACTGAAATAACGGTATGATAAATAGTAGAAAAACAATGTTTAGCTAAGTATCTGGTCCATGTGGACAACCTATAGTAATTGTTAAAGTATAGGATGTAGTTTTGTTAATATGACAGAGGGAAAAAAAGAGAGCCGATATTGGATTGTGGGATTCAACCTCACCTTTTTTGTTGTGTCTGATTAGTTCCAGAACTTAAATTAAATTGTTTTCACATTTATAGGTATCCTGAATTCTGCCCCACTCCTCTTACCAGGACGACACTTACTGAATGCTAGTTTGTTAACATTAAGCATAGGTGGAATGGTTCCGTACATGATGGATCCAAGTTACACAACAGGGTTGACTTGCTTAGGATCTGTATCTGCCCTGTCTGCCGTAATGGTAAGTGTGAATCTATAATAAATTATGAATAGATATTCCAAATTTTAACCAGATGTGGTAAATAACCTGATCAGTCCTTCCTTCTGAGTACAGAGGATTCTAAAGAGCTTTTTAATTTGGTATGAATTCTTAAGCCTATCATTGTGAGCATCAAGAAACATAGAACTGGTCTGATGATTGCAAGTGGTGTTAAGAACCTCTTCACGTCTCCGAACTGTTGATGCAATTTAAGTGGGGGGAAAAATAGAGACTTTAAGAGCAGGAGTGGCTGATCGTAGCCATGAGGGCTGCAGTGTGGCTTTCAAAACGCTTTGGGTGGACAAATAAATACCAACCAAGATAATATATGTAGTGGAGGCATTTTTGAAGTCTTTTGGGTTAACACATATTTTTAATGAGGATATAAATTCAGAAATCGTTTCGGAGAAAGATAGCAAAAATGCTCAATAGTATGGGAAGCAAAGCTATGGAAAAGAAAGCTTGCATTACAAGGACTAAATAGAGATAGAGAAAGAATATGAGAGTCGTCTTTAAAGAATTGTTTGTTTTTTAAAAAGGCCAGACTAGAATTCATGGGATGGATATATTTTCAGTCACTGATTAAGAAAAACTTGTTCCTGATAAGAGCAAAACAACAGTGGAAACAATGATTTAAACAATTTAAAAACACGACAATCCAAAACTTTATATTAAAGCTGGGGATTTATTGGGAATGTTCCAGTTCCAGATGCACCTGCAAATTTACATACAAAAATTCTCTTTAATTTCAACTTATGACTTAAGCGGCTTTCTCTAGCCTTGTTTGATCAGAATTCCCAGGAATCCTGGCTAGATATCTAGGAATTCCAGGAATTACAATCCAACATATCTGGAGATTTCTTTTTGAGGTTAAGTCTGATTTCAAGGATATGCAGAGTTTTTGAAATTACTGTATTTTTTGGAGTCTAAGATGCACCGGAGTATAAGACACACCAAGATTTTGAAGAGGCAAATTAAAAAAAAAGTTTTTGGGCTCTGCAGACCTCCCAAAACGGCCCGTTTTTTTGTGAAAACTGGCCTGTTTCCCCTCTCCCCAAAGTCATGAATTTAAGAGGCTTGTAGAGTGCTCCTGGGGACTGGAGGGGGGGGGCAAAAACGAGTTAAAAATGGTCTATTTTTCACAAAAATGGGCCCATTTTTTGTCCAAAAAAGGGCATGCATAGCCTTTAGGAGGCTTATAGAGTGCTCCTGGGGGCTGGGGACCTGTTTTTCACTCATTTATGCCCTCCCCAGCCCCCAGGAGCACTCTGGAAATCTCCTAAAGACAATGCATGAACATTTTGGTGAAGGGGTGGGGTTTTGGGAGGCAAAAAAATCCTGTATTCAGTTTATAAGACGCACCTAGATTTTCAGCCTCGTTTTTGAGGGAAAAAGGTGCGTCTTATACTCCAAAAATATGGTAAGTTGGTTCTTTATAAAGAAAGAAGTATCTGAGTAATGCTTTGTGGGATTCTTTTAGGCTGTCCTCATGGACATATTAAAAACTCAATTATGAATTCAAGTAGTTCTTGATTTATGACCATTTGTTTAGTGACAAATTTACAGGAGCACTGAAAACAGTGACTTACAAGCAATCCTCACACTTAATGACCGTTGCAGCATCCCTGTGGTCATGTGATTGTAATTCAGGCACTTGACAATCATTGTGCATTTAGGATGGTTGCAGTATCCCACACTTCGCGACTTTCTCAACTGGCTTCCAACAAGCAAAGACAATGGGAAAACCGACAGGGAAGGTCACAAGTTGCAGTCATACGAAGTTTTGCTTAATGACTGCACTGCTTTATGATGGTTTTTCTGGTCCTTACTGAGTTCATAAGTCAAGAAATCTCTGAAAAATACACTCAGAGATATACTACATTACTTTAAAACTTCCAAGTTGCAAACTTTTTCCGTTTTGAACAAATCTGTCCATATGTCTAACCTAGAAGTCCCCAGAAGTCAGTAGGAAGTGGAAAGGGTTTCTGGCACCCCACTTATGTAAGCAGTGTGCTGGGACCTAATCTTTTCCTGTCTTCTCCAGATTTCACTGTCTTCAGATCCCCTTGCATACTGTAAAGTAATAATTTTACTGTGCAAGTTTTTTTTTATACTTCATGGACTTACAGTCTCTTGGAATGCCACTTGTTCATAAGCAGAGCATTGTCTGTGTAATCATCTAAATTTTGTTTTATTTTGATGCTATATTTAGTATATTTAAAAGTTTCTACGAGTTTTGTTTTAAAGTAAGAGAGAATGTCTGTCACCTCTGGATTCTAGTTACAAATGTTTTGACTTAGTGATAACTGCCTGCATTAATATTTCAATTTTGGCTCCCCCCCCCCCCCCGCTTTCCACAGGGAGTTACTTTGACAGCCGCCATTGGGGGTGCCGACATGCCTGTTGTTATTACTGTCTTGAACAGCTATTCCGGCTGGGCACTCTGTGCTGAAGGATTCCTGCTTAACAACAATTTATTGACCATTGTGGGTGCCTTGATTGGTTCTTCTGGGGCCATCCTGTCTCACATCATGTGTGTGGTAAGGAGATTTTGGAGATGTCCATTCCAACACTATCTGTTTCATTACATTTTCTCTGCCTGTGGGAAAAGCTTTTTATTGTATATTTTGTTCTCTTTCTGGGCATTTTCAGCCACTTCCTTTTCTCCTTTCTTCCCTCTCCTCATTTTTGCATGTACATATCTTTTGAGTAAAATTGGTATGTTCATGAATGTCGCAAACCAATTTAGATGGAGGACAAAATTATTTTTCTTGCCATGTGACTATTTAATGTTCAATGCTAACAATATCATATAAATAAAACTTCACAGGAGGTAATTTAATAAGATTTGAAAAAGAAGAGGAGGGAAATAGGAAGACTAGTGCAGTACAGAAACTTAAGTACTGGTAGATACTTTAAAAATATTCAATAGAATGAAAATACTCTAGGCAGTTTTTAAAGCTTTTAAAAGTTGAGAAAGACAGGTATCTGGAGGAAGAAGATTCTTTTGTGAGAGAAAGATTGCATTGTTCCTTCCTCAGCTGTAATTGGGCAGGGCCTTGCTTCAATTCAGCTCAACTCAACAGATGAAAGTATCAAAAAGTTTTAACTTTTGGAACCCAGTTAATTTGTTTTAATGCACCATATTTCATTTTTATTGTTACTATCATATGTTGCTTTGAGTGCTAGTTTACTCAGCTATGGAAAGTGGGGAGCAAGTACTTATAAAGATATTTTATTTGCTTTTTAAGATCATTTATGCCACAATTAATCATAAGAGCTGATTAATTTGTTTGCTTGCTGCCTTCAGCTTCTCCTCCACAAGATTTCAAGTTTTCAAATGAACTTTCCAATCCCGATCACAGTTAAAGTTATCATTCAACTTCAGCATACAGAATACTTTAAGCCAAATCTTGCCAAAATATAAATGAACATAAACCAAGCAATGGTTTAGGTATGTGAAAAAGAAATCTATTTTCAAAACAGAACATTTAGAGAACTCCAGAATGTTCCATTGTTCTTAGGAATCCCACTTGATCACTGAGGTCTATTTATCTCCCTTGGAAGCCTCTTTCATATCAGAAAACCAAGATAATATTAAGCAGCCTCTTGAAAGCACCTGTAATGCAACTTATGCAGAAAAGTATTTGTTTGTTGGTATAGTATTAGTATTTTGTGTTTTTTACATAGAGGGAAATCTCTACAGAAGAGAGAAACCTCATATCAATACTTGCGGCAATAAGCTACTAAAACTTTAAAAAGTGAATTAAAAAAAAAAAGGACAAAAATACATATTATCTCTCCTAGTTGAATACTTACAAAACTATTGCAACAATAATAGCTTCTCCCTTTGCAAAGTAGGCCCAAAATGTATGAGCTTGAACATCTATTTACAACCCATTTTTTGTCAAACATTACGTATATGAAAGAAAAAATAGTTAACAGGTTAAACAAAAGTTAAATTTCAAAGCCCTCTGTTAACAGACTGTTATTGTAATTTATTCATAAAATGTTTATATGGTTTTGCATTAAACACAAATATATGTCCACTACCAAATACTATCTGCCAGTTGAAAAATTGTATTGCCATTATCAAACAAATCATTCAATCATTTGCATTTGGTAAAGAAAACCCATTGCCCAGGCCTTTGAAAGTTTGGATGGAAATTTAGTCCAGACCCAAAAGTAGGTTCCAGGCCAACTCCAGGATGTGTTGATCTTGAAGGGGGGCACCAAATAATTTTGCCTTTTTGTGTTTTTCCGGTGAGACCAGTATATCAGGGCAACCTGGTCTACCCAAGTATGGGACAGGGCATACTGTTTCTGCTTTCACCTTTCAGCCCCAATCCAGGAGCTTTTGCCTTTCTGGTTTGTGCCTTTGAGAAGCAGTAAGGGCCAAAGGCCTCTCTCTTTTGCCTGGGTTTGGTGGTAGTGAGGATAGTGGTGCAATCCTTGGGTAAAAGTCTAGCATAGGTGGTAGGAATTCATGCTCAAAATGGGAATGGTAGGATGCAGTAATGGGTTCCGGATCCTGTTGCAACCGGTACGCTGCGATGGGGCCGGGCGTCTTTGGCGGGCATGTGCGCTGCACACGCATGTGCACGCCACCACCCAGTGACACTCAGCTGCTTGGCAGAGGTCGCACAGACATTACACGCACGCACAGGTACGGTGTGGCTGCTGCTCCCAGCTACCACCGGTATGCCCATACCAGGCTATACCGCCTGGAACCCACCACTGGTAGGATGGATTAATAGGACTGGGATGAGAAGCTAGCCAGAAGTTATATGCAATTGTCTAGTATGGGAAAAATAGTTTGCTTTAATAGTGTGATTGGCTGTGTTTTTAGTATTATAAGTGAGATTTAGGATACCTTGTTTCTTGTTATTTTGCTGCTTTTCATTTTTTGCATGGCAGGGTTTGTATGTGTTTTCTTTCTTTGTTTGGGCCATGTTTCTGCAGATGAGAAGAAGATATTTCAGGCATATTGTGGACATTCCATCAGAAGAAAGGGGCATCCAGACTAAATATATGGAACACCGAAGTCTCCTAAGTGCTTGAGATAGAAGTTCTCCCTGGCCCCGTATTGACACCAAAAGCACACAGTAGTTTAAGAAATGATTGCAAGCGATAAAGCACAAGAGCAGGAGCTTAAGCGACGATGGTGCAAGATCTTGAGTGAATATGAATGAGTATAAAAGCAGAAGTAGCAACCAGAAAGAAGCTGTATTAGGTCTATTCTTGATGGCATTTCCAGAAAACTACTTGTAGTGGTGCAGTGGCCTAAAGGTGGAGCTCTCGCCTCACAATCAGGAGGCTGTTCGATCCTCGGTAGCGGCAGATATTTCTCTCTCTGGGCACAAATATCAGCTGCGAATTCTGCATTGGCGATAGGAAGGGCATCCGGCCAGTAAACACTCAGTTCCATTCGGTTGCCCTGACTCCACCCAGATGCAAGGAATTACGGGATCATTAAAAGATTTTTTCCCCCACAGAAAATGACTGAACTGTTGGGCTGTTTGGCAGATGGCCAACAGTTTAGTACCCCTGACTAGTTTGACTTTACCTCATGTAAACTATTTGTGCAGTGGATCAGATCACGCGGCTCCAAGCAATACCATAGCACTCTAGTATTTCTATATTTGCTTAGAAAACATCTGATTGAAATGTTATTAGATAGCATATATGTCCATGACGGCAGTTTGGCGGTTCGAATCCTAGTGCCACATAACGGAGTGAGCTCCCGTTACTTGTCCCACTTCTGCCAATCTAGCAGTTCAAAAGCATGTAAAAATCAAAGTAGAAAATTAGGGACTTTGATGGGAAGGTAACAGCTTTCTGTGCACCTTCGGCGTTTAGTCATGCCGGTCACATGACCACAGAGACGTCTTCTGACAGCGCTGGCTCTTCGGCTTTGAAACGGAGCTGAGCACTGCCCCCTAGAGTCTAGCACGTATGTGCGAAGGGAACCTTTACCTTTATTTTATCTCCATGTCACTTCCTAATAAAATTCCGTTTCCTGAGTATAAAATTAAACTTGGCAGCAGCTTGATTAAATAACCATAACACCAGAAATTTGGCAAATGTTACTATAATATTGCTATTCCTCAGCTGCTGTACTTTTGTTTTCTTAACTGTCTAATACTGATGCCTTCATGCGAGTATCCAAAGAATCACTTTTCTATGTTCCTGCTAACATTTTCTGATTACATATTTGATAAGACACACATTGTTTCCAACACTGTTGGAAACATGGTATCTCTGAATTACACACACAGGCCATTTCTTGTAGGTAGACAAGTTGCTAAAACGTTTCACCTTTTAACTTCGTTTTCTTCGTTTTCTTTCAATCGATGGCCACTAGATGTCGATAAATCTACATAAATGAGTTCCTAGAAACAAAATACCTACTAAAATTGTGGAGATTTAATCTCTACCTGATGATGGTACTGCTCCTCCTTTTTAAACAAATATTTTTAAAGTTGTATTTTATTATTTTTATATCATGAAAACAGTAACTGCATTGACCTTAATGCTTTTTTCAGTAATCCTCTTAATTTTTTCATCTGTTCTACTCTGTTCTGCCTTCTTTTCTTTTTTCACATTTCTCCAAAGAAAGACCTTTGATATCTTCCAATGCCTTTAGGTAGAATTGTGTTTGGTATTTGCATAATTGCATCAACTTGAGGTTGGAATATTATGGGAAATCAAAACTTGGAGTGGGATGAAGGGAAGGACAATACCAAAAAAAAAAAAAAAAAACACTTTGCTGAAATAATTGCTTTGTGGAATTGTGTCCATTGTGCTTGGTTTTAAATGTCAATTTATTCAAAACACCCAGTTATGCTTTTCCCCCCCTTTCTTTTTGCTCCCTTAGGCTATGAATCGCTCTCTTGCTAATGTGATTCTTGGAGGATATGGTACTACTTCAACAGCTGGTGGGAAGCCAATGGAAATTACTGGCACTCATACAGAAGTGAATATGGACGGTGCAGTTGATATGATAAAGGAAGCCAATAACATCATAATCACTCCAGGTGAAATTGGGCTGCCTGTATTCTGTAACTGTTGAATGTAAACTCAGAATTTCCAAGTGTACAAATTGTTTGAAAGCCAGCAAGAGGATTTTTCATTAAATTAATTTTATGCCCTCAGTTTGTTAAAAATAGGCTACATTCGTGTGAGTTTTAAGCAGTTGCTGCTTTCCCTTCAGAGTTATCAGGAGCATACATCTCATACAAGAGCATGTAAAAATAAGATCATAGGGATTACACAAGAGGCAATTAGTCCAAGAGATAGGGAAAAAAATCCCTTAAACCCAAGTTGCTTAAACCCAAATTTCTTCTTTTTAAAGAGTATATGAAGATAGTCCAAAAGACTCCTTCTTTCCAATTTTAATGTAGAATGTACAGATCTCAAAAGGAGAACTACATCAGTGTGTGATGTTTGAGGACTGGGTTATTCATCATTGCTTTGCCTTGGCTTATGTGTTGAGCAACACTGTTGAATTCTACCTGCTCCTCTGGCATGCTGTAGAACTCAGGTTGAACTCTGCACTCAGCAGTGGAAGTTCACCATACCTTGTCTCTAACCCAAACTTATTTCCAGTGCTATTGTGATGAAAATGTGGATGGTAGGGTTCAGATATACCACCTGAAACTTCTATAGCATGCTAATCTAATAAATAAAACACAATATTAGAGAATCACAGCACAGCAAAGTTTAAATGAGTTAGTCTAAGGAATGAAAAAGGGAATGGTTCACCTATGCAGCCACATCTTTGTGTGGCTTTGTTAATGATGTAGCCCAGATTGTAAATGAAATGGATGCCCAGTTCTACTGCCTGATTCAAAAAAGACTAATTGAGATCCATGCATTTGTCAACAATGTAGAGAGCAGCTTTACCTAGAACAACTTATCCTACAATGATCGTCAAAGAATGATGATTGTAAATGATTTCTCCAAAGCACTTGAGGATATGACAAGAAGCAATGGGTGGAAACTAATCAAGGAGAGATGCAATTTAGGATTAATTAATCAGTGGAATAATTTGCCTCCAGAGGTTGGGAATGCTCCAACCCTGGAGGTTTTTAAAAAGAGATTGGATAATCATTTGTCTGAAGTGGTGTAGGGTTTCCTGCTTAAGCAGGGGGTTGGACTAGAAGACCTCCAAGGTCCCTTCCAACTCTGATATTCTATTCTAAAGAATAACAGCCTATCCCACATTCTCAGGAAAGACTCAGAGGGTGAGTAAAAATACCAAATACAATTCAAATATCTAGCTGACACTGCAACAAACCACAATAATAACGAACCATAATAATAACTTAAACCTGTATGCTGCTTGACTCCTAGTGTGCAATATAAATTATATGTTTGGAATTATATAACCCAAAGTCCTTATCTTGATTTTCTCCTACCTTAGTTTTGGCATTGCTTCTGATAATTGCATTCTATGTAGCAACAATTGTGTGTTCATAGAACTATTTCCTAAAAAAGTACTTTGTGGTAAGTTGACTGAATATAATACTTCAAGTTATAGCCAGGTTATATCCTAAGAGTAAACAATATAAAAGTAAAAATTATTTGCCGAAAATAACTTAATGGGGTATTGATTGATGGATTGTGGCCCCCAAAATCATCCACTGATCTCTTATGAGTGAGAGTAGATTTAAACCATTATGCCATGGGAAAATTGACCATGAGATTTATTTCATTTAGAAATTTTAGGCCACTTGACTCCCACTGACTCTGAGAAATACGAATTGATGAAAGAGAAAAAGAGATCATGAAATCTCCTAAAGCAATATATACACCCCCCCCCCAATCTATCAAGCAGGGTTCAACCTTCACTTTGCCCCCAAACCTGGGAGAAT
Source organism: Thamnophis elegans (assembly GCF_009769535.1). Lineage (NCBI taxonomy): Eukaryota > Metazoa > Chordata > Lepidosauria > Squamata > Natricidae > Thamnophis > Thamnophis elegans. The sequence goes on along the minus strand of NC_045543.1, from coordinate 125,970,091 downwards.
CACCATGATTTTAATAGATTCTTGAAAGCTATCAGGATGGGAATGATGTGGGTTCTTAGGGAGATATAATTTCAGCAGGCACGTATAGAGCAAACATATTTCCTGGGTTTCACAAGACAATACTAGATCTGGACCATGCTGTATTGCAATAGCAATAGCACTTAGACTTATATACTGCTTCACAGTGCTTTTACAGCCACCTCTAAACGGTTTACAGAGTCAGCATATTGCCCCCAACAATCTGGGTCCTCATTTTACCCACCTCGGAAGGATGGCAGGCTGAGTCAACCTTGAGCCTGATGAGATTCGATCTGTCAAATTGCAGGAAATTGCATAGAAAACAAAACCACATTAGGACAGAGGTTCCCAATCTCCCATCCATGGTCTGGTACCAGGCTGTGGCCCACCGGACCATGCAAATGGCAGATGAGCATGTGAAGCTCCATTTGTGTAAGCTGTGTGTGTGTGTGTGCATAACCACTCCCTTCCCCCTAATTGCTGCCACTGCTGCTACGCGGAGCTGGAAGTATTCCGAACCATTGTATAAGGGTACTCACCTGGAGGTGCTTAACTAAGAATATGCACTAATCATTTCTTGCATATTGAATCTTTATAGTCAGAACATAAAGGATTGAAAATCTGAAGAACCAGAGCTTTATTCAAATACATCATTTATCTTGGACCTTTTCCTCATTTCTGCAGGATATGGCCTGTGTGCAGCAAAGGCTCAGTATCCAATCGCTGATTTAGTGAAGATGCTGAGGGAAGGAGGCAAGAAAGTCAGGTCAGTGGAGGATGGTTTTTATAATGCACTTGTGTGTTTTAAGAGTTCACTGTTTTGGCAGAATGTCTCTCTTTCTTATTTTTGATTCCTGATAAATGTAAAATGTATATAATCTATTTGAGAGCTGTTCTAATGCTGGCATCTTTTAAATGCTGATATCTTTCAAGGTGGCTTGCTTACTTCCAGTAAAAAATCAGAAAAAAAGTTTCCTAAAAGCTGGTAAAAGCCACTTTCTTTAATTAATTCATGTATTTTGTTTATTAACCTCATCTTTTACCATAAATTGTCCAAGGTAACCAATGTGACCAAAAATTCTAATACAGATAGTCCTCGGCATTTAAGCCAGAAAAAAAATCTGTTTCCAAGTGACACAGTTGTTAAGTGAGTTTTGCCCCATTTTATGATCTTTCTTGTTAAGTGAATTGCTGCAGTTGTTAAATTAGTAACACAGTTGTTAAATGGATCGGGCTTCCTCATTGACTTAGCTTGTCAGAAGGTCACAAAAGATGATCACATGACTCCAGGACACTGCAACCATCATAAATATGAACCAATTTCCAACCATCTGAATTTTGATCACACAGCCAAGAATGCTGTAACACTCATAGATATAAAAAACAGTCATGGGTAACTTTTTTCAGTGCCATTGTAACATCTTTTAATGGTCATTAAACAAATGATTGTAAGTCAACGACTATCTGTAGACTCCTTCACACTCTGTTCTAAGAATACAAAACTGAATTAAGAACATACCATTTTTACATTATCCCCTTCCATTCTCTTTGATTTCCTTGTGTTAAGATTTGAAAAGGCATGGAGCAAGAAGCAGATTTTTTTTATAATGCACAGATAATGCTCAGTAAATTACTCTATATATTAAAAATGGCTGTGTGTGTGTGTGTGTTTCAGCATAACTCTGAAACACCTCAAACAATTTCAACCAAACTTGGTACACAGATGACTTACTCTCTGTAAAAAATATTGTGGGGGTAAGACACTCCTAAAACCACTCGGGGTTTGTATTCTGTTAAGATACAGCCTGTTGTGCATTAAAATAGTTTCTACTGTACTGCCCTAAAATGGCTTCTACTATGCAGCGCAGTGGAGTTGCCATGGTAACTGAATACTCCACAAGGGAGCTCCCTCTGGTAAGGGAGAAAATTCAACATTAGAAATTACTTGTGTTCCGGACATTTCCCCCCTATAAATAAATACCCGGGCAACTCCGGGGTTATCTGCTAGTAAGATAATACCAATGGGAGATGCAGTTGAAGTATGAAATGATCTGCTGGGTGTCTTGTTCAGTATGTTCTGCTGCCACACCTTGCCTATCCTTGCCTGAAAAGGAGAAGCAGCAATAGGCTCTAATTAACTGCAAACGGTTGTTTTGTGATCAGTTTTACACTTCATTCAGAACAGAGTTTCTTTGCCTGTTGTACTCCACCTTCCCTTTACCCACTTTAAAGCCAATATTGGATCTTTTGAACTACTTTTCTCCAACGTGGTTCTTCTTACCTCCCACTCAGCACATCTGGAGAACACCAGGTTGGGGGAAAGTTTGTTATGTACCCCATTCGAATGGGAGCATCTAAGGACATATTTCTTCCTTTCATGTGAACAGGCCTACTGGCTTGAAATGCCAGATCTGTTCATATTTCCTATTTAACACGCTGAGTCTTTGAACTGGTCTTAGGTCTTTCAACACGCGAATTGAGTTTTCTGCTACTGAAAATATGAATGCTGCTATTGTGTGACCTACTCGAGGATAATTCTATCAGTTAAATTCTAGTGTGAATATACTTGTGGTTGGATCTAAGAAACCATCACTTTGCTTCTTATAGCAGGAATTAACCCACCAGCTAAACAGAGTTTGACTGCCCTTTTCCTTGTCCCTCCCTTAATCTTTTCTTTTTTTTTAACTTTTTTTTCTTCTTGGCTCCTGTGTGGGCTAGTTTTTCTCTTTGATTTTATTTTTACTCAGTGACAGAAAGCATAAAAGCCTCAGCTTTTGTATATCAGCGCTTTGTGTGCAGGAGAGACTGGAACTTTTTGATGTAACTGCATTAGATCTTAAAGCCCGTTTTGGCAAGCGTTTGCCACAGCCATTACCTAGAGGGCTTTAATGAAAGAAATCTGTATTTTCTGTTTGTGGTAAGTTGGGTCTTTCATCATGGTGTTTATTGAGTGCAGCTGTTCACCCTCTCCTTCCTGTAGGCCCATGGAGCCCCAGGTCTCTGGCCCACTTTGCATCCAGATGTAATGACATATTTACATATTTGTGACAGATAAAATGTCATCCTGGACACACAGTTGTCATCCGAACATAATATCTGTGTGCTGGTAAGAAAGAGGTTTCTTTCACACCATCTGAGGAGGTCGCCTGATGGCAAGGCACTGCTTTTTTGGCAAATCTTCTCCACAGCCATAACATGTTCTGAATGGGTTACAGTTGTGTTGTATTAGTACTTGTGCCAGATTTTTCTGATTCAGAAGGACGCCACGGTAGAGGTATAGTCTGTCTGAATTTATTAAAATATTTCCTAACCTCACCATTTACCACAAAGTTCTCCTTCATAGCAGATTCAATCTTTGATGTGTTAATAAACTCAGTCAAAAATCTCACTCACTCACTCACACACACACGCTTTTCCTTCTATTTCTCTCTCTCTCTCTCTCTCTCTCTCTCTCTCTCTCTCTCTCTCTCTCTCATGCACACACACACACACACACACACACATTTTTCCTTCTATTTCTCTCACTTCCTCTCAGTTCCTACTGTCTTACTTCAAATAATAGGTGCTTTGTAAGCAGATGCTAAAAATATGATTTTTCCTTGAAGTCTCAGCTGAGTAACTTTCAGGTGAATGTAGGAAATTATGTTTGGTCCCCCTATAAATAAATACCTGGGCAACGTTGGGTTATCAACTAGTTGCTTATAAAGTCCAAAAGCTAACAATCTGCTGGATGAATCATTTCAGTCTGGGCTTTCAAATCAAGGAGACCATAAGTGGAGCATAAACTTGGATGGATAGTGGGTCCTCTGAGCTTGTTTTCTTTGTTTCATTACACGATTAAGTAACATCAGTGCTAGGAGGGAGAGGGGTTTGCTCGGTTTATATACAGGCAGCCTTTAGTTTACAGCCATTTAGTGGCCATTTGATGTTACAATGGCACTGAAAAAGTGATTTATAACCATTTTCACCTTTATGACTATTGCAGCATCCCCATGGACATGTGATTAAAATCTAGCAACTGGTTCATATTTACGATGATTGCAATGTCTCGGAATGATGTAGCATTCTGACAAGCAAAGTCAATGGAAAAGCCAGAATCCCTTTACAACTGCTGTTTAACAACTGCAGTGATTCACTTAACAACTGGCAAGACAGGCTGTAAAATGAGGCAAAACTCACATAACAACTATCTCTAGCCACAGCTTGCAACAGAAATTCTGGGTTCCATTGTGGTTGTAAATCAAGGACTACCTTTAGTGGCTTAGCCTTTGTCAGTGTTGTGGGAATGTTCTTGGTGGTTTCTTGATTAGGCTGTTGTTCATTGTTAATGTAATGTAATGAACATTGTCTGAGTTAAAACCTTGATTGGAACTTACTACTTTTGTCTGAAGTGTTTACATTTGTCTGAAGTGGTGAAGGGTTTCCTGCCTGAGCAGGGGGTTGGACTAGAAGACCTCCAAGGTCCCTTCCAACTCTTCTATTCTATTCTACCCTACCCTACCCTACCCTACCCTACCCTACCCTACCCTACCCTACTCTACTCTACTCTACTCTATTGTTGGTCTAGCTTTATTCTTCATGTTAATCTCTGATTATCTAGGTGTTGATTCCTGGTAAAAGAATGTTTTTGCTTCCTCCTTCCCCCTACCACCCTAATAAGTGTATAGAAATTGGTCATGAAATCAGGTTTCCCTGCCGTTACTTCAACTGCACTAATGCTCTTTTGATTTGTTAAAAACAATAGGAGGTTCTTTATAAAATGTTATTTTGAGCTATTTCAGTAATACACCATATTAAATAAAATCTAAAATGTTAGATTTCATGTAACAGTTTGAGAATACATAAACCAGTAATACAGAAAATGAATTTTCCCCCTGAGTTATTAACTATAAATATATCTCCACTTAATAAAAGATAAACACAGGCAACTGTAAATAATGTTTTTATTGTGTTTGAGAGCTAAAGTAAAGCCTAATACCATTTCTGTCTTTCTCATAGGTTGAGAAAGGATTTTTGCATCCTTACATATACTTTTGTGTTTTATAATTCATTGCAGGACTTACGTTTTAATGCTTTCACAAACATCTGCAAGCAAGGCACTGTAAATTTCTATTGCTATATGTTCATTCAAGGACTTGTAAAACTACATTTATTGGGGTAATGCTCTGTCCCTCCTCTCTTCTTTATCAGCCAAGAGTGACCTGGAGGCTATGACCACAACTGTATGCTTGTTTTTTTCAGAATTATATTGTAATCCCCCTTGAGCATAGGACATACTCAAGTTTGCTAAATTTCAATATATGGCTGCGTAATTTCCTTTTTGTCTATGCTCTGACGGCTATTTAAATTGAGATGTTCTAAAATCTGATAGTAATGATCTATATATTTTAATTTGAAAATAGGAAAAAAAACCATGCAGACATACGCTCTTACACAATAGCACTTTGGAATTATTTTAAAATGCCGATCATGTAATTATGTTGTTCGCTTCTTTCACTATATTTTTTTAGATTCAATACATTGTGACATTGTATATGAACTGCAAGCCTTTTTTAATTCATACTGCTTGCTCAGTATCTTTTCAATATCAGTACATCAGGAGGTCAGCGTGTGTACTACAAATGTTGTCTCAGCACAAAATTACTGGCAAGCTTCAATGCTCTTATACTGACGGTGCTTTTTCTGTAGTTTTCTATCGGTCTAAGAAAGTTATTTGTGGCTAACTTATAGTTGCTGCTGCTGCTGCTGCTGCTAATAATAATAATAATAATAATAATAACAACAACAACAGGTACATTAAAGAAAGAAACAGAGTCACTAATCCTGGCTGCGCAAGAACAAGCTATCCGCACAAATGCCATTAAGGCCAAAATCGAAAAATCCTCTGATGATGCCAAATGCAGACTTTGCAAAGAAGCTGCTGAAACTGTTGATCACATACTCAGCTGCTGTAAGAAAATCGCGCAGACTGATTATAAGTTGCGGCACAATTCAGTAGCACAAATGATCCATTGGAATTTGTGCAAAAATTATAATATTAAAACAGCAACAAACTGGTGGGAACATCAGCCTGAAAAAGTCACCGAAAATCAGATGGTCAAGATTTTGTGGGATTTTCGCATACAAACAGACAAAATACTGTCGCATAATACACCAGACATCACACTGGTTGAGAAAAATAAGGTCACAATCATAGACATCGCAATACCAGGTGATAGCAGGGTCGCTGAGAAGGAACATGAAAAAAATCACAAAATACCAGGACTTAAAAATTGAAATTCAACGACTATGGCACAAACCAGCAGTGGTAATTCCAGTGGTAATTGGCACACTAGGTGCTATTCCAAAAGCATTGGAATTACATTTAAAACAGTTAAAAATTGTCAAAATCACCATCAGTCAAATGCAAAAAGCCGCACTGCTTGGATCTGCACGTATATTACGAAAATACATTACGACGTCCTAGGCCCCTGGGTGGGGCCCGACTAGTAACCAATGCCAAATCCGGCGAAACAACTGGCCGCTGTGATACAATTGTATAATAATAATAATAGGCTAACTTGTATTTCCCAATTCCATGAAATTGGAGAAGTAACACTGGCCTGTTTTGGATGTAATGATAAACCATAGTTTAGCATTAAGGGAATAAGATTTTGAGTCTGTGGATTTATCATCCTTTCCAACCTTAGCATTACTATAAAATTCAGAGGATTCACTTACTTAAAATAATAGCAGTTTTAGTAACTGTGATTAATCTTTGCTAGTTTCACTAAACCATAATTTAAAATAAGCAGAACCTCTACTTTGGACATTAGTTTAACTATTGTTTAAAAACCTTTGCCACTTGAAGATGTGTGGACTTCAACTCCCAGAATTCCCCGGCCAGCCATGCTTGGGGAAGGTTGGGAAATATTTATTTCAACCAAGCTTACTTGACTCCTTGTGACTGCTTAGTTACAGCCTATCCCCCCCCCCCCCCCCCGAAACCTGACCATATTGCTGGTCAGAATGAGTTTTGCTGTGGCTTCCTTATCACTGGAAGTGGCTATTGTTCTTGATAACATCTAGCTGGCATAGTGGACTTTCCTCTATACTGAATAGAAGGAAAGCCCAGTTTGTGTGCACAAGTTTATCCTGTTGGCATGCAGCCAGATTCATTATTACATAAAGCTGGAAAAAATACGCAGTGATTATTGGCACAATGCAAGCTCATGTGTCTAACTTATCCCAGAACTTGTTTGCTATAATTTCATTAATAATCCATGTGCAAATAACTGTTGTAGCTTTTGCCAAATTTCTGGAGACACAAGTGATGCTAGTAAGCTACATCTGCTTGATGTCTAGGTTTTTTTTTCCCCATAACATTTTTGAGCTTTATGAAGAGTTTTATATGTTCGTTGCATCATATACTGTCACACTCCTGATCATCCCAGAATGCACTTTCTCTTTCCATTCTGTGTTTGAACTCTCTTGCCAGCTTTCCTGGAAACACTCTTTTTATGCTTTATCAGGAATACAATGTCTATTTAAAAAAAACCTAAGAACATACTATCCATGCAAGGCTTCTCTGGAAAACATGACTTCGAAGTCAAGGCATTGTAAAGAATGGATGGGCAGTCTCCAGGAGGACAATTTTAAAAGGCTTGTTTAAAATTATTTGGGCTTTTGTTGGAAATGATTGATCAAATGTTGTAACACCTGTTTCAGGCCTTAGTTTGTTGGGAAATCTTGCTGCCAAAGTTTGGCATACGTGGTTAGAAAGGCAAAAAAAAAAAAAAGGATGTTCAAGGGGTCACATATGATGATGTAACTTCAGTTTTTCCACCCTTGCTTTAAAGGGAAATATAAGAGTTGCGTATTTGTAATCTACAGTGCAGAGAACAGAATTGTGAAGGCAGTAGCGGTAGTCTTCATAAGTAGAAGTAGAACTTTGAAGAAACAATATTGACCCTTTTTGATTTTGGGAAGACTCCTGAGAACAATAATAATATAGCTAAGAAAAGAAACAAATGGATCATTGAACAAATACACTCATTGTTAACACTTGAGGCACAAATAATTGAGCTCAAATAATCCTACTTTGGACACATTATGTAAAGAGTTGAAAAGTCTAGCTCTCTTGAGAAATCTTTCATGCTAAGAAAGATAAAAGAATGATAGCGGCAAGGTGGATAGACTTGATTACAGTGGTCATTGGTGCAATGTTGAAAGATCTGAAGAGTGGGATTGGGGACAAATCAATTTGGAGATCTATGTTTATGGCTACTAAGAGTTGACACCACCTTGATGGCACAATTAAAAGCCGAAACTTTTAAAGACTTGATCCGGTCCTTGATAATAGAGGCAAATCTGAATGAAATATAATCTATTATAGATGACACTGTTACAGATGATACTGACAATCTCCTTGTTTCTCAAGACTAGTGTGGAAGCCCGATTTAGAAGCTTGCCATTGACCTATTGTTCAGGAATATCTTTATTGGACTCACTGGGTTTCTCTTGGCTGAACTTCAACAGTTCAAGTAAACAAAAACTCCTGTGCCCTGGAAAAAAAATGCAGTTACTTTTGAAAGCTTGATAGCTCTCAATTTGCAGATGTGTATATTCTTTCAAAATATTTGGCAGGGTTTCAAGAAAGAGTATGTTGCTTTCAGAATCGCTAATAGTGTATAAAATCCAAATATGCACCATAATTAAAAACTGTTTAAATATATAATGTTATTAGTTGCCTGAATTCTAATATAGTTCAGTGCAGAAATTCTGAAAACTCTTGCACTTCACTGTTTTCTGGAAAGAATCAGAATTGTTTCACATGGCTTGAGTTACTTAGTGGCTGGCTGAAACTTTAAGCTCCCTAATATTTTGCCCTATTTGTTCCGCTGTTGTATATCTGATTCTACATCTGGTCTTCGGTAGAATGATAGCAGATATTTCCTCTCCCCCCCCCCACCTTGGCCTTTCTCTCTCTCATGGTCTCTGTGCAGTTTTCAAATGGATTTTGGGTTTTTGGGGTAAGCAAAATGTCCATCATCCTTAGTGGCTGTTTTACTCCATTCAAAGTCTTAAGTGCTTATGAAGATAGTTGTGGCATCCGTACATTTTGATCCGTAAGGCAACTGAAAAAGGATCACAATTGGAAACATAACATAATAAATAAGGCATTCGTTTAACAAGGTCATGAACAATTAGAAAACAGAAAATACTCACAGAGGTAGGGCTCAGTCTGTGACTATAATGCAGTCTGCCCATTATGGTTGTAAATTCTGGTGGTCATTAAGTTAGACATCCATATGATCAACTTGCTTAAGGACCATAATCTCTGCTTTCTCCCTTGTGGTCATTAAGCAGAGCATGGGGGCCTCAGAAGATGGGGGTAGGCCTTGGGAGGCCTGGCAAAGGACCTGGCCATACTGCAGCACCTCTCCTCGCACCCCCAACCTGTGAGGCACCCCATGCTTCACTTCCTGTCCCACTGAAGCCCACACCCTTGGGTCTACCTCTCACCTGGCTGTGTCCCTGCAGACCTTGGATTTCCTTCCTGACTCACTGGATCGCACAACTCCTTCCTTGATCCACTAATCTTTTCCAAAGATCGCCTTCTGGAACAAGAAATGACCAATTTAACATGTGGTCTTCTTATACGGAGGCCATAGGGTGCCGTCCTGGAAGTGAGCATCATTTTTGGGAGCAGCTGCAATTCACAGATTGCGAGAATCAAAGCTACTTTCAAAATGGCAACCGCTTCCAGAAGGGCAGCATGCAGCCTCTGTATATAGGAAAGCTTGGCAGATCGGCAGCTTCTTTTTCCCAAAGACGATTTTCAGAAAAGGTAAATGAAGCGAGATGTGATGGGGGCATGGAGGAGGGAATGACATCCTGTGGAATAGGAAGCAACCCCAAGGCCTATAGGGACTCGGTTGGGTGAGGTGGTAGGCCCAAGAGACCCAAAGGGATGGGGTATTTGGGAAGATAAGTGGGAGAAGCTGGCTGCAGCATCCTTGTAAGGCCAGGCTGATTGCCAAATGCTCAAATTTTGTTAATGTGACCACGTGAACAGCTGCCATAACTTCAGGTACATGTCATAAGTCCCTTTGTTCTGCCTCATTATAATTTCAAACAGTCGCTGAATGAACACTTGTAAGACAAGAACTGCCTATACTTAAAACAACCTGGAAGCTTCATACTCGCATTAAAAAGCAAATCCCCTTTTCCCAAGTGACTCATTCTCGATGCCAATGTTTATTTATTCTAATATGATATTATATTCCGCTAACCAAAAGAGATATAATCTAACCAAAAGAGATACAATCTATACACAAAAATCCAAAGCCTTAGGCATATGTTTCTCTGAACTCCTTCAAAAGCTTTCTTTAAAATATAATTCTTTACACAACAGGAAAAGGTATACTAATTTCATTGAGAATAATATGACTTGTTTCTATTAATCGAATTTAAGCTTCATCAGATTTAATACTTGCTGTAATCTTGCACAGTTTTTGGATTATGCCCTTCTGTATACCATTCAAAGGCCAAATGAGAGAGAGGGAGGGAGAGGGAGTATGATCAATTAGATCTTTGGTAACTATATTGAACTATTGAACTCTACTTGGATGTGACATTGAATAAATAATTTTCTCATCTCTATAAACTGTGAATTTATACTGGGAAAATTTGCTGTGCTAATGATTAACAAACTGGTTAACACACGTATGATGTCTTTTACATATCCAGTAAATGAGTACACCAATTCTTTCACCATCTTAGGTTTGGCATTCATCCTGTGGCAGGTCGTATGCCTGGACAACTGAATGTACTGCTTGCAGAAGCTGGTGTACCATATGACATTGTTCTAGAAATGGATGAAATTAATGAAGATTTTCCAGGTGAGAGAAAGATGATAACTTGGTTGCATTTTTGCTCTAAATGATTTGTTTTTTTCTAAAAAGTAGTCGAATATTATACTAGTTAGTATACACTAACTAGTGTAATAATTCCAAAAGACGCTTTACTTGCAACAGCTTACATCCTGAGATGCTACTTTTAGCACCATTAAACAACATCTTTAAGAACCGTGATGGTGTGTAGTGCTTAGAATGCAGTATTGCAGGCTAACTCTGCCGACTGCCAGCAGTTTGATTTTCACCAGCTCATGGTTGACTAAGCCTTCCATCCTTCCGAGGTCGGTAAAATGAGGACCCAGATTGTTGGGGGCAATATGCTGATGCTATAAACCACATAGAGAGGTCTGTAAAGCACTGTGGAGCAGTATATAAGTCTAAGTGCTATTGCTATCTGCCTATCCCAGGTCTTGGGAAGGATGACTGTGTGACCAACCATAATATACTAATAGGGACCTTGAATCCAATCTCAAAACTTCTGGAGTGCTGCTTGAAAATCACCATGAGTCAATTGCAAGAGGCAGTTTTACTTGGAACTGATGTTAGGAGTGTAAACCTGCTACAGTCAAATTTGAATTCTGTTGACTTAATGAATAAATACATCTATGATGTCTTCTTAGGAACACTGCAAACAAATTTGCCTTTGCCTTTTTCTGGATTTTTGTGTGTTTAAATCTAACATAATGTTGAGATTTCCTGACAACTTCCCATCCAAATACAAGCCATACCTAAACTGCTTAGTTTTGTGGAATATGCCAAAGTCAATTAGGATTACAACCTAATAACAATACAAACATAAAAGAGAAATAAGAAACATTCATTAATCAGAACATTTTAAAACAAACCTAAACTCTGCCTAATTTAGTTTTCCAACCTCTGACAAATAGTGGTGTTGAAACTAGGTTAGCTCCCTTAGCAGAAAATTGCATTGGGAGCAATGATCAAGAAAGTTTGCTCCTCTAAACCCCAACAACTAACCTAAATAATAGTAGTTTGAAGGTAGTACACACTACTAAAACAGCTATTCTTTATATCAAAGTTTTGCAACTTGAAGAAACAACAAGTTTTAGGGTGTGCCAATAAAACTTGCCCACTTGTAGTTCTTAGTGGGGTGAGGGTTTCAGTTTAAGAGAGATCTAACCCAAAATTTGTTACTAATAATAACTGGAGTTCTAGTCATTAATTAATATGTGTTTTTTCCTTGTATTTTTATTGTAGAAACGGATCTGGTCCTTGTCATTGGAGCTAATGACACAGTTAATTCAGCTGCCCAAGAAGATCCAAATTCTATCATTGCTGGAATGCCTGTTCTTGAAGTTTGGAAGGCAAAGCAGGTGAGTGACAAAATATTGTAATAGAAATTGTTCTGTATGGAGAACTAGGCAGGCAGGTACTGAGACAAGGCAGGTTGAACAGTAACAAACAATTTTTATTCTAACAAGTTAACAAGGCAAGTGCAAGTCAACTCTTGAAATGGCAACAACAACATTTGCCATCTGACAGCTCTTTATATAGGAGCTGTCAGATAGCTGGGCCAATAGAAAGGCTGCATTCTCCCGCTCTCTGGCTGCTTGTGTCTTAGCCACTGAGGAGCATCCGGCAGCTGGCAATGTCTTTGGGCAGTGCAGTAGCCCCAAGGACTTAACAGAAATCCCATGCCTTATTGATTTCTTTAAAATCATTTACATATTTAGAAATCTGCTAATATCCCACAGCTCTTCTTCTTTTCTTTGAACAGCTTAAGTAAAAAATGCTAATAAGTGTAGACGAGTACCTAAGATGATAAGGAAAAGAACACAATTATTTGAAAATTATCTGCCGGAGGCAGCGCCATTAGCACCCCTCCCCCCTACCTATTTTCTAAACCCTTCTGGCCTTTTGGAAAGGCCTTAAAACCTGACTTTGCCAGTTGGCCTGGGGCTCTCATGGGTACATACCAGTGGTGGGTTGCAGGCAGTACAGTACCGGTATGGGTGTACAGGTACCCGGTATACGGGTACCGTTCCATTACGGTGCTCCGGAGGGCCCACCCACCTGCCCTAGCTCCTTACTGTCTTTTGAAGCTGTTGGCTCATCTGTGCACGTGCATGGCATGTACAGTGCCTGCACGACACTCCGCCGAGCAGCTGGAGCATAGCAGAGGCTTGCGGAAGCGTAGTTTCCAGCTACAATATATGCGCGCGTGTGCATGTGGGTGATGCCGGGGCCATTCCAACCGTACTGGTTGCAACGGAATCCAGAACACACCATTGGTGCATACTACACTGGAGATGGTTGGTGAAGTGATAGAAGGATAAAAGCCCACCCCTGCAACATTTTGTCCTCTTGGTTTTTTAGCCTTTGCTTAATTGTTGTTAATTTTAATATTTTTAATATTTATGTTTTTATGGCATTGTAAGACACCCCAGAGTCAGATTAGTTAGTGAAATGGACGGCATACAAATTTAATAAACAAATAACAGACTTCTACAATCCTGATATATTTATTTATCTCTTTCCTAATGTAGATTATATGAGTGTAAACTTTACAGTGCCTGTAAAGATGCTGTAAATATAACAGACAAGTTCTTGTTTCAGGTGATTGTTATGAAGAGATCTCTGGGTGTTGGATATGCAGCAGTGGACAACCCCATCTTTTACAAGCCCAACACTGCCATGCTTCTAGGAGATGCTAAGAAGACTTGCGATGGTCTGCAGGCCAAAATGAGGGAGTTCTGCCCAAATTAAATATTAAAATGTACTCTTCGGCCAGTATGAACAAAACAAAACAAAAACAAAAACTAAAAAGTGTTATGTATCAACTTTAAAAGATAAAGGTTAGCAAGTGTTCTTGAAATGAAGATCTTTTTTAAAAAAGGAACATTAAGGTCCAGAAAAGCAGTGATTTTTTTTACAAAAGAGCAGGAAAATCAAAGAAAAGAAAAGCATTGAAGTGAACATTCTTGAGCAATCAGAACCCGGAATACATACAGCTGAATGCAGTCTATTTTAGAGGAATTTTCCTTTGGCAACCACAATTTAACACAATGAGACTCAGGAATTTGGAGAATCTCTCTCTTTTATGTGACATAAGATATAAGGGAAACAACCATTAAAAGTTCTGTGGCTCCAGAATTTGTTAATGATTCCCAGTGAACAATTTGCTAATCAAACTGAACTGGATATTGGTCAACCCCACTACATAGACCAGACTTGGAAATCAGCTCCCCAGGAAGACTACTTTTATTGAGATTGGCTATAATAACAGAATCTTGTGTATCTGATTGTGCTGTACCTCCTCGTCCTTCTTTACTTCAGTGAATTAGGGAGGCATCTGCCTGAGCCACTTTTGAATGTTATCTTCTTGTTCTGGACTTAAAAAAATTGCATCAATCCCTTTTCTTAAGTAATGGTTTCTCCGTCAAAGCCATCTTCCTTATTTTCTACAGTATTTTATGAGCCTTTATTTACATTATTCTAAACAGAAATGATGATGATGGTGATGGTAGTTATGAAGATGATGATGGCCATTTTTGAAATTCATTTTGATACATTCATAGTGCATTTTAATGCATTTACAGAAACTGTCCAACATTTTCTGAGTGTATAAAATGAAATTTCCGACTCTTGGAAATACCTGTTAAATTCATAATTTATTTGGACAGATACGTTAAACCAGTCAGCTTTGAGAAACACACCCAGGTACACAATCTCTCACACAAAATTCAGATGACTGGTCTTCCTTTTATTTTAAATATGACAACTGTTGAAGCTTCAGTATAGTGGTAAATAGACTGTTTTTAGTGGCTTCCAGAGCAGTCTTGAAGATGTTTAGTGCACTTGAGTGAAACTCAGATGTTTAATTAAATGAAATGAATTTGTCATGTTTGCATAATGATGTAGCAAGCATCTGTAGTGACAGAGGCAAAATAAATAGCTGTAACTGTGTTAGAAAGCCTTAACATCTGGGCAAAACAGCTTACTATGAAGTGAGTGAAATTTAGCCCAACTTGACTGTTTATAAATCCTGATTTTTATCGTTGGGCTTATGACCTCTTAATTTAATAGCAGATGAAAATTATACCCATTTAGCTACCTCCTGTCTCCGTGTGTTGAGCTTCCTCTATCTGGAATATCAACTTAGAACAGTTAACTAAATCCAGTTTGAGCTTCCAGATCCATGGATCAAGAGAAAATAAATGTTTTTAATGAAATTCCATTTAGTAGGACTTTTTAGTAGGACTTTACAGAAAAAAGCACTCAGCTAGATGATGTTCAGTGTTTCTCTTTTTTTAATTCTGTCCTTTTTTAGCTGTTTAGCAAAAACGTAATACTGAAACACCAGTAGATTATTCTGCTGTATAAGGAAACTTGAGCCACAACAGGGCAGCTCTGTTTTAGCAAGATTTGTTTTTGGGACCTTAAATTTCCTTGCGTTGGTGCTATACATTTCTGTGTACAGCCTGCATGCAAATGTGACCAAGAAGAGGAGCAACGGTGAAGATAGCGTTGAATTGTTTAATCTGCCTTAAAGCTGTAGCCTTTGTCTTGTTTTAATATATTATTTTAATTTGAAGATACGCAAACCATTTCTAAGAAAATGCAAATGACAATTGCCAATGTTAGAATTGTGTTTATATTATGTAACAGGAGAGAATTATTTAAATAAAATAATAAAGTGAACAAAATATCTATTCTGCAAAATGTTCTGACTGCCTGATTATTTTCTCAAATAGAGGTGTAGATTTTAGTGGACATCAAGAGTTAATTTCTACACATTTATTTATCATACGGCACAATATACATGAACTTATAGTATATATTAACATTTCACCTAAATTAAAAACATAGTAAAAATGAATGTTAAAAAGATCTATATTCAGATACCAATGTCTAGGCCAAGGCTGTCAAATTTGTGGCCCGCAGGCCAGAGTTGCACTGGTCCAGTTTGGCGAAGGAAAAAAGTGATATGTGACAATGCCATAATAATGTGAGTTTGACACCCCTGGTCTAGGCCATTTAATCACTGAAGTACAGCATTATTTATTTGAAAGAAATCAAACAGGACCAGTATATGCCGTCACTTTATAGCCAGTCATGATGTGATCTACAGTTTTGATGTGGGACCCTGTAGTCACACTGAGGGAGGATACTACACCCCTTTCATACAGTGTACATTTATTGTATACAGTTTACTGATTTAAAACTAAAAGCTTTTTCCTGTGGTGACGTCATCGTGCTTAGAGTGGAGGAAAGGGAGCTCTCCTAACCTCTAACTCTAACTTCTTCATTTGGGCTCATTTTTGAGCGCTGTTGATCCTGAAGGGGCCAGCAGATTAAGGGGAATAATCTGTAGACACTGGGGTGATAAGGCAAATCCCCCAGCGGATAGGAGAAACCCTCTAAATGGACGAGGAAATATCCTGCCATTTGGTTAGGACCGGAGCGATGGCGACCGCATAAGAAGGAAGCAGAGAGAGAAAGCAGTTGAAATTGGGATATTTGTTACTATTGCTGACAATCCAAAGAGGAGGACAACGCGAAATTGGCAGAGCGGGTGAGCTGGAAAGAAGGAGGCGCTGGGAAGGAGACTGTTTCTGCAGTTCAATTTTGCCAAAAAGAAGTGAAGCAGAGATGCTGAGTTGGAAGGGACAGCCCAAATAAGCTGAAGGAATTGGCCACAGTGAGAACGAAAACCCGGCATGGACAACAGGAGTAGAAAATAATATCTGCCAAGAAGATTTGGAAAGCTCAGATTTTCTAACAGTCGGCTTGGTAGTTGAGTTGTTTTTTCTTTTTCTTCTCACTCTTCCTTCTGCTGTTTTGTTTTTCCCAAAGAATAGTTTAACTTATAAGTACTTGATATTTATTTGCCTCAGAACCTGGAACAGTGTCAAAAACAATAGACCTTTTCTCCACCTTTTTGCTGGAATCGTGGATATTAACAATGTCAGTGAGGAGAGGGTGACACCTAGTGGACTGTAAATTTGGACCGTGAAATCTGATGCAAGAAAACCAACGGTGACATAAGCTGATTTTATATATATATAAATATATATAATATATATTTAAAGTCACAACCCCTGTTGTCTTTGTTATCAGCACAAATACAACATATATATTGTATTTGTGCTGATAATATTTTTTTTTCAGCACAAATACAACACAAATGTAACAAAGGCAACAGTAAAAAAATATTGGGTTTCTGTCTGGATGGTCTCTTCTGACGAGCCGATAGACAGAGAATGGAAGCAGTTAACTTCCTCCCATATTTGGGCACACCAGGGGTTGTGACTCTAAATACATACCTATTTCCCTGGCTCAGCTGATAAGGATAAGAACCTTGTGGCTTAGTGGTTAACACATCTGCCTAAGATGCAATACAGCACAGGTTCTAATCCCAGTAAGGGTATGGCTAGCTGATGAGAGCTAAATAGCTTGAAATAGATCTATACTAGTCTCCCTTTATTTATTTATCAGCAGAAATACAACACACACACACACACACACATACATACATACATACATATATATATATAGAAACTAATTACTAGAATTGAATACCTGTATAAATGATAAAATTGAGAGACATCTATTGGTATAAGATAATAGTGTGGTTTATAAATCTATGAATTAAGGACCAAAAATAGAATTGAATACTACATAGGAATGTTTAGGTATTGAAACGTGATATTAAGGAAGGTTAATAGTTAAATATTGAAATATACAATTACTTATATCATTGATATTACTGATAAAGTAGAAGTAAAGTAAAATTTATATGCAATTGTGGGCAAGGATAAATAGGGGGATAAAAATGGCAACTGCAGTAAAATTAGTGAAAAAAACTACACCCAATGTGATTTTAGGAACACCTCCCCTCCTCAAATCAAAGATCAATTGAGAGTGCGTTGGGGTTGGAGAAAGGTGAAAAGATGGCAGGAACAATGGGGCCAGCTCCAACGATGCAGAGTATGCATCGATGATACAAGAGACATTGGTGAAAAGTCAAGAAGTGACAACTACTAATCATGAAGAGACAAGGAGGAATCATGAAGAAATGAAAAATGAAATGGGAGAATTGAAAGGAACTATCAAAAATGTAGATGACAAAATTGAAAGGTTACAAAATGCCTTAGCAATCAATGAACAGAAAATCCAATGTGTGGAAGAAAAAATAGAACAAGCAGATCAGAAGATGATAAAAGATGGAATTGGAATATAAACAACTTAATAAAGAATTAGAAATATCAATAACCCAACTTGAAAATGAAAGAGCTGCACTCTACCTAAGATTCCAAAACATACCGGAAGAGAAGGAGGAAGACCTGAAAGGAAAAATGATTGAAATCTTCACTGAAATTCTCCAAAGAAAAGAACAAGAGTTGAGAGGAGATGTCGATGAAACTTATTGGGTGCATACTAACTATGCCAGAAGACATAGACTCCTGAGAGAAGTGCATGTAAGATTTGCTAAAAACAACAACAAGAGATGAAGTGTACAAAAAAACCAGAGAAAAGACGATTACATTACAGGAAAAACAGATTCCACGGAGAATTCGGGAACAACGTAGGCAGTACCAATTTTTTACAAATCAATTAAATAAAAACAGAATAATGTACAGATGGTTGGTATCAGAAGGGGTTTTGGTATCTTGGCAAGGAAAAAGATATAAGATAGAGAATATAGAAGAAGCACAGAAATTCTATGAAGAATACTGTAAAGGGGAAGGAGAACAAAGAAGTTAAGAGGAACTAGAAAGTAGGGGTCGAGAGGAAGAACCATTAGGAGACAAGGAAAGAAACAGGAGAGAAGAACAGAGACAAGAAAGAGAGAGAGCAGAGAATGAAGGCATGAGAGGGAAAAGTCAGATACAAACTAGAAGTAAAAAACAAACAAACAACCCCAGCTAAAGATGGACCAAGAAATAACAATTATTTCAATAAAATTGAATGGACTGAACGCACCAAAAAAAAGAGCCCAGATGTTTAATAAACTTAAGAAATTGAAAGTAGATATAGCCTGTATACAGGAAGTAAGAATCGACAGGGCTTGGATTCCATCTGGGCTATGTAAACAAGTAGACGAAATTGAAATAGAACCAAATGAGTGGGCAGATCAATTTAATGACTCAAAAGGAATTAGCACAGAAAATTAAAGTAGGCATACAGAATTACTTTGAACAAGCCAACAAACCAGGACGACGGCTGGCATATAGACTGTAGAACGAAAGAGAAAAAAGGAAATGATATGAAACTATAACTGGGTTTGTGGAAATACCATCCACAAGAAAACATAAACTGAGATTTGAAAGAGACACCTATAACAACAGAAAAAGAAAGGGAAAGAGGAGGAGAGGAAGAGGAAGGAAGGAAGGAAGAAAGAGAGAAGGAGAGAGGAGGGTGGAAGGGAGAGGAAGGGGGTAGGAAGGGGAAGAAGAAGAGCAGGAGAGAGGTAAGGGAAGAAGGAAGGAGAAGGAGAGGAGGAAGGAAGTAGAGAAGGGAGGGAAGAAGGAAGGGAAAGGAGAGGAGGGTGGAAGGGAGAGGAGAAGGAGAGATAGTAGGAAGGGAAGAGTAAGAGTGGAGGAGATGCAAGGGAAGAAGAAAGAGGTAAGGAGAGGTGGGTGGAAGGGAAAGAAAGAGAAGGAGAGGAGGGTGGAAGGGAGAGAAAGAGAAGGAGAGAGGGCAGGAAGGGGAAGAGAGGGTAGGAGTAGGGGAGAGGTAAGGGAAGAAGGAAGGGGAAGAAGAGGAGGAAGGAAGGAAGTAGAGAAGAAAGGGAGGGAGAAAAGAAAGGGAAAATAAGGTGGTGTTACAACAGGCGCTAGGGATGGTAAACAAAGCAACCCAAACTGTATATTATAATCTTTTAAATGGAATAACAAAAGTATAAGAATGGCAAAGAAAAAGAATAACTATGTGAATGTATACCTATAATTGTATGTAAGAGAATAAATGATAGTAAGAATATAAAGCATAATATAGGTAAACAATATTTTGATATAAATACTTAAGTATAAATAAATATAGAATAGTACATAAAAATGGATAATGAATAAGGGGACCTGAATGCAAGATAGAAATATATAGAAGGGAAAACACTAACTGTAAAAAACCGATACGGAACTGCTGTATGATATATGATGGAACTTCTTGTTCCTCTGTTGTTTTAAGTCATGTGTTTGTTTTGATGTGTTTATGTGTTTAAAATAAAAATAAAAATAAAATAAAATAAAACAAAACTAAGAGCTTTTTGAACATTCTGTAGCCCTCAAACCATCAGTATTGTATACCAAAACAAATGTCTTTACTATGGAAATAATTACCTCTCGCATTTGAATACTTTATGTGCCATTTTTTCATTTATATTGCTTCCTTCAAATACTGTTCACTCCTTTACTAAATTAAAAACTAAAATTTATCAACTGAGTTCAATTGGCTTTTAAACATCAGATGCAAAACAAAACCAAAAACCCACCAACCTTTATTTCAGGCTTCACAATGACTTGGCCCAGTCCTTGACAGTTATAGAAGATATATGTAGATTGACCTCTCCACTATTGGGGAAAAGTCCTCAAACCCTTTAGTGAGTGGAGAACCTTAATGACAAGTTAAACTTTATTTACCTTACATAGAATACAAAATTCTATGTAATTTTGGGAGAATACAAAATTAGCATGCTATATTCCTAAAATGTATTTACGTGTTTAGCAATTTAAGCAATAAGCTGCCTGTGAAAGAGGAGTTCTGGAACTTGCAATCAGTGTAGGTTCCTTTTATCCAATATTTGTCCATTACATTCAGATATATTCTCTAAATGTTATCTGGAATGAAGTGCATGGTCAGCATGATAAATTCAGAACATCTGGAAGACATCAAGTGGATACATGTCTTGGGATCACTGCCATCTTTGGAAAGAGTTAAAAAGGCTTCCATGGGTAACAGATTCTGGATGAAAGGGAGAAAATTTTATTACTAATACTTTA
Organism: Thamnophis elegans; assembly: GCF_009769535.1. Lineage (NCBI taxonomy): Eukaryota > Metazoa > Chordata > Lepidosauria > Squamata > Natricidae > Thamnophis > Thamnophis elegans. The sequence continues at coordinate 125,949,213 of NC_045543.1, read as the reverse complement.
GTCCACAAGATGCATAAATAAGATTTTTCTGCCTCAGGCACTAAAATGAGTTGATTAACCTGAGATAATAGGACCTTTTGTCATGGGGACTCAGGAGTAAACAAGAATTATGGAAACATGGCCATTTAGTGCAAACTCAACCAAGCCCATTTTTAAAATGGCAAAATTTCCATTCTAAGACTTGGTTGATTTTTGATTTGAGGAACATTAATGAGGTGCTTTCTGTGTGCCTTTTTCTATATCACAGATCTGCCATCATTCACAAATTCCCACAAATCCTCAAAAAGGTATTATGAATTTAGGGCATTGTGGATAATTAGAAATGGCCTCTGTGTGTCCATCCAGAGGCTAAACAAATATAAACACGAGGTTCTAATCTACTAAATCATCATGGAGAAGGTCTATATGGTCAGGTATGACATCAACTTGGTAGCACATAATCTGAAGCATAGCAAGATACGTATTTCTACTCTAGCATATACTCTCATTCTACTTACTTCACTACTGCCTTATGGTATTTTCAGAAAAGCATCTTAAGACAAAACTCTTGTCAAGCTTTTACACCAAACTAGGGTTTATTTAATAATTTACCCAGTTACCCAGTTTGTCCAAAATAAGCAAACCATTATTTACAAATCAATGGTTGAATTTATACAACACACTGCATTATATACTATGGTTCCTTAGGTTTGGGTTATTGAATTGGTCAAACCAGCTCAAATGCCAAGGTACAAATTGGCTTTCTAAGTGGAAACTCTCATATCAATAGAAGTCTAAACTCTTTCAGTCCTACAGGTTCTGCCAAATGCAGAGTTAATTGCATCCTTTGTGCTGTTTCTACTGCCAGGAAAACTTCTGCATTGTAGAATTTGAATGATGTGAGTGTCAGGGTACCCCTTGTTTAAATGTGCCGATCCCTTCTTACTGCTTGTTTTTTCACTGGCTGCTGTTCCAGCAATTGTAGACTAGTGACCAACAATCTGCTTCTTTAGCAGTGACTTGTATAATCCAGCTGGTCTGAAGTCTCTTAAGAGAAACAAATAATTCTGTTACTTTGAGCTTCAGTCCACAAACATGTGATCCTTGTTAAATGAGAAGGTAGAATGTACCACAACAGCTGGGTAATGAGGTTAATCAGCCATTTAGGTTATTTTACCACCCGTATACCCACAATTAGCTAAATTGCAAAAGAAAAAATATGTTTATACCAAAAATACTGTTGCAAATTTAGAGAATGGGCTATTTTTATGCTAATAATCACAGGTCTAAAATCCAGGCATGTATATGATGAAGAACAAGGAAGAGAAACTCTTTAAAACATTTAGCTTGCCATTTCTATTAATTTGTCTCTTTCCCCCTTCATTATTCCATTTTAGTTTTATCTACCAACAATTATTTTGGGTCCTGGATATTCTGTAACTTCCTTAAGGGTTGTCTGGAATGTTTGTCTTCAATTCTATAGGCCACCATTCTTGAGTCTGTCTCCAAGGAAAACTGCCTGGGGAAGGAGAAGGAATAAATAACAAGGTGTTTAGGTTAGATGAAGGGAGGGATCCTGAAAATAGACTGTTAAGAGTAGACCACATGTATTAAAGCAATACTATAGCACCTGAAAGACAAGGCTGTCCTTAAAATAAAGATTATCTTTAATATATTCAAAAGAAAAAAACAAGAAGCTGAAGAAACATCTTCAAAAGAAAAAAAAAGTCCAATTGCCTCCTGAAAAAGCTCCTTTGGGACATCCATGACCTGAATGACTGAGAATCTCTACAGATGTAAAGATGATCTATTTTTGTTTGGGGTGATCTTGGGCCAATTACTTCCTCTCAGCCCTAATCAGTGTCAGGCTCTGCAATGAGCAGGCTGAAAAACTAGCCCCTCTCATCGTATGGTAGATGCATGGTTAACAGATTATCAGAGTTGGAAGGAACCTTATAGGTCATCCAATCCAACCTCCCACCTAAACAGGAGACCCTACACAATATCAGACAGAGGGGAGTCCAGTCTCTTCATGAAAGCTTCAAGTGAAGAAGCTCCCACAACTTCCATAGGCAAGCTGTTCCATTGGTCGATTGCTCTCACTCTCAGAAAATTTATCCTTATTTCCAGGTTGAATCTCTCCTTGGTCATTTTCTATCCATTATTCCTTGTCTGGCCTTCAGGTGCTTTGGAAAATAGCTTGACCCCCCCCCTTCCTATCCATGGCAGACCCTCAAATATTGGGACACTGCTACCATGTCTCCCCTACTCCTCCTTTTTACTAGACTAGCCATACCCAGTTCCTGCAACTGGACATCATATGTTTTAGCCTCCAGTCCCCACATCATCTTGGTTGCTCTTCTCTGCACTCTTTCTAGAGTCTGAACATCTTTTTTATAGTGTGGTGACCAAAACTGGATGCAGTATTCTAGGTTTGGTCTTACTAAGGCTTTATAGAGTAGTATTAGTTCTTCACTTGAACTTGATTGTATTCCTCTGCTAATTCAATTTAGGATTCCATTGGCTTTTTTCGCTGCTGCCACACATTGTTGGCTCATATTTAATTGGTTGTCCACTAAGACTCCAAGATCCCTTTCACGGTTACTGCTATTAAATCTGATTTCACCCAAATGTGTGCTTTTGATTTTTCTTGCCTAAGTGTAAGACTACTTTTCTCTACATTGAATTTCATTTTTTACCTTAGATAGGGCCCAGCATTCAAGATCCATGTGGATCTTGAGCCTATCATCTAGGGCAGCGGTCCTCAACCTGTGGGCCGCGACCCCTTTGGGGGGGTCGAACGACCCTTTCAGAGAGGTTGCCTAAGACCATCGGAAAACACATATTTTCAAAAAAATATGGAAATATAAAATAATTTTATGGTTGGGGGGTCACCACAACATGAGGAACTGTATTAAAGGGTCGCGGCATTAGGAAGGTTGAGACCCACTGATCTAGGGTGTTGGCTATTCCTGCCAGTTTAGCGTCATCCAAAAACAAGGTTAAAAGGTAACCTTGTCTAACACTAGAACTGTACAATGCTTCAGGGATGGTCTGCAAGGTATGGAGCACCTGCCATGAACCAAACAGGTGTGGAGGACAGCTACCCAGTCCCAGGATAAGATGCAGCTGCCTTAAGGAATTGCCAACAGGTGTTATGCGAATGCCCTCAAGCATTCTGAATAACCTTTTCCCCTTTGAAACTTGAATGCTGCACAGCTGTATTAGATATCCTGCCACTTTCTTCCAAATTAAGGTGTGCGGTAAACAAAACAAAGTTACAGCAATATAGAACAGTCAAAGAGGGCAAATAAAACACTATCCAGGATATGCAATAACCCCAAAAGGTATTTTTAATAACATCTTAAATGTGAACAAAAGAGAATGGCTCAAACAGGGGTACAGTGAATATAATGAAGGAAAAAGAAAAACAAGTAATTCTGTTTGACATATGCCAGCACTGACGTAAATGGGGAAATGTTTGCTAAAAGTTGGATTCTGAGTGAAATGGCTGGATGTTATAAATGAAGTTTTTATTGAAGTTTACCTTATTTACCTTCCTCCCCAATTTTATATTTAATTAGAAATGGCAGTGAAGTTGGAAGCTGGTTTGGGATTGAAAGATGTTCAATAATAACTTTCAAGAGATTGAAAGGAATGAATGAATGAACCAATGAATCACAGTGTTGGAGCACAAATGTATCTGAGAATCTAAACGGGCTAAGATAAATATGCTTGCAAAGAATTTAGCAAAACACCAAAAGCTTTGCAATTCTTAGAGTTAAAACAGCCAAAGAAGCAAATACAATTCTTGGTTGTCTAAACAGAGGCATACAATCAAAATCACGTGAAGTATTATTACCACTTTATAAATCCTTAGTAAGACCACATCTGAAAAACTGCATACAGTTTTGGCCACCACATTACATGTTGAAATGTTAAGAGTTTGGGAAAAAAATGTAAAGAAGAGCAACTAAGATGATTAAAGGCCTGGAGACAAAAACATATTAACAGTTGCAGGCATTAGGTATGGCAAGTCTAGAGAAAAAAAAGGGTGACCTGATAGCTGTATTCCAGTATTTGAGGGGGCTATCACAAAGAAGAGGGATGGGGGTCAACTTATTTTCCAAAGCACCAGAAGGCAAGACAAGAAACAATGGGTGGAAATTAATCAAAGAGAGAAGCAACTTGGAATTAAGGAGAAACTTCCTAACCATGAGAACAATTATCCAGTGGAATAGCTTGCCTTCACAAGTTGTAGGTGATTCATCACTGGAGGTTTTTAAGAAAAGACTGGACAGCCATCTGTCTGAAATGGTATATGGTCTCCTGCTTGAGTAGTGGGTTGGACTAGAAGGCCTCCAAGATCCCTTTCATCTTTATTCTGATTAAGATTAAACTTTTATTCATTTTTTTGCATTAATGGATGTTCATTTTTCCAGAGGTTTCAAAATGAGCTTCGTGCAAAAACCAAAACACTGGGTTTTCCCAATCTAAGTGTTGGAGCCAAGTGAGGGCTTGCTAAGTTCATCTCCCTCCAAATTTACTGCAACAATGACTATGTTGAAAAAAGTGAATTGGGTCAAAGCCACCACAAATTTCCATGGATGATGGGATACTTAATGGGATGTGTGTGTGTCTCTTCACTTCAAATCCTCTACCTTAATCACTATACGATTGTGGTTTTCATTGATGGTATCTTACAACTATGCCTCTGTAAAAAGTGATGATGAATCCTATGGTCTGGGTAAATGATATACTTTGAACACACAGTATAATTCATATAGTTTGCAGATGCATGAATTCATATTTGCTATCAGAACAAATGCTAATTTGAGGAGCTTTTAGTTCTGAAAAATGGTATGGGAAAAAAAACTCTACCAGACAAATATGTAGACATACACATACTCGCATGTCTTCCACTGCTAGTGCAATTAAACTGGAACACCACAAGATAGATTTTAAGGAAAAAGAAAAGCACAGCTTGGCCTCTTATGTAATTTGATCCCATGAGAACAGCCTCAGAAGCTAGACTGAATCTTCATTTTAGTAGAGAAGAATAGATCAGATGTGAGAATAAACCTAGTTAGGAAAAGGTAACCATTTATTCAGCAGATAATTTAATGTTAATATGAAAAATAATTTTAGTTCAGATTAATAGTTTTACACATTTCAATGTATCCCCAAAGACATGTAAAATGCATATAATGTAATAAACTAAAGTGCATTTTATGGAAAAACATACATATATATTAGAAGAGCAAAATCCATTGATTTAAAAAAGGGTATGGAAATAATGGATGCAAAATAGGCATATTGGATGGCTTTTAAGAAAAGAAGTGCAAGCTGACACATTTAGGGGAAAAAGTAAATTTATGCTACGAAATAAAAATCAGAAACTGGAGAAAGTTTCATTAACCGTCAACTATAGCTCCATGGTCCTATCTATCAACATTAACATTCAGCATTAATGCATAAGGAGCTAACCCTATTCTTAATTTTTATAATAATTGCATGCATCAATGCGATTAAATGATTTTTGTAAAGCGCATCATTAGAAATATTAAAATGAACATTAGCTCCATTGATCAGCTGTAAATCTAAGTAACCAAATTGCAGGGCAGATGCAAATATCTTTGAAAATAATTTTATTTGATTTCTCCCAATATATGAGGAAGATCATATGTTGATTGTATCGTGTGTGAGACTCTGATCATTCTCTCTTGATCTCGTTTATGTCTAATTGTTATTAATATATTTTGAATAATGTTTTTATTATTGGTTTTATAGTACGCTGCTCAGAGTCACGCTTGTGAGATAGGCAGCCAGATGAATTTGAAACCGTTCTTCATATGTTTTAGTCTCCAGTCCCCTAATCATCTTTGTTGCTCTTCTCTGCATTCTTTCTAGAGTCTCCACATCGTTTATACGTCGTGGTGACCAAAACTGAATGCAGTATTCCAAGTGTGGCCTATTTAGCCACGTTTTAAAAGCTGTGTGCATGTGTGCAAGCCATGCGTGTGAACAAAATGCAGTTGTGGAAGGCCACACACATGTGCTGAAGGTGCACACATGGGGCAAACCAGTTGTAGACTTCTGTGAAACCCACCTCTGGTCATATACTTACCTGAATAGTCCTTAAACTTTGTCATAGGCTTTCCTGGAAATACTATAAGGCAGTCTGATGGGTTTGAGCCATCACTTCAATTTCCATAGTTCACTTATCAAAAGGTTTTGTGGCATCATTATAGGTAATTTAAACCACTAACTTTCAAACACAATTGCTTGGCTTCAGTCTTGCGGTGTTGTGCCAGGACACTTGGGGATTCAGTGCTTGATATTGCTCAGTCTGTAACTTTAGCACAACCGTTTGAATGTGAGTGATGGGGAACAAGAAGGGACGATTAATCCCCAGGTTTCCTACTTTGCAACTGTGTGTGATTCTAGGCAAGCAATGGAATGGTGCCATTGCTCACCACTGTTTCTTAGTAGTAGTGCAGACTTCAGATGCAGAAGGTAACAAAAAGCAACATTCCACCAAATTGAGAAATTTTTCCCAACTCAGAAAATGGTTGCTTAGAATATTTTCATTTGATGTGACATTAAAAAAATAATAATTCTATGCTGATTAAGCCATTTCTCGGGAAAGCGAAGGAGACGAGCTGCGATGTTGCCCTCTGAAGCAGAGTTGGGGGGCCTGAACAGGCAGCTATTTTTGTCCAATCCGCCTTCTTGCCGCTGACATTCAACACACTCCATCAGTTACACAATGAAAGCAGGGGCAGCTGAGGTTGAAAGTGTCAAGTGTGGATTTCCGGGGAAGAGGTGGATATGCGTGCTGGAGAAAGTGGGTGAGAGTGTCCTAACCTTTAGAGAAGCCTGCTTGTTTTACTTCTAATTTTACAGATGAAAAAACATTGTTTACACATTTTCCCAGCATGTTCGAGCTGTTGATCTGCCAAGGGGATGTCTTGCACCATAGTTCTTCCAGCTAAAGAAACAAAGGGCTTTTTCACAGTACAAATATGCAAAGTTTAAATGACCCTCCCACCCCATGAAAAAGCTCGGAAACATTTGTATCTTTCCTGCCCGCCCCCCCTTCTTGTAAGCAAATTCTGAGCTTTCCTATCAAGTTTCTGCCTCAATGTTCCAACTTCTGTCGAAAGCCCAAAATGTGACAATAATACACAGGTGGTTCCAGAACAACAACATCAGAAAAACTAAAGCAAAAAAAAAAACAACCTTTCCAAAATAGGAATAAAAAAATAAAAAAAGAGGATTGCTTAACAGCAACTGGAGCATAGACTTCAATTGACTTCGTAATGAGTCTAAAGAACTGTAGTTTGGGTTTGTACAACTTCTTCCAGACAGGGGGCTGCGCTCCAAAAAGTAGTGGGTGGGATCAGGACAAAATTTAATTTGATTTCATTTCCATTTAAATTGAATTAAAATTATAGTATATGTATATATTATATAGTATATGTTTATCTCCAGTCAAGCATTTAATACTTTTACTCTTCTGTCCCATTAACTTAACAAATTGATAGCAACGTTTTGAGGTTTCTAGGGGTCTGCATCCAAAACTTATGGGGACCATATGTGGTCTAGGAGCTTATATACTTCTGCTGCCATGGATTTCAGAATCCCATCTCTCTCTCTCTCTCTCTCTCTCTCTCTCTCTCTCTCTCTCTCTCTCTCTCTCTCTCTCTCTCTCTCTCTCTCTCTCTCTCTCTCTCTCTCTCTCTCTCTCTCTTTCTCTCTCTCTCATCATTTTCTTAAATTGCAATGAAGAACAGCTGTGATGGATCCTGGCTTCCTTTCCCCCACTTGCCAAACTGTTCGTGTTTCTCAACCTTCCTTGGCAAATGTAAGATGTGTGGATTTAGGTTGAGAAACACTGTTCTACACAAAGTCCCAGGCTTGAGTGCTATTGCTATATATGAGTGCACATCACAGGCTGATCTTCATGATGCTAAACAGGATCTCTTAAGTAGTATCTTGAAACCATCAGTCAGTTCAGCCAAGTCAATCTCCTTGAAAGCTACTCCCACCACCTGAAACAAACAAACAAACAAACAAACAAACAAACACACAGACAGACAGACAGACAGACACACACAAAAACACCTAGTAGGTAACTTTGCTTCAACTACCAAATTTATGCTGGAAACCCCATGTAACAGCTCAATAGATGAAAATAGTTAAGAGTTATATATATATAACTATATATAACTAATATAATATTATATATATATATATATATATATATATATATATATATATATATATATATATATATATATATGTGTGTGTGTGTGTGTGTGTGTGTGTGTGTGTGTGTGTGTGTGTGTGTGTTTTATTTGTGCTGATAAATAAATAAAGGGAGACTAGTATAGATCTATTTCAAGCTATTTAGCTCTCATCAGCTAGCCATACCCTTAATGGGTATAATTTATCAGCACAAATAAAACACAAATATAACAAAGGCAACAGTAAAAATATTGGGTTTCTGTCGTGATGGACTCTTGTGACGAGCCGATTGACAGATGATGGAAGCAGTTAGCTTCCTCCCATAATTGGGGCTTACCAGGGGTTGTGACACTATATATATATATATATATATATATATATATATATATATATATATATATATATATATATATATATATATATATATATATATATATATATATATATATATATATATATATATTTAAAGTCACAACTTTATTGTGACACAATATATATTGTGACACAATATATATATATTTTCTGAGTGTCTAATGTTATTCAGACATACAGCCCAGTTCTGAGAATGGCTGGCAAGGAAGTAAAGGTCAGACTTGATTGAGTAACCCCAGGAAATTGATATTTAAGTATCCTCAGACTTTAAGATTTGCACTCAGTTTGAGTAATTATATCCAATATATCCAAGTCCAATATCTCTCTTTCTGACACTGCTGTAGCAATCTTTTAATAAATATGCTGAATTAGAAATTGGATATGAGGTGTGGATTCTTAGCTTGGTAGTATGTGTGTTCTAGGCTTGGAAGTTAGGAGCCGAGGTGGCGCAGTGGTTAGGGTGCAGTACTGCAGGCCACTTCAGCTGACTGTTATCTGCAGTTCAGGGGTTCAAATCTCACCGGCTCAAGGTCGACTCAGCCTTCCATCCTTCCGAGGTGGGTGAAATGAAGACCCAGACTGTGGGGGCAATTTGCTGAATCAATTTGCTAAAAAAATTGTAAACCGCTTAGAGAGGGCTGAAAGCTCTATGAAGCGGTATATAAATCTAATAAATAAATAAAAATAAATAAATAAAATGATCCAGATACCATGTTGCTGGGCATATGGTTAGGATCCCCCCCCCAAAAAAAATACAGTAAGATTTTATGATTTGGAGAGGTGTTAAGTAATACAACCTTTTAATTATTACCGGAGAAAGATTGTTCCTGCTTTAAAGGTGCAACCTTCAGGCCTGGAGTTTTGTGTGTTGAGGATGAAGTATGTTCATTGCTGCACAATGCATGAGTGGTGGCTGTGTCTCTGTCTTTGAAAATATGGGACAGATTATCCCGCTTCTTAGGTTTAGAGCTGCATTTTGCTTTGTTATAGAAACCTTACGCAACCTGGTGCCTTCCGGATCTGCTATTACAGTGTTCAAACATTCATAGAGAGTACCAGAAAACAGGGGAAAGCTGATCAGGAAATTAATTAATTAATTAATTAATTAATTAATTAATTCTGATTGATTGCCCAGAGACCACACAATGAAATCCAGTCATGTTTATTTGCTTACAGCTGACAGACAGAATCTTGCCAAATTAAACCTATAATTCTATACTCTTATTAGATATATCCTGAGAGGTTCTAGGGTATAATTATCCTGAACCTTTTCCTTCCTCCCCCATCCATTATGAGAGTGTGTAGTTCCTCTCTGGGAAAGTTATATATTGCCAAAGTCCCTCTACTCCACCAGGGGCACATTCCATCACAATTGCATTTATAACTTGTATTCTGCAGAGATTGGAGCATACATGAATATCACCCCTAATGTTTCCTTGACAAAAAAGATTGGGCTGAAAGCTGAGTCAGCCAATGAGATCCATGATCATTTAGGGATACAGATCCTGGTTATCTAGTCCAAACCTCCTACTTTAACTCTTATAGTACAGTGGCTGTAAATCTGTTAAATCCCATCTTGGTAAATTTGATCAGTTTTAATTAGCAAAGTATCCATGAGTCACCATAATGTAATTGTATATATTTTATGATGATCAAATCTGTACAACATAAGATGCTTTTTAACGTCAAGGAGTTTGACATTTTATATAGCACAATCTACTCTAAATGTAATCTTTTTAATTTCAGTTGAAGAGATATAATTTGTACCTTGCTGAAATTAATGCATCTTAAATGAATTTTAGAGTTAGCTGAATTTTGCAGAAATTTTATATGTTCATATTCTTAAAATGTAAACATAGAATAAAATGTCATTTGCTATAAATGTATAGAACAAATATACAGGGCCATAGTTTGATTATGCCTGAGGTTTAATCCCTGGAATTGCTAGCTAAAGGTAGAAAAAAGACCTACTTGAAATTTTGGAAAGTTACTGTGTATTGAAGTAAACTATATAAATTAAACCAGGGTGCTGGTGCAGCAAAAATCAACCACCTATATTTGTCATACGTGCCTAAATAAAGGTTAACAAGTCATTGGGGGCATTTTATTATTTGTTGTTGTAAATTTTGGGGAGGGGAAGTTGAAAAATTCACAGCGAAAAATAAGTTCTAAAAATGTTAGTGCAATATTCAATTCTTAAGACAAACTTCTATCTTTGGCTTGAAATGAAGAATTTCAGAAATAAGAACTTTTCTGACAGTGAGAACAATCAACCAATGGAATAGAATTTGCCTTCAGAAGCTGTGGGACCTGCATCGGTGGAGGCTTTCAAGAAGAGACTGGACTGCCATCTGTCAGAAATGGTGTAGGGTCTCCTGCTTGGGTGGGGGTTGGACTAGATGACCTACAATGTCCCTTCCAACTCTATATAATCTGTAATCTGTAATTTCCTAACAACTGCTCCTGGAATTGGTAAACTTGAGCTCTAATATTTAGAAACAATGTGGTAATGTAGAACAGATACTTCGGACATCACAGGGAACCTTAGGTCTCGGTACTGCAAATAAATAATGCATTAAACAGTTCAACCTAATATAATTATATTATGGACAGAAAAATAATATTGCTGTTGGAAGCACACAGTGTAGTCAGAATATAATACTGCAGGTCAGGAGAAGAAAAACAGAACTGTCAGTGACAGTGTGATAACATCTGGAATTCATTGGATTTAGCATTTGTAAAATTAAAAGCAATTTTACTGGTAGAATTAATAATGTATTATTTTTTCACCATGAGCAAATGACCACTTCTCCCTTCCTCCCAGTTCATACAACCATCGTGACTAATCCCAGAATTGACAAACTTGATCACTGAGCCCTATCTAACAAAATGAAATTCAATGTAGAGAAAAGTATAGTCCTACCCTTAGGTAAGAAAAACCAAAAGTACAAATACAAACTGGGTGAGATCAGGCTTAATAGCAGTGACTGTGAGAGATATCTTGGAGTCTTAGTAGACAACCAGCTAAATATAAACCACCAGTGTGCAGCAGCAGCCAAAAAAGCCAATGCAATGCAATCCTAAATTGTATTAACAGAGGGATACAATCAAGATCAAGTGAAATACTAATACCACTCTATAAAGCCCTAGTAAGACCATACCTAGAGTACTGCATCCAGTTTTGGTCACCACACTATAAAAAAGATGTGGAGACTCTAGAAAAAGTGCAGAGGAGAGCAACCAGGATGATTAGGGGACTGGAGACTAAAACATATGAAGAACGGTTACAGGAAGTGGGCATAGCTAGTCTAGTGAAGAGAAGGACCGGGGAGACATGATAGCAGTGTTCCAATACTTGAGGATCTGTCATGAAGCTATTTCTAGAGCACCTGAAGGCCAGACAAGGAATAATGGATGGAAACTGACCAAGGAGAGATTCAACCTGGAAATGAGAATTTTTTTGTCAGTGAGAAGAAGCAATCAATGGAACAGAAGTTGCCTTCAGAAGTTGCAGGAGCTTCATCTCTTGAGACTTTCAAGAAGACATTGGACAGCCATTTGTCAGAAATGGTGTAGTGTCTCCTGCTTGAGCATGGGGTTGGACTAAATGACCTATAACAGTGATGGTGAACCTTTTCAACACCGAGTGCCCACACTGGAACATACGTGTATGTACGTGCGCCGGAGCTCCAGAAACCCAAAGGCTACCACATGCATACCTGTTTTTTTGGCCACTTTGGGGATGGTTTCCGGGCCATTTCCAGGTTGTTTTTGGCATGAAAAACAGTTCCAAAATGGCCAACAAACAGCCAGAAAACGGCTCAGAAAACAACTAGTTTTTGGGCCATTTTTCTGGCTGTTTTCAGCCCATTTTTTGGCTGTTTTTGACTGTTTTTTGGGCATTCAGGACATTTTCGGTGCTCCAGCACCCACAAAGACCAGCTGGTTGGAGCACACCAGAAACCAGAAAAGCAACTGGCAACAGCATGCATGCCCAAAGAGAGGACTCTGCATGCCACCTCTGGCAAGTGGGCCATAGGTTCGCCATCACGGATCTATAAGGTCACTTACAACTCTGTTAATTTGTTAATTTGAAAGAGAAGTTTGCAAAAAAAATAAACAACAATAGAGAAATAGTTTGCTGTTAAGGGTAAACTCATGAAAATTACAATGTAAGTCCTAAAATGAGTTTAATGTGTTTAAAGTAAATCCCAAGCCACCAAAAGTGTGTGTGTGTGTTTTACCGTAATTGTTGGTAGAACCAATCTTATCAATGCTGCAGAATTAATTTAGTTATTAACTTCCCTAAAAAGGCACCCGATTTCTAAAGGGTTGGAACAGGTATTCACAATGAATATATATTGGACTTCCTACTCCCTAATTCAAAGGCTATGTTGCCTGAGAGTTATGGGAACAAAAGACCAACACATTAGGAGAGCATCATTCTGAGAAACAGCTTCCTCTCCCTATTGCGTTTTATAACCAGGTTACAAAATATAAACCAGGCTGAGAAACATTGCCTTAAGTCATACCAAAATTTGTATAGGTGATAACCTACTGATTTAACCTATACATTATCTTAATTGCCTTCTCAAGCTACCTGACTCTGTGTTGCAAGTCTTCCCCATCTCCCTCCACCCCATTTCTGCTATAGACTCATTCACACTGGATTTAAGTTGGCTGTTTTGAATTGAGACATAGGTATCTACTACAAAGCAAACTCTTGTCTTACTGTATATTTCAGTTGAGTATTAAATTGAGTGCATGCCAATATGAAATGTCAGGTAGATGGAGAGCAGAAACTCCAAATGGTAAAAAACAGAAGTATCTGCTAAAAGTATCAAATATGTTATTATTGCCATAAAATATCCTTTCCCAGTCTAACTTTCTTTAAATGTATTGGCATGGCAATACCCGACTTTAGAAAGCTGCCCATATGGAGATGCCAGATTGGAACAAACTGTTGCATTGGCTAATCTCGAACTCAAAAATGTAGATTTAAATCCAACGTTTGTAACCTAAGTTAGATAAAAACTTGGTGTATTTCAGATCCTGGATCAACAGCATGGAAGTAAGAAATGTTAATGTAAGCATTACCTCTGTGGGAACCAGAGGTGGGTTCCTACCAGTTTGGACTGGTTCAGCCAAACTGGTAGTGGTTTGGTGGCCTGGGCCACTGGAACTGGAAGCAACCCAGGCCTGCCACGCCCTTGAACCGGTTCTCCCACGGGGCCGCCATCTTGATTTTCAGTTCTGCGCGCACTGAACTGGCAGTAATGCCAGGAGCAACCACCCCTGGTGGGAAACCACCAGATTTCCCAACCCAGCTGAATTTTTATAACCATTAAAAGAAGTTGGCATACAGGAAAGCCTTTAAACAGCATCTTTATTTTTTTAAAAATGCTTCTAGACTCCAAATATATCCCATTGATGGTGACTGCAGCCTGGTTCTATATAAAACAATAGCTTTGTTATTTTAAATATAAGAAAAGAGAATGTCCGGGGTATATACTGGCTTTTAGTATGCCTATATTAATGCAATGTGATGCTGTTTGATCATTGCCTGCCACCATCTGCCCACTTTGGCTGCCTTTGAGCAGTTTTCAATATCATTGACTAGTGTCTTTCTGGGCGGGGGTGGGTGGGTTAGGAGTGGCATGCTCAGAGGTATGGTTCTCTTTTCTGTATGGTTGGGTCCAACTGGTGTTGGTGAGAAGAGAGAGATTGAATCAGAGACTCAGGATGAATCACTGTTACAAGATCTCCCAACTGAGGAAGGGTTGCAGCTGGTATATCAGCTGGGCCTCGAGGCTTCCACCTGCTCATAAAGCAGCAGTCGTAAATCCAGGAAGACACCCCAAATTGTAGTCCTGCTCCTTCAGGGTTAGTGTCATCTTTCAAGAAATAATACCAGAATTGTCAGGGAGCTTCAATGTATGGAAAGCAACTCTGCCCCTAAAGGCACAACAGTGAATTAAGCCTTTCAGAAGACTAATGCACCTGTTTTAGCAAACTGTTCACAAAACCCTCGAATCCCCTTGGCATTTACAACCAAATTTCAGTTGTTCAATCAGCAGACCTCGGGAGCTGCAAATGTGAGGTTGCGATTGTATATGTGTCGTGCCTGCAGCCATCTTTTCTTTTGGTCTTTGACCTGCCACACTTTCTATCATTCTGCTATGCATTTTCTATTGTGGGAAAATGGGAGTGGGGTTCGTAAGGAATTCCATACTACTGTATGTAGCCATAACAAAATTCTTCTTAGAAAGCCAAGGTCATTCTTTGTCTCTGCGCCGCTGCACCTGACCGGAATTGGATGGGTGGAATTGCCACCTTGGCAGTGGGTGATTGGGCCATGTGATGGACTTGTGGTTGTGGGGGCAAGATCTTGAACTTTCAATTAGGTGGAGAAAACCAGGAAGCTTTCAGATTGGGGTTTTCCCAGATGTGCCAACATGGCTCTCTTAATAAATTGGAACTTTGAGCAATATTTTGCCTTAGACTCTGATTTACTTTTGGATGCAATTTGAATGCTGACAATATGATCTCAAGTAGTGGATTGCCCAATCTGGTAATAAAAATGGATGTATTAATTTAGCAGTGAATTAAATGGACTTTACTTTGAAACAAGAGTGTGTGTGGGGAGCCAGGGCACCTATCCTGTGGAACATAATTTCCCTTGTGGTAAAACTGATCCTTTCTTTCGTCTACTTCCAGAAATCTGTCAAAATATGATTGTGACAGCAGGCTTGGGGAACTCAAGAAAATAGTGAATTGATGAGGTGGCTATATTGCTTGCAGAACTGGATATGTTCTCTCTTAGTCTTTTAATAATATTGCTTTTTTAAATTGTAGAATGTTTCTAATGTTCATTTTATGGCTTGCTTTTTTATTGTATAATACACCCCTCAGAGACACATTTTGTGAAATGGGTAGCTGTATAATAGCACTAGCACTTAGACTTATATACCGCTTCATAGTGCTTTACAGCCCTCTCTAAGCAGTTTATATACATATTCAGTATATTGCCCCCAACAATCTGGTTCCTCATTTTACCCACCTTGGATGGATGGAAGGCTGAGCCAACCTTGAGCCTGGTGAGATTTGAATTGCCAAATTGCAGTTAGCTGGCAGTCAGGAGAAGTAGCCTGCAGTACTGCACTCTAACCACTGTGGCACTGTGGCTCATAAATATGATGAATGAAGGAATATATAAATGAATGAATGAATCTGCCCAGAGATGCTTGATAGTGAGCGAGGCAGCATCTAAGTTTAATAAAATAAAATAATAAACAAATTGATTAAAGTGATTGATAAGGAGTGGATCTAGCCTTTTTTAGGTAAGAAAGTCCCTAATTAGACCCCTAATCTTTGTCAGATCTGCAACAAGCTGGTGGCTAAACAAACTCCCTTATGACATGTACTGAGAGCGTTTCTGTAAGAACTAGGTAAGTGCAGTGGAAAAACAAGAAATTCTGCAACCATGCAGGACTAACACTACAGTAATAACAATAACTCTTCTCCAAGGCTAGGGTAAAAATAGCAGCCCTGTAAAGCAGCTTAAGATACTTGATGATACCATGGAGAAACAAGAAAGGGCAGGAAAATTTAATTTTATCTTCCTCTCAGACAAATCCATTGGTTTTCTTTTCTTTCTTCATTTTTGGGATCCTGAAGTGAAAATTTCCATAAATGTGAACATGTACTCTGATTTATTCTACTGAGTTTCCTTGCTCCCCCCAATCAGTCTGAATTTCAATATATTGTCCTCCTGTTAAGAACTGTATATCCCCTTCCATAATTAATATGCCCCTAATTTGTTAGGCCAAAATGGAGCACTTGTATTAGTATAATTTAGTTTCTGTTTACATTTTCCCAGGCTCTTCTGGTGCCAGAGGGAATCATTAAGGGCACTGTAATAATGTATACTATTATTAGGCTCTGCAAATGACTCCCTAGGCACCAGAAGGAGTGTGGGAAAATAGAAATACAAATAGTTGTGAATACCTGCAGCTTAGACAATAAGGGCCTGAAAATCTTTTCTCTTTGACCACTAGGTTTTGTATACTATAGAGAGAAATGAGACGTTGTAAAACATCGCCAGAAAGTATAAAAAAAGACCACACCCAATTTCAATTTGTGAAACTGTAATATTATCAGTGTTTATGTGTAATCAATGCTCACAATGGTCCTCTAATGAAGAAACTGCAGGTTCTATAAATTCAAAATACTAGCATTGTTCAGGATTTACTTTGCTGTTCAGTCCAACTTATAAAATATACAATCCAGTTCTTTTTCTTCTTTGAGGGACTGTCTCTTTCCGGTCACATCTACCTGACCCACTAAAGTGGGGAGGCAAAGAATGATGCAGGTCCCATCCCCTAAGGAGATACATCTGGTGCAGGAGTGGGTTCCGGCTGCTGCTACTGCCAGTTCGCTCAGGGACATGCCGCACTTGCTTGCTTCACATGCACACGCATGCACAGTACTAAAAAAAATGCTTCTGCACATGTGCAGAACAATGGTGGGTTTCAAAAATGTTTGGAACCTCTTCTGTAGGTGTGGCCTGCTTTCCGGGTCCACTGGTGGAACCTCCTCTAACCGGTTCGGTAGATTTGACGAACCGGTTCTATCGAATAGTTGCGAACTGGTAAGAACCCACCTCTGGTGCAGAAGCCAAAAACAAGATGGCTTGTTTTAAGGGGGTGCGGTAGGCCTGGGTCGCTGCCAGTTCCAGTGACCCACACCGCCAAGTTACTACCGGTTCAGCTGAACTGGGCTGAACTGGTAGGAACCCATTTCTGATCTGGTGGGACCCAGAAGAAGAGCCTTCTTCATGGTGGCTCTCTCTCTCTGGAACATCATCCCCCCAGAGATTAGAGTGGCCTCCAGTGTAACTCTCTTTTGGAAGGCCATGAAGACATGGTTCTGCTAGTGGCCTGGGGAAACCAGAGTGGAATGGAGCCCATTAAATGGCTAGTATGAATGTGTGTTGTCACTGAAGTGAGGGGTTATTATTTTATTATTTTTCTTTTAATTTCTTTTATATTGTTTTTATGTCTTTGTAATCTGCCTTGAGTTGTCATGTGTGAGTAGGTGGCAATATTATATTTTATAAATAAATAAATAAATAAATAAATAAATAAATAAATAAATAAATATAAATAAATAAAGGAAGACACAGACTCATGCTAACTGCACAATTTTCTGAGGCAAGGACATTACAGGGGTGTATGAGACCATTTCCAGTGAACTGGAACCCTG
This sequence comes from Thamnophis elegans, assembly GCF_009769535.1. Classification (NCBI taxonomy): domain Eukaryota; kingdom Metazoa; phylum Chordata; class Lepidosauria; order Squamata; family Natricidae; genus Thamnophis; species Thamnophis elegans. The sequence continues at coordinate 125,931,348 of NC_045543.1, read as the reverse complement.
AATAACTCTTCAGTCTCATTATGGTATGACCTCCATTCATATCAGTGGTGGGATTCAAAAGGTTTTACTACTGGTTCTGTGGGCATGGCTTGGTGGGCATGGCATAGCTTGGTGGACATGGCAGGGGAAGGATACTATAAAATCCCCATTCTCTCCCCACTCCAGGTGAAGGTTATTGCAAAATCCCCATTCTCTCCCGATCAGTTGGGACTCGCAAGGCAGAGAATAGATGTGGGCGGACCAGAGGTGGCATTTACTGGTTCTCTGAACTACTCAAAATTTCTACTACCAGTTTTCCAGAATTGGTCAGAACCTGCTGAATACCACTTCTGATTCGTATGTATAAATAAAACATGGCATGATAAAATATTAATGAATAAATAAAATAGTATGAATAAAAATGTATGTAAATGTCATGAGTTCTTCAAAAGCAGATATGAAGATGAATGTTCATTTTCCCCCTTTTCTAGAGCGTCTATTGAAATATAAGCATCTACATCAAATTAATATTGTATGGATTTCTGTTCCCAGCAATTTTCTTTCTACTTCCTGTTTAAAGAATTGATGCAGAAATCTGGGTGTAGCATAATGCTTTTGCCTTGGATTTTCATGTCTACCTTGTGAGATATATATAGGATATTTCTGGCTGGATCATATGTAATTTAAATTGCTATAGTACTGTCAGCGCCGGGGAAATTAGGAGATTCAGGTAGGTTAAATGAGTGTAAAGATTTATTGCAAGCTTAAGCGTTCCACCAGAATCTGACCAACTAACAGTCAAGGGAAATGAGTGGGAGATAAGAGAGGCATTCAAACTGGGTTGGATTTAGACCTCTTGCAGGTGCGCAGGGACTCGTGACTTATGATGCATTTGATCCTTCCCTCCTGCTCAGCTTCATCATTTCCTACAGTTGTGTCCAAGTCTCATTTCGTCCCTCAAGGAAGATTTCCAAGCTCATCAATATGAGTGGGAGATTTCTTACAAATACCCACTTGCACTCTTGATGCAAAACAATAATGCAACAATAACAACAATAACATAAGTTGATATATTTGCTATATTTCTGTTGACATTTGCTAAGTGGGATATGTCTGAGAAAAAGTGAATGGTCTGAATGTCCAGTATTTAATGTGCTATAGATAAGTAGATCCTTCTACATGATTTTAAAAAATCCAAGCTTCTTTTTATGATTTTAACAAAAAAAAAGCCACCCTTGAAATAAATGGTCTTTATACTCTTGCTTAATCTATAGCAACAATTCTCAGCCGTGGCAGCTTTAAAATGTGTGGACTTTAATTCCCAGAATTCCCCAGCCAACATAGTGATTGGGGAATTCTGGGAGTTGAAGTCCACACATTTTAAAGCTGCCAAGGCTGAGAAATGTTGCTATTGACTAAACATTGCTTTAGATTAAATGAGAGTGTAAAAGTTGGCTTTTTAAAAAACATCTTTAAAAAAATTGTTGATTTTAAAAAATGAAGTCGAAAGACTGCCTCATTGTAAGGGTCTATCTACTGTCTTGGGAGAAATATACATATGGGGATATGAAAATCTAGATGATAGTAGTCACCATGTAGAAAGATGTTATCAAGCAGGGGCCAAGAGACAGAATGATTTGCTCCAAGAGATTTGGATAGACAAGAAATTGAGCAGATCCACATCCCATATTAAGTCAGAATACTGTATATTTTATTTAATTTTGGTTTAGCCCAGAATTTGAAACCATAAATCTGACTTTATATGATTTGTGGACTTAGATGCTACAAGTAATAAAGCAACGCTGCATTAAGAGAAATTTTTATTATTTACTGGTGTTTCTATAAGCATTGTTCTTTTCTCTTTTGGATTCTGACCATTGCAATACTCTGATTCCAAATTCTTATACACAAATATTTGGCAATGTTTCACTCTTGGCATTTTTTAGGTCTCAGAGTTTCTGGAAATTTGGGCATGGAGTTTAAGCAGGCTTAAGCAATATTTTTGCTTCCTCACCTCATGTTTTATTTTAAATTATGCTTCCTTAATAATTTTCCTGAGTACAAAATCCTTCCATAAAATTATCCATTTTCTATTCTACATGGATGCCTCAATGATGTCTTAAATTGAATAAATTATTATCAAGCTAACACATCTGCCTTCTTAGACCTAAATCTCCTGTATGGGATTGAGGGCACCACTGTGTCCATTGGCATATTTCTTTTGGTACCGGCCAAGCTATTTGCTAAAAAGGAACTGTTAGATATTAGCAACTGTTATAATGGTTTCCACCAAGGTCCTCTGTTCCGGTGGGAACAGAGATTCAATCTCATTGGTCGAAGGGTCTGACAGCTCCCTATAAAAGGGCTGCTGTCAGACTGAACCTTCACTGGATTGTACATAGTTGTTCTGTTACAATAAAGAGCTGTGGTTGCCTAAACCTGAGTGTACCTTTCCTTTACCCAATCTAACAGGAACAACAACAACAACAATCAAACAAACCATAAAAAAACTTTTTTAAAATTAAAAATGCAGATGAGGATAGTGTGCTACAATATCAGCATCAACCATAGGATGTACATTTCAAGCCATGCTTCTAGGTTTCTAGAAGGCATTCACAGTTTCTAGAGGCATTATGAGAAACTAATGGGGGTGGGGATAGGAAGTCCAGTTTTGCCTGCTTCTATTATAAGGGTAAATTTGGTCACACTCACTTTTTTCTTTTACAATCCTGTAGTTTATTAATTCAGGGTAAAGTCGGATACAGCTGGATGAAGGGTTGAGCTCTCAACCTTCTGAGTGGGAGGTGAGCAACTTTACCACTAGGCCACCACACTACTCTTTTGGCCATACCCACTGTAGAAGTCATTTTGTGAGAGTACCCATAACCATGCTCTCAATATAAAAAAGATGTGGAGACTCTAGAAAGAGTGCAGAGAAGAGCAACAAAGATGATTAGGGGACTGGAGACTAAAACATATGAAGAACGGTTGCAGGAACTGGGTATGTCTAGTTTAATGAAAAGAAGGACTAGGGGAGACATGATAGAGTGTTTCAACACAAAGTCAACCTCTTCTCCAAAGCACCTGAGGGCAGGACAAGAAGCAATGGATGGAAACTAATCAAGGAGAGAAGCAATTTAGAACTAAGGAGAAATTTCCTGACAGTGCCCAGTGACAATCCTAAATGTACCCACTGGCTAAAAAGGTTGGGGACTACAATCCAAAACAATGCTGAAAATTGCAAGAATTTTTACAAACACCAAAGCAGAAGAGTTTTCAGAGTTTGAGATTGAGATCTTTGATGGATGATCTCAAGATCTAATCTGTAAATGACAATATTTTCCACTCCAATCTATACCGGCTACTCAGGGGTGAAATCCTCCCAGTTCGTTCAGGTTCAGCTGAATTGGTAGGGACGATTGTCCCTGGTTTTGCAAACTGGTAGTAAAAAAAAGCTTCCAAGGATCGCACGGCTCAGCTATGAGTGACATGATAGCCAAAAGCTTCCCCCGCCACTTTTTAAAGCATTTTTTCCTTCCTATTTGCCCAAACCAGCAGGAAAAAAATTATTTAGAAAGTGAAAAAAAGTTGGCCATTCCCACCTGGTCACATGACCCCTCCCCACTAAGGCACACCCACAGAATTGGTGGGCAAAAAATTTAGATTTCATTACTGCGGCTACTCAGTATAGGATGAGATGATCTACTTGGAACTGATGGGTGGAGTTCTTCCACAGAGAGTCCAGAATGAGCACCAGTGAATGTCATCTGCAGAACATCCAATTTATTTGGAAAGAACCTCACACTTTTTGGCACTGAAGTCATTCTAGTTGGATGATGTTTGCCAACTGTGCCTGATCATGTTTTCCATCAGTCAAGCTGGATATCTGTGTATAATTCCTGTGGGATCAGAGCATGGTAATGTATACACACAGGAAAAGTTCAATTTCAAGTAGCTGCTAACTTCCAGTAAACATTGTTTTTGAAATTCCTTTCAAGTCTCATAGCAAAATGATGAATTTGAATCCAGACTTTCACAGCTTTTTGATGGCTAAAAGGATGTGCTGTGACTTTAAAAAAAAGAAAAAGCAGTAAAAACAACAGAAAGTAGTATTCTGCATGAGGAAACCCAGATCTGATCAAGCCACAGTAGATTCTCCATTTTTACAGGTCTGAGGTTACCTGTAACATTTACAGCCAAAAAGGGATTTAAAGTCATTCCTAAAAATCCATTTTAACGCTGTCTGAATAACTGTAAGGGTGGGAGAGGGAAGTAGGAGAAAAAACAGCTGCAAGGGAGAAACTTGTTTCCATTATAACACAAAGTATTAAACATTTTTCTCCCTCCATCTGCAGGTTCTTTTTTCACTCCATAAATCTCTTCTGGGGTCTTCTCTTCAGGGCTATTAAATGACTTTGAGAGCTCTTGAAGCAGAAGGTTCTTTTGAACATTGCTGAATTTTCTCCTCATTCCATCCTATGTCAATATTAATTATTTCTCCGCTTGTTTATCTGCTGAAGTCCATGAAGTCTGTGGAGAATCCCAAAGTTCAAATAATTACTGGGGTTATATTTTACTTGACCAGTTTTAGTGTCTTTTAGGAATAGCATTGATCCTTCTGGTCATTTCAAATTTCATATTTTCAAGGGTCCCTACTCAGGGGTGGGTTGCTGCCAGCATTACTACAGGTTTGGCATACATTTTCACCTAAAATGCTCCATGCGTGCGCATTTGCACCTAAAAAGGTATGTGCATGTGCACAATGTCAAAAATGGGAGGAAAATTACATTTTTGCAATGAAGATTGTTCTACGCATGTGCAGAACCGAAAATCAAGATGGTGCCGCTGAGGATAGAACCAGTTTGGGGGTGTGGCAGGCTGAGTTGCTACCTACTCGGTTGAACTGGTCCGAACCAGTAGCAATACACCTCTGTATCTACTTCAACTGGACAATTGTTCCTAAAAGATCACTACTCATGCTTCTTTCTAAGGGGACTAGGGGCATATACAAAAAGAGTAAAAAAATAAAATAAAATAAAGATGGTAGTCACTATTGTGCAATCATATCCTTGAACTGGATGATTATAAACTTTTTCTTCTCATTTTCTGGTTGACTCCCTTCCCTGAGGTCTTCAATTTCTATTTAACACATATCCTCTGTGATCACATTAGTGTGTATATATATAACGCCAGGTTATCAGCCTATATATATATATATAGGCTGATAACCTGGCGTTGCCTGGGTATTTATTTATTTATAGGGGGAAAATGTCTAGACCAAATGTAATTTCTATTGTTGGATTTTCCTCCTTATCATTTGCAGTTAATTAGAGCCTATTGTTGCTACTCCTTTTCTGGCAAGGATAGGCAAGATGCGGCAGCAGAACATACTGAACAAGACTTGCAACAGATCATTTCATATTTCAACTGCATCTCTCAAATGTATTTATCTTACTGGCAGATAACCCCGGAGTTGCCCGGGTATCTATTTATAGGGGGGAAATGTCCGGACCAAACGTAATTTCTAATGTTGGATTTTCCCCCTTACCAGAGGGAGCCCCCTTGTGGAGTACTGTGAAGCCATTGCCATGGCAACTCCACTGCACTGTACAGTAGAAGCCTTTTTAATGTACAACAGGCTGTATCTTAACAGAGCACCCCCCCAAGGGGTATTAGGGGTGTCTTACCTCCACAGTATTTTTTTCCAGAGAGTAAGTCATTGGTATACCAAGTTTGGTTGAAATTGCTCTAGGAATTCCAGAGTTATGCTGGAACACACACACACACACACACACACACACACACACACACACATCTTAAGAGACCCTAAGTGTATTACAATCTCAATAACATTCACACTACCATAAATAATTTAAACTACATATAAAATTCTAAAAGAAGCCGTCTAAAGCAATAAAAACAAATGGAAACATCTATAAATCACAGGCTCTTTTTTATAAAGATTTTTTAAAATTTTTTGAATAAACACAAACAGACAAAATACACACAAAAAAACACAAAACCATCTTCCATTATAAGTTGTAGAAAGTGTGCCGATTGGTTATCCGTGCATCCCTTCCACAGTCATCACCTACAATTCATATCAAATCATATTTTTTAAAATCAAATATATATAGAGATTACTATCATCATACCTCAACCTTCATTTGACTATAATTGTTTTTACGTCCTTTTATATAAAATATTCCAGATTTAAAGCAAAACCACATAATGGCATTCCATTAGCTCTTCCCAATATCATCCAGCAACATTACATCTTTATAATATGTTCTAAATAAAAATTGGTTGTATTTAATAACAGAGTTTCTAAACCTCCCTTTGTAGTCACCATTTGTAATTTATATCAGATTTCCTCTTATCAAACCAATACATATATATGCATTATTATCATTATCAATCAATTATTTAACTATATCCATTATCACTTCATTTTATACATAATGGTCTAAATTTAACTAAATTTGACTTAATTTTTTTATTATAAGCTTTCATTACATCAACCTGTGTCTTTCCAGTAATAGCATGGTCTTATGTTTCTTGCCATTTGTGGCATTAGTATTCTGGTTATTTTCTTAGTAAGTTTTGTATGGACTTCTCTTCGCAACTTATTGCTTATTGCATATCTTGTATAAGCTCGAAATCCATATGCTTCTTCGATCAGATTATCTTTGGTTATAACTAGTGCTTCTGACAAGATTTCTCTCCTTAGTTCCATCAATTCTTCTCTCTTTTCTTCTTCTATACTTTGAAATCTGGGGTAGAACTCCAGTCCATCTATCTCCCCTTTCCATATTCCACTCTTTCCATTTCCAACCACACTCAGTTCACTGTCAGTATCAACAATTTTCTTGTCTCTTTGTTTATTTTTTCCTTCAGTTTTTAGAACTCTGACCTCCACTTTTTTCATTTGATGAACATCCTCAATTTTCCATCAAATTTTACTGTTCTACGATCTGTTATCCAATCTCTTCTCAATTTTCTGTTACTTCTTATAATTTTTGAATTTCAAACATAATCTTTTGCAATGTTAAGGTTTTTTTTTTCATGTTGTGCCATTCTTCCAACTTGTAAACATTGCCACTCTGGAATTCAAAACTTTTTATTAAATTTAAAGCAAGTTCATTTATAATCTTTCAAGACAAGGCTTTGTTTTCACTCCATTCCAGCTGCCAATAAAGCTCCTGAAGAACACCTGTATAAACAACCATGCTCTTCTCACTATCACTCTCTGTAAACAAGCTGAAGAACCTTGAAATGCAAAGTCAAATGATCAAAGAGAGAAAAAAAAACAATATTTCCAAGTCTTCCAAGCCTCCAGCCTCCTTTCCCTCTGTTATTACAGCCCTCTTTGTATTCCTTTTATATCTTCTTTATATTCCAGGGTGAAAGAAAACAAAATTCTTAAATGGAGCAAAAAAAACCCCATCCAATCCAGCATTATAAAAATAAGGAAAAAGATTTTAATCCATAGGTATAAAAAAAAAGAATATAAAAAATAGTAGAAGAAAAACTAATCCATTCAATTTAAAGAATAGGAAACATTTGCAAAAGTTCCATCCGTAAAAGAAAATTTTAAAAAAGGATAACACACTGTCTAATGTAGCTAAATTTAGCCGCTTGTTCTCTTCTGTTTTCAAATTTAATTTAGCTTTAATTTTTTTGAGTAGTCTTTTATAATAATACAATTTCCTTGCCTCGCCAGATGGACACACTTTCTCTTTCTGTTTTCCTCCCATTCCGGAGCTGTCCCAAATTCAGCAGCTTCAATGGCTGCACTTCTGTCGCCGGCAGAAAGAGATTCTCCTGGATCAATCAGGGACTTTGCAGGGTCCCTGAGATCAGCAGGACGTACTCTTCCCTATCACTGTCTCTTCGGGATGGTTTAGGTCCAAAAGGACCGTCCAGCAGCAAAAATATTGACTGCTATCTTGGAGCTCCAAGATCGCACGTCGTGTCATTGTGATGTTAGAACCTCCTCCCCACAGGCTCTTTTGAACAGTCGGGGGAGGGGGACACAGGGAGTTCTATAATATTGGTACCACCTCATTTATTGGCCTCCCTAGTCTTAAGGAAAGGGTGAACAATTAATATGTTCTAATGTGAGCTCCATGTCAGGCCGATCAAGACTGAGTGGCACTAGAAATGGCACTAGAAGATGCTTTCATTTTGCATCACCCGTTGAATTTTGTGGCTGTGGCATTTAACAGAATAATAGAGTTGAAAACAACCTTGGAGATCTTCTAGTCCAACCCCCTGCTCAAGCAGGAAACCCTATGCTAATTCTGATAAATGGCTGTCCAATATCTTCTTAAAAACCTTCAACTTATGGAGGCAAGTTATTCCACTATTAATTGTTATGACTGAAAGGAAATTTCTCCTTAGTTCTAGATTGGTTCTCTCCTTCATTGTGTAATTTCCATCCATTGCTTCTTATCCTGCATTTATGCTTTAGAGAATAGATTGACCTCCCTCTTCTTTGTTGCAACCCCTTAGCTATTGGAACATAACCTGGAAAACTGTGTACTTCTAAAAATTTCTTCCCCCCCCCCCACTCAGGCACTTTGAGCATTGTAGCTGCAAAACATTTAAAGAGACCAGGCTAGGGAGTTGTTAATTCCATTGCATTCACGCAATCACTAAAACTGGATTATTGTACGTTCCTAATATATGGCAGGTCAGCAGTGGGAATCTTTTTCAGAATTGCCAAAACATGCAATTCTCAATTATTGACTTTGATAGCAGCAATTTATGAAACCTAATAAGATCTTACCAGATTAAAGACTTTAGCTAGTTGGTTCTCACGTTACCTCCATCTTGTGAAATTCAGTGAAGTATTTAGATGTGATTTTATATTTGGATGGAGATGATATGTTGATCTGAATCCCAGTGTGACAGTTTCTGACATAAATAGACTACAATTGGCAGAAAAATGGTCAGGTCTAGGCTCTGCTGTTTTTGTTTAACCTGCTGTTTTAAAAGATTATTTTTCAGGGTTGAGAGACAACTGCATTCACTGCACATTGCAAATTCCATAAATATTTTCCTCATTCATCAGTTGTATAGAATTAGCTATGCCTAGCAGACAGAGCAGCAGAAACAGGCCAAGTGGCATACAAAGAGACCACCAGCACAACCTGGGAATGGCAGGCAAAGGGAGACATTAGAATTTGAACCAAACGTGAACTTTTCCTGTGGGAGAATGATAAGAAGAGGCTTTTGAAATTGACGGGTGATAGAGCACAAGACAAAATGTAATTCCCAAAGCAGGGCTAGAATCTCACTGAAATCAATGAAGCATAGGCATAGCCATTTGTGGAAAGGAAGGAGGGGTGGGAAGGCAAGTGCTGAAACATAACATTGCCATGTTGTGACACAAACCACATGATGTATGTAATTAATATCAGGATTGAAGTACGAAAGGAAGGGATTTTGCATTGCGAAGTCATGATGCACATTTCATTATTTTCTTCAGTGTTGTGGTTTGCGCCAGATGCCTATAGCATGAGACTGCTGCCACAAAGTGCTAAAATTTGGCTCAGTATCTTGTCCTGAAATGAAACCCAACCTTTCTTCAAATAATAGGAATTTATTTCTGCAAATCAGAGCATCAAATTCCACCCAGTACTGACCAGTTCAACTATTGGTATAGTATTTGAATTAGTTAAGTTTATTAATCATTGTGTGCACCATCTGATGTGCCCAGGTGTATGGCAAGGATGTAAAAAGGTAAGCTAAAGCTTCCCCTCGCACATATGTGTTAGTTGTTCCCAACTCTAGGGGGCGGTGCTCATCTCTGTTTCAAAGCCAAAGAGACAGCGCTGTCCGAAGACGTCTCCATGGTCATGTGGCCAGCATAACTAAACGCCAAAGGTGCATGGAACGATGTTACCTTCCCACCAAAGGTGGTCCTTATTTTTCTATTTGCATTTTTAACATACTTTAGAACTGCTAGGTTGGCAGAAGTTGGGACAAGTAAGAGGAGCTAACTCTGTTATGTGGCACTAGGGATTTGAACCACTGAACTGCCGACCTTCTGATTGACAAGCTCACTTATTTTATAGCTGTAAAGCTGGGAAGATCTATGTGTTTTTACTAAAATACAGAGGCAGCATGTGTGCCATCAGTCAAAAATGGTGTACAGTCTGCTTGGGTGGGGGATTGGACTAGATGACCTACAAGGTCCCTTCCAACTCTGTTAACCTGTCATCTGTAATTTGATTGACAGATGCTGGGGAGAAAGGTAACAGGAAAATGCTATCAGCTCCTTCTCATTTTGTAATCTTCTAATCTTTGCTAACCTCAAAATAGAGTAATTGGATTTTCATTTGATTAACATGGCTTCTATGTTCTTAGGTTATTTTAGTATATACTTACTATCATTGCAGCAATCTCATGGTCACGTGTTCTAAATTTGGGCACTTGGCCTGCATTAACAATAGTTGCAGCATCCTGGGATCATGTGATCATCCTTTGAGAACTTCCCAGCTGACTTCGAACAAGCAAAGTCAATGAGGGAAGCCAGTTTTGCTTAATGATCCCAGGATTCACTCAACAACTGCAGTGATTCACTTAAAAAAGAGTGGCAAAATCCAGCACCATTCATAATAACCAGGGGTGGGATCCTACCGGTTTAACAACCGGTTCGCTGAGCATGCGTGCACAGTTTACAGATAACTCATTTTCCACACTACTGGAGGGGAGGAAAACAGCTGAGGCGTGATAATCCATTCTGCCACATCTATCAGCTGGCCTTCAGAAAAGGGAATATAGGTGAGTATAGCGCAGGGGCAAATGGGTGGGCAGGTGAGCCCAGTTCAAATTCAGAGAGAACCGGTTCACTCCCAGCTGATTGTCGGAGCTACCAGTTTGCCTGAATCAGTAGAATCCCATCCCTGATAATAACCACCTTGCTTAGCAACAGAAATTCTGGTCCCAATTGTGGCTGTAACTTGAGGACTATTTGTATGAACAATTCCACGGTGTGCAGTTGTGTCACCACTTCTTCCTCCTCTATCTTTTTCCTTGCTTGGCATGAAAAAGTAAGGATCTTAATTCAGGAACTAGCCTATTTGTTTATTCTACTGAGTCCCATATGCTTTGATTACACCACAAGTCATTACAGTCACCCATCTCTAGCCAAAACATCCAGATGACTGAATGCATTTTAATACAGTCTCGGACTCAGAAAGAATGCAGTACTTCCGCATCACTGGGACCAGGTCATCCATATAAAGACCTAAATAGGTGAACGAGAAAAAAGATGCTTGAGACAACACAATAGACCCACACAAACATAACCCAATCCATATGCAAAGTGGATTTCCCCCCCTTATACTTGGATTCTCTTTCATAGTAGACAAAAACAAATGGACGGACTGGAAAAATAGAGTCATAAACAGGAGAAATCCAAAGTTTTGAGAGCCATATGTTTACTGTATCACATTGTACATGCTTATTTTGTAATGGTTAAATTTTTAAGTGCCCCAAAACCTAGCATTTAGATATTTTTTGACAGAAACCATGATCAATAAATTATCACTAATAGTGATAACTTGTCTCCTATTTGGAAGTGACACTAAGACAGAAAAAATATCTTTTCTTTTCTTTTCCTTTCCTTTCTTTTCTTTTTTCCTTTCTTTTCTTCCCTTCCCTTCTTTTTCATTTTCCTCTTCCCTTCCCCTTCCTTCCTTCCTTCCTTCCTTCCTTCCTTCCTTCCTTCCTTCCTTCCTTCCCTGGATAATAAGACCTCCCTGGATAATAAGCCCAATCAGGCTTTTGAGCTAATGCACTAAAATAAGCCCTCCCCTGAAAATAAGACCTCCCTGAAAATATTGCAGCACAGCCGCAGCTATGAGGTGACCATGCTTGCCGCTTCCTGCACCTCAAAAATAATAAGACCTCCCCAAAAATAAGTCCAAGTGCTTATCTCAGGTGCGTGTGTGTGTCAAAAGAAAATAAGACCCTGTCTTATTTTCAGGGAAACATGGTAACTTCCTTCCTTCCTTCCTTTTTTCCTCCCTCCCTCTTCCTCACCTCCCTCTTTCTCTCTCTCTTTCTCTAAACCTCCCATCTTCCTCAGAAAGTGGCTCTGGGCAGTGTACTATAAAAATACAGTTTTGTTTCCATATTCTATTGTCTCCATTGAGGGGTATTTTAATTAATAGCTAAAAATAAGAAATCTGAACCCTCAGCACTTTTTAGGATTGTTTCCCTTCTGAGCTGAACACTTATAGGGAAGGGAGTATCGTAAGAAACTCTTGTGAGTGTGAAATATTTGAAAAGGATAATGTTGAAATGTGTACACAAAATGGCAAAGTTATACAATGCAGCTGTCAATGTGTTAAAAAAAACAGCTAAGGAAGCAATCTGGGACAGCAGTATAAATATTGTGTGAGATTAAGTTAATACATTTCTTCCCCAAGGGGCAACATAACAATAGGGAAGAACTGGGTCTCTAAAATATGTCTGCCACGAATGATTTACTGATGGAAATGAGAAGCATCACTAAAAGCTGAGTTAATTCTTTGCTTTGGAGCATGGTAAGAAGTGATTCAGCTCCAATGCTGAATGCTGAAGGGAAGAACAGTATTAAATTACTCATCAAGCATATATTTGGGATGAAGTAAATCCAACCTTCCCTTCATTCCACCTGGGTTGTTGTTCTTGCCATCTTTTATTGATCTTATTGTAATTTCTTTGTCTGATTGTTGTGAGCCACCAAGAGTTGTTGTGAGTCAGGTGGTCAGCATGTTTAAATAAATAAATACATACATACATACCTATGTACATACTTACGTATATGCATACGTACATAAACCAACAAATAAATAATGGTTGTATGTTAAGGAGATTTATCCAGTCCTGGAAAAGTCTAGTCTACAAAAAGAGACAGAATTATAAACTACAAATCCATTTCTTCTGTGAATGAATTGTGAACTGACAATATTTGCTTTCCTTTACAGTACCTTGTTGTTTCTCCTAAGGGAATAAGGTCATAGCTTTCAAACTTTCTCTCTTTAAGAAACGTTTTCCAAATCTGCTCATCTGCTCAAGGTACAGGATCTGTTTACGTCTTCTGAAGCTAGAGACTTCTAAGCTTTCTTAGAAATTTTAAAAATCTGTCCTTTGTTAAATTCAGCTCTTAAGATTTACTTCTAGGGTAGCAGATAGCAGGTAAATGACTTTACTGTCTTATGTGTGAGGATCTTTCAAGGATTTGGAGAATGACATACTGTCCCCTCTTGCTCATCTATTCAGTAATGTCCACCTTTCTTTGTTTTTATTGCTGATCATCCTTGCTATCAACATAATGAACCTGCTCCAGTTTGTCTCCGTTTTTATTCAAGGATGGTTTGCAGATCTTGCAGAATTTCAGATCCTCAGAATATAATTAAAAGCTGGCTATCTCTACACTCTGCAGTCTTAGGAGTACTTATTATGTTTGACTACTTATATTCTGGCAGAATTAAATGGTGTTGCTGATTTGTGTACCATAATAATTGTACAGACAGGTTACAAGTCCAAAATCCTTTTCTATGTTAGTTTTTTTTTCATTGTTGCTTTTTAATTCCTAATATAAAGTCATGGAAATTGAGATCCATAAAAACCCTAAACCAGGTTATGTTTCCAAACAAAGTAGAAACACTAAACACTTATCATTGGTGGAAATGAAAGAAACAATTGTAGAAATGAGATAGAAAGTTTTGACTATATGAAACAAAGGAAATGATCATACAGGCTTATAGCTGTGTGTGTGTGTGTGTGTGTGTGTGTGTGTGTGTGTGTGTGCGCGCGCGCGTGCGTGCAGGGGCAGAATACTTATTTTTGTACGTATGGGAAAAAGGAAGTGGTTGGAACAGGCTGGTTTCTTTTGCTATTTCACGGACATTATCAGGCAATGAAAAGTTGACACCTCTTCAGCCTACTTATTTGTGGACTATCTTATCACATGTTATTAAGTGAGTCTATTCTCACTTGCAATCTCCAAATGCTGTTATTCTTTTTCAACACTTCAGAAATACATAGAGCCTTTTATACTGTATCTATAAAACAATGTGTTTTTCACGGTTGTGAGATGCCATATTGCAAAAATGGGCAAAGTTCCATTTCTCTTTTACCTAGCAAATCACTTAATTCTTTTCCTTAACATTTGCTGCCTTTGGACAAAAGGGAAGGACCTTGCCCAGACTTTTCTATCTTTTCCCCGCTCTGAGTCTTGTCTGCCACATAAACACAATGGGCTCGATATTTATTTTGCAGGAGTTTTATCAGGACAGATTTTTCACACTTTCTTATAGGATTTGGGTGAAGGAAATGTAAAATTAATGGTTAACAGGACAAGATGCGCGATGCAACAATGACAAATAGGTCAGAGGATTTTCAAAAGGACCTAGGATCAGGAGTGGGATTCAGCTGGTTCAGACTGGTTCGGATGAACGAGATACTAATTTTGCATCCAGTTTACCGAACTGGTTGTTACAAAGAATGGCTGGCCCCACCCACTCCTCCCCTCCCATCCCAGGAGTCTTTACGTGGCCTGATCATCATACCAGGTAAGTACAGGGCCAGTGCAGAGGCTCCGGGAGGGTGAAAAAGGGGCCTACCGGAAGTTCCGAAAGTCTTGAAATGCACCTGTTTCTGGCATCTGTAGAGCCTCCAGAGCCTGGGGGTGGCCATTTTTGCCTTCCTGGAGGTTCAGAAAAAGCCTCCAGACTTGGGGAGCACAAAAAAAGGGCCTACTGGAAGTTCTGGAACACCAGAAATGGGCCTATTTACTAGTTATCAACTAGTAAATAATATTATTTGCAAGACATAGGAATTGCGTAAGAGGCACATTCTCTATGTTTCAAAATGGAAATACAGCTAAATATCAAAAGATTCAAGAGAAACGAAAGCAATACACTGAACCTGTGAAATTTGCGGCAACAAGAAGTGGTAATGACCAGCAATCTGCATGACTGAAGAGGATTAGCAAACTCAGGGAGCTTAGTAACACAGCTATCACGATTAGTTGATGTAGAATTGCTTAAACCCATAATATTCCTCCCTTTTCACTTTTCATTAATTACAGTGTGCAATATTAATAGCTTTAGATAAAGTCTACAAGGCATAATAGCACAGCTTAAGAGTAGGAAAAAAATAGTAGATTTCTCCCTTTTAACTCTTTGTCTAGAAATGTCTCACAATTTTCCACAGTTCCAATGTACTGGCAGGACAAATAAACTCCATAAACATCCTTGCCCATTTTTGCTTCTAAATACTCTATGGTATTCAAGGCAGGGGGTTGTATATTTTCTTCTCCTCTCTCTATTTTTTTGTAATTTGTGTTGTCGTGTGATATACACATTATGACAGATTATTTACTCCAGCATGCATGGGAATTTAGCATAGCTTCTGTGCTCCAAGTATTTTTTTTAAAAAAAACATTAATCACTAGCATCTTTAACAGTTTAGATTCTCTTAATTATCTATTTATTTTTATATTTTAATGTCTGTCAAGAGTCTATATCAGGCAGAGAACACACTGAATGGGAAGCATGACTGGTGCCCCCAACTAATGTTGCGCTAAAGCAACATTAATGTATTAATCAACAATAAACAAGTGAGAGAATTCCCAAGTTAATAAAAAGCAGAAGTTTGAAGAAGTTAAGATGTCTGCAAAATATTTCATCGTGTAAGTCCTGTAAGTAAGTGACCATAACTCAATAAAACAGCAAGTACACGTAGAAAGGCCTTATTTCAATCTGTAGCATACGTAAGTCGACCATCCCCAACTTCTATACAAACCAAGGTTCTCCAGCTGATGCCAGTGTAAATTCTTGGACTTAAAGCAGTGATGGTGAACCTTTTCAGCACTGAGTTCCCAAACTGAAATATATGTGCATGCACATGTGTGTGTGTGTGCATGCTGGAATGCCGGAAACCCAAAGACCAGCTGTCTGGCACGCACATGCATGTTTTTGGCTGTTTTTTGGGGCATTTTCAGGCCATTTTTCAGCCTGAAAAATGGCTTGAAAAGCAGCCCCAAAATGGCTTGTTTTGACCGTTTTTGACCGTTTTTCAGTTGGATTTCAGGTCATTTTCCAGTGCTTTCGTGCCCCCAGAAACCAGCTGGCTGGTGTGTGTGTGAGCACCAGAAACCAGAAAAGCAGCTGGCGATGGCACATCTGCCCACAGAGAGGGTTCTGTGTGCCACCTCTGACACAGATGCCACAGGTTCGCCATCACGGACTTAGAGGCTAAATTCATATAACCTCTGCGCTGGCACAAGGAAAGTCCAGTACCCATTGCTAGAGGACATGTATGGATGCCGGTGCCTGTTTTTCCCTCACAACTGAGGAAACACAAGGTAACATTTGTTGCATTGCTCTGGAAAGAGTCCCAAAGGTGCTTTTTCAAGAGGCAACTGGACTTCCTGTTTTTTCTTTGAAGATGTTTTGCTTCTCATCCAAGAAGCCTCTTCAGCTCTGCTTCTTGGATGAGAATTTTCTTGGATGAGAAGCAAAATGTCTTCAAAGAAAAACAAGGATGTCTAGTTGCCTCTGGAGAAAGCACCTTTGGGAAAACCATTACCTGGATAACTGAGAATGCTATATTTTCAAATTTGGGACTTCAATTGGTTCTCCCATTTTCCTGTGGGTCTGGCCATTTCTATCTGATACCTGATCTGTTCTTCAACTTCTTTTTGGAGAAGATTGGAACCCAGCTTCCATCATCACTTTTTTTTAAAAAAATGGGGATCAAAAAGAGTGCAAAGACAATTACAGTTTATACCTGTAATTGGAAATGTAATTGAAATGACTTTCCTATAGTGTGTTCTTATAAAACACTTTGCCTATTGATTGCCTACTGTTGCCTATTGATTGACTGGTTGAATCACATGAATAATTTTAAAAAGTTCTTTTCTTAAAGTTCTTTTTGCTGCTTATACAATAGGATTTTAAAAAATCACAATATATTGAGTAGTTAGAGAATTGTGGTTGCCACTTCGAAGAGTTTAATGGGGAATGCTGTGAAATTTCAGTTGGGGGAAACCATCCATCACATAATGTTGTGCATGTAGACCTGTTCCAGGTGTGCTGTAAAGGCAAGATTTAAGGTAGCCAGATTTCTTGGGACAAGAGAGAATATTTCAAAGCAGCTGAATCTATCCAAATATCAATGCTTCTAAGGAGTGTCGTCTTGACAGAGAGTTGTCAGCTAACTGGACTAATAGTTAGCACAGTATCAATTCCCATGAAACTGGATCTTTGCAAAGATACATCACTGTGAGCATTCTTTTTTTTTTTAAATATATTTTATTCATTTTCACATTCCATTTTACAATCACTTATATACAGGGTATTTGCTATAAGAAAAAAAAAGAAAGATAAAAAAATAAATAAAACAAAATAAAAAAGAAAACACAACTCATCATTCACAACCCCACCTGGCACTTCCATCCTCCATACACCCCATCTACCCCCTCCAACTTTCCTTTCCTCCCTCTAACACTCCCCTCCTACTTCCCTTTCCCCTCAAACCTTCCTTCTCCCCTTATTCCCAACACGCCCTCCTTACATTCCCCTTACTCCTTCCTTACTCCTCCCTCTTCTTTCCCTCTACCTCCCTCCTTGGTGTATGCCTTTATTCAAGTGTTGTTTAATCTGATAAAAAGTAAAATAAACCAAGGAAAAAAAATATAAAGAAAGAAAAGAGAAAAAAAAAAACGAAAAAAAACAACCAACAACAACCGTATATAAGTGCATTCTTGTTCTTATTGAGACTATGTTAACACCCACCCACCCCCCATAAATCCCCATCCCTAATCCTCCCGACTTCCCAGGGCCCACACCTGGCACTGCCTTCTATCTAAAGTATCTTGTGTTCGTATGGATTAAAAATAAAAGTAATATATTAAAGGAAAGAAAAACAAGAAAAAAGAAAGAAAAGAAAAAAGAAAAAAGAAAAAAGAAAAAGGAAAAAAAAAGAAAAAGAACTCTTTGTGTTAAGCTCAGCCCCCCATCTTTATCTATGCTTAAATAGTGTAAGTCATTCTATCTATATTTTATTCTCGTCTCTTGCTTCTTTGTTATTTACCCCAACCTCCTGTAGACTCTCCCGTTCCTCTTCCTTAACCTTGTATTCAGATAAACATTTATACAAATTTGTATAGGCATCAATATACAGTCTAACTCAAAAGTAATCCCTACCAGTAAAATTTAAGCAGCGTGGATCATTCCACATATTCAAATATTACTTTACAGAAAAATAATCAAACTTTCCCTTCTAATAGGATTTAAACAGCGTAAATAATCTTTCTTAACCATATTTTCAAACAGTAATTCAAAATAATCTAACCAAACCTTCCCTTCTTAGTAAAATTTAAGCAGCGTGGATCAAGTATTACTTTACACAAAAATCAGTTTACATTCTATCTTAAGATGATCCCGACCGGCTTTCCCTTCTAATAGGATTTAAACCACGTAAATCATTCCGCATGCATTTTACCCTCATCCCTTGCTTGTCTGATATTTACCACTATCAAATTTATGCAGACATTAGTTTAAGATCTAGCTCAAAATAATTTCACCAAACTTTCCCTTCTAATAAGAATTAAATAGCATGGATCATTCCACATATTCAAATAATACTTTCAACAAGAATCAGTTAACCTTCTGTTTTAAAAAAGTAATCTCGTCCAGCTTTCCCTTCTAACAGAATTTAAACAACATAAATCATTTTGCATCCTTTTACATATATACATTCAATATCACCCCACCAATATACGTAAATCATTCCGCATGCATTTTACCCTCATCCCTTGCTTCTCTGATATTTACCACTATCAAATTTATGCAGACATTAATTTAAAATCTAACTCAAAATAATTTCACCAAGCTTTCCCTTCTAATAAAAATTAAATAGCATGGATCATTCCACATATTCAAATAATACTTTCAACAAGAATCAGTTTACCTTCTGTTTTAAAGTAATCCCTTCTAACAGAATTTACACAACATAGGTCATTCCGCATTCATTTTACATATATACAATCAGTATCACCCCACCAATAAGTTCCGCTTTTTCTACCGGAGAGAGGTCGCAAACCCCCATTCAGTCCACAACTTTGGCAAATATTTTAAAATGTCTAAATCCTCGATCTCCGCTTTTCTGCTTCTCCGAGGGAGGAAAGGCTACCCCCTCCATCTTGCAGCCATGTGGTCTGTTGCTTGCCTTCTCCTTCAGCTTGTCTCTCCTCTTTCCCAAGTGAATCAGGAAGTCCCGCCTTCAAAGTCTTGTAATAGAAATCTCGAGCCTCCGAAACAGAGTTAAGACGAAGTCTTTGATTCTCAAATGTGACCGTAATGCCGGCTGGGGCCTCCCATCTATATTGAATCTGTTGATTTCTAAGCTCTTTTGTTAAAAATGCATAGTCTCTTCTTGCTCTCAACATCTGGAAAGGTATTTCTTTGAAGACAATCAAGTCCTGGTCATCAACTCGCAGACTGTTATTATGAAACTTTTGCATAATCGCGTTTCTGGATTCTTTTGTGGAAAAATATATAATTATGTCCCCCGGGAGCTGTCGCTGTTCCGCTACCAACGAGTTATGGCGATAGATTTTCCGAATCTGCCAATCAAAGTTAAGTCCCGGGCTTCCCACCGCATGGCTGAAGGCTTCAACAAAGGTCTGTTTCAGATTCTCTCGCTCCTTTTCGCGGAATCCTCTGACTCTTATTGCGAATGCCTTCTTATTAAAATTTATCATCACGAGCTGTTCTTGAGTGTCTCTAATTTTTTGTTGTAATATTTGAATATTAGTAGTCAAATTAAAATTAGCCTCCTCCAAGCTTTCCAATTTATTCTCTATTTCAGCAGAATAATCTGACAGGGCAGACACGGCTGCAAACGTATTCGCCTTCATTTGGTCAATTTTAGACTTTAAATCATCATATAGCTCCAATACAAATTCCTTAATGTCTTGTTTAAAATCATTAAACATTTGAAAGAAAAATTCCTGTGTTAAAAATTCTCCAGTAGAGGGCGTAGGAGACAAGGGCTGCGATTCCAGTATAGATTCTTTAGATTCTTTAGGCACATTTGCAGAGAGACGCTTTGATTTTGACCTGGGTGCCATTATAAATAAACAAATAAACAGCGCTTTCGCTCCCCTCTGTTTCCAAAAAAAAAATAAATAATAATTTTGTTAAGGAGCGGTCTGCAGGAAGGTAAAACCGGCTAAGTACATCCCCTATCAGTCACCAACGGAGAGAAATCGCCATTTTGAAGTCTGTTTAAACAAAGAAGGCTCTAAGACAAATGGTGCTGGTATTTAAGATAGTAATAAAAGCATAAATCTCACAGGAGTGGGACCCGCCCGTATTAATCCTAGCTTCAAACAACTTTGCTTTGTCCTGGGGGGGGGGGCTCGCCTGTCTGGGGCTGCAAAAAAGGCAGCTGAGAAGAACTGGCTGGAGATAAAAGCTCCGCTCACGCTGGGTCTAATCTCTGTCCACAGCCAAAAAAAAAAGAGAAAGGCTGTGGATTACGAATAGACCCTAGCACACAGAGCTACTCCCTGCCCCTTTCTTAGCCAAAAAGGGGTGATATCTATGATCTTATTTAGATATACAGACCAGATCTCTGAGAGGAGCTCGGTTGAGCCCTCCTCGGCAACAGGCTCCGCCCCCCCGGTCGCCACTGTGAGCATTCTTAAACTGAGCTTTATAACTTATCTGTGTCATATCTATGAATGACTCTTTCTGTATTTCTATAAATTATACAATATATCAATTGATCAGCATGTGATCAATTCACTAACTACTTCAGGGGCTGGTTAGTGCCCTAAAACGTCTCCCTTCACCTTTTGATTAATTTTGAACATTGTTTTTAATGATGTTTTCTCTTTATATTTTTACTTTTATCAATTGTTTTTATGTTTTAATATTTTATTGTACACTGCCCAGAGTGCCTCTGTGAGATAGATGGGTGGTTCCAAAATGTGATAAATAAATGTGCTGAATGACTATTTTAATGAGAATAGTGAAATCTCTACACACACAAACACACACACACACACACACCCCATACATGAACGCATGCACGCCCAGCTACTGATGGCTGTTTCTCCAGACCATATGAAAAGCCAATTTATTTTGAAATAATTTAATCATGTCTGTGAATGTCTGTGCCTTCTGAGGGCACAGCTAGGGTGATAAATCAAGCAATTGGGCTAAATGAAGTTAACCCCCCCCCCCGATGACATCATCTTTTAATAAAAAGAACCAGCAATTGCTGGAAATCAACCCAAAATGCAGGGAAAGGCAGATGTAACGAAGCAATTAGGATAAATTAGAAGCACTCTGGGAAAGAAACGATTGTTAGATTAAAGGCAATGATCTCTCTATAAGGAATGGTGACTCTTTCATTTGATTGACGCCAACACACTATAAAAAAATAGTCCAAATCTTGCAAATCTTGCAAATTTATTATATATTTAGAGATTTTGAGGCCTTGCAAGATTTCAACTATTGTAATTCCTACCTGTCTATTTGTCACCTGTTTTCTACCTTTCCATGTGCAGTAAAATCTCAAGCAAAGACATCAGACGGATAGTTGCCTGATAGGTCATCTTCATATCAGAAAGTATGGATAGTCCAATTAGTCAGGGTTCCTTCAGAGTAATGGAGAGATATGAAACATCAAAAACAAATGAAAACCAGCAGGATTAGATGCTGCTACCTTGCAATTACAAAGTCAGCTTTGATATCATAGGCATGTGTAGGGAGGGTAGGCAAGTGACAAAATTACAGGGGTGGGATTAACATTTTTTAGCAACCAGTTCTCTGTCTGGTTGCTGGGTGGGAGTGGCCTACCTGGCTCCTGCTTCATGGTGGGGGTCGTTTCAACCCTCCACAGGTTCCGGAGGCTTACCTTGAGCCTTTGAGAGGTAAAAATGGCATTCTCCAGGCTCCAGAGGCCCTCCGGAGGTGGAAATGGGCCTGTTTCTGGACTTCTGGAACTTCCGGGAGGCCCTCCCAGAGCCTCCGCACAGGTCCTGCACCAGTGGTGGGTTTTAGGCGGTACGCCCTTATACGGTCATACCTGTGCCTGCCTGGAGCCCGGGTACCTTTCTGGTATGGTGCTCCAGAGGGCCCACCTGCTCCTTACCTGTATTTGAGCTCATCGGCGCTTCCGCGCATGTGCATGATGCTCCGCTGAGCAGCTGGAGCATCACGGATGCTCACGGAGGCTCTGCAAAAAGTAAGGACGCATGTGCATACTGTGTGCTATGCACATTCATGTAGTGGGTGCTGAGCCCCGTTGCACCGTACCAGTTGCAATGGGATCTGGAACTCACCACTGCCCTGCACTTACCTGGCATCTAAAGCAGGCTGTGTGTAGACTCCTGGGAGGGGCTGGGTGAGGTGGGTGGGGCCAGACAGTCCTTGCAACTACCCGTTCAGCTAACAAGATGCAAAATTAGCATCTGGTTCACCCAAACCAGTCCGAACCAGCTGAATCCCACCCCTGGTATTGTAATATCACAATGCAAACTTCACCCCATACATACATGTCTGTAAGTGTAGATATAAAAGGACATTGCAGTGCAAATTTATTATTTGGTGTCATTATTTGGCCAGGAATGGGTACTGTGTTTACTGCATCACCTGGAGAAAACAGATGCATTTTAGATACCTTGAGAATGATTAGTCAATGTTCTTTTGCAAGAGAAGAAAGTAATAAAAGACTTCATGGTATATTTCACTGCTGCTTTAATTGAGTGTGTGACAGCTTGCTAGCATTCTGGCCCCAAGTATTGGGAGAGAACAAGGTGGAAAAATTATATTGAGGACCTCACTCTAAGGCAGTATTTGTCAACCTTAGCAACTTTAAGCTGCGTGGACTTCAACTCCCAGAATTCCCCCTAGTAGCTGGGGACTTCTGGGACTTTTGGGATTTGAAGTCCAGTTTCAACAGCTTAAAATTGGACAGCTTAAAATTGCCAGGGTCGAAAAACCCTGATGCCGAGCATCTTCCAATGAAAGGGGCTTTAAGAACGGATCCACCTCATCAACAGAAAGAGCAGCAATAGCTAAAGATGTAATCAGAATCAGTTCATCAATCCCCTCATGGCAGCCTCTTAGCAGAAACAGAGCCTCATTTTTGCGTGTGTTCTAAAGTGGTTATCGTGTATGCGAAGTGAGTGCATGGTGGCCTTGGGCCAACAGTCTCAGCTGGCATTAATTGACAGTATAGTTTGATGTATCCATAAAAAAGCTGAGAAGAAGATTACCCAAAATTCTCATCCATACAGGTGGTCTCTATTGTTAGAGATGAGACGGTTGGCAAAGACAGAAATCTAAAGAAGTCTGGGAGTGGGTGTACATCATTTATAGTGGGAGAAACTCACTTTCATAGCTGTTCATCTATTATTTCTTGCAGACACTAAATTTTCAGGCGTTTGTGTGTGTGTGTGTGTGTGTGTGGGCAGCCTAATGCAGTTTTATAGTCCGGTACAGAACAACCATCGGAAGCAGAGATTTCCTGGGGCCCCCAAATAATTAAATCACCAAGACTCATCAGTGTGAGGCCACCAGCTAGCTCAAACGTCTTCATTCATATTTGGTGGAACTGAAGGGAAAGCATTTGGGAGCTCCCATTATTAAACCCATAAAAGGAACAATAGGATATAAGTGCTATTGGATCGGATCGTCTGTTCTTTTAGCTTAGCCACAGGGGAAAGTTTCAAAGTGTGTTATCTGGAGTTCATGCCTGCTATAATAACAGCTGTAATGCCTGGAATACCAAGGGGAAAGCAAATGGTCCGATTCTGGCCTGAGGCCCTCATGAAGCATCGTGGGGCATACAACTGAGCCTCACAGAGTCTCAAAAGGCCCTCTGGGGTGACCCATATTTCCTCTTCTCTCATAAATAAAATAATGCTAGGATTAAGAGGCATTCTAGGAGGAAAAAAAACAAAAAGCAGAACTCCAGCAAACTCCAACAAACTGCTGGAGTTTTCAATTTGCCTGACATTGTAACTAATAATCAGAAATATGTCTTGGACGAAAGCTTGCAAAAAGCATAATTTTGTCTGTCAAAAACTTAGCAGCTTCCAACTCTTTCTTAGTTAGTTGGGTTGTGATGCAGCATCTGAGAGGGAAACAGGAGAGGGAAACGGATTACTAAAAGCACATTCTCTTGCATCAAATGGAAAGAGAACTATAGAGGAAAAAAGGATTTTTTCCCCTCTTCTCTGAACAGTATTTTTGTTAAACATGTTCTCCTCCATCAGTGTTTAAGGATAATAAGTATCTCAATTAAAAATACTAAGGCTTATTTCTTGCAGACCTCTTCTTATTGGTTTTGTTTTCTTAGTGATATTCTACAGGGATTCTGAATGAGATCCTCAGCTGGGACAGAAAACATTTAGGGGGCTGAGAGGGAGGGAAGAGGCACTGCATGGAAATTAGTAGTGGACTGTTACTGCTGTCTCATCCTCTTAAAAAAAGACTTGTTTATCTTTTCTGCGGCTGTTGGAACCACCGTAGCTATATCACCAGAGGTGAAATTCAGCAGCTTCTGACAGGTTCTGGAGAACTGGTAGCAGAAATTTTGAATACTTCAGAGAACTAGCAAATGCCACCTCTGGCTGGTCCCAGAGTGGGGTGGGAATGGAGATTTTGCAGTATCCTTCTCCTGCCACGCCCACCAAGCCACGCCCACAGAAACGGTAGCAAAAAAAAGAATTTTACCACTGCATATAACTGAATAGTTGCAGACAAAAACTCAGTCTCCCCATGTGGTTGGACATTTGTTGCCATTTACACAACACTTAGAATATTTCCTTTCCTTTCCTTTCCTTTCTTTTCTTTTCTTTTCCTTTCCTTCTGTTGTCATTGTTTCCTCTGAAACAATTAAGCCTTTTATTTATCAAATAAAGTACAACAAATTGAAAATAATTTCCCCCACCTCCCCAATTTTCTCAAGGTCTGGTTCGGTTAATCTTCCAAGAAAGCTGAAAACTGAGCTTTAATTAACAAGTTCATTAGTTAATCCCAGTCACTGATCTACAATGTATACCTGATACCGTGTCAGCTACCTTGTTGGCACATCAGTTGAGAGGTCTTCTGTCCTGGAAGGGAATGTTGAGGTGGGAGGTGGGAAAAAAAAAAAGAAATTTCAGAAAATGGAGGGCATTAAATGGAATATGATACAAACCCAAAGGAATTATCTCACCATAGTAATTGAGAGTAAGACTGAGATTCCTCTTGTATTTCTGCCTAATCCTCAATGGTATGTCAGCCCAGTGTAATAAAAAGGGTGGCGGGGAGGAGGAAGTCAGTGGTTCCTTATGTGTGAATGCAGGGCTTGAAATAAGCAAAGATCCCTTACCGGTGCTGACAGAGCTGAAACGAAAACATGCGTTTCCCCCAAAGCTGCATTTCTCAGCTTAGGCTGGTTCGGGCCAACGTGGGCATTCTGCCAGAGCATTCATTAAGCACTTCTCCCACCAGCTGCAATGCCCAAGGAAAAATGCACAGTGCCTCTTTCATCTTACCCTCTCCAAATTCTTTTGCTGTCTGGGAGGAAAGTAGTGCCTGGCCACCCCCCCCCCCCCCAGCCCTCTCCACCAACCTCCGCTTGTTATTTTGCCTAGTTCTGTTTTGGATCACAGTGAAGTTAGTCTGAATTGGCCAAACGGGCCCCTAAGACTACTACATTTCTGCCTCCCATTCTCCCCCACCTTCTCCTCCCGTGGGATCGGATATAGCAAGGTGATGTATTCTTGATCTTCCCAAATGTTAAAAAAAATTTCAGGGGCCTTTTCTACCATAGATTACCATTCCAGTTTCAAGAAACACAGGGACATGATTTAGAAGACGTCTTTGCACTCTTTGAGTACCTCAAGAGGTGTCCCAGAGATTGGTTTGCTTCAGGGGTGGGTTTTGGCAGGCACTACTGCTGGTTCGCTCTGGTGCGTGCTGCACATGGTTCGTGTGCATGCACAGTGCAATTAAAATTGTTCTGCGCATGCTCAGAACCAAAAACCAGGATGGCAGCGCCTATGGCACTGTCAGGAGAACCAATTTGGGGGCATGGCAGGCCTGGTTTGCTGCTGGTTCTAGCATTACTGGAACCATTACTAGTTCAGCCGAACTGGTCCAAACTGTTAGGAACCCACCACTGGTTTGCTCACAGGGAATGCTGTGTTTTGAAGGCCGATACATGCAGGTGTGCTGAATTTCTTTTCAGTGCTTAAACAATTAATTAAACAAACAAATGATGACATCATAGATTACAATAATAGTCATGAATATCATGCAAATTGCATACGTGATCCAACATTATAAGTCAGGGAAGCAATCCTGAAAAAGTGAACACTGAGAATATTCATCATCCTGACCTGATTTTTCTTTGAGATAAATACAATCTGCTCCTCATGGTTTGTCATATATAACCAAGATTAGTTCACTTTAATGTACTCCATGCTACAAACATATTTTAATCCCTTAGAGAGAAAATGAATCTGCATATATTCAGAGGTCCATTTAGGAGAATAACTGAGTAAAGAAGGCCAAAATCAATATAATCTCACATAGCCATGAAAACTGCCAGAAAAAGTGCACATTAAGTATATTTAATAAATATTTTGGCATACACACGGCTATTATTATTATATGAAATTTGAGGCCTGCAGCCAAACTCTAGCTAGATAAATAAAACGTACGGTTTTTATATTTGAAATATAAAAATCCACTATTCTTCTGTTTGGATTGGTACTTTGGTAGTTCTCTAGCATAGAGAGTCTAGCTTTCTTTGCTTATGAATTCCCTCCCAGTTAGTCTCTGTTGGCTGTCATATTTATGCCTTGTCTGAAATCTCACTGTATCTTCATTTTCTTCTTCTTTATCTCCACTAATCTTCAGTTCCTATGTCTCCCTTTGTATTGCACCCTCCTTGTTTCAGGTAAGATGCCTCAGATTATTCTCTATTTCAGGGGTGTCAAACTCACGTTGTCACAGCGGCATCACATGATGTATCAGGACTTTCCCCACCTTTGCTAAAACGGGCATGGGCATAGCTGGTGCATTATGCATCCTGCCCATGGGCCGGGTGTTTGACAGTCCTGCTCTGTCTAGTTTCCTGAGCAATGAGCTTTTTCTGAAGTTCCAATCCACTATTACCTTTCATTTTTAACCAATAGCACATTCTTGAGACATTTCCGTGATCCCCTATGGTCTTGCTTTCTGTTGTCCTAGCATTTGGCCTGTTGAATTAGTCCTTAACTGTCTCTTAGGAAATAAGATAAAAACGATTTAACTTGAGGCAGGGACAGGTAAATGTCTACTTCTAGATACTTTGCATTTCAGTTCTCTTCAATTCCATTTCAATTAGCCAACATGATTAAGAGCATGGTCTGCAGGATTTTTTGATCAAAGCATTTAGAGTACACCAGTTTTTCTACACTGCCATTGTGATTAAGAAACCTACCTCAGAATGAGCAAGTTATTTATCACATTTTTATCCTATTTTTCTTTCAAAGTGTTCATGGTAGCATAAAAGATTCTCCTCTTCCTATTCTGTCCTAAAATGCTGTATATCTATAAGTAGGTAAGTTCAAGTGAATTTCATAGCTAGCATTATATTTGAATCTGAGTTTTGTCAGTAATCTAACACTCAAAATACTAGATCTCATGCTGCTATTTTGCCTTTTGGCAAATGAACTCCTGTTCCTGTATAAATCCTCTTCCCAAACTATCTTACCATTTACTGTATCTTCTTTCCCCAAATATGCATATTTTTGTTTTATTCAGATATTCAGCTTCTTAGCTCCATTTTGTCTCCTCTGTCCCTCTCCTAGTGCAGTTACTTTCCTCCTGCTAAATGATTTCCTAGCACCTACGGGCATGTCCATGTTGCAGCCTTAACTGGAATGGACAACTCTTAACATCTGACTTGCCCCTGCCATCTCACTGACTCGCCCTGGCCAACTTGCTGCAACCAACTCAACATGGAACAATTCAACACAGGATAACCCAAGAATTGCAGCTCCAGCCTCAAGGACCTCTCATCTGAGAAGGTTCAAACCAAAAACAAGTCAAGGACCCCTGCAACTCTCTTATCCATCTCTTGAGTTATCCTGTGTTGAATTGTCCAGCAGCAAGTGGTGAGTTGGCTGGGATGAGTCGGCCACAGTAAATTATCCTAGACCTGCTTTAAGCTGCTTGTTTCTCCATGCACAAATCAGTTGTCAATGAAACTTGCTAAAGAAATTATTTCTGCATTTCCCTATCCCCCCTTTTCCCTTCTGGCTGTGATGGTAGCCTGATGTTTTGAGTGGGCCATATTGATCATAGTTCTTGGTGGATTCCCCAGCTTCTTTACTCCTCCTGGACTCGTAAAAAAGAAAAAAAAAGATAACACCACAGTTTTGGTCTTTTGCTCTTTCACTTGGGATAAAAAAAACTAGCAAAAGGGCAATAGTGACCAGAGGAGAAGAGGTGTTTGTATACAATAAAATGAAGGATGGTAGGTGAAGTGGACAACACTACTTGAGTCCCAAAGATGATTTTTCAAGAGTCAACTGGACTTTCTTGTTTTTCTTTGAAGACAATTTGCTTCTCATGTAAGAATATTCAGCTCTGACTGGATGGTGGGGAATGGAAGGATTTATATTCCTTGCAGACAGCTGGTCATTTGCATTCTTTTAGAGAGTTGTTGAAGCTCGTGTCCTCAGGATCACCTGAGTAGTGAAAATGGGTGTGGAGCCTTCTTGGAACTGCTGAAAGGACTGTGTTGTAGACTGGAGTTAAATAATGTTGTATCCCTTCCCCTCTGTTGAGAGAGGGTTGTTCAATTTTGACATCGATTGCTTCTTTGACCCTTCTTTCAAGCCAATGGTCTTCTCTGTCCAAAAGGTGGACTTTGCCATCTCCAGAAGAGTGGGCTTTTTTTCCCAATGCAGCTGGACTGCTGAATCTTATCCTGATGAGTTTGTTCTCCTATGTTGTGTCATGCGTTTATGAAGTGGTTGTTTTGTTTTCCCAATGTACAGATCTGCACATGTCTCACTGATTGTACTGCATATACCACATGGCTCAGTTTGTGTCTTGGTGGTTTATCCTTGGGATGGACAAGCTTCTGCCTTGGTATATTCTTGGTTTAAAGAGTGTACCTGTGTTGTATTGGCTGGAGATCCTCCTGAGCTTTTCAGATATTCAGATAATGGATCAAGCAGTTAAAAGGGGTAAGGAAGAAATGTGTTACTTTCAGACTTGCAACATTCTGTTAATGTATCCTGACAATAAAATAAAATAAGTTCATCTAGTCCTTTTTTCTGACTGGTTTACCTGGGGGGTGGGTGGGGAGGATGAACCCTATCATTGTCAAAAAATGTTAGGAAATTATTTTTTCTACTCTTGCATTTCAAAGTAACTCAACTGCAATCATTTATTCATTTGATTTATGTAGTTCTGCACTGTTAAGGGTGATTGATCGTATAAATATTCCTAGTGTCTTGAAAATGATCTTGTCAGATAGAGGAAACCTACCGTCTGCTCAATCAAGAAAAGAAAACTGGGAATATAAACATGCACCTCTTTTCTATCTTAAATTGAATCCATGATTGTGCTGCTAAGGATAAAGAGGCTCCGCCAGGGATACAGTGACTACCTGGTGCCAAGAAGATATTTTATGTTTGCTTAAACACTTCTGATGAGTTGATAGTGAAATGTTTATGCCTTTATTTCACATAGATAACATAGTTATAAGTCTGTTTTTAAACAGCAGATTAACTGCCTGTGACATTTGGTTTATGAAGTAATTCTGGTTGTGAACAGCACTGGCAGGGCCTGATTTTAGTTTGAGTGACAATTCTCTTTAGGAATTGTTTTAAAAATAATTATTAGAAACACAAAGATTTAGACATGTATATAACACCTAGGGGGTTGAAAAATAAATTGAATTTCAAGGTCATATCTTTTTCATAGAGTTTATTTTTTATTTTATTCAAGCATGTATTAGATTATATATATATATATATATATATATATATATATATATATATATGTATATGTATATGTATATGTATATGTATATGTATATGTATATGTATATGTATATGTATATGTATATGTATATGTATATTAAGGTGACCAGATTTTCAGATTGGAAAAGAGGGACACCCTTGACCGGGGGGGGGGGGGCTTGATTAAAAAAATTTTTTTTTGTCAAAAGGTCACCCCAGGACACTGAAACCAGCATAAATACGAATCTGTTGCCAAACAAAATTTTGATCACGTGACCATGAGGATGCTGCAACGGTCGCTAAGTGTGAAAAATGGTCGCAACGGTCGCTAAGTGTGAAAAATGGTCTCAACGGTCGCTAAGTGTGAAAAATGGTCATCAGTCACTTTTTTCAATGCCATTGTAACTTTGGTCACTAAATGTTTTCCCCCTCCTCGAGACTCCTCACTTCTTCCTTCATTCCTCTTGCTTATCTACCTTCACCTTATCTGTCTTCTGCTCTTTCCCACTCTTCCTTCCTTCCTCCCTCCTTCCATCCTCCTCTTTCCTCACTCACTCCCTTCCTCCTTTTTTCTCTTCCTTCCTCCTTCCATTATTTATACGATATAAAATTCAATGAGGGTGAAACACACCAAATCTGGCAAAGCAACCTTGCACCAACCTGGCCTGCCCATAGAATAGCAGCCACTTTGAGACACATAAACCTGGTCTGAACATATTGCATCACAAAGATTTGCAAAGATCACATTTGCAAAAAGGAACATTTCTTGTAGTAAATACATTTTATAAACAATTTAAAAGTAAAAATCCCCCCAAAATAATAAAAAAGGTATTCTATAAATAAAAGAAATCCTTAAAAACCATTGTTAAGTATTACACCAGCAATAATTTATACTGTCACCATTTCAAACTATCATCAGAAATACGAATCCGTTGCCAAACATCAACATTTTGATCGCGTAACCATGAGGATGCCACAACGGTCGCTAAGTGTGAAAATGGTCGCTAAGTGTGAAAAATGGTCATCAGTCACTTTTTTCAATGCCATTGTATCTTCCTGATTATTAAAAGTGCAAATTCACTCAGTGTCAATCATGACTCCTGAGTCCATTTCAAAGTATTGTGCATAGAAATTTTAAAAATGGCTTGTTTCAATTTATTTTGGATAGAATCTTTTTTAAATAGTCTAAGACAATTTAAAAAAAGAATCAACACAGAATACCACTATTTTAAAAAATCATATGCACAATAAATAAAATATTATTTTAAAATACATTGAGCCTATACTCCTTACAGTAAATGACTCATCTGGAAACAAGCCAATAGCATTTTTTGTGCTTTCAAATTTACAGATGTTCCAAAATCAGCTTAAAGTCCAAATATTTAAAGACCACCCCCCTCAAAGCTATCTTACCAGAGCTTTAAATATCTTCTGGGGAGGCCCTGTAATCCCATTCATGACAAAGGTAGGGCTTTCTCAGGAGGAAGGTTTCAGCTGGTGCCCATCCTTTGGAAACCTCCCCCAAGAGCAGGGAGCCCTAACCTGCTGTCCATTCAGGAAGGCTGTACAAATTGTTCTGTCTTCTAGAGCCATTGGGATT